>NC_092779.1:56300002-56900002 GCF_047496795.1 Chiloscyllium punctatum | reverse complement strand
TTTCTCGCCCTCTGTTTCAGACCCTCTGTTTCGGCCCCTCTGTTTCCCACCCTCTGTTTCGGTCCCTCTGTTTCGCGCCCTCTGTTTCTCGCCCTCTATTTTGCGCCCTCTGTTTCAGAACACCTGTTTCAGCCCCTCTGTTTCAGCCCCTCTGTTTCAGACCCTCTGTTTCTCGCCCTCTGATTCAGCCCCTCTGTTTCAGACCCTCTGTTTCAGCCCCTCTGTTTCAGCCCCTCTGTTTCTCGCCCTCTGTTACGCGCCCTCTGTTTCGCGCCCTCTGTTTCAGCCCCTCTGTTTCAAGACCCTCTGTTTCAGCCCCTCTGTTTCAGCCCCTCTGATTCAGCTCCTCTGTTTCAGCCCCACTGTTTCAGCCCCTCTGTTTCTCGCCCTCTTTTTCAGCCCCTCTGTTTCAGACCCTCTGTTTCAGACCCACTGTTTCAGACCCTCTGTTTCAGACCCTCTGTTTCTCGCCCTCTGTTTCGCGCCCTCTGTTTCTTGCCCTCTGTTTCTCGCCCTCTGTTTCAGACCCTCTGTTTCTCGCCCTCTGTTTCGCGCCCTCTGTTTCGTGCCCTCTGTTTCAGACCCTCTGTTTCGGCCCCTCTGTTTCTCGCCCGCTGCTTCGGCCCCTCTGTTTCGCGCCCTCTGTTTCAGACCCTCTGTTTCAGACCCTCTGTTTCAGACCCTCAGTTTCTCGCCCTCTGTTTCTCGCCCTTTGTTTCAGACCCTCTGTTTCTCGCCCTCTGTTTCGCGCCCTCTGTTTCGCGCCCTCTGTTTCGCACCCTCTGTTTCAGACCCTCTGTTTCTCGCCCTCTGTTTCGCGCCCTCTGTTTCTCGCCCTCTGCTTCGGCCCCTCTGTTTCGCGCCCTCTGTTTCAGATCCTCTGTTTCAGACCCTCTGTTTCTCGCCCTCTGTTTCAGACACTCTGTTTCAGACCCTCTGTTTCACACCCTCTGTTTCTCGGCCTCTGTTTCGCGCCCTGTGTTTTAGACCCTGTGTTTCAGACCCTCTGTTTCTCGCCCTCTGTTTCTCGCCCTCTGTTTCAGACCCTCTGTTTCAGACCCTCTGTTTCTCGCCCTCTGTTTCGTGCCCTCTGTTTGGCGCCCTCTGTTTCGCGCCCTCTGTTTCGGTCCCTCTGTTTCGCGCCCTCTGTTTCAGACCCTCTCTTTCAGACCCTCTGTTTCTCGCCCTCTGTTTCAGCCCCTCTGTTTCGCGCCCTCTGTTTCGCGCCCTTTGTTTCTCGCCCTCTGTTTTGCGCCCTCTGCTTCAGCCCCTCTGTTTCAGCCCCTCTGTTTCAGCCCCTCTGTTTCAGCCCCTCTGTTTCTCGCCCTCTGATTCAGCCCCTCTGTTTCAGACCCTCTGTTTCAGACCCTCTGTTTCTCGTCCTCTGTTTCGCGCCCTCTGTTTCGCGCCCTCTGTTTCAGAACCTCTGTTTCAGACCCTCTGTTTCAGTCCCTCTGTTTCAGACCCTCTGTTTCTCGCCCTCTGTTTCGGCCCCTCTGTTTCTCGCACTCTGTTTCAGACCCTCTGTTTCGCAACCTCCGTTTCGCGCCCTCTGTTTCAGACCCTCTGTTTCTTGCCCTCTGTTTCGCGCCCTCTGTTTCGCGCCCTCTGTTTCAGACCCTCTGTTTCGGCCCCTCTGTTTCTCGCCCTCTGCTTCGGCCCCTCTGTTTCGCGCCCTCTGTTTCGCACCCTCTGTTTCAGACCCTCTGTTTCTCGCCCTCTGTTTCAGACACTCTGTTTCAGACCCTCTGTTGCACACCCTCGTTTTCAGACCCTCTGTTTCTCGCCCTCTGTTTCTCGCCCTCTGTTTCAGACGCTCTGTTTCAGACCCTCTGTTTCTCACCCTCTGTTTCGCGCCCTCTGTTTCGCGCCCTCTGTTTCTCGCCCTCTGTTTCGTCCCCTCTGTTTCAGACCCTCTGTTTCATACCCTCTGTTTCTCGCCCTCTGTTTCTCGCCCTCTGTTTCAGACCCTCTGTTTCGGCCCCTCTGTTTCCCACCCTCTGTTTCGGTCCCTCTGTTTCTCGCCCTCTGTTTCGCGCCCTCTGTTTCAGACCCTCTGTTTCAGACCCTCTGTTTCTCGCCCTCTGTTTCGCGCCCTCTGTTTCAGACCCTCTGTTTCAGACCCTCTGTTTCTCGCCCTCTGTTTCAGACACTCTGTTTCAGACCCTCTGTTTCAGACCCTCTGTTTCAGACACTCTGTTTCTCGCCCTCTGTTTCGCGCCCTCTGTTTCAGACCCTCTGTTTCTCGCCCTCTGTTTCTCGCCCTCTGTTTCAGACTCTCTGTTTCAGACCCTCTGTTTCTCGCCCTCTGTTTCGCGCCCTCTGTTTCAGACCCTCTGTTACGGCCCCTCTGTTTCTCGCCCTCTGCTTCGGCCCCTCTGTTTCGCGCCCTCTGTTTCAGTCCCTCTGTTTCAGACCCCCTGTTTCTCGCCCTCTGTTTCAGCCCCTCTGTTTCAGACACTCTGTTTCGCGCCCTCTGTTTCGCGCCCTTTGTTTCGCGCCCTCTGTTTCAGACCCTCTGTTTCAGCTCCTCTGTTTCAGCCCCTCTGTTTCAGACCCTCTGTTTCTCGCCCTCTGTTTTGCGCCCTCTGTTTCAGACCCTCTGTTTCAGCCCCTCTGTTTCTCGCCCTCTGATTCAGCCCCTCTGTTTCGGACCCTCTGTTTCAGACCCTCTGTTTCTCGCCCTCTGTTTCATGCCCTCTGTTTCTCGCCCTCTGTTTCGCGCCCTCTGTTTCGGCCCCTCAGTTTCCCGCCCTCTGTTTCGCGCCCTCTGTTTCGCGCCCTCTGTTTCAGACCCTCTGTTTTGGCCCCTCTGTTTCCCACCCTCTGTTTCGGTCCCTCTGTTTCGCGCCCTCTGTTTCGCACCCTCTGTTTCAGACCCTCTGTTTCTCGCCCTCTGTTTCTCGCCCTCTGTTTCAGACCCTCTGTTTCAGACCCTCTGTTTCAGACCCTCTGTTTCTCGCCCACTGTTTCGCGCCCTCTGTTTCGCACCCTCTGTTTCAGACCCTCTGTTTCGGCCCCTCTGTTTCTCGCCCTCTGATTCAGCCCCTCTGTTTCGGACCCTCTGTTTCAGACCCTCTGTTTCTCGCCCTCTGTTTCATGCCCTCTGTTTCTCGCCCTCTGTTTCGCGCCCTCTGTTTCGGCCCCTCAGTTTCCCGCCCTCTGTTTCGCGCCCTCTGTTTCGCGCCCTCTGTTTCAGACCCTCTGTTTCGGCCCCTCTGTTTCCTACCCTCTGTTTCGGTCCCTCTGTTTCGCGCCCTCTGTTTCGCACACTCTGTTTCAGACCCTCTGTTTCTCGCCCTCTGTTTCTCGCCCTCTGTTTCAGACCCTCTGTTTCAGCCCCTCTGTTTCGCGCCCTCTGTTTCGCGCCCTTTGTTTCTCGCCCTCTGTTTTGCGCCCTCTGCTTCAGCCCCTCTGTTTCAGCCCCTCTGTTTCAGCCCCTCTGTTTCAGCCCCTCTGTTTCAGCCCCTCTGTTTCTCGCCCTCTGATTCAGCCCCTCTGTTTCAGACCCTCTGTTTCAGACCCTCTGTTTCTCGCCCTCTGTTTCGCGCCCTCTGTTTCGCGCCCTCTGTTTCAGAACCTCTGTTTCAGACCCTCTGTTTCAGTCCCTCTGTTTCAGACCCTCTGATTCTCGCCCTCTGTTTCGGCCCCTCTGTTTCTCGCACTCTGTTTCGCGCCATCTGTTTCTCGCCCTCTGTTTCGTCCCCTCTGTTTCAGACCCTCTGTTTCATACCCTCTGTTTCTCGCCCTCTGTTTCTCGCCCTCTGTTTCAGACCCTCTGTTTCGGCCCCTCTGTTTCCCACCCTCTGTTTCGGTCCCTCTGTTTCGCGCCCTCTGTTTCTCGCCCTCTATTTTGCGCCCTCTGTTTCAGAACACCTGTTTCAGCCCCTCTGTTTCAGCCCCTCTGTTTCAGCCCCTCTGTTTCAGACCCTCTGTTTCTCGCTCTCTGTTTTGCGCCCTCTGTTTCAGCCCCTCTGTTTCAGCCACTCTGTTTCAGCCCCTCTGTTTCAGCCCCTCTGTTTCTCGCCCTCTGATTCAGCCCCTCTGTTTCGTGCCCTCTGTTTCGCGCCCTTTGTTTCGTGCCCTCTGTTTCAGACCCTCTGTTTCAGCCCCTCTGTTTCAACCCCTCTGTTTCAGACCCTCTGTTTCTCGCCCTCTGTTTTGCGCCCTCTGTTTCAGCCCCTCTGTTTCAGCCCCTCTGTTTCAGCCCCTCTGTTTCTCGCCCTCTGATTCAGCCCCTCTGTTTCAGACCCTCTGTTTCAGACCCTCTGTTTCTCGCCCTCTTTTTCGCGCCCTGTTTCGCGCCCTCTGTTTCAGAACCTCTGTTTCAGACCCTCTGTTTCAGTCCCTCTGTTTCAGACCCTCTGTTTCTCGCCCTCTGTTTCTCACCCTCTGTTTCTCGCCCTCTGTTTCAGACCCTCTGTTTCGCAACCTCCGTTTCGCGCCCTCTGTTTCAGACCCTCTGTTTCTTGCCCTCTGTTTCGCGCCCTCTGTTTCGCGTCCTCTGTTTCAGACCCTCTGTTTCGGCCCCTCTGTTTCTTGCCCTCTGCTTCGGCCCCTCTGTTTCGCGCCCTCTGTTTCGCACCCTCTGTTTCAGACCCTCTGTTTCTCGCCCTCTGTTTCAGACACTCTGTTTCAGACCCTCTGTTGCACACCCTCTTTTTCAGACCCTCTGTTTCTCGCCCTCTGTTTCTCGCCCTCTGTTTCAGACGCTCTGTTTCAGACCCTCTGTTTCTCACCCTCTGTTTCGCGCCCTCTGTTTCGCGCCCTCTGTTTCTCGCCCTCTGTTTCAGCCCCTCTGTTTCAGCCCCTCTGTTACAGACCCTCTGTTTCTCGCCCTCTGTTTCGCGCCATCTGTTCCTCGCCCTCTGTTTCGTCCCCTCTGTTTCAGACCCTCTGTTTCATACCCTCTGTTTCTCGCCCTCTGTTTCTCGCCCTCTGTTTCAGACCCTCTGTTTCGGCCCCTCTGTTTCCCACCCTCTGTTTCGGTCCCTCTGTTTCGCGCCCTCTGTTTCTCGCCCTCTATTTTGCGCCCTCTGTTTCAGAACACCTGTTTCAGCCCCTCTGTTTCAGCCCCTCTGTTTCAGACCCTCTGTTTCTCGCCCTCTGATTCAGCCCCTCTGTTTCAGACCCTCTGTTTCAGCCCCTCTGTTTCAGCCCCTCTGTTTCTCGCCCTCTGTTACGCGCCCTCTGTTTCGCGCCCTCTGTTTCAGCCCCTCTGTTTCAAGACCCTCTGTTTCAGCCCCTCTGTTTCAGCCCCTCTGATTCAGCTCCTCTGTTTCAGCCCCACTGTTTCAGCCCCTCTGTTTCTCGCCCTCTTTTTCAGCCCCTCTGTTTCAGACCCTCTGTTTCAGGCCCACTGTTTCAGACCCTCTGTTTCAGACCCTCTGTTTCTCGCCCTCTGTTTCGCGCCCTCTGTTTCTTGCCCTCTGTTTCTCGCCCTCTGTTTCAGACCCTCTGTTTCTCGCCCTCTGTTTCGCGCCCTCTGTTTCGTGCCCTCTGTTTCAGACCCTCTGTTTCGGCCCCTCTGTTTCTCGCCCGCTGCTTCGGCCCCTCTGTTTCGCGCCCTCTGTTTCAGACCCTCTGTTTCAGACCCTCTGTTTCTCGCCCTCTGTTTCAGACCCTCTGTTTCAGACCCTCAGTTTCTCGCCCTCTGTTTCTCGCCCTTTGTTTCAGACCCTCTGTTTCTCGCCCTCTGTTTCGCGCCCTCTGTTTCGCGCCCTCTGTTTCGCACCCTCTGTTTCAGACCCTCTGTTTCTCGCCCTCTGTTTCGCGCCCTCTGCTTCTCGCCCTCTGCTTCGGCCCCTCTGTTTCGCGCCCTCTGTTTCAGATCCTCTGTTTCAGACCCTCTGTTTCTCGCCCTCTGTTTCAGACACTCTGTTTCAGACCCTCTGTTTCAGACCCTCTGTTTCTCGGCCTCTGTTTCGCGCCCTGTGTTTTAGACCCTGTGTTTCAGACCCTCTGTTTCTCGCCCTCTGTTTCTCGCCCTCTGTTTCAGACCCTCTGTTTCAGACCCTCTGTTTCGCGCCCTCTGTTTCGGTCCCTCTGTTTCGCGCCCTCTGTTTCAGACCCTCTCTTTCAGACCCTCTGTTTCTCGCCCTCTGTTTCAGCCCCTCTGTTTCGCGCCCTCTGTTTCGCGCCCTTTGTTTCTCGCCCTCTGTTTTGCGCCCTCTGCTTCAGCCCCTCTGTTTCAGCCCCTCTGTTTCAGCCCCTCTGTTTCAGCCCCTCTGTTTCTCGCCCTCTGATTCAGCCCCTCTGTTTCAGACCCTCTGTTTCAGACCCTCTGTTTCTCGTCCTCTGTTTCGCGCCCTCTGTTTCGCGCCCTCTGTTTCAGAACCTCTGTTTCAGACCCTCTGTTTCAGTCCCTCTGTTTCAGACCCTCTGTTTCTCGCCCTCTGTTTCGGCCCCTCTGTTTCTCGCACTCTGTTTCAGACCCTCTGTTTCGCAACCTCCGTTTCGCGCCCTCTGTTTCAGACCCTCTGTTTCTTGCCCTCTGTTTCGCGCCCTCTGTTTCGCGCCCTCTGTTTCAGACCCTCTGTTTCGGCCCCTCTGTTTCTCGCCCTCTGCTTCGGCCCCTCTGTTTCGCGCCCTCTGTTTCGCACCCTCTGTTTCAGACCCTCTGTTTCTCGCCCTCTGTTTCAGACACTCTGTTTCAGACCCTCTGTTGCACACCCTCTTTTTCAGACCCTCTGTTTCTCGCCCTCTGTTTCTCGCCCTCTGTTTCAGACGCTCTGTTTCAGACCCTCTGTTTCTCACCCTCTGTTTCGCGCCCTCTGTTTCGCGCCCTCTGTTTCTCGCCCTCTGTTTCGTCCCCTCTGTTTCAGACCCTCTGTTTCATACCCTCTGTTTCTCGCCCTCTGTTTCTCGCCCTCTGTTTCAGACCCTCTGTTTCAGACCCTCTGTTTCTCGCCCTCTGTTTCGCGCCCTCTGTTTCAGACCCTCTGTTTCAGACCCTCTGTTTCTCGCCCTCTGTTTCTGACACTCTGTTTCAGACCCTCTGTTTCAGACCCTCTGTTTCAGACACTCTGTTTCTCGCCCTCTTTTTCGCGCCCTCTGTTTCGCGCCCTCTGTTTCAGACCCTCTGTTTCAGACCCTCTGTTTCTCGCCTTCTGTTTCGCGCCCTCTGTTTCAGACCCTCTGTTTCAGACCCTCTGTTTCTCGCCCTCTGTTTCAGACACTCTGTTTCAGACCCTCTGTTTCAGACCCTCTGTTTCAGACACTCTGTTTCGGTCCCTCTGTTTCGCGCCCTCTGTTTCGCGCCCTCTGTTTCAGACCCTCTGTTTCAGACCCTCTGTTTCTCGCCCTCTGTTTCGCGCCCTCTGTTTCAGACCCTCTGTTTCAGACCCTCTGTTTCTCGCCCTCTGTTTCAGACACTCTGTTTCAGACCCTCTGTTTCAGAACCTCTGTTTCAGACACTCTGTTTCTCGCCCTCTGTTTCGCGCCCTCTGTTTCAGACCCTCTGTTTCTCGCCCTCTGTTTCTCGCCCTCTGTTTCAGACTCTCTGTTTCAGACCCTCTGTTTCTCGCCCTCTGTTTCGCGCCCTCTGTTTCAGACCCTCTGTTACGGCCCCTCTGTTTCTCGCCCTCTGCTTCGGCCCCTCTGTTTCGCGCCCTCTGTTTCAGTCCCTCTGTTTCAGACCCCCTGTTTCTCGCCCTCTGTTTCAGCCCCTCTGTTTCAGACACTCTGTTTCGCGCCCTCTGTTTCGCGCCCTTTGTTTCGCGCCCTCTGTTTCAGACCCTCTGTTTCAGCTCCTCTGTTTCAGCCCCTCTGTTTCAGACCCTCTGTTTCTCGCCCTCTGTTTTGCGCCCTCTGTTTCAGACCCTCTGTTTCAGCCCCTCTGTTTCTCGCCCTCTGATTCAGCCCCTCTGTTTCGGACCCTCTGTTTCAGACCCTCTGTTTCTCGCCCTCTGTTTCATGCCCTCTGTTTCTCGCCCTCTGTTTCGCGCCCTCTGTTTCGGCCCCTCAGTTTCCTGCCCTCTGTTTCGCGCCCTCTGTTTCGCGCCCTCTGTTTCAGACCCTCTGTTTTGGCCCCTCTGTTTCCCACCCTCTGTTTCGGTCCCTCTGTTTCGCGCCCTCTGTTTCGCACCCTCTGTTTCAGACCCTCTGTTTCTCGCCCTCTGTTTCTCGCCCTCTGTTTCAGACCCTCTGTTTCAGACCCTCTGTTTCTCACCCACTGTTTCGCGCCCTCTGTTTCGCACCCTCTGTTTCAGACCCTCTGTTTCGGCCCCTCTGTTTCTCGCCCTCTGATTCAGCCCCTCTGTTTCGGACCCTCTGTTTCAGACCCTCTGTTTCTCGCCCTCTGTTTCATGCCCTCTGTTTCTCGCCCTCTGTTTCGCGCCCTCTGTTTCGGCCCCTCAGTTTCCCGCCCTCTGTTTCGCGCCCTCTGTTTCGCGCCCTCTGTTTCAGACCCTCTGTTTCGGCCCCTCTGTTTCCTACCCTCTGTTTCGGTCCCTCTGTTTCGCGCCCTCTGTTTCGCACACTCTGTTTCAGACCCTCTGTTTCAGACCCTCTGTTTCTCGCCCTCTGTTTCTCGCCCTCTGTTTCAGACCCTCTGTTTCAGCCCCTCTGTTTCGCGCCCTCTGTTTCGCGCCCTTTGTTTCTCGCCCTCTGTTTTGCGCCCTCTGCTTCAGCCCCTCTGTTTCAGCCCCTCTGTTTCAGCCCCTCTGTTTCAGCCCCTCTGTTTCTCGCCCTCTGATTCAGCCCCTCTGTTTCAGACCCTCTGTTTCAGACCCTCTGTTTCTCGCCCTCTGTTTCGCGCCCTCTGTTTCGCGCCCTCTGTTTCAGAACCTCTGTTTCAGACCCTCTGTTTCCCACCCTCTGTTTCGGTCCCTCTGTTTCGCGCCCTCTGTTTCGCACCCTCTGTTTCTCGCCCTCTGTTTCGGCCCCTCTGTTTCTCGCACTCTGTTTCAGACCCTCTGTTTCGCAACCTCCGTTTCGCGCCCTCTGTTTCAGACCCTCTGTTTCGCGCCCTCTGTTTCGCGCCCTCTGTTTCAGACCCTCTGTTTCGGCCCCTCTGTTTCTCGCCCTCTGCTTCGGCCCCTCTGTTTCGCGCCCTCTGTTTCGCACCCTCTGTTTCAGACCCTCTGTTTCTCGCCCTCTGTTTCAGACACTCTGTTTCAGACCCTCTGTTGCACACCCTCTTTTTCAGACCCTCTGTTTCTCGCCCTCTGTTTCTCGCCCTCTGTTTCAGACGCTCTGTTTCAGACCCTCTGTTTCTCACCCTCTGTTTCGCGCCCTCTGTTTCGCGCCCTCTGTTTCTCGCCCTCTGTTTCAGCCCCTCTGTTTCAGCCCCTCTGTTACAGACCCTCTGTTTCTCGCCCTCTGTTTCGCGCCATCTGTTTCTCGCCCTCTGTTTCGTCCCCTCTGTTTCAGACCCTCTGTTTCAGACCCCCTGTTTCAGCCCCTCTGTTTCAGACCCTCTTTTTCATACCCTCTGTTTCTCGCCCTCTGTTTCGCGCCCTCTGTTTCAGACCCTTTGTTTCGGCCACTCTGTTTCCCACCCTCTGTTTCGGTCCCTCTGTTTCGCGCCCTCTGTTTCGCACCCTCAGTTTCAGACCCTCTTTTTCATACCCTCTGTTTCTCGCCCTCTGTTTCGCGCCCTCTGTTTCAGACCCTCTGTTTCGGCCCCTCTGTTTCCCACCCTCTGTTTCTCGCCCTCTGTTTCGTGCTCTCTGTTTGGCGCCCTCTGTTTCGCGCCCTCTGTTTCGGACCCTCTGTTTCGGCCCCTCTGTTTCTCGCCCTCTGCTTCGGTCCCTCTGTTTCGTGCCCTCTGTTTCAGACCCTCTCTTTCAGACCCTCTGTTTCTCGCCCTCTGTTTCAGCCCCTCTGTTTCAGACCCTGTGTTTCGCGCCCTCGGTTTCGCACCCTTTGTTTCGCTCCCTCTGTTTCAGACACTCTGTTTCAGCCGCTCTGTTTTAGCCCCTCTGTTTCAGACCCTCTGTTTCTCGCCCTCTGTTTTGCGCCCTCTGTTTCAGACTGTCTGTTTCAGCCCCTCTGTTTCAGCCCCTCTGTTTCAGCCCCTCTGTTTCAGACCGTCTGTTTCTCGCTCTCTGTTTTGCGCCCTCTGTTTCAGCCCCTCTGTTTCAGCCCCTCTGTTTCAGCCCCTCTGTTTCAGCCCCTCTGTTTCTCGCCCTCTGATTCAGCCCCTCTGTTTCGCGCCCTCTGTTTCGCGCCCTTTGTTTCGTGCCCTCTGTTTCAGACCCTCTGTTTCAGCCCCTCTGTTTCAGCCCCTCTGTTTCAGACCCTCTGTTTCTCGCCCTCTGTTTTGCGCCCTCTGTTTCAGCCCCTCTGTTTCAGCCCCTCTGTTTCAGCCCCTCTGTTTCAGCCCCTCTGTTTCTCGCCCTCTGATTCAGCCCCTCTGTTTCAGACCCTCTGTTTCAGACCCTCTGTTTCTCGCCCTCTTTTTCGCGCCCTCTGTTTCGCGCCCTCTGTTTCAGAACCTCTGTTTCAGACCCTCTGTTTCAGTCCCTCTGTTTCAGACCCTCTGTTTCTCGCCCTCTGTTTCTCACCCTCTGTTTCTCGCCCTCTGTTTCAGACCCTCTGTTTCGCAACCTCCGTTTCGCGCCCTCTGTTTCAGACCCTCTGTTTCTTGCCCTCTGTTTCGCGCCCTCTGTTTCGCGCCCTCTGTTTCAGACCCTCTGTTTCGGCCCCTCTGTTTCTCGCCCTCTGCTTCGGCCCCTCTGTTTCGCGCCCTCTGTTTCGCACCCTCTGTTTCAGACCCTCTGTTTCTCGCCCTCTGTTTCAGACACTCTGTTTCAGACCCTCTGTTGCACACCCTCTTTTTCAGACCCTCTGTTTCTCGCCCTCTGTTTCTCGCCCTCTGTTTCAGACGCTCTGTTTCAGACCCTCTGTTTCTCACCCTCTGTTACGCGCCCTCTGTTTCGCGCCCTCTGTTTCTCGCCCTCTGTTTCAGCCCCTCTGTTTCAGCCCCTCTGTTACAGACCCTCTGTTTCTCGCCCTCTGTTTCGCGCCATCTGTTTCTCGCCCTCTGTTTCGGCCCCTCTGTTTCAGACCCTCTGTTTCAGACCCTCTGTTTCAGCCCCTCTGTTTCAGACCCTCTTTTTCATACCCTCTGTTTCTCGCCCTCTGTTTCGCGCCCTCTGTTTCAGACCCTCTGTTTCGGCCCCTCTGTTTCCCACCCTCTGTTTCGGTCCCTCTGTTTCGCGCCCTCTGTTTCGCGCCCTCTGTTTCAGACCCTCTGTTTCAGACCCTCTGTTTCTCGCCCTCTGTTTCGCGCCCTCTGTTTCAGACCCTCTGTTTCAGACCCTCTGTTTCTCGCCCTCTGTTTCAGACACTCTGTTTCAGACCCTCTGTTTCAGACCCTCTGTTTCAGACACTCTGTTTCTCGCCCTCTGTTTTGCGCCCTCTGTTTCAGACCCTCTGTTTCTCGCCCTCTGTTTCTCGCCCTCTGTTTCAGACCCTCTGTTTCAGACCCTCTGTTTCTCGCCCTCTGTTTCGCGCCCTCTGTTTCGCGCCCTCTGTTTCGCGCCCTCTGTTTCAGACCCTCTGTTTCGGCCCCTCTGTTTCTCGCCCTCTGCTTCGGCCCCTCTGTTTCGCGCCCTCTGTTTCAGACCCCCTGTTTCTCGCCCTCTGTTTCAGCCCCTCTGTTTCAGACACTCTGTTTCGCGCCCTCTGTTTCTCGCCCTTTGTTTCGCGCCCTCTGTTTCAGACCCTCTGTTTCAGCTCCTCTGTTTCAGCCCCTCTGTTTCAGACCCTCTGTTTCTCGCCCTCTGTTTTGCGTCCTCTGTTTCAGACCCTCTGTTTCAGCCCCTCTGTTTCTCGCCCTCTGATTCAGCCCCTCTGTTTCGGACCCTCTGTTTCAGACCCTCTGTTTCTCGCCCTCTGTTTCATGCCCTTTGTTTCTCGCCCTCTGTTTCGCGCCCTCTGTTTCGGCCCCTCAGTTTCCCGCCCTCTGTTTCGCGCCCTCTGTTTCGCGCCCTCTGTTTCAGACCCTCTGTTTCGGCCCCTCTGTTTCCCACCCTCTGTTTCGGTCCCAATGTTTCGCGCCCTCTGTTTCGCACCCTCTGTTTCAGACCCTCTGTTTCTCGCCCTCTGTTTCTCGCCCTCTGTTTCAGACCCTCTGTTTCAGACCCTCTGTTTCAGACCCTCTGTTTCTCGCCCACTGTTTCGCGCCCTCTGTTTCGCACCCTCTGTTTCAGACCCTCTGTTTCGGCCCCTCTGTTTCTCGCCCTCTGATTCAGCCCCTCTGTTTCGGACCCTCTGTTTCAGACCCTCTGTTTCTCGCCCTCTGTTTCATGCCCTCTGTTTCTCGCCCTCTGTTTCGCGCCCTCTGTTTCGGCCCCTCAGTTTCCCGCCCTCTGTTTCGCGCCCTCTGTTTCGCGCCCTCTGTTTCAGACCCTCTGTTTCGGCCCCTCTGTTTCCCACCCTCTGTTTCGGTCCCTCTGTTTCGCGCCCTCTGTTTCGCACCCTCTGTTTCAGACCCTCTGTTTCAGACCCTCTGTTTCTCGCCCTCTGTTTCTCGCCCTCTGTTTCAGACCCTCTGTTTCAGACCCTCTGTTTCTCGCCCACTGTTTCGCGCCCTCTGTTTCGCACCCTCTGTTTCAGACCCTCTGTTTCGGCCCATCTGTTTCCCGCCCTCTGTTTCGCACCCTCTGTTTCGCGCCCTCTGTTTCAGACACTCTGTTTCGGCCCCTCTGTTTCCCACCCTCTGTTTCGGCCCCTCTATTTCGCGCCCTCTGTTTCGCGCCCTCTGTTTCAGTCCCTCTGTTTCAGACCCTCTGTTCCTCGCCCTCTGTTTCTCGCCCTCTGTTTCAGACCCTCTGTTTCAGACCCTCTGTTTCAGACCCTCTGTTTCTCGCCCTCTGTTTTGCACCCTCTGTTTCTCGCCCTCTGTTTCAGACCCTCTGTTTCTCGCCCTCTGTTTCTCGCCCTCTGTTTCGCGCCCTCTATTTGAGACCCTCTGTTTCAGACCCTCTGTTTCTCGCCCTCTGTATCTCGCCCTCTGTTTCAGACCCTCTGTTTCAGACCCTCTGTTTCTCGCCCTCTGTTTCGCGCCCTCTGTTTCACGCCCTCTGTTTCGCGCCCTCTTTTTCAGACCCTCTGTTTCGGCCCCTCTGTTTCCCACCCTCTGTTTCGGTCCCTCTGTTTCGCGCCCTCTGTTTCGCACCCTCTGTTTCAGACCCTCTGTTTCAGACCCTCTGTTTCTCGCCCTGTTTCTCGCCCTCTGTTTCAGACCCTCTGTTTCAGACCCTCTGTTTCAGACCCTCTGTTTCTCGCCCTCTGTTACGCGCCCTCTGTTTCGCACCCTCTGTTTCAGACCCTCTGTTTCGGCCCATCTGTTTCCCGACCTCTGTTTCGCGCCCTCTGTTTCGCGCCCTCTGTTTCAGACCCTCTGTTTCGGCCCCTCTGTTTCCCACCCTCTGTTTCGGCCCCTCTGTTTCTCGCCCTCTGTTTCGCGCCCTCTGTTTCAGTCCGTCTGTTTCAGACCCTCTGTTTCTCGCCCTCTGTTTCTCGCCCTCTGTTTCAGACCCTCTGTTTCAGACCCTCTGTTTCAGACCCTCTGTTTCTCGCCCTCTGTTTCGCGCCCTCTGTTTCTCGCCCTCTGTTTCAGACCCTCTGTTTCTCGCCCTCGGTTTCTCGCTCTCTGTATCAGACCCTCTGTTTCAGACCCTCTGTTTCAGACCCTCTGTTTCAGACCCTCTGTTTCTCGCCCTCTGTTTCGCGCCCTCTGTTTCTCGCCCTCTGTTTCAGACCCTCTGTTTCAGACCCTCTGTTTCTCGCCCTCTGTTTCGCGCCCTCTGTTTCGCGCCCTCTGTTTCTCGCCCTCTGTTTCTCGCCCTCTGTTTCGGCCCCTCTGTTTCAGACCCTCTGTTTCAGACCCTCTGTTTCGCGCCCTCTGTTTCAGACCCTCTGTTTCAGACCCTCTGTTTCAGACCCTCTGTTTCGGCCCCTCTGTTTCTCGCCCTCTGCTTCGGCCCCTCTGTTTCGCGCCCTCTGTTTGAGACCCTCTGTTTCAGACCCCCTGTTTCTCGCCCTCTGTTTCAGCCCCTCTGTTTCAGACCCTCTGTTTCGCGCCCTCTGTTTCGCGCCCTTTGTTTCGCGCCCTCTGTTTCAGACCCTCTGTTTCAGCCCCTCTGTTTCAGCCCCTCTGTTTCAGACCCTCTGTTTCTCGCCCTCTGTTTTGCGCCCTCTGTTTCAGACCCTATGTTTCAGCCCCTCTGTTTCTCGCCCTCTTATTCAGCCCCTCTGTTTCGGACCCTCGGTTTCAGACCCTCTGTTTCTCGCCCTCTGTTTCATGCCCTCTGTTTCTCGCCCTCTGTTTCGCGCCCTCTGTTTCGGCCCCTCAGTATCCCGCCCTCTGTTTCGCGCCCTCTGTTTCGCGCCCTCTGTTTCAAACCCTCTGTTTCGGCCCCTCTGTTTCCCACCCTCTGTTTCGGTCCCTCTGTTTCGCGCCCTCTGTTTCGCACCCTCTGTTTCAGACCCTCTGTTTCAGACCCTCTGTTTCTCGCCCTCTGTTTCTCGCCCTCTGTTTCAGACCCTCTGTTTCAGACCCTCTGTTTCTCGCCCACTGTTTCGCGCCCTCGGTTTCGCACCCTCTGTTTCAGACCCTCTGTTTCGGCCCATCTGTTTCCCGCCCTCTGTTTCGCGCCCTCTGTTTCGCGCCCTCTGTTTCAGACACTCTGTTTCGGCCCCTCTGTTTCCCACCCTCTGTTTCGGCCCCTCTGTTTCGCGCCCTCTGTTTCGCGCCCTCTGTTTCAGACACTCTGTTTCTCGCCCTCTGTTTCTCGCCCTCTGTTTCAGACCCTCTGTTTCAGACCCTCTGTTTCAGACCCTCTGTTTCTCGCCCTCTGTTTTGCGCCCTCTGTTTCAGACCCTCTGTTTCAGACCCTCTGTTTCTCGCCCTCTGTTTTGCGCCCTCTGTTTCTCGCCCTCTGTTTCAGACCCTCTGTTTCTCGCCCTCTGTTTCTCGCCCTCTGTTTCGCGCCCTCTATTTGAGACCCTCTGTTTCAGACCCTCTGTTTCTCGCCCTCTGTTTCTCGCCCTCTGTTTCAGACCCTCTGTTTCAGACCCTCTGTTTCTCGCCCTCTGTTTCGCGCCCTCTGTTTCGCGCCCTCTGTTTCGCGCCCTCTTTTTCAGACCCTCTGTTTCGGCCCCTCTGTTTCCCACCCTCTGTTTCGGTCCCTCTGTTTCGTGCCCTCTGTTTCGCACCCTCTGTTTCAGACCCTCTGTTTCAGACCCTCTGTTTCTCGCCCTCTGTTTCGCGCACTCTGTTTCGCGCCCTCTGTTTCGCGCCCTCATTTTCAGACCATCTGTTTCGGCCCCTCTGTTTCCCACCCTCTGTTTCGGTCCCTCTGTTTCGCGCCCTCTGTTTCGCACCCTCTGTTTCAGACCCTCTGTTTCGGCCCATCTGTTTCCCGCCCTCTGTTTCGCGCCCTCTGTTTCGCGCCCTCAGTTTCAGACTCTCTGTTTCGGCCCCTCTGTTTCCCACTCTCTGTTTCGGCCCCTCTGTTTCTCGCCCTCTGTTTCGCGCCCTCTGTTTCAGTCCCTCTGTTTCAGACCCTCTGTTTCTCGCCCTCTGTTTCTCGCCCTCTGTTTCAGACCCTCTGTTTCAGACCCTCTGTTTCAGACCCTCTGTTTCTCGCCCTCTGTTTCGCGCCCTCTGTTTCTCGCCCTCTGTTTCAGACCCTCTGTTTCTCGCCCTCTGTTTCTCACGCTCTGTTTCAGACCCTCTGTTTCAGACCCTCTGTTTCAGACCCTCTGTTTCTCGCCCTCTGTTTCGCGCCCTCTGTTTCTCGCCCTCTGTTTCAGACCCTCTGTTTCTCGCCCTCTGTTTCGCGCCCACTGTTTCGCGCCCTCTGTTTCGTGCCCTCTGTTTCAGACCCTCTGTTTCGGCCCCTCTGTTTCTCGCCCGCTGCTTCAGCCCCTCTGTTTCGCGCCCTCTGTTTCGCGCCCTCTGTTTCAGACCCTCTGTTTCTCGCCCTCTATTTCAGACCCTCTGTTTCACACCCTCAGTTTCTCGCCCTCTGTTTCTCGCCCTCTGTTTCAGACCCTCTGTTTCTCGCCCTCTGTTTCGCGCCCTCTGTTTCGCGCCCTCTGTTTCGCGCCCTCTGTTTCAGACCCTCTGTTTCGGCCCCTCTGTTTCTCGCCCTCTGCTTCGGCCCCTCTGTTTTGCGCCCTCTGTTTCAGACCCTCTTTTTCAGACCCTCTGTTTCTCGCCCTCTGTTTCAGACACTCTGTTTCAGACCCTCTGTTTCAGACCCTCTGTTTCGCGCCCTCTGTTTCTCGCCCTCTGTTTCGCGCCCTCTGTTTCAGACCCTCTGTTTCAGACCCTCTGTTTCTCGCCCTCTGTTTCTCGCCCTCTGTTTCAGACCCTCTGTTTCAGACCCTCTGTTTCTCGCCCTCTGTTTCGCGCCCTCTGTTTCGCACCCTCTGTTTCGCGCCCTCTGTTTCAGACCGTCTGTTTCGGCCCCTCTGTTTCTCGCCCTCTGCTTCGGTCCCTCTGTTTCGCGCCCTCTGTTTCAGACCCTCTGTTTCAGACCCTCTGTTTCTCGCCCTCTGTTTCAGCCCCTCTGTTTCAGACCCTGTGTTTCGCGCCCTCGGTTTCGCGCCCTTTGTTTCGCGCCCTCTGTTTCAGACACTCTGTTTCAGACGCTCTGTTTTAGCCCCTCTGTTTCAGACCCTCTGTTTCTCGCCCTATGTTTTGCGCCCTCTGTTTCAGACTGTCTGTTTCAGCCCCTCTGTTTCAGCCCCTCTGTTTCTCGTCCTCTGATTCAGCCCCTCTGTTTCAGACCCTCTGTTTCTGCCCCACTGTTTCAGCCGCTCTGTTTCAGACCCTCTGTTTCTCGCCCTCTGTTTCGCGCCCTCTGTTTCAGAACCTCTGTTTCAGACCCTCTGTTTCAGACCCTCTGTTTCGCGCCATCTGTTTCTCGCCCTCTGTTTCGGCCCCTCTGTTTCTCGCCCACTGTTTCAGACCCTCTGTTTCGCACTCTCAGTTTCGCGCCCTCTGTTTCAGACCCTCTGTTTCTCGCCCTCTGTTTCGCGCCCTCTGTTTCGCGCCCTCTGTTTCGCGCCCTCTGTTTCAGACCCTCTGTTTCGGCCCCTCTGTTTCTCGCCCTCTGCTTCGGCCCCTCTGTTTCGCGCCCTCTGTTTCAGACCCTCTGTTTCACACCCTCTGTTTCAGACCCTCTGTTTCAGACCCTCTGTTTGTCGCCCTCTGTTTCTCGCCCTCTGTTTCAGACCCTCTGTTTCAGACCCTCTGTTTCTCGCCCTCTGTTTCGCGCCCTCTGTTTCGCGCCCTCTGTTTCGCGCCCTCTGTTTCAGACCCTGTGTTTCGGCCCCTCTGTTTCTCGCCCTCTGCTTCGGCCCCTCTGTTTCGCGCCCTCTGTTTCAGACCCTCTGTTTCAGACCCTCTGTTTCTCGCCCTCTGTTTCAGCCCCTCTGTTTCAGACCCTCTGTTTCGCGCCCTCTGTTTCGCGCCCTTTGTTTCGCGCCCTCTGTTTCAGACCCTCTGTTTCAGCCCCTCTGTTTCAGCCCCTCTGTTTCAGACCCTCTGTTTCTCGCCCTCTGTTTTGCGCCCTCTGTTTCAGACCCTCTGTTTCAGCCCCTCTGTTTCAGCCCGTCTCTTTCAGCCCCTCTGTTTCTCGTCCTCTGATTCAGCCCCTCTGTTTCAGACCCTCTGTTTCTGCACCACTGTTTCAGCCCCTATGTATCAGACCCTCTGTTTCTCGCCCTCTGTTTCGCGCCCTCTGTTTCGCGCCCTCTGTTTCAGAACCTCTGTTTCAGACCCTCTGTTTCAGACCCTCTGTTTCTCGCCCTCTGTTTCGGCCCCTCTGTTTCTCGCCCTCTGTTTCAGACCCTCTGTTTCGCACTCTCCGTTTCGCGCCCTCTGTTTCAGACCCTCTGTTTCTCGCCCTCTGTTTTGCGCCCTCTGTTTCGCGCCCTGTGTTTCGCGCCCTCTGTTTCAGACCCTCTGTTTTGGACCCTTTGTTTCTCGCCCTCTGCTTCGGCCCCTCTGTTTTGCGCCCTCTGTTTCGCACCCTCTGTTTCTCGCCCTCTGTTTCAGAACCTCTGTTTCTCGCCCTCTGTTTCAGCCCCTCTGTTTCCGACCCTCCGCTTCTCACCCTGTTTCGCGCCCTCCGTTTCTCGCCCTCTGTTTTAGACCCTCTGTTTCTCGCCCTCTGTTTCTCGCCCTCTGTTTCAGCCCCTCTGTTACAGACCCGCTGTTTCTCGCCCTCTGTTTCGCGCCATCTGTTTCTCGCCCTCTGTTTCACAACCTCTGTTTCAGACCCTCTGTTTCTCGCCCTCTGAACGCTCCCTCTGTTTCAGAGCCTCTTTTTTAGACCCTCTGTTTCTCGCCCTCTGTTTCTCACCCTCTGTTTCAGACCCTCTGTTTCAGACCCTCAGTTTCTCACCCTCTGTTTCGCGCCCTCTGTTTCGCGCCCTCTGTTTCTCGCCCTCTGTTTCAGAACCTCTGTTTCTCGCCCTCTGTTTCAGCCCCTCTGTTTCCGACCCTCCGCTTCTCACCCTGTTTCGCGCCCTCCATTTCGCGCCCTCTGTTTTAGACCCTCTGTTTCTCGCCCTCTGTTTCTCGCCCTCTGTTTCAGCCCCTCTGTTACAGACCCGCTGTTTCTCGCCCTCTGTTTTGCGCCATCTGTTTCTCGCCCTCTGTTTCGGCCCCTCTGTTTCAGACCCTCTGTTTCAGACCCTCTGTTTCAGCCCCTCTGTTTCAGACCCTCTGTTTCAGACCCTCTGTTTCTCGCCCTCTGGTTCTCGCACTCTGTTTCGGCCCCTCTGTTTCTCCCCCTCTGTTTCGGCCCCTCTGTTTCGCGCCCTCTGTTTCAGACCCTCTGTTTCAGACCCTCTGTTTCTTACCCTCTGTTTCGCACCCTCTGTTTCCGCCCTCTGTTTCAGACCCTCTGTTTCGGCTCCTCAGTTTCCCGCCCTCTGTTTCGGCCCCTCTGTTTCAGACCCTCTGTTTCAGACCCTCTGTTTCAGACCCTCTGTTTCAGACCCTCTGTTTCATACCGTCTGTTTCTCGCCCTCTGTTTCGGCCCCTCTGTTTCTCGCCCTCTGTTTCGGCCCCTCTGTTTTGCGCCCTCTGTTTCAGACCCTCTGCTTCAGACCCTCTGTTTCTCGCCCTCTGTTTCGCGCCCTCTGTTTCAGACCGTCTGTTTCAGACCCTCTGTTTCTCGCCCTCTGTTTCTCGCCCTCTGTTTCAGACCCTCTGTTTCAGACCCTCTGTTTCATACGCTCTGTTTCTCGCCCTCTGTTTCGCGCCCTCTGTTTCGCGCCCTCTGTTTCAGACCCTCTGTTTCGGCCCCTCTGTTTCCCACCCCCTGTTTCGGTCCCTCTGTTTCGCGCCCTCTGTTTCGCACCCTCTGTTTCAGACCGTCTGTTTCAGACCCTCTGTTTCTCGCCCTCTGTTTCTCGCCCTCTGTTTCAGACCCTCTGTTTCAGACCCTCTGTTTCAGACCCTCTGTTTCAGACCCTCTGTTTCTCGCCCTCTGTTTCGCGCCCTCTGTTTCGCGCCCTCTGTTTCAGACCCTCTGTTTCAGACCCTCTGTTTCAGACACTCTGTTTCATACGCTCTGTTTCTCGCCCTCTGTTTCGCGCCCTCTGTTTCGCGCCCTCTGTTTCAGACCCTCTGTTTCGGCCCCTCTGTTTCCCACCCTCTGTTTCGGTCCCTCTGTTTCGCGCCCTTTGTTTCGCGCCCTCTGTTTCAGACCCTCTGTTTCAGCCCCTCTGTTTCAGCCCCTCTGTTTCAGACCCTCTGTTTCTCGCCCTCTGTTTTGCGCCCTCTGTTTCAGACCCTCTGTTTCAGCCCCTCTGTTTCAGCCCGTCTCTTTCAGCCCCTCTGTTTCTCGTCCTCTGATTCAGCCCCTCTGTTTCAGACCCTCTGTTTCTGCACCACTGTTTCAGCCCCTATGTATCAGACCCTCTGTTTCTCGCCCTCTGTTTCGCGCCCTCTGTTTCGCGCCCTCTGTTTCAGAACCTCTGTTTCAGACCCTCTGTTTCAGACCCTCTGTTTCTCGCCCTCTGTTTCGGCCCCTCTGTTTCGCGCCCTCTGTTTCGCGCCCTCTGTTTCAGACCCTCTGTTTCAGACCCTCTGTTTCAGACACTCTGTTTCATACGCTCTGTTTCTCGCCCTCTGTTTCGCGCCCTCTGTTTCGCGCCCTCTGTTTCAGACCCTCTGTTTCGGCCCCTCTGTTTCCCACCCTCTGTTTCGGTCCCTCTGTTTCGCGCCCTTTGTTTCGCGCCCTCTGTTTCAGACCCTCTGTTTCAGCCCCTCTGTTTCAGCCCCTCTGTTTCAGACCCTCTGTTTCTCGCCCTCTGTTTTGCGCCCTCTGTTTCAGACCCTCTGTTTCAGCCCCTCTGTTTCAGCCCGTCTCTTTCAGCCCCTCTGTTTCTCGTCCTCTGATTCAGCCCCTCTGTTTCAGACCCTCTGTTTCTGCACCACTGTTTCAGCCCCTATGTATCAGACCCTCTGTTTCTCGCCCTCTGTTTCGCGCCCTCTGTTTCGCGCCCTCTGTTTCAGAACCTCTGTTTCAGACCCTCTGTTTCAGACCCTCTGTTTCTCGCCCTCTGTTTCGGCCCCTCTGTTTCTCGCCCTCTGTTTCAGACCCTCTGTTTCGCACTCTCCGTTTCGCGCCCTCTGTTTCAGACCCTCTGTTTCTCGCCCTCTGTTTTGCGCCCTCTGTTTCGCGCCCTGTGTTTCGCGCCCTCTGTTTCAGACCCTCTGTTTTGGACCCTTTGTTTCTCGCCCTCTGCTTCGGCCCCTCTGTTTTGCGCCCTCTGTTTCGCACCCTCTGTTTCTCGCCCTCTGTTTCAGAACCTCTGTTTCTCGCCCTCTGTTTCAGCCCCTCTGTTTCCGACCCTCCGCTTCTCACCCTGTTTCGCGCCCTCCGTTTCTCGCCCTCTGTTTTAGACCCTCTGTTTCTCGCCCTCTGTTTCTCGCCCTCTGTTTCAGCCCCTCTGTTACAGACCCGCTGTTTCTCGCCCTCTGTTTCGCGCCATCTGTTTCTCGCCCTCTGTTTCACAACCTCTGTTTCAGACCCTCTGTTTCTCGCCCTCTGAACGCTCCCTCTGTTTCAGAGCCTCTTTTTTAGACCCTCTGTTTCTCGCCCTCTGTTTCTCACCCTCTGTTTCAGACCCTCTGTTTCAGACCCTCAGTTTCTCACCCTCTGTTTCGCGCCCTCTGTTTCGCGCCCTCTGTTTCTCGCCCTCTGTTTCAGAACCTCTGTTTCTCGCCCTCTGTTTCAGCCCCTCTGTTTCCGACCCTCCGCTTCTCACCCTGTTTCGCGCCCTCCATTTCGCGCCCTCTGTTTTAGACCCTCTGTTTCTCGCCCTCTGTTTCTCGCCCTCTGTTTCAGCCCCTCTGTTACAGACCCGCTGTTTCTCGCCCTCTGTTTTGCGCCATCTGTTTCTCGCCCTCTGTTTCGGCCCCTCTGTTTCAGACCCTCTGTTTCAGACCCTCTGTTTCAGCCCCTCTGTTTCAGACCCTCTGTTTCAGACCCTCTGTTTCTCGCCCTCTGGTTCTCGCACTCTGTTTCGGCCCCTCTGTTTCTCCCCCTCTGTTTCGGCCCCTCTGTTTCGCGCCCTCTGTTTCAGACCCTCTGTTTCAGACCCTCTGTTTCTTACCCTCTGTTTCGCACCCTCTGTTTCCGCCCTCTGTTTCAGACCCTCTGTTTCGGCTCCTCAGTTTCCCGCCCTCTGTTTCGGCCCCTCTGTTTCAGACCCTCTGTTTCAGACCCTCTGTTTCAGACCCTCTGTTTCAGACCCTCTGTTTCATACCGTCTGTTTCTCGCCCTCTGTTTCGGCCCCTCTGTTTCTCGCCCTCTGTTTCGGCCCCTCTGTTTTGCGCCCTCTGTTTCAGACCCTCTGCTTCAGACCCTCTGTTTCTCGCCCTCTGTTTCGCGCCCTCTGTTTCAGACCGTCTGTTTCAGACCCTCTGTTTCTCGCCCTCTGTTTCTCGCCCTCTGTTTCAGACCCTCTGTTTCAGACCCTCTGTTTCATACGCTCTGTTTCTCGCCCTCTGTTTCGCGCCCTCTGTTTCGCGCCCTCTGTTTCAGACCCTCTGTTTCGGCCCCTCTGTTTCCCACCCCCTGTTTCGGTCCCTCTGTTTCGCGCCCTCTGTTTCGCACCCTCTGTTTCAGACCGTCTGTTTCAGACCCTCTGTTTCTCGCCCTCTGTTTCTCGCCCTCTGTTTCAGACCCTCTGTTTCAGACCCTCTGTTTCAGACCCTCTGTTTCAGACCCTCTGTTTCTCGCCCTCTGTTTCGCGCCCTCTGTTTCGCGCCCTCTGTTTCAGACCCTCTGTTTCAGACCCTCTGTTTCAGACACTCTGTTTCATACGCTCTGTTTCTCGCCCTCTGTTTCGCGCCCTCTGTTTCGCGCCCTCTGTTTCAGACCCTCTGTTTCGGCCCCTCTGTTTCCCACCCTCTGTTTCGGTCCCTCTGTTTCGCGCCCTCTGTTTCGCACCCTCTGTTTCAGACCGTCTGTTTCAGACCCTCTCTTTCTCGCCCTCTGTTTCTCGCCCTCTGTTTCAGACCCTCTGTTTCAGACCCTCTGTTTCAGACCCTCTGTTTCAGACCCTCTGTTTCTCGCCCTCTGTTTCGCGCCCTCTGTTTCGCGCCCTCTGTTTCAGACCCTCTGTTTCAGCCCCTCTGTTTCAGCCCCTCTGTTTCAGCCCCTCTGTTTCAGACCCTCTGTTTCAGACCCTCTGTTTCTCGCCCTCTGTTTCGGCCCCTCTGTTTCTCGCCCTCAATTTCGGCCCCTCTGTTTCGCGCCCTCTGTTTCAGACCCTCTGTTTCAGACACTCTGTTTCTCGCCCTCTGTTTTGCCCCCTCTGTTTCGCGCCCTCTGTTTCAGACCCTCTGTTTCGGCCAATCTGTTTCCCGACCTCTGTTTCGCGCCCTCTGTTTCCTGCCCTCTGTTTCAGACCCTCTGTTTCAGACCCTCTGTTTCCCACCCTCTGTTTCGGCCCCTCTGTTTCGCGCCCTCTGTTTCGCGCCCTCTGTTTCAGTCCCTCTGTTTCAGACCCTCTGTTTCTCGCCCTCTGTTTCTCGCCCTCTGTTTCAGACCCTCTGTTTCAGACCCTCTGTTTCAGACCCTCTGTTTCATTCCCTCTGTTTCTCGCCCTCTGTTTCGCGCCCTCTGTTTCGCGCCCTCTGTTTCAGACCCTCTGTTTCAGCCCCTCTGTTTCAGCCCCTCTGTTTCAGCCCCTCTGTTTCAGACCCTCTGTTTCAGACCCTCTGTTTCTCGACCTCTGTTTCGGCCCCTCTGTTTCTCGCCCTCAATTTCGGCCCCTCTGTTTCGCGCCCTCTGTTTCAGACCCTCTGTTTCAGACACTCTGTTTCTCGCCCTCTGTTTCGCCCCCTCTGTTTCGCGCCCTCTGTTTCAGACCCTCTGTTTCGGCCAATCTGTTTCCCGACCTCTGTTTCGCGCCCTCTGTTTCCCGCCCTCTGTTTCAGACCCTCTGTTTCAGACCCTCTGTTTCCCACCCTCTGTTTCGGCCCCTCTGTTTCACGCCCTCTGTTTTGCGCCCTCTGTTTCAGTCCCTCTGTTTCAGACCCTCTGTTTCTCGCCCTCTGTTTCTCGCCCTCTGTTTCAGACCCTCTGTTTCAGACCCTCTGTTTCAGACCCTCTGTTTCAGACCCTCTGTTTCTCGCCCTCTGTTATTCGCGCTCTGTTTCTCGCCCTCTGTTTCAGACCCTCTGTTTCTCGCCCTCTGTTTCTCGCCCTCTGTATCAGACCCTCTGTTTCAGACCCTCTGTTTCAGACCCTCTGTTTCAGACCCTCTGTTTCGCGCACTCTGTTATTCGCGCTCTGTTTCTCGCCCTCTGTTTCAGACCCTCTGTTTCTCGCCCTCTGTTTCTCGCCCTCTGTATCAGACCCTCTGTTTCAGACCCTCTGTTTCAGACCCTCTGTTTCAGACCCTCTGTTTCAGACCCTCTGTTTCGCGCCCTCTGTTTCAGACCCTCTGTTTCAGACCCTCTGTTTCAGACCCTCTGTTTCGGCCCCTCTGTTTCTCGCCCTCTGCTTCGGCCCCTCTGTTTCGCGCCCTCTGTTTCAGACCCTCTGTTTCAGACCCTCTGTTTCTCGCCCTCTGTTTCGGCCCCTCTGTTTCTCGCCCTCTGTTTCAGACCCTCTGTTTCGCACTCTCCGTTTCGCGCCCTCTGTTTCAGACCCTCTGTTTCTCGCCCTCTGTTTTGCGCCCTCTGTTTCGCGCCCTGTGTTTCGCGCCCTCTGTTTCAGACCCTCTGTTTCGGCCCTTCTGTTTCTCGCCCTCTGCTTCGGCCCCTCTGTTTTGCGCCCTCTGTTTCGCACCCTCTGTTTCTCGCCCTCTGTTTCAGAACCTCTGTTTCTCGCCCTCTGTTTCAGCCCCTCTGTTTCCGACCCTCCGCTTCTCACCCTGTTTCGCGCCCTCCGTTTCTCGCCCTCTGTTTTAGACCCTCTGTTTCTCGCCCTCTGTTTCTCGCCCTCTGTTTCAGCCCCTCTGTTACAGACCCGCTGTTTCTCGCCCTCTGTTTTGCGCCATCTGTTTCTCGCCCTCTGTTTCACACCCTCTGTTTCAGACCCTCTGTTTCTCGCCCTCTGAACGCTCCCTCTGTTTCAGAGCCTCTTTTTTAGACACTCTGTTTCTCGCCCTCTGTTTCTCACCCTCTGTTTCAGACCCTCTGTTTCAGACCCTCAGTTTCTCACCCTCTGTTTCGCGCCCTCTGTTTCGCGCCCTCTGTTTCTCGCCCTCTGTTTCAGAACCTCTGTTTCTCGCCCTCTGTTTCAGCCCCTCTGTTTCCGACCCTCCGCTTCTCACCCTGTTTCGCGCCCTCCGTTTCGCGCCCTCTGTTTTAGACCCTCTGTTTCTCGCCCTCTGTTTCTCGCCCTCTGTTTCAGCCCCTCTGTTACAGACCCGCTGTTTCTCGCCCTCTGTTTCGCGCCATCTGTTTCTCGCCCTCTGTTTCGGCCCCTCTGTTTCAGACCCTCTGTTTCAGACCCTCTGTTTCAGCCCCTCTGTTTCAGACCCTCTGTTTCAGACCCTCTGTTTCTCGCCCTCTGGTTCTCGCACTCTGTTTCGGCCCCTCTGTTTCTCCCCCTCTGTTTCGGCCCCTCTGTTTCGCGCCCTCTGTTTCAGACCCTCTGTTTCAGACCCTCTGTTTCTTACCCTCTGTTTCGCACCCTCTGTTTCCGCCCTCTGTTTCAGACCCTCTGTTTCGGCTCCTCAGTTTCCCGCCCTCTGTTTCGGCCCCTCTGTTTCAGACCCTCTGTTTCAGACCCTCTGTTTCAGACCCTCTGTTTCAGACCCTCTGTTTCATACCGTCTGTTTCTCGCCCTCTGTTTCGGCCCCTCTGTTTCTCGCCCTCTGTTTCGGCCCCTCTGTTTTGCGCCCTCTGTTTCAGACCCTCTGCTTCAGACCCTCTGTTTCTCGCCCTCTGTTTCGCGCCCTCTGTTTCAGACCGTCTGTTTCAGACCCTCTGTTTCTCGCCCTCTGTTTCTCGCCCTCTGTTTCAGACCCTCTGTTTCAGACCCTCTGTTTCATACGCTCTGTTTCTCGCCCTCTGTTTCGCGCCCTCTGTTTCGCGCCCTCTGTTTCAGACCCTCTGTTTCGGCCCCTCTGTTTCCCACCCTCTGTTTCGGTCCCTCTGTTTCGCGCCCTCTGTTTCGCACCCTCTGTTTCAGACCGTCTGTTTCAGACCCTCTGTTTCTCGCCCTCTGTTTCTCGCCCTCTGTTTCAGACCCTCTGTTTCAGACCCTCTGTTTCAGACCCTCTGTTTCAGACCCTCTGTTTCTCGCCCTCTGTTTCGCGCCCTCTGTTTCGCGCCCTCTGTTTCAGACCCTCTGTTTCAGACCCTCTGTTTCAGACACTCTGTTTCATACGCTCTGTTTCTCGCCCTCTGTTTCGCGCCCTCTGTTTCGCGCCCTCTGTTTCAGACCCTCTGTTTCGGCCCCTCTGTTTCCCACCCTCTGTTTCGGTCCCTCTGTTTCGCGCCCTCTGTTTCGCACCCTCTGTTTCAGACCGTCTGTTTCAGACCCTCTCTTTCTCGCCCTCTGTTTCTCGCCCTCTGTTTCAGACCCTCTGTTTCAGACCCTCTGTTTCTCGCCCTCTGTTTCGCGCCCTCTGTTTCGCGCCCTCTGTTTCAGACCCTCTGTTTCAGCCCCTCTGTTTCAGCCCCTCTGTTTCAGCCCCTCTGTTTCAGACCCTCTGTTTCAGACCCTCTGTTTCTCGCCCTCTGTTTCGGCCCCTCTGTTTCTCGCCCTCAATTTCGGCCCCTCTGTTTCGCGCCCTCTGTTTCAGACCCTCTGTTTCAGACACTCTGTTTCTCGCCCTCTGTTTCGCCCCCTCTGTTTCGCGCCCTCTGTTTCAGACCCTCTGTTTCGGCCAATCTGTTTCCCGACCTCTGTTTCGCGCCCTCTGTTTCCCGCCCTCTGTTTCAGACCCTCTGTTTCAGACCCTCTGTTTCCCACCCTCTGTTTCGGCCCCTCTGTTTCGCGCCCTCTGTTTCGCGCCCTCTGTTTCAGTCCCTCTGTTTCAGACCCTCTGTTTCTCGCCCTCTGTTTCTCGCCCTCTGTTTCAGACCCTCTGTTTCAGACCCTCTGTTTCAGACCCTCTGTTTCATACCCTCTGTTTCTCGCCCTCTGTTTCGCGCCCTCTGTTTCGCGCCCTCTGTTTCAGACCCTCTGTTTAAGCCCCTCTGTTTCAGCCCCTCTGTTTCAGCCCCTCTGTTTCAGACCCTCTGTTTCAGACCCTCTGTTTCTCGACCTCTGTTTCGGCCCCTCTGTTTCTCGCCCTCAATTTCGGCCCCTCTGTTTCGCGCCCTCTGTTTCAGACCCTCTGTTTCAGACACTCTGTTTCTCGCCCTCTGTTTCGCCCCCTCTGTTTCGCGCCCTCTGTTTCAGACCCTCTGTTTCGGCCAATCTGTTTCCCGACCTCTGTTTCGCGCCCTCTGTTTCCCGCCCTCTGTTTCAGACCCTCTGTTTCAGACCCTCTGTTTCCCACCCTCTGTTTCGGCCCCTCTGTTTCGCGCCCTCTGTTTCGCGCCTTCTGTTTCAGTCCCTCTGTTTCAGACCCTCTGTTTCTCGCCCTCTGTTTCAGACCCTCTGTTTCAGACCCTCTGTTTCAGACCCTCTGTTTCAGACCCTCTGTTTCTCGCCCTCTGTTATTCGCGCTCTGTTTCTCGCCCTCTGTTTCAGACCCTCTGTTTCTCGCCCTCTGTTTCTCGCCCTCTGTATCAGACCCTCTGTTTCAGACCCTCTGTTTCAGACCCTCTGTTTCAGACCCTCTGTTTCTCGCCCTCTGTTTCAGGCCCTCTGTTTCTCGCCCTCTGTTTCTCACCCTCTGTTTCAGACCCTCTGTTTCTCGCCCAATGTTTCGCGCCCTCTGTTTCGCGCCCTCAGTTTCGTGCCCTCTGTTTCAGACCCTCTGTTTCGGCCCCTCTGTTTCTCGCCCTCTGCTTCGGCCCCTCTGTTTCGCGCCCTCTGTTTCAAACCCTCTGTTTCAGACGCTCTGTTTCTCGCCCTCTGTTTCAGACCCTCTGTTTCTGACCCTCTGTTTCAGCCCCTCTGTTTCAGCCCCTCTGTTTCAGCCCCTCTGTTTCAGACCCTCTGTTTCAGACCCTCTGTTTCTCGCCCTCTGTTTCGGCCCCTCTGTTTCTCACCCTCTGTTTCGCGCCCTCTGTTTCGCGCCCTCTGTTTCAGACCCACTGTTTCGGCCCCTCTGTTTCCCACCCTCTGTTTCGGTCCCTCTGTTTCGCGCCCTCTGTTTCGCACCCTCTGTTTCAGACCCTCTGTTTCAGACCCTCTGTTTCTCGCCCTCTGTTTCTCGCCCTCTGTGTCAGACCCTCTGTTTCAGACCCTCTGTTTCTCGCCAACTGTTTCGCGCCCTCTGTTTCGCACCCTCTGTTTCAGACCCTCTGTTTCAGACCCTCTGTTTCTCGCCCAATGTTTCGCGCCCTCTGTTTCGCACCCTCTGTTTCAGACCGCCTGTTTCAGACACTCTGTTTCTCGCCCTCTGTTTCTCGCCCTCTGTTTCAGACCCTCTGTTTCAGACCCTCTGTTTCCCACCCTCTGTTTCGGCCCCTCTGTTTCTCGCCATCTGTTTCGCGCCCTCTGTTTTGCGCCCTCTGTTTCAGACCCTCTGTTTCAGCCCCTCTGTTTCAGCCCCTCTGTTTCAGCCCCTCTGTTTCAGACCCTCTGTTTCAGACCCTCTGTTTCTCGCCCTCTGTTTCGGCCCCTCTGTTTCTCGCCCTCTATTTCGGCCCCTCTGTTTCGCGCCCTCTGTTTCAGACACTCTGTTTCAGACACTCTGTTTCTCGCCCTCTGTTTCGCCCCCTCTGTTTCGCGCCCTCTGTTTCAGACCCTCTGTTTCAGACCCTCTGTTTCTTACCCTCTGTTTCGCACCCTCTGTTTCCGCCCTCTGTTTCAGACCCTCTGTTTCGGCTCCTCAGTTTCCCGCCCTCTGTTTCGGCCCCTCTGTTTCAGACCCTCTGTTTCAGACCCTCTGTTTCAGACCCTCTGTTTCAGACCCTCTGTTTCATACCGTCTGTTTCTCGCCCTCTGTTTCGGCCCCTCTGTTTCTCGCCCTCTGTTTCGGCCCCTCTGTTTTGCGCCCTCTGTTTCAGACCCTCTGCTTCAGACCCTCTGTTTCTCGCCCTCTGTTTCGCGCCCTCTGTTTCAGACCGTCTGTTTCAGACCCTCTGTTTCTCGCCCTCTGTTTCTCGCCCTCTGTTTCAGACCCTCTGTTTCAGACCCTCTGTTTCATACACTCTGTTTCTCGCCCTCTGTTTCGCGCCCTCTGTTTCGCGCCCTCTGTTTCAGACCCTCTGTTTCGGCCCCTCTGTTTCCCACCCCCTGTTTCGGTCCCTCTGTTTCACGCCCTCTGTTTCGCACCCTCTGTTTCAGACCGTCTGTTTCAGACCCTCTGTTTCTCGCCCTCTGTTTCTCGCCCTCTGTTTCAGACCCTCTGTTTCAGACCCTCTGTTTCAGACCCTCTGTTTCAGACCCTCTGTTTCTCGCCCTCTGTTTCGCGCCCTCTGTTTCGCGCCCTCTGTTTCAGACCCTCTGTTTCAGACACTCTGTTTCATACGCTCTGTTTCTCGCCCTCTGTTTCGCGCCCTCTGTTTCGCGCCCTCTGTTTCAGACCCTATGTTTCGGCCCCTCTGTTTCCCACCCTCTGTTTCGGTCCCTCTGTTTCGCGCCCTCTGTTTCGCACCCTCTGTTTCAGACCGTCTGTTTCAGACCCTCTGTTTCTCGCCCTCTGTTTCTCGCCCTCTGTTTCAGACCCTCTGTTTCAGACCCTCTGTTTCAGACCCTCTGTTTCAGACCCTCTGTTTCTCGCCCTCTGTTTCGCGCCCTCTGTTTCGCGCCCTCTGTTTCAGACCCTCTGTTTCAGCCCCTCTGTTTCAGCCCCTCTGTTTCAGCCCCTCTGTTTCAGACCCTCTGTTTCAGACCCTCTGTTTCTCGCCCTCTGTTTCGGCCCCTCTGTTTCTCGCCCTCAATTTCGGCCCCTCTGTTTCGCGCCCTCTGTTTCAGACCCTCTGTTTCAGACACTCTGTTTCTCGCCCTCTGTTTCGCCCCCTCTGTTTCGCGCCCTCTGTTTCAGACCCTCTGTTTCGGCCAATCTGTTTCCCGACCTCTGTTTCGCGCCCTCTGTTTCCCGCCCTCTGTTTCAGACCCTCTGTTTCAGACCCTCTGTTTCCCACCCTCTGTTTCGGCCCCTCTGTTTCGCGCCCTCTGTTTCGCGCCCTCTGTTT
The DNA here is from genome assembly GCF_047496795.1 of Chiloscyllium punctatum. Classification (NCBI taxonomy): domain Eukaryota; kingdom Metazoa; phylum Chordata; class Chondrichthyes; order Orectolobiformes; family Hemiscylliidae; genus Chiloscyllium; species Chiloscyllium punctatum. The sequence goes on along the minus strand of NC_092779.1, from coordinate 56,870,298 downwards.
CAGTCCCTCTGTTTCAGACCCTCTGTTTCTCGCCCTCTGTTTCTCGCCCTCTGTTTCAGACCCTCTGTTTCAGACCCTCTGTTTCAGACCCTCTGTTTCATACCCTCTGTTTCTCGCCCTCTGTTTCGCGCCCTCTGTTTCGCGCCCTCTGTTTCAGACCCTCTGTTTCAGCCCCTCTGTTTCAGCCCCTCTGTTTCAGCCCCTCTGTTTCAGACCCTCTGTTTCAGACCCTCTGTTTCTCGACCTCTGTTTCGGCCCCTCTGTTTCTCGCCCTCAATTTCGGCCCCTCTGTTTCGCGCCCTCTGTTTCAGACCCTCTGTTTCAGACACTCTGTTTCTCGCCCTCTGTTTCGCCCCCTCTGTTTCGCGCCCTCTGTTTCAGACCCTCTGTTTCGGCCAATCTGTTTCCCGACCTCTGTTTCGCGCCCTCTGTTTCCCGCCCTCTGTTTCAGACCCTCTGTTTCAGACCCTCTGTTTCCCACCCTCTGTTTCGGCCCCTCTGTTTCACGCCCTCTGTTTCGCGCCCTCTGTTTCAGTCCCTCTGTTTCAGACCCTCTGTTTCTCGCCCTCTGTTTCTCGCCCTCTGTTTCAGACCCTCTGTTTCAGACCCTCTGTTTCAGACCCTCTGTTTCAGACCCTCTGTTTCTCGCCCTCTGTTATTCGCGCTCTGTTTCTCGCCCTCTGTTTCAGACCCTCTGTTTCTCGCCCTCTGTTTCTCGCCCTCTGTATCAGACCCTCTGTTTCAGACCCTCTGTTTCAGACCCTCTGTTTCAGACCCTCTGTTTCAGACCCTCTGTTTCGCGCCCTCTGTTATTCGCGCTCTGTTTCTCGCCCTCTGTTTCAGACCCTCTGTTTCTCGCCCTCTGTTTCTCGCCCTCTGTATCAGACCCTCTGTTTCAGACCCTCTGTTTCAGACCCTCTGTTTCAGACCCTCTGTTTCAGACCCTCTGTTTTGCGCCCTCTGTTTCAGACCCTCTGTTTCAGACCCTCTGTTTCAGACCCTCTGTTTCGGCCCCTCTGTTTCTCGCCCTCTGCTTCGGCCCCTCTGTTTCGCGCCCTCTGTTTCAGACCCTCTGTTTCAGACCCTCTGTTTCTCGCCCTCTGTTTCGGCCCCTCTGTTTCTCGCCCTCTGTTTCAGACCCTCTGTTTCGCACTCTCCGTTTCGCGCCCTCTGTTTCAGACCCTCTGTTTCTCGCCCTCTGTTTTGCGCCCTCTGTTTCGCGCCCTGTGTTTCGCGCCCTCTGTTTCAGACCCTCTGTTTCGGCCCTTCTGTTTCTCGCCCTCTGCTTCGGCCCCTCTGTTTTGCGCCCTCTGTTTCGCACCCTCTGTTTCTCGCCCTCTGTTTCAGAACCTCTGTTTCTCGCCCTCTGTTTCAGCCCCTCTGTTTCCGACCCTCCGCTTCTCACCCTGTTTCGCGCCCTCCGTTTCTCGCCCTCTGTTTTAGACCCTCTGTTTCTCGCCCTCTGTTTCTCGCCCTCTGTTTCAGCCCCTCTGTTACAGACCCGCTGTTTCTCGCCCTCTGTTTCGCGCCATCTGTTTCTCGCCCTCTGTTTCACACCCTCTGTTTCAGACCCTCTGTTTCTCGCCCTCTGAACGCTCCCTCTGTTTCAGAGCCTCTTTTTTAGACACTCTGTTTCTCACCCTCTGTTTCTCACCCTCTGTTTCAGACCCTCTGTTTCAGACCCTCAGTTTCTCACCCTCTGTTTCGCGCCCTCTGTTTCGCGCCCTCTGTTTCTCGCCCTCTGTTTCAGAACCTCTGTTTCTCGCCCTCTGTTTCAGCCCCTCTGTTTCCGACCCTCCGCTTCTCACCCTGTTTCGCGCCCTCCGTTTCGCGCCCTCTGTTTCTCGCCCTCTGTTTCTCGCCCTCTGTTTCAGCCCCTCTGTTACAGACCCGCTGTTTCTCGCCCTCTGTTTCGCGCCATCTGTTTCTCGCCCTCTGTTTCGGCCCCTCTGTTTCAGACCCTCTGTTTCAGACCCTCTGTTTCAGCCCCTCTGTTTCAGACCCTCTGTTTCAGACCCTCTGTTTCTCGCCCTCTGGTTCTCGCACTCTGTTTCGGCCCCTCTGTTTCTCCCCCTCTGTTTCGGCCCCTCTGTTTCGCGCCCTCTGTTTCAGACCCTCTGTTTCAGACCCTCTGTTTCTTACCCTCTGTTTCGCACCCTCTGTTTCCGCCCTCTGTTTCAGACCCTCTGTTTCGGCTCCTCAGTTTCCCGCCCTCTGTTTCGGCCCCTCTGTTTCAGACCCTCTGTTTCAGACCCTCTGTTTCAGACCCTCTGTTTCAGACCCTCTGTTTCATACCGTCTGTTTCTCGCCCTCTGTTTCGGCCCCTCTGTTTCAGACCCTCTGGTTCAGCCCCTCTGTTTCTCGCCCTCTGTTTTGAGCCCTCTGTTTCAGACCCTCTGTTTCAGACCCTCTGTTTCTTACCCTCTGTTTCGCACCCTCTGTTTCCGCCCTCTGTTTCAGACCCTCTGTTTCGGCTCCTCAGTTTCCCGCCCTCTGTTTCGGCCCCTCTGTTTCAGACCCTCTGTTTCAGACACTCTGTTTCAAACCCTCTGTCTCAGACCCTCTGTTTCAGAACCTCTGTTTCTCGCCCTCTGTTTCGCACCCTCTGTTTCAGACCCTCTGGTTCAGCCCCTCTGTTTCTCGCCCTCTGTTTTGAGCCCTCTGTTTCAGACCCTCTGTTTCGGCCCCTCTGTTTCCCACCCTCTGTTTCGGTCCCTCTGTTTCGCGCCCTCTGTTTCGCACCCTCTGTTTCAGACCCTCTGTTTCAGACCCTCTGTTTCTCGCCCTCTGTTTCTCGCCCTCTGTTTCAGACCCTCTGTTTCAGACCATCTGTTTCTCGCCCACTGTTTCGCGCCCTCTGTTTCGCGCCCTCTGTTTCAGTCCCTCTGTTTCAGACCCTCTGTTTCCCACCCTCTGTTTCAGCCCCACTGTTTCGCGCCCTCTGTTTCGCGCCCTCTGTTTCAGTCCCTCTGTTTCAGACCCTCTGTTTCTCGCCCTCTGTTTCTCGCCCTCTGTTTCAGACCCTCTGTTTCAGACCCTCTGTTTCAAACCCTCTGTTTCAGACCCTCTGTTTCTCGCCCTCTGTTATTCGCGCTCTGTTTCTCGCCCTCTGTTTCAGACCCTCTGTTTCTCGCCCTCTGTTTCTCGCCCTCTGTTTCAGACTCTCTGTTTCAGACCCTCTGTTTCAGACCCTCTGTTTCTCGCCCTCTGTTTCAGCCCCTCTGTTTCTCGCCCTCTGTTTCAGACCCTCTGTTTCTCGCCCTCTGTTTCTCGCCCTCTGTTTCAGACCCTCTGTTTCAGACCCTCTGTTTCAGACCCTCTGTTTCTCGCCCTCTGTTTCGCGCCCTCTGTTTCTCGCCCTCTGTTTCAGACCCTCTGTTTCTCGCCCTCTGTTTCGCGCCCACTGTTTCGCGCCCTCTGTTTCGTGCCCTCTGTTTCAGACCCTCTGTTTCGGCCCCTCTGTTTCTCGCCCGCTGCTTCAGCCATTCTGTTTCGCGCCCTCTGTTTCAGACCCTCTGTTTCTGACCCTCTGTTTCTCGCCCTCTATTTCAGACCCTCTGTTTCACACCCTCAGTTTCTCGCCCTCTGTTTCTCGCCCTCTGTTTCAGACCCTCTGTTTCTCGCCCTCTGTTTCGCGCCCTCTGTTTCGCGCCCTCTGTTTCGCGCCCTCTGTTTCAGACCCTCTGTTTCGGCCCCTCTGTTTCTCGCCCTCTGCTTCGGCCCCTCTGTTTTGCGCCCTCTGTTTCAGACCCTCTTTTTCAGACCCTCTGTTTCTCGCCCTCTGTTTCAGACACTCTGTTTCAGACCCTCTGTTTCAGACCCTCTGTTTCAGACCCTCTGTTTCTCGCCCTCTGTTTCACGCCCTCTGTTTCAGACCCTCTGTTTCAGACCCTCTGTTTCTCGCCCTCTGTTTCAGACCCTCTGTTTCAGACCCTCTGTTTCTCGCCCTCTGTTTCGCGCCCTCTGTTTCGCACCCTCTGTTTCGCGCCCTCTGTTTCAGACCCTCTGTTTCGGCCCCTCTGTTTCTCGCCCTCTGCTTCGGTCCCTCTGTTTCGCGCCCTCTGTTTCAGACCCTCTGTTTCAGACCCTCTGTTTCTCGCCCTCTGTTTCAGCCCCTCTGTTTCAGACCCTGTGTTTCGCGCCCTCGGTTTCGCGCCCTTTGTTTCGCGCCCTCTGTTTCAGACACTCTGTTTCAGCCGCTCTGTTTTAGCCCCTCTGTTTCAGACCCTCTGTTTCTCGCCCTCTGTTTTGCGCCCTCTGTTTCAGACTGTCTGTTTCAGCCCCTCTGTTTCAGCCCCTCTGTTTCTCGTCCACTGATTCAGCCCCTCTGTTTCAGACCCTCTGTTTCTGCCCCACTGTTTCAGCCGCTCTGTTTCAGACCCTCTGTTTCTCGCCCTCTGTTTCGCGCCCTCTGTTTCAGAACCTCTGTTTCAGACCCTCTGTTTCAGACCCTCTGTTTCAGACCCTCTGTTTCTCGCCCTCTGTTTCGGCCCCTCTGTTTCTCGCCCACTGTTTCAGACCCTCTGTTTCGCACTCTCAGTTTCGCGCCCTCTGTTTCAGACCCTCTGTTTCTCGCCCTCTGTTTCGCGCCCTCTGTTTCGCGCCCTCTGTTTCGCGCCCTCTGTTTCAGACCCTCTGTTTCGGCCCCTCTGTTTCTCGCCCTCTGCTTCGGCCCCTCTGTTTCGCACCCTCTGTTTCGCACCCTCTGTTTCAGACCCTCTGTTTCTCGGCCTCTGTTTCAGCCCCTCTGTTTCAGACCCTCTGTTTCACACCCTCTGTTTCAGACCCTCTGTTTCAGACCCTCTGTTTGTCGCCCTCTGTTTCTCGCCCTCTGTTTCAGACCCTCTGTTTCAGACCCTCTGTTTCTCGCCCTCTGTTTCGCGCCCTCTGTTTCGCGGCCTCTGTTTCAGACCCTGTGTTTCGGCCCCTCTGTTTCTCGCCCTCTGCTTCGGCCCCTCTGTTTCGCGCCCTCTGTTTCAGACCCTCTGTTTCAGACCCTCTGTTTCTCGCCCTCTGTTTCAGCCCCTCTGTTTCAGACCCTCTGTTTCGCGCCCTCTGTTTCGCGCCCTTTGTTTCGCGCCCTCTGTTTCAGACCCTCTGTTTCAGCCCCTCTGTTTCAGCCCCTCTGTTTCAGACCCTCTGTTTCTCGCCCTCTGTTTTGCGCCCTCTGTTTCAGACCCTCTGTTTCAGCCCCTCTGTTTCAGCCCGTCTCTTTCAGCCCCTCTGTTTCTCGTCCTCTGATTCAGCCCCTCTGTTTCAGACCCTCTGTTTCTGCACCACTGTTTCAGCCCCTCTGTATCAGACCCTCTGTTTCTCGCCCTCTGTTTCGCGCCCTCTGTTTCGCGCCCTCTGTTTCAGAACCTCTGTTTCAGACCCTCTGTTTCAGACCCTCTGTTTCTCGCCCTCTGTTTCGGCCCCTCTGTTTCTCGCCCTCTGTTTCAGACCCTCTGTTTCGCACTCTCCGTTTCGCGCCCTCTGTTTCAGACCCTCTGTTTCTCGCCCTCTGTTTTGCGCCCTCTGTTTCGCGCCCTGTGTTTCGCGCCCTCTGTTTCAGACCCTCTGTTTCGGCCCTTCTGTTTCTCGCCCTCTGCTTCGGCCCCTCTGTTTTGCGCCCTCTGTTTCGCACCCTCTGTTTCTCGCCCTCTGTTTCAGAACCTCTGTTTCTCGCCCTCTGTTTCAGCCCCTCTGTTTCCGACCCTCCGCTTCTCACCCTGTTTCGCGCCCTCCGTTTCTCGCCCTCTGTTTTAGACCCTCTGTTTCTCGCCCTCTGTTTCTCGCCCTCTGTTTCAGCCCCTCTGTTACAGACCCGCTGTTTCTCGCCCTCTGTTTCGCGCCATCTGTTTCTCGCACTCTGTTTCACACCCTCTGTTTCAGACCCTCTGTTTCTCGCCCTCTGAACGCTCCCTCTGTTTCAGTCCCTCTTTTTTAGACCCTCTGTTTCTCGCCCTCTGTTTCTCACCCCATGTTTCAGACCCTCTGTTTCAGACCCTCAGTTTTTCACCCTCTGTTTCGCGCCCTCTGTTTCTCGCCCTCTGTTTCAGAACCTCTGTTTCTCGCCCTCTGTTTCAGCCCCTCTGTTTCCGACCCTCCGCTTCTCACCCTGTTTCGCGCCCTCCGTTTCGCGCCCTCTGTTTTAGACCCTCTGTTTCTCGCCCTCTGTTTCTCGCCCTCTGTTTCAGCCCCTCTGTTACAGACTCGCTGTTTCTCGCCCTCTGTTTCGCGCCATCTGTTTCTCGCCCTCTGTTTCGGCCCCTCTGTTTCAGACCCTCTGTTTCTCGTCCTCTGATTCAGCCCCTCTGTTTCAGACCCTCTGTTTCTGCACCACTGTTTCAGCCCCTCTGTATCAGACCCTCTGTTTCTCGCCCTCTGTTTCGCACCCTCTGTTTCGCGCCCTCTGTTTCAGAACCTCTGTTTCAGACCCTCTGTTTCAGACCCTCTGTTTCTCGCCCTCTGTTTCGGCCCCTCTGTTCCTCGCCCTCTGTTTCAGACCCTCTGTTTCGCACTCTCCGTTTCGCGCCCTCTGTTTCAGACCCTCTGTTTCTCGCCCTCTGTTTTGCGCCCTCTGTTTCGCGCCCTGTGTTTCGCGCCCTCTGTTTCAGACCCTCTGTTTCGGCCCTTCTGTTTCTCGCCCTCTGCTTCGGCCCCTCTGTTTTGCGCCCTCTGTTTCGCACCCTCTGTTTCTCGCCCTCTGTTTCAGAACCTCTGTTTCTCGCCCTCTGTTTCAGCCCCTCTGTTTCCGACCCTCCGCTTCTCACCCTGTTTCGCGCCCTCCGTTTCTCGCCCTCTGTTTTAGACCCTCTGTTTCTCGCCCTCTGTTTCTCGCCCTCTGTTTCAGCCCCTCTGTTACAGACCCGCTGTTTCTCGCCCTCTGTTTCGCGCCATCTGTTTCTCGCCCTCTGTTTCACACCCTCTGTTTCAGACCCTCTGTTTCTCGCCCTCTGAACGCTCCCTCTGTTTCAGTCCCTCTTTTTTAGACCCTCTGTTTCTCGCCCTCTGTTTCTCACCCCATGTTTCAGACCCTCTGTTTCAGACCCTCAGTTTTTCACCCTCTGTTTCGCGCCCTCTGTTTCGCGCCCTCTGTTTCTCGCCCTCTGTTTCAGAACCTCTGTTTCTCGCCCTCTGTTTCAGCCCCTCTGTTTCCGACCCTCCGCTTCTCACCCTGTTTCGCGCCCTCCGTTTCGCGCCCTCTGTTTTAGACCCTCTGTTTCTCGCCCTCTGTTTCTCGCCCTCTGTTTCAGCCCCTCTGTTACAGACCCGCTGTTTCTCGCCCTCTGTTTCGCGCCATCTGTTTCTCGCCCTCTGTTTCGGCCCCTCTGTTTCAGACCCTCTGTTTCAGACCCTCTGTTTCAGCCCCTCTGTTTCAGACCCTCTGTTTCAGACCCTCTGTTTCTCGCCCTCTGGTTCTCGCACTCTGTTTCGGCCCCTCTGTTTCTCCCCCTCTGTTTCGGCCCCTCTGTTTCGCGCCCTCTGTTTCAGACCCTCTGTTTCAGACCCTCTGTTTCTTACCCTCTGTTTCGCACCCTCTGTTTCCGCCCTCTGTTTCAGACCCTCTGTTTCGGCTCCTCAGTTTCCCGCCCTCTGTTTCGGCCCCTCTGTTTCAGACCCTCTGTTTCAGACCCTCTGTTTCAGACCCTCTGTTTCAGACCCTCTGTTTCATACCGTCTGTTTCTCGCCCTCTGTTTCGGCCCCTCTGTTTCTCGCCCTCTGTTTCGGCCCCTCTGTTTTGCGCCCTCTGTTTCAGACCCTCTGCTTCAGACCCTCTGTTTCTCGCCCTCTGTTTCGCGCCCTCTGTTTCAGACCGTCTGTTTCAGACCCTCTGTTTCTCGCCCTCTGTTTCTCGCCCTCTGTTTCAGACCCTCTGTTTCAGACCCTCTGTTTCAGACCCTCTGTTTCATACGCTCTGTTTCTCGCCCTCTGTTTCGCGCCCTCTGTTTCGCGCCCTCTGTTTCAGACCCTCTGTTTCAGCCCCTCTGTTTCAACCCCTCTGTTTCAGCCCCTCTGTTTCAGACCCTCTGTTTCAGACCCTCTGTTTCTCGCCCTCTGTTTCGGCCCCTCTGTTTCTCGCCCTCTGTTTCGCGCCCTCTGTTTCGCGCCCTCTGTTTCAGACCCTCTGTTTCGGCCCCTCTGTTTCCCACCCTCTGTTTCGGTCCCTCTGTTTCGCGCCCTCTGTTTCGCACCCTCTGTTTCAGACCGTCTGTTTCAGACCCTCTGTTTCTCGCCCTCTGTTTCTCGCCCTCTGTTTCAGACCCTCTGTTTCAGACCCTCTGTTTCAGACCCTCTGTTTCATACCCTCTGTTTCTCGCCCTCTGTTTCGCGCCCTCTGTTTCGCGCCCTCTGTTTCAGACCCTCTGTTTCAGCCCCTCTGTTTCAGCCCCTCTGTTTCAGCCCCTCTGTTTCAGACCCTCTGTTTCAGACCCTCTGTTTCTCTCCCTCTGTTTCGCGCCCTCTGTTTCGCACCCTCTGTTTCGCGCCCTCTGTTTCAGACCCTCTGTTTCGGCCCCTCTGTTTCTCGCCCTCTGCTTCGGTCCCTCTGTTTCGCGCCCTCTGTTTCAGACCCTCTGTTTCAGACCCTCTGTTTCTCGCCCTCTGTTTCAGCCCCTCTGTTTCAGACCCTGTGTTTCGCGCCCTTGGTTTCGCACCCTTTGTTTCGCTCCCTCTGTTTCAGACACTCTGTTTCAGCCGCTCTGTTTTAGCCCCTCTGTTTCAGACCCTCTGTTTCTCGCCCTCTGTTTTGCGCCCTCTGTTTCAGACTGTCTGTTTCAGCCCCTCTGTTTCAGCCCCTCTGTTTCTCGTCCTCTGATTCAGCCCCTCTGTTTCAGACCCTCTGTTTCTGCCCCACTGTTTCAGCTGCTCTGTTTCAGACCCTCTGTTTCTCGCCCTCTGTTTCGCGCCCTCTGTTTCAGAACCTCTGTTTCAGATCCTCTGTTTCAGACCCTCTGTTTCAGACCCTCTGTTTCTCGCCCTCTGTTTCGGCCCCTCTGTTTCTCGCCCACTGTTTCAGACCCTCTGTTTCGCACTCTCAGTTTCGCGCCCTCTGTTTCAGACCCTCTGTTTCTCGCCCTCTGTTTCGCGCCCTCTGTTTCGCGCCCTCTGTTTCAGACCCTCTGTTTCGGCCCCTCTGTTTCTCGCCCTCTGCTTCGGCCCCTCTGTTTCGCGCCCTCTGTTTCGCACCCTCTGTTTCAGACCCTCTGTTTCTCGCCCTCTGTTTCGCGCCCTCTGTTTCGCGCCCTCTGTTTCAGTCCCTCTGTTTCGGCCCCTCTGTTTCCCACCCTCTGTTTCGGTCCCTCTGTTTCGCGCCCTCTGTTTCGCACCCTCTGTTTCAGACCGTCTGTTTCAGACCCTCTGTTTCTCGCCCTCTGTTTCTCGCCCTCTGTTTCAGACCCTCTGTTTCAGACCCTCTGTTTCAGACCCTCTGTTTCATACCCTCTGTTTCTCGCCCTCTGTTTCGCGCCCTCTGTTTCGCGCCCTCTGTTTCAGACCCTCTGTTTCAGCCCCTCTGTTTCAGCCCCTCTGTTTCAGCCCCTCTGTTTCAGACCCTCTGTTTCAGACCCTCTGTTTCTCTCCCTCTGTTTCGCGCCCTCTGTTTCGCACCCTCTGTTTCGCGCCCTCTGTTTCAGACCCTCTGTTTCGGCCCCTCTGTTTCTCGCCCTCTGCTTCGGTCCCTCTGTTTCGCGCCCTCTGTTTCAGACCCTCTGTTTCAGACCCTCTGTTTCTCGCCCTCTGTTTCAGCCCCTCTGTTTCAGACCCTGTGTTTCGCGCCCTCGGTTTCGCACCCTTTGTTTCGCTCCCTCTGTTTCAGACACTCTGTTTCAGCCGCGCTGTTTTAGCCCCTCTGTTTCAGACCCTCTGTTTCTCGCCCTCTGTTTTGCGCCCTCTGTTTCAGACTGTCTGTTTCAGCCCCTCTGTTTCAGCCCCTCTGTTTCTCGTCCTCTGATTCAGCCCCTCTGTTTCAGACCCTCTGTTTCTGCCCCACTGTTTCAGCTGCTCTGTTTCAGACCCTCTGTTTCTCGCCCTCTGTTTCGCGCCCTCTGTTTCAGAACCTCTGTTTCAGACCCTCTGTTTCAGACCCTCTGTTTCAGACCCTCTGTTTCTCGCCCTCTGTTTCGGCCCCTCTGTTTCTCGCCCACTGTTTCAGACCCTCTGTTTCGCACTCTCAGTTTCGCGCCCTCTGTTTCAGACCCTCTGTTTCTCGCCCTCTGTTTTGCGCCCTCTGTTTCGCGCCCTCTGTTTCGCGCCCTCTGTTTCAGACCCTCTGTTTCGGCCCCTCTGTTTCTCGCCCTCTGCTTCGGCCCCTCTGTTTCGCGCCCTCTGTTTCGCACCCTCTGTTTCAGACCCTCTGTTTCTCGGCCTCTGTTTCAGCCCATCTGTTTCAGACCCTCTGTTTCACACACTCTGTTTCAGACCCTCTGTTTCAGACCCTCTGTTTGTCGCCCTCTGTTTCTCGCCCTCTGTTTCAGACCCTCTGTTTCAGACCCTCTGTTTCTCGCCCTCTGTTTCGCGCCCTCTGTTTCGCGCCCTCTGTTTCGCGGCCTCTGTTTCAGACCCTGTGTTTCGGCCCCTCTGTTTCTCGCCCTCTGCTTCGGCCCCTCTGTTTCGCGCCCTCTGTTTCAGACCCTCTGTTTCAGACCCTCTGTTTCTCGCCCTCTGTTTCAGCCCCTCTGTTTCAGACCCTCTGTTTCACGCCCTCTGTTTCGCGCCCTTTGTTTCGCGCCCTCTGTTTCAGACCCTCTGTTTCAGCCCCTCTGTTTCAGCCCCTCTGTTTCAGACCCTCTGTTTCTCGCCCTCTGTTTTGCGCCCTCTGTTTCAGACCCTCTGTTTCAGCCCCTCTGTTTCAGCCCGTCTCTTTCAGCCCCTCTGTTTCTCGTCCTCTGATTCAGCCCCTCTGTTTCAGACCCTCTGTTTCTGCACCACTGTTTCAGCCCCTCTGTATCAGACCCTCTGTTTCTCGCCCTCTGTTTCGCGCCCTCTGTTTCGCGCCCTCTGTTTCAGAACCTCTGTTTCAGACCCTCTGTTTCAGACCCTCTGTTTCTCGCCCTCTGTTTCGGCCCCTCTGTTTCTCGCCCTCTGTTTCAGACCCTCTGTTTCGCACTCTCCGTTTCGCGCCCTCTGTTTCAGACCCTCTGTTTCTCGCCCTCTGTTTTGCGCCCTCTGTTTCACGCCCTGTGTTTCGCGCCCTCTGTTTCAGACCCTCTGTTTCGGCCCTTCTGTTTCTCGCCCTCTGCTTCGGCCCCTCTGTTTTGCGCCCTCTGTTTCGCACCCTCTGTTTCTCGCCCTCTGTTTCAGAACCTCTGTTTCTCGCCCACTGTTTCAGCCCCTCTGTTTCCGACCCTCCGCTTCTCACCCTGTTTCGCGCCCTCCATTTCTCGCCCTCTGTTTTAGACCCTCTGTTTCTCGCCCTCTGTTTCTCGCCCTCTGTTTCAGCCCCTCTGTTACAGACCCGCTGTTTCTCGCCCTCTGTTTCGCGCCATCTGTTTCTCGCCCTCTGTTTCACACCCTCTGTTTCAGACCCTCTGTTTCTCGCCCTCTGAACGCTCCCTCTGTTTCAGAGCCTCTTTTTTAGACCCTCTGTTTCTCGCCCTCTGTTTCTCACCCTCTGTTTCAGACCCTCTGTTTCAGACCCTCAGTTTTTCACCCTCTGTTTCGCGCCCTCTGTTTCGCGCCCTCTGTTTCTCGCCCTCTGTTTCAGAACCTCTGTTTCTCGCCCTCTGTTTCAGCCCCTCTGTTTCCGACCCTCCGCTTCTCACCCTGTTTCGCGCCCTCCGTTTCGCGCCCTCTGTTTTAGACCCTCTGTTTCTCGCCCTCTGTTTCAGCCCCTCTGTTACAGACCCGCTGTTTCTCGCCCTCTGTTTCGCACCATCTGTTTCTCGCCCTCTGTTTCGGCCCCTCTGTTTCAGACCCTCTGTTTCAGACCCTCTGTTTCAGCCCCTCTGTTTCAGACCCTCTGTTTCAGACCCTCTGTTTCTCGCCCTCTGGTTCTCGCACTCTGTTTCGGCCCCTCTGTTTCTCCCCCTCTGTTTCGGCCCCTCTGTTTCGCGCCCTCTGTTTCAGACCCTCTGTTTCAGACCCTCTGTTTCTTACCCTCTGTTTCGCACCGTCTGTTTCCGCCCTCTGTTTCAGACCCTCTGTTTCGGCTCCTCAGTTTCCCGCCCTCTGTTTCGGCCCCTCTGTTTCAGACCCTCTGTTTCAGACCCTCTGTTTCAGACCCTCTGTTTCAGACCCTCTGTTTCATACCCTCTGTTTCTCGCACTCTGTTTCGGCCCCTCTGTTTCTCGCCCTCTGTTTCGGCCCCTCTGTTTTGCGCCCTCTGTTTCAGACCCTCTGCTTCAGACCCTCTGTTTCTCGCCCTCTGTTTTGCGCCCGCTGTTTCAGACCGTCTGTTTCAGACCCTCTGTTTCTCGCCCTCTGTTTCTCGCCCTCTGTTTCAGACCCTCTGTTTCAGACCCTCTGTTTCAGACCCTCTGTTTCATACGCTCTGTTTCTCGCCCTCTGTTTCGCGCCCTCTGTTTCGCGCCCTCTGTTTCAGACCCTCTGTTTCAGCCCCTCTGTTTCAACCCCTTTGTTTCAGCCCCTCTGTTTCAGACCCTCTGTTTCAGACCCTCTGTTTCTCGCCCTCTGTTTCGGCCCCTCTGTTTCTCGCCCTCTGTTTCGCGCCCTCTGTTTCGCGCACTCTGTTTCAGACCCTCTGTTTCGGCCCCTCTGTTTCCCACCCTCTGTTTCGGTCCCTCTGTTTCGCGCCCTCTGTTTCGCACACTCTGTTTCAGACCGTCTGTTTCAGACCCTCTGTTTCTCGCCCTCTGTTTCTCGCCCTCTGTTTCAGACCCTCTGTTTCAGACCCTCTGTTTCAGACACTCTGTTTCATACCCTCTGTTTCTCGCCCTCTGTTTCGCGCCCTCTGTTTCGCGCCCTCTGTTTCAGACCCTCTGTTTCAGCCCCTCTGTTTCAGCCCCTCTGTTTCAGCCCCTCTGTTTCAGACCCTCTGTTTCAGACCCTCTGTTTCTCGCCCTCTGTTTCGGCCCCTCTGTTTCTCGCCCTCAATTTCGGCCCCTCTGTTTCGCGCCCTCTGTTTCAGACCCTCTGTTTCAGACACTCTGTTTCTCGCCCTCTGTTTCGCCCCCTCTGTTTCGCGCCCTCTGTTTCAGACCCTCTGTTTCGGCCAATCTGTTTCCCGACCTCTGTTTCGCGCCCTCTGTTTCCCGCCCTCTGTTTCAGACCCTCTGTTTCAGACCCTCTGTTTCCCACCCTCTGTTTCGGCCCCTCTGTTTCGCGCCCTCTGTTTCGCGCCCTCTGTTTCAGTCCCTCTGTTTCAGACCCTCTGTTTCTCGCCCTCTCTTTCTCGCCCTCTGTTTCAGACCCTCTGTTTCAGACCCTCTGTTTCAGACCCTCTGTTTCAGACCCTCTGTTTCTCGCCCTCTGTTATTCGCGCTCTGTTTCTCGCCCTCTGTTTCAGACCCTCTGTTTCTCGCCCTCTGTTTCTCGCCCTCTGTATCAGACCCTCTGTTTCAGACCCTCTGTTTCAGACCCTCTGTTTCAGACCCTCTGTTTCTCGCCCTCTGTTTCAGGCCCTCTGTTTCTCGCCCTCTGTTTCTCACCCTCTGTTTCAGACCCTCTGTTTCTCGCCCTCTGTTTCGCGCCCTCTGTTTCGCGCCCTCAGTTTCGTGCCCACTGTTTCAGACCCTCTGTTTCGGCCCCTCTGTTTCTCGCAATCTGCTTCGGCCCCTCTGTTTCGCGCCCTCTGTTTCAAACCCTCTGCTTCAGACGCTCTGTTTCTCGCCTTCTGTTTCAGACCCTCTGTTTCTGACCCTCTGTTTCAGACCCTCTGTTTCTCGCCCTCTGTTTCGGCCCCTCTGTTTCTCACCCTCTGTTTCGCGCCCTCTGTTTCGCGCCCTCTGTTTCAGACCCTCTGTTTCGGCCCCTCTTTTTCCCACCCTCTGTTTCGGTCCCTCTGTTTCGCGCCCTCTGTTTCGCACCCTCTGTTTCAGACCCTCTGTTTCAGACCCTCTGTTTCTCGCACTCTGTTTCTCGCCCTCTGTGTCAGACCCTCTGTTTCAGACCCTCTGTTTCTCGCCCACTGTTTCGCGCCCTCTGTTTCGCACCCTCTGTTTCAGACCCTCTGTTTCAGACCCTCTGTTTCTCGCCCACTGTTTCGCGCCCTCTGTTTCGCGCCCTCTGTTTCAGACCCTCTGTTTCAGCCCCTCTGTTTCAGCCCCTCTGTTTCAGCCCCTCTGTTTCAGCCCCTCTGTTTCAGACCCTCTGTTTCAGACCCTCTGTTTCGGCCCCTCTGTTTCTCGCCCTCTGTTTCTGCCCCTCTGTTTCTCGCCCTCTGTTTCAGCCCCTCTGTTTCTCGCCCTCTGCTTCAGCCCCTCTGTTTCTCGCCCTCTGTTTCAGCCCCTCTGTTTCAGCCCCTCTGTTTCTCGCCCTCTGTTTCTGCCCCTCTGTTTCTCGCCCTCTGTTTCAGCCCCTCTGTTTCTCGCCCTCTGCTTCAGCCCCGCTGAATCAGACCCTCTGTTTCAGCGCCTCTGAATCAGCCCCTCTGTTTCAGCCCCTCTGTTTCAGCCCCTCTCTTTCTCGCCCTCTGTTTAGGCCCTCTGTTTCTCACCCTCTGTTTCAGCCCCTCTGTTTCAGCCCCTATGTTTCTCGCCCTCTGTTTCAGCCCCTCTGTTTCTCGCCCTCTGTTTCAGCCCCTCTGATGCAGCCCCTCTGTTTCTCGCCCTCTGATTCTGCCCTTCTGTTTCTCGCCCTCTGTTTCAGCCCCTCTGTTTCTCGCCCTCTGTTTCAGCCCCTCTGTTTCAGCCCCTCTGTTTCAGCCCCACTGTTTCAGCCCCTCTGTTTCTCACCCTCTGTTTCAGCCCCTCTGTTTCTCGCCCTCTGTTTCAGCCCCTCTGTTTCTCGCCCTCTGTTTCAGCCCCTCTGTTTCTCGCCCTCTGTTTCAGCCCCTCTTTTTCAGCCCCTCTGTTTCAGCCCCTGTGTTTCAGCCCCTCTGTTTCAGCCCCTGTGTTTCAGCCCCTCTGTTTCAGCCCCTCTGTTTCTCGCCCTCTGTTTCAGCCCCTCTGTTTCTCGCCCTCTGTTTCAGACCGTCTGTTTCAGCCCCTCTGTTTCAGTCTCTCTGTTTCTCGCCCTCAGTTTCTCGCCCTCTGTTTCAGACCCTCAGTTTCTCGCCCTCTGTTTCAGCCCCTCTGTTTCTCGCCCTCTGTTTCAGCCCCTCTGTTTCAGCCCCTCTGTTTAAGCCCCTCTGTTTCTCGCCCTCTGTTTCAGCCCCTCTATTTCTCGCCCTCTGTTTCAGCACCTCTGTTTCAGCACCTCTGTTTCTCACCCTCTGTTTCAGCCCCCCTGTTTCTCGCCCTCTGTTTCAGCCCCTCTGAATCAGCCCCTCTGTTTCAGCCCCTCTGATTCAGCCCCTCTGATTCAGCCCCTCTGTTTCAGCCCCTCTGTTTCTCGCCCTCTGTTTCAGACCCTCTGTTTCAGCCCCTCTGTTTCAGCCACTCTGTTTCTCACCCTCTGTTTCAGCCCCTCTGTTTCTCGCCCTGTTTCAGCCACTCTGTTTCTCGCCTTCTGTTTCAGCCCCTCTGTTTCTCGCCCTCTGTTTCAGCCCCTCTTTTCCAGCCCCTCTGTTTCAGCCCCTGTGTTTCAGCCCCTCTGTTTCACCCCTCTGTTTCTCGCCCTCTATTTCAGCCCCTCTGCTTCAGCACCTCTGTTTCAGTCTCCCTGTTTCTCACCCTCTGTTTCTCGCCCCTTTTTCAGCCCCTCTGTTTCTCGCCCTCTGTTTCAGCACCTCTGTTTCTCGCCCACTGTTACAGCCCCTCTGTTTCAGCCCCTCTGTTTCAGCCCCTCTGTTTCTCGCCCTCTGTTTCTCGCCCTCTGTTTCTCGCCCTTTGTTTCAGCCCCTCTGTTTCGCGCTCTATGTTTCAGCCCCTCTGTTTCTCGCCCTCTGTTTCTGCCCCTTTGTTTCTCGCCCTCTGTTACAGCCCCTCTGTTTCTCGCCCTCTGTTTCAGCCCCGCTGAATCAGACCCTCTGTTTCTGCCCCTCTGAATCAGCCCCTCTGTTTCAGCCCCTCTGTTTCACACCCTCTGTTTCAGCCGCTCTGTTTCAGCCCCTATGTTTCTCGCCCACTGTTTCAGCCCCTCTGTTTCTCGCCCTCTGTTTCAGCCCCTCTGATGCAGCCCCTCTGTTTCTCGCCCTCTGTTTCAGCCCCTCTGTTTCTCGCACTCTGTTTCAGCCCCTCTGTTTTTCGCCCTCTGTTTCAGCCCCTCTGTTTCAGCCCCTCTGTTTCAGCCCCTCTGTTTCAGCCACTCTGTTTCTCACCCTCTGTTTCAGCCCCTCTGTTTCTCGCCCTCTTTGCCAGCCCCTCAGTTTCAGCCCCTCTGTTTCAGCCCCTCTGTTTCTCGCCCTCTGTTTCAGCCCCTCTGTTTCAGCCCCTCTGTTTCAGCTCCTCTGTTTCTCGCCCACTGTTTCTCGCCCTCTGTTTCTTCCCCTTTGTTTCTCGCCCTTTGTTTCAGCCCCTCTGTTTCGCGCTCTCTGTTTCAGCCCCTCTGTTTCTCGCCATCTGTTTCTGCCCCTCTGTTTCTCGCCCTCTGTTTCTGCCCCTCTGTTTCTCGCCCTCTGTTTCAGCCCCACTGTTTCTCGCCCTCTGTTTCAGCCCCGCTGAATCAGACCCTCTGTTTCTGCCCCTCTGAATCAGCCCCTCTGTTTCAGCCCCTCTGTTTCTTGCCCTCTGTTTCAGCCCGTCTGTTTCTCACCCTCTGTTTCAGCCCCTCTGTTTCAGCCCCTATGTTTCTCGCCCTCTGTTTCTTCCCCTCTGTTTCTCGCCCTCTGTTTCAGCCCCGCTGATTCAGACACTCTGTTTCAGCCCCTCTGAATCAGCCCCTCTGATTCAGCCCCTCTGTTTCTTGCCCTCTTTGTCAGCCAATCAGTTTCAGCCCCTCTGTTTCAGCCCCTCTGTTTCTCGCCCTCTGTTTCAGCCCCCCTGATTCAGCCCCTCTGTTTCTCGCCCTCTGTTTCAGCCCCTCTGTTTCTCGCCCTCTGCTTCAGCCCCTCTGTTTCTCGCACTCTGTTTCAGCCCCTCTGTTTTAGCCCCTCTGTTTCAGCCCCTCTGTTTCAGCCCCACTGTTTCAGCCCCTCTGTTTCAGCCCCTCTGTTTCAGTCTCTCTGTTTCTCGCCCTCAGTTTCTCGCCCTCTGTTTCAGACCCTCTGTTTCTCGCCCTCTGTTTCAGCCCCTCTGTTTCTCGCCCTCTGTTTCAGCCCCTCTGTTTCAGCCCCTCTGTTTAAGCCCCTCTGTTTCTCGCCCTCTGTTTCAGCCCCTCTATTTCTCGCCCTCTGTTTCAGCACCTCTGTTTCAGCACCTCTGTTTCTCACCCTCTGTTTCAGCCCCTCTGTTTCTCGCCCTCTGTTTCAGCCCCTCTGATGCAGCCCCTCTGTTTCTCGCCCTCTGTTTCAGCCCCTCTGTTTCTCGCCCTCTGTTTCACCCCTCTGTTTCTCGCCCTCTGTTTCAGTCCCTCTGTTTCAGCCCCTCTGTTTCAGCCCCTCTGTTTCAGCCACTCTGTTTCTCACCCTCTGTTTCAGCACCTCTGTTTCTCGCCCTGTTTCAGCCACTCTGTTTTTCGCCTTCTGTTTCAGCCCCTCTGTTTCTCGCCCTCTGTTTCAGCCCCTCTTTTCCAGCCCCTCTGTTTCAGCCCCTCTGTTTCAGCCCCTCTGTTTCAGCCCCTGTGTTTCAGCCCCTCTGTTTCAGCCCCTCTGTTTCTCGCCCTCTGTTTCAGCCCCACTGTTTCTCGCCCTCTGTTTCACCCCTCTGTTTCTCGCCCTCTGTTTCAGCCCCTCTGCTTCAGCACCTCTGTTTCAGTCTCCCTGTTTCTCACCCTCTGTTTCTCGCCCCTTTTTCAGCCCCTCTGTTTCTCGCCCTCTGTTTCAGCACCTCTGTTTCTCGCCCACTGTTACAGCCCCTCTGTTTCAGCCCCTCTGTTTCAGCCCCTCTGTTTCTCGCCCTCTGTTTCTCGCCCTCTGTTTCTCGCCCTTTGTTTCAGCCCCTCTGTTTCGCGCTCTCTGTTTCAGCCCCTCTGTTTCTCGCCCTCTGTTTCTGCCCCTTTGTTTCTCGCCCTCTGTTACAGCCCCTCTGTTTCGCGCTCTCTGTTTCAGCCCCTCTGTTTCTCGCCCTCTGTTTCTGCCCCTTTGTTTCTCGCCCTCTGTTACAGCCCCTCTGTTTCTCGCCCTCTGTTTCAGCCCCGCTGAATCAGACCCTCTGTTTCTGCCCCTCTGAATCAGCCCCTCTGTTTCAGCCCCTCTGTTTCACACCCTCTGTTTCAGCCGCTCTGTTTCAGCCCCTATGTTTCTCGCCCACTGTTTCAGCCCCTCTGTTTCTCGCCCTCTGTTTCAGCCCCTCTGATGCAGCCCCTCTGTTTCTCGCCCTCTGTTTCAGCCCCTCTATTTCTCGCCCTCTGTTTCAGCCCCTCTGTTTCTCGCCCTCTGTTTCAGCCCCTCTGTTTCAGCCCCTCTGTTTCAGCCCCTCTGTTTCAGCCACTCTGTTTCTCACCCGCTGTTTCAGCCCCTCTGTTTCTCGCCCTCTTTGCCAGCCCCTCAGTTTCAGCCCCTCTGTTTCAGCCCCTCTGTTTCTCGCCCTCTGTTTCAGCCCCTCTGATTCAGCCCCTCTGTTTCAGCCCCTCTGATTCAGCCCCTCTGTTTCAGCCCCTCTGTTTCAGCCCCTCTGTTTCTCGCCCTCTGTTTCTCACCCTCTGTTTCTCGCCGTCTGTTGCAGCCCCTCTGTTTTTCGCACTCTGTTTCAGCCCCTCTGTTTCTCGCCCTCTGTATCAGCCCCTCTGTTTCAGCCCCTCGATTTCAGCCCCTCTGTTTCAGCTCCTCTGTTTCTCGCCCTCTGTTTCTCGCCCTCTGTTTCAGCCCCTCTCTTTCTCGCCCTCTGTATCAGCCCCTCTGTTTCAGCCCTCTGTTTCAGCCCCTCTGTTTCAGCCCCTCTGTTTCTCGCCCTCTGTTTCTCGCCCTCTGTTTCAGCCCCTCTGTTTCTCACTCACTGTTTCAGCCCCTCTGTTTCGCGCTCTCTGTTTCGCGCTCTCTGTTTCAGCCCCTCTGTTTCTCGCCCTCTGTTTCTGCCCCTTTGTTTCTCGCCCTCTGTTACAGCCCCTCTGTTTCTCGCCCTCTGTTTCAGCCCCGCTGAATCAGACCCTCTGTTTCTGCCCCTCTGAATCAGCCCCTCTGTTTCAGCCCCTCTGTTTCACACCCTCTGTTTCAGCCGCTCTGTTTCAGCCCCTATGTTTCTCGCCCACTGTTTCAGCCCCTCTGTTTCTCGCCCTCTGTTTCAGCCCCTCTGATGCAGCCCCTCTGTTTCTCGCCCTCTGTTTCAGCCCCTCTATTTCTCGCCCTCTGTTTCAGCCCCTCTGTTTCTCGCCCTCTGTTTCAGCCCCTCTGTTTCAGCCCCTCTGTTTCAGCCCCTCTGTTTCAGCCACTCTGTTTCTCACCCGCTGTTTCAGCCCCTCTGTTTCTCGCCCTCTTTGCCAGCCCCTCAGTTTCAGCCCCTCTGTTTCAGCCCCTCTGTTTCTCGCCCTCTGTTTCAGCCCCTCTGATTCAGCCCCTCTGTTTCAGCCCCTCTGATTCAGCCCCTCTGTTTCAGCCCCTCTGTTTCAGCCCCTCTGTTTCTCGCCCTCTGTTTCTCACCCTCTGTTTCTCGCCGTCTGTTGCAGCCCCTCTGTTTTTCGCACTCTGTTTCAGCCCCTCTGTTTCTCGCCCTCTGTATCAGCCCCTCTGTTTCAGCCCCTCGATTTCAGCCCCTCTGTTTCAGCTCCTCTGTTTCTCGCCCTCTGTTTCTCGCCCTCTGTTTCAGCCCCTCTCTTTCTCGCCCTCTGTATCAGCCCCTCTGTTTCAGCCCTCTGTTTCAGCCCCTCTGTTTCAGCCCCTCTGTTTCTCGCCCTCTGTTTCTCGCCCTCTGTTTCAGCCCCTCTGTTTCTCACTCACTGTTTCAGCCCCTCTGTTTCGCGCTCTCTGTTTCAGCCCCTCTGTTTCAGCCCCTCTGTTTCTCGCCCTCTGTTTCCGCCCCGCTGATTCAGACACTCTGTTTCAGCCCCTCTGAATCAGCCCCTCTGATTCAGCCCCTCTGTTTCAGCCCCTCTGTTTCAGCCGCTCCGTTTCTCGCCCTCTGTTTCAGCCCCTCTGTTTCTCGCCCTCTGTTTCAGCCCCTCTGTTTCTCGCCCTCTGTTTCACCCCCTCTGATTCAGCCCCTCTGTTTCTCGCCCTCTGTTTCAGCCCATCTGATTCAGCCCCTCTGTTTCTCGCCCTCTGTTTCAGCCCCTCTGTTTCTCGCCCTCTGCTTCAGCCCCTCTGTTTCTCGCCCTCTGTTTCAGCCCCTCTGATTCAGCCCCTCTGTTTCAGCCCCTCTGTTTCTCGCCCTCTGTTTCAGCCCCCCTGATTCAGCCCCTCTGTTTCTTGCCCTCTGTTTCAGCCCCTCTGAATCAGCTCCTCTGTTTCAGCACCTCTGTTTCAGCCCCTCTGTTTCAGCCCCTCTGTTTCTCGCCCTCTGTTTCTAACCCTCTGAATCAGCTCCTCTGTTTCAGCACCTCTGTTTCAGTCCCTCTGTTTCAGCCCCTCTGTTTCAGCCCCTCTGTTTCAGCCACTCTGTTTCTCACCCTCTGTTTCAGCCCCTCTGTTTCTCGCCCTGTTTCAGCCACTCTGTTTCTCGCCTTCTGTTTCAGCCCCTCTGTTTCTCGCCCTCTGTTTCAGCCCCTCTGATTCAGCCCCTCTGTTTCAGACCCTCTGATTCAGCCCCTCTGTTTCAGCCCCTCTGTTTCAGCCCCTCTGTTTCTCGCCCTCTGTTTCTCACCCTCTGTTTCTCGCCGTCTGTTGCAGCCCCTCTGTTTTTCGCACTCTGTATCAGCCCCTCTGTTTCTCGCCCTCTGTATCAGCCCCTCTGTTTCAGCCCCTCGATTTCAGCCCCTCTGTTTCAGCTCCTCTGTTTCTCGCCCTCTGTTTCTCGCCCTCTGTTTCAGCCCCTCTCTTTCTCGCCCTCTGTATCAGCCCCTCTGTTTCAGCCCTCTGTTTCAGCCCCTCTGTTTCAGCCCCTCTGTTTCTCGCCCTCTGTTTCTCGCCCTCTGTTTCAGCCCCTCTGTTTCTCACTCACTGTTTCAGCCCCTCTGTTTCGTGCTCTCTGTTTCAGCCCCTCTGTTTCAGCCCCTCTGTTTCTCCCCCTCTGTTTCTGCCCCTCTGTTTCTCGCCCTCTGTTTCAGCCCCTCTGTTTCTCGCCCTCTGTTTCCGCCCCGCTGATTCAGACACTCTGTTTCAGCCCCTCTGAATCAGCCCCTCTGATTCAGCCCCTCTGTTTCAGCCCCTCTGTTTCAGCCGCTCCGTTTCTCGCCCTCTGTTTCAGCCCCTCTGTTTCTCGCCCTCTGTTTCAGCCCCTCTGTTTCTCGCCCTCTGTTTCACCCCCTCTGATTCAGCCCCTCTGTTTCTCGCCCTCTGTTTCAGCCCCTCTGTTTCTCGCCCTCTGTTTCAGCCCCTCTGTTCCTCGCCCTCTGCTTCAGCCCCTCTGTTTCTCGCCCTCTGTTTCAGCCCCTCTGTTTTAGCCCCTCTGTTTCAGCCCCTCTGTTTCAGCCCCACTGTTTCAGCCCCTCTCTTTCTCGCCCCCTTTGTCAGCCCCTCTGTTTCAGCCCCTCTGATTCAGCCCCTCTGTTTCAGCCCCTCTGTTTCTCGCCCTCTGTTTCAGCCCCCCTGATTCAGCCCCTCTGTTTCTTGCCCTCTGTTTCAGCCCCTCTGAATCAGCTCCTCTGTTTCAGCACCTCTGTTTCAGCCCCTCTGTATCAGCCCCTCTGTTTCTCGCCCTCTGTTTCTAACCCTCTGAATCAGCTCCTCTGTTTCAGCACCTCTGTTTCTCGCCCTCTGTTTCAGCCCCTCTGATGCAGCCCCTCTGTTTCTCGCCCTCTGATTCTGCCCTTCTGTTTCTCGCCCTCTGTTTCAGCCCCTCTGTTTCTCGCCCTCTGTTTCAGCCCCACTGTTTCAGCCCCTCTGTTTCAGCCCCACTGTTTCAGCCCCTCTGTTTCTCACCCTCTGTTTCAGCCCCTCTGTTTCTCGCCCTCTGTTTCAGCCCCTCTGTTTCTCGCCCTCTGTTTCAGACCGTCTGTTTCAGCCCCTCTGTTTCAGTCTCTCTGTTTCTCGCCCTCAGTTTCTCGCCCTCTGTTTCAGACCCTCAGTTTCTCGCCCTCTGTTTCAGCCCCTCTGTTTCTCGCCCTCTGTTTCAGCCCCTCTGTTTCAGCCCCTCTGTTTAAGCCCCTCTGTTTCTCGCCCTCTGTTTCAGCCCCTCTATTTCTCGCCCTCTGTTTCAGCACCTCTGTTTCAGCACCTCTGTTTCTCACCCTCTGTTTCAGCCCCCCTGTTTCTCGCCCTCTGTTTCAGCCCCTCTGAATCAGCCCCTCTGTTTCAGCCCCTCTGATTCAGCCCCTCTGATTCAGCCCCTCTGTTTCAGCCCCTCTGTTTCTCGCCCTCTGTTTCAGACCCTCTGTTTCAGCCCCTCTGTTTCAGCCACTCTGTTTCTCACCCTCTGTTTCAGCCCCTCTGTTTCTCGCCCTGTTTCAGCCACTCTGTTTCTCGCCTTCTGTTTCAGCCCCTCTGTTTCTCGCCCTCTGTTTCAGCCCCTCTTTTCCAGCCCCTCTGTTTCAGCCCCTGTGTTTCAGCCCCTCTGTTTCACCCCTCTGTTTCTCGCCCTCTATTTCAGCCCCTCTGCTTCAGCACCTCTGTTTCAGTCTCCCTGTTTCTCACCCTCTGTTTCTCGCCCCTTTTTCAGCCCCTCTGTTTCTCGCCCTCTGTTTCAGCACCTCTGTTTCTCGCCCACTGTTACAGCCCCTCTGTTTCAGCCCCTCTGTTTCAGCCCCTCTGTTTCTCGCCCTCTGTTTCTCGCCCTCTGTTTCTCGCCCTTTGTTTCAGCCCCTCTGTTTCGCGCTCTATGTTTCAGCCCCTCTGTTTCTCGCCCTCTGTTTCTGCCCCTTTGTTTCTCGCCCTCTGTTACAGCCCCTCTGTTTCTCGCCCTCTGTTTCAGCCCCGCTGAATCAGACCCTCTGTTTCTGCCCCTCTGAATCAGCCCCTCTGTTTCAGCCCCTCTGTTTCACACCCTCTGTTTCAGCCGCTCTGTTTCAGCCCCTATGTTTCTCGCCCACTGTTTCAGCCCCTCTGTTTCTCGCCCTCTGTTTCAGCCCCTCTGATGCAGCCCCTCTGTTTCTCGCCCTCTGTTTCAGCCCCTCTGTTTCTCGCACTCTGTTTCAGCCCCTCTGTTTTTCGCCCTCTGTTTCAGCCCCTCTGTTTCAGCCCCTCTGTTTCAGCCCCTCTGTTTCAGCCACTCTGTTTCTCACCCTCTGTTTCAGCCCCTCTGTTTCTCGCCCTCTTTGCCAGCCCCTCAGTTTCAGCCCCTCTGTTTCAGCCCCTCTGTTTCTCGCCCTCTGTTTCAGCCCCTCTGTTTCAGCCCCTCTGTTTCAGCTCCTCTGTTTCTCGCCCACTGTTTCTCGCCCTCTGTTTCTTCCCCTTTGTTTCTCGCCCTTTGTTTCAGCCCCTCTGTTTCGCGCTCTCTGTTTCAGCCCCTCTGTTTCTCGCCATCTGTTTCTGCCCCTCTGTTTCTCGCCCTCTGTTTCTGCCCCTCTGTTTCTCGCCCTCTGTTTCAGCCCCACTGTTTCTCGCCCTCTGTTTCAGCCCCGCTGAATCAGACCCTCTGTTTCTGCCCCTCTGAATCAGCCCCTCTGTTTCAGCCCCTCTGTTTCTTGCCCTCTGTTTCAGCCCGTCTGTTTCTCACCCTCTGTTTCAGCCCCTCTGTTTCAGCCCCTATGTTTCTCGCCCTCTGTTTCTTCCCCTCTGTTTCTCGCCCTCTGTTTCAGCCCCGCTGATTCAGACACTCTGTTTCAGCCCCTCTGAATCAGCCCCTCTGATTCAGCCCCTCTGTTTCTTGCCCTCTTTGTCAGCCAATCAGTTTCAGCCCCTCTGTTTCAGCCCCTCTGTTTCTCGCCCTCTGTTTCAGCCCCCCTGATTCAGCCCCTCTGTTTCTCGCCCTCTGTTTCAGCCCCTCTGTTTCTCGCCCTCTGCTTCAGCCCCTCTGTTTCTCGCACTCTGTTTCAGCCCCTCTGTTTTAGCCCCTCTGTTTCAGCCCCTCTGTTTCAGCCCCACTGTTTCAGCCCCTCTGTTTCAGCCCCTCTGTTTCAGTCTCTCTGTTTCTCGCCCTCAGTTTCTCGCCCTCTGTTTCAGACCCTCTGTTTCTCGCCCTCTGTTTCAGCCCCTCTGTTTCTCGCCCTCTGTTTCAGCCCCTCTGTTTCAGCCCCTCTGTTTAAGCCCCTCTGTTTCTCGCCCTCTGTTTCAGCCCCTCTATTTCTCGCCCTCTGTTTCAGCACCTCTGTTTCAGCACCTCTGTTTCTCACCCTCTGTTTCAGCCCCTCTGTTTCTCGCCCTCTGTTTCAGCCCCTCTGATGCAGCCCCTCTGTTTCTCGCCCTCTGTTTCAGCCCCTCTGTTTCTCGCCCTCTGTTTCACCCCTCTGTTTCTCGCCCTCTGTTTCAGTCCCTCTGTTTCAGCCCCTCTGTTTCAGCCCCTCTGTTTCAGCCACTCTGTTTCTCACCCTCTGTTTCAGCACCTCTGTTTCTCGCCCTGTTTCAGCCACTCTGTTTTTCGCCTTCTGTTTCAGCCCCTCTGTTTCTCGCCCTCTGTTTCAGCCCCTCTTTTCCAGCCCCTCTGTTTCAGCCCCTCTGTTTCAGCCCCTCTGTTTCAGCCCCTGTGTTTCAGCCCCTCTGTTTCAGCCCCTCTGTTTCTCGCCCTCTGTTTCAGCCCCACTGTTTCTCGCCCTCTGTTTCACCCCTCTGTTTCTCGCCCTCTGTTTCAGCCCCTCTGCTTCAGCACCTCTGTTTCAGTCTCCCTGTTTCTCACCCTCTGTTTCTCGCCCCTTTTTCAGCCCCTCTGTTTCTCGCCCTCTGTTTCAGCACCTCTGTTTCTCGCCCACTGTTACAGCCCCTCTGTTTCAGCCCCTCTGTTTCAGCCCCTCTGTTTCTCGCCCTCTGTTTCTCGCCCTCTGTTTCTCGCCCTTTGTTTCAGCCCCTCTGTTTCGCGCTCTCTGTTTCAGCCCCTCTGTTTCTCGCCCTCTGTTTCTGCCCCTTTGTTTCTCGCCCTCTGTTACAGCCCCTCTGTTTCGCGCTCTCTG
The DNA here is from genome assembly GCF_047496795.1 of Chiloscyllium punctatum. Taxonomy (NCBI): domain Eukaryota; kingdom Metazoa; phylum Chordata; class Chondrichthyes; order Orectolobiformes; family Hemiscylliidae; genus Chiloscyllium; species Chiloscyllium punctatum. The sequence goes on along the minus strand of NC_092779.1, from coordinate 56,845,149 downwards.
TTTCAGCCCCTCTGTTTCTCGCCCTCTGTTTCTGCCCCTTTGTTTCTCGCCCTCTGTTACAGCCCCTCTGTTTCTCGCCCTCTGTTTCAGCCCCGCTGAATCAGACCCTCTGTTTCTGCCCCTCTGAATCAGCCCCTCTGTTTCAGCCCCTCTGTTTCACACCCTCTGTTTCAGCCGCTCTGTTTCAGCCCCTATGTTTCTCGCCCACTGTTTCAGCCCCTCTGTTTCTCGCCCTCTGTTTCAGCCCCTCTGATGCAGCCCCTCTGTTTCTCGCCCTCTGTTTCAGCCCCTCTATTTCTCGCCCTCTGTTTCAGCCCCTCTGTTTCTCGCCCTCTGTTTCAGCCCCTCTGTTTCAGCCCCTCTGTTTCAGCCCCTCTGTTTCAGCCACTCTGTTTCTCACCCGCTGTTTCAGCCCCTCTGTTTCTCGCCCTCTTTGCCAGCCCCTCAGTTTCAGCCCCTCTGTTTCAGCCCCTCTGTTTCTCGCCCTCTGTTTCAGCCCCTCTGATTCAGCCCCTCTGTTTCAGCCCCTCTGATTCAGCCCCTCTGTTTCAGCCCCTCTGTTTCAGCCCCTCTGTTTCTCGCCCTCTGTTTCTCACCCTCTGTTTCTCGCCGTCTGTTGCAGCCCCTCTGTTTTTCGCACTCTGTTTCAGCCCCTCTGTTTCTCGCCCTCTGTATCAGCCCCTCTGTTTCAGCCCCTCGATTTCAGCCCCTCTGTTTCAGCTCCTCTGTTTCTCGCCCTCTGTTTCTCGCCCTCTGTTTCAGCCCCTCTCTTTCTCGCCCTCTGTATCAGCCCCTCTGTTTCAGCCCTCTGTTTCAGCCCCTCTGTTTCAGCCCCTCTGTTTCTCGCCCTCTGTTTCTCGCCCTCTGTTTCAGCCCCTCTGTTTCTCACTCACTGTTTCAGCCCCTCTGTTTCGCGCTCTCTGTTTCGCGCTCTCTGTTTCAGCCCCTCTGTTTCTCGCCCTCTGTTTCTGCCCCTTTGTTTCTCGCCCTCTGTTACAGCCCCTCTGTTTCTCGCCCTCTGTTTCAGCCCCGCTGAATCAGACCCTCTGTTTCTGCCCCTCTGAATCAGCCCCTCTGTTTCAGCCCCTCTGTTTCACACCCTCTGTTTCAGCCGCTCTGTTTCAGCCCCTATGTTTCTCGCCCACTGTTTCAGCCCCTCTGTTTCTCGCCCTCTGTTTCAGCCCCTCTGATGCAGCCCCTCTGTTTCTCGCCCTCTGTTTCAGCCCCTCTATTTCTCGCCCTCTGTTTCAGCCCCTCTGTTTCTCGCCCTCTGTTTCAGCCCCTCTGTTTCAGCCCCTCTGTTTCAGCCCCTCTGTTTCAGCCACTCTGTTTCTCACCCGCTGTTTCAGCCCCTCTGTTTCTCGCCCTCTTTGCCAGCCCCTCAGTTTCAGCCCCTCTGTTTCAGCCCCTCTGTTTCTCGCCCTCTGTTTCAGCCCCTCTGATTCAGCCCCTCTGTTTCAGCCCCTCTGATTCAGCCCCTCTGTTTCAGCCCCTCTGTTTCAGCCCCTCTGTTTCTCGCCCTCTGTTTCTCACCCTCTGTTTCTCGCCGTCTGTTGCAGCCCCTCTGTTTTTCGCACTCTGTTTCAGCCCCTCTGTTTCTCGCCCTCTGTATCAGCCCCTCTGTTTCAGCCCCTCGATTTCAGCCCCTCTGTTTCAGCTCCTCTGTTTCTCGCCCTCTGTTTCTCGCCCTCTGTTTCAGCCCCTCTCTTTCTCGCCCTCTGTATCAGCCCCTCTGTTTCAGCCCTCTGTTTCAGCCCCTCTGTTTCAGCCCCTCTGTTTCTCGCCCTCTGTTTCTCGCCCTCTGTTTCAGCCCCTCTGTTTCTCACTCACTGTTTCAGCCCCTCTGTTTCGCGCTCTCTGTTTCAGCCCCTCTGTTTCAGCCCCTCTGTTTCTCGCCCTCTGTTTCCGCCCCGCTGATTCAGACACTCTGTTTCAGCCCCTCTGAATCAGCCCCTCTGATTCAGCCCCTCTGTTTCAGCCCCTCTGTTTCAGCCGCTCCGTTTCTCGCCCTCTGTTTCAGCCCCTCTGTTTCTCGCCCTCTGTTTCAGCCCCTCTGTTTCTCGCCCTCTGTTTCACCCCCTCTGATTCAGCCCCTCTGTTTCTCGCCCTCTGTTTCAGCCCATCTGATTCAGCCCCTCTGTTTCTCGCCCTCTGTTTCAGCCCCTCTGTTTCTCGCCCTCTGCTTCAGCCCCTCTGTTTCTCGCCCTCTGTTTCAGCCCCTCTGATTCAGCCCCTCTGTTTCAGCCCCTCTGTTTCTCGCCCTCTGTTTCAGCCCCCCTGATTCAGCCCCTCTGTTTCTTGCCCTCTGTTTCAGCCCCTCTGAATCAGCTCCTCTGTTTCAGCACCTCTGTTTCAGCCCCTCTGTTTCAGCCCCTCTGTTTCTCGCCCTCTGTTTCTAACCCTCTGAATCAGCTCCTCTGTTTCAGCACCTCTGTTTCAGTCCCTCTGTTTCAGCCCCTCTGTTTCAGCCCCTCTGTTTCAGCCACTCTGTTTCTCACCCTCTGTTTCAGCCCCTCTGTTTCTCGCCCTGTTTCAGCCACTCTGTTTCTCGCCTTCTGTTTCAGCCCCTCTGTTTCTCGCCCTCTGTTTCAGCCCCTCTGATTCAGCCCCTCTGTTTCAGACCCTCTGATTCAGCCCCTCTGTTTCAGCCCCTCTGTTTCAGCCCCTCTGTTTCTCGCCCTCTGTTTCTCACCCTCTGTTTCTCGCCGTCTGTTGCAGCCCCTCTGTTTTTCGCACTCTGTATCAGCCCCTCTGTTTCTCGCCCTCTGTATCAGCCCCTCTGTTTCAGCCCCTCGATTTCAGCCCCTCTGTTTCAGCTCCTCTGTTTCTCGCCCTCTGTTTCTCGCCCTCTGTTTCAGCCCCTCTCTTTCTCGCCCTCTGTATCAGCCCCTCTGTTTCAGCCCTCTGTTTCAGCCCCTCTGTTTCAGCCCCTCTGTTTCTCGCCCTCTGTTTCTCGCCCTCTGTTTCAGCCCCTCTGTTTCTCACTCACTGTTTCAGCCCCTCTGTTTCGTGCTCTCTGTTTCAGCCCCTCTGTTTCAGCCCCTCTGTTTCTCCCCCTCTGTTTCTGCCCCTCTGTTTCTCGCCCTCTGTTTCAGCCCCTCTGTTTCTCGCCCTCTGTTTCCGCCCCGCTGATTCAGACACTCTGTTTCAGCCCCTCTGAATCAGCCCCTCTGATTCAGCCCCTCTGTTTCAGCCCCTCTGTTTCAGCCGCTCCGTTTCTCGCCCTCTGTTTCAGCCCCTCTGTTTCTCGCCCTCTGTTTCAGCCCCTCTGTTTCTCGCCCTCTGTTTCACCCCCTCTGATTCAGCCCCTCTGTTTCTCGCCCTCTGTTTCAGCCCCTCTGTTTCTCGCCCTCTGTTTCAGCCCCTCTGTTCCTCGCCCTCTGCTTCAGCCCCTCTGTTTCTCGCCCTCTGTTTCAGCCCCTCTGTTTTAGCCCCTCTGTTTCAGCCCCTCTGTTTCAGCCCCACTGTTTCAGCCCCTCTCTTTCTCGCCCCCTTTGTCAGCCCCTCTGTTTCAGCCCCTCTGATTCAGCCCCTCTGTTTCAGCCCCTCTGTTTCTCGCCCTCTGTTTCAGCCCCCCTGATTCAGCCCCTCTGTTTCTTGCCCTCTGTTTCAGCCCCTCTGAATCAGCTCCTCTGTTTCAGCACCTCTGTTTCAGCCCCTCTGTATCAGCCCCTCTGTTTCTCGCCCTCTGTTTCTAACCCTCTGAATCAGCTCCTCTGTTTCAGCACCTCTGTTTCTCGCCCTCTGTTTCAGCCCCTCTGATGCAGCCCCTCTGTTTCTCGCCCTCTGATTCTGCCCTTCTGTTTCTCGCCCTCTGTTTCAGCCCCTCTGTTTCTCGCCCTCTGTTTCAGCCCCACTGTTTCAGCCCCTCTGTTTCAGCCCCACTGTTTCAGCCCCTCTGTTTCTCACCCTCTGTTTCAGCCCCTCTGTTTCTCGCCCTCTGTTTCAGCCCCTCTGTTTCTCGCCCTCTGTTTCAGCCCCTCTGTTTCTCGCCCTCTGTTTCAGCCCCTCTGTTTCAGCCCCTCTGTTTCAGCCCCTGTGTTTCAGCCCCTCTGTTTCAGCCCCTGTGTTTCAGCCCCTCTGTTTCAGCCCCTCTGTTTCTCGCCCTCTGTTTCAGCCCCTCTGTTTCTCGCCCTCTGTTTCAGACCCTCTGTTTCAGCCCCTCTGTTTCAGTCTCTCTGTTTCTCGCCCTCAGTTTCTCGCCCTCTGTTTCAGACCCTCAGTTTCTCGCCCTCTGTTTCAGCCCCTCTGTTTCTCGCCCTCTGTTTCAGCCCCTCTGTTTCAGCCCCTCTGTTTAAGCCCCTCTGTTTCTCGCCCTCTGTTTCAGCCCCTCTATTTCTCGCCCTCTGTTTCTGCACCTCTGTTTCAGCACCTCTGTTTCTCACCCTCTGTTTCAGCCCCCCTGTTTCTCGCCCTCTGTTTCAGCCCCTCTTAATCAGCCCCTCTGTTTCAGCCCCTCTGATTCAGCCCCTCTGATTCAGCCCCTCTGTTTCAGCCCCTCTGTTTCTCGCCCTCTGTTTCAGCCCCTCTGTTTCAGCCCCTCTGTTTCAGCCACTCTGTTTCTCACCCTCTGTTTCAGCCCCTCTGTTTCTCGCCCTGTTTCAGCCACTCTGTTTCTCGCCTTCTGTTTCAGCCCCTCTGTTTCTCGCCCTCTGTTTCAGCCCCTCTTTTCCAGCCCCTCTGTTTCAGCCCCTCTGTTTCAGCCCCTCTGTTTCAGCCCCTGTGTTTCAGCCCCTCTGTTTCACCCCTCTGTTTCTCGCCCTCTATTTCAGCCCCTCTGCTTCAGCACCTCTGTTTCAGTCTCCCTGTTTCTCACCCTCTGTTTCTCGCCCCTTTTTCAGCCCCTCTGTTTCTCGCCCTCTGTTTCAGCACCTCTGTTTCTCGCCCACTGTTACAGCCCCTCTGTTTCAGCCCCTCTGTTTCAGCCCCTCTGTTTCTCGCCCTCTGTTTCTCGCCCTCTGTTTCTCGCCCTTTGTTTCAGCCCCTCTGTTTCGCGCTCTATGTTTCAGCCCCTCTGTTTCTCGCCCTCTGTTTCTGCCCCTTTGTTTCTCGCCCTCTGTTACAGCCCCTCTGTTTCTCGCCCTCTGTTTCAGCCCCGCTGAATCAGACCCTCTGTTTCTGCCCCTCTGAATCAGCCCCTCTGTTTCAGCCCCTCTGTTTCACACCCTCTGTTTCAGCCGCTCTGTTTCAGCCCCTATGTTTCTCGCCCACTGTTTCAGCCCCTCTGTTTCTCGCCCTCTGTTTCAGCCCCTCTGATGCAGCCCCTCTGTTTCTCGCCCTCTGTTTCAGCCCCTCTATTTCTCGCACTCTGTTTCAGCCCCTCTGTTTCTCGCCCTCTGTTTCAGCCCCTCTGTTTCAGCCCCTCTGTTTCAGCCCCTCTGTTTCAGCCACTCTGTTTCTCACCCTCTGTTTCAGCCCCTCTGTTTCTCGCCCTCTTTGCCAGCCCCTCAGTTTCAGCCCCACTGTTTCAGCCCCTCTGTTTCTCGCCCTCTGTTTCAGCCCCTCTGTTTCAGCCCCTCTGTTTCAGCTCCTCTGTTTCTCGCCCACTGTTTCTCGCCCTCTGTTTCTTCCCCTTTGTTTCTCGCCCTTTGTTTCAGCCCCTCTGTTTCGCGCTCTCTGTTTCAGCCCCTCTGTTTCTCGCCATCTGTTTCTGCCCCTCTGTTTCTCGCCCTCTGTTTCTGCCCCTCTGTTTCTCGCCCTCTGTTTCAGCCCCACTGTTTCTCGCCCTCTGTTTCAGCCCCGCTGAATCAGACCCTCTGTTTCTGCCCCTCTGAATCAGCCCCTCTGTTTCAGCCCCTCTGTTTCTTGCCCTCTGTTTCAGCCCGTCTGTTTCTCACCCTCTGTTTCAGCCCCTCTGTTTCAGCCCCTATGTTTCTCGCCCTCTGTTTCTTCCCCTCTGTTTCTCGCCCTCTGTTTCAGCCCCGCTGATTCAGACACTCTGTTTCAGCCCCTCTGAATCAGCCCCTCTGATTCAGCCCCTCTGTTTCTTGCCCTCTTTGTCAGCCAATCAGTTTCAGCCCCTCTGTTTCAGCCCCTCTGTTTCTCGCCCTCTGTTTCAGCCCCCCTGATTCAGCCCCTCTGTTTCTCGCCCTCTGTTTCAGCCCCTCTGTTTCTCGCCCTCTGCTTCAGCCCCTCTGTTTCTCGCACTCTGTTTCAGCCCCTCTGTTTTAGCCCCTCTGTTTCAGCCCCTCTGTTTCAGCCCCACTGTTTCAGCCCCTCTGTTTCAGCCCCTCTGTTTCAGTCTCTCTGTTTCTCGCCCTCAGTTTCTCGCCCTCTGTTTCAGACCCTCTGTTTCTCGCCCTCTGTTTCAGCCCCTCTGTTTCTCGCCCTCTGTTTCAGCCCCTCTGTTTCAGCCCCTCTGTTTAAGCCCCTCTGTTTCTCGCCCTCTGTTTCAGCCCCTCTATTTCTCGCCCTCTGTTTCAGCACCTCTGTTTCAGCACCTCTGTTTCTCACCCTCTGTTTCAGCCCCTCTGTTTCTCGCCCTCTGTTTCAGCCCCTCTGATGCAGCCCCTCTGTTTCTCGCCCTCTGTTTCAGCCCCTCTGTTTCTCGCCCTCTGTTTCAGCCCCTCTGTTTCTCGCCCTCTGTTTCAGTCCCTCTGTTTCAGCCCCTCTGTTTCAGCCCCTCTGTTTCAGCCACTCTGTTTCTCACCCTCTGTTTCAGCCCCTCTGTTTCTCGCCCTGTTTCAGCCACTCTGTTTCTCGCCTTCTGTTTCAGCCCCTCTGTTTCTCGCCCTCTGTTTCAGCCCCTCTTTTCCAGCCCCTCTGTTTCAGCCCCTCTGTTTCAGCCCCTCTGTTTCAGCCCCTGTGTTTCAGCCCCTCTGTTTCAGCCCCTCTGTTTCTCGCCCTCTGTTTCAGCCCCACTGTTTCTCGCCCTCTGTTTCACCCCTCTGTTTCCCGCCCTCTCTTTCAGCCCCTCTGCTTCAGCACCTCTGTTTCAGTCTCCCTGTTTCTCACCCTCTGTTTCTCGCCCCTTTTTCAGCCCCTCTGTTTCTCGCCCTCTGTTTCAGCACCTCTGTTTCTCGCCCACTGTTACAGCCCCTCTGTTTCAGCCCCTCTGTTTCTCGCCCTCTGTTTCTCGCCCTCTGTTTCTCGCCCTTTGTTTCAGCCCCTCTGTTTCGCGCTCTCTGTTTCAGCCCCTCTGTTTCTCGCCCTCTGTTTCTGCCCCTTTGTTTCTCGCCCTCTGTTACAGCCCCTCTGTTTCGCGCTCTCTGTTTCAGCCCCTCTGTTTCTCGCCCTCTGTTTCTGCCCCTTTGTTTCTCGCCCTCTGTTACAGCCCCTCTGTTTCTCGCCCTCTGTTTCAGCCCCGCTGAATCAGACCCTCTGTTTCTGCCCCTCTGAATCAGCCCCTCTGTTTCAGCCCCTCTGTTTCACACCCTCTGTTTCAGCCGCTCTGTTTCAGCCCCTATGTTTCTCGCCCACTGTTTCAGCCCCTCTGTTTCTCGCCCTCTGTTTCAGCCCCTCTGATGCAGCCCCTCTGTTTCTCGCCCTCTGTTTCAGTCCCTCTGTTTCTCGCACTCTGTTTCAGCCCCTCTGTTTCTCGCCCTCTGTTTCAGCCCCTCTGTTTCAGCCCCTCTGTTTCAGCCACTCTGTTTCTCACCCTCTGTTTCAGCCCCTCTGTTTCTCGCCCTCTGTTTCAGCCCCTCTGTTTCTCGCCCTCTGTTTCAGCCCCTCTGATGCAGCCCCTCTGTTTCTCGCCCTCTGTTTCAGCCCCTCTATTTCTCGCCCTCTGTTTCAGCCCCTCTGTTTCTCGCCCTCTGTTTCAGCCCCTCTGTTTCAGCCCCTCTGTTTCAGCCCCTCTGTTTCAGCCACTCTGTTTCTCACCCTCTGTTTCAGCCCCTCTGTTTCTCGCCCTCTTTGCCAGCCCCTCAGTTTCAGCCCCTCTGTTTCAGCCCCTCTGTTTCTCGCCCTCTGTTTCAGCCCCTCTGATTCAGCCCCTCTGTTTCAGCCCCTCTGATTCAGCCCCTCTGTTTCAGCCCCTCTGTTTCAGCCCCTCTGTTTCTCCCCCTCTGTTTCTCACCCTCTGTTTCTCGCCGTCTGTTGCAGCCCCTCTGTTTTTCGCACTCTGTTTCAGCCCCTCTGTTTCTCGCCCTCTGTATCAGCCCCTCTGTTTCAGCCCCTCGATTTCAGCCCCTCTGTTTCAGCTCCTCTGTTTCTCGCCCTCTGTTTCTCGCCCTCTGTTTCAGCCCCTCTCTTTCTCGCCCTCTGTATCAGCCCCTCTGTTTCAGCCCTCTGTTTCAGCCCCTCTGTTTCAGCCCCTCTGTTTCTCGCCCTCTGTTTCTCGCCCTCTGTTTCAGCCCCTCTGTTTCTCACTCACTGTTTCAGCCCCTCTGTTTCGCGCTCTCTGTTTCAGCCCCTCTGTTTCAGCCCCTCTGTTTCTCCCCCTCTGTTTCTGCCCCTCTGTTTCTCGCCCTCTGTTTCAGCCCCTCTGTTTCTCACCCTCTGTTTCAGCCCCGCTGATTCAGACACTCTGTTTCAGCCCCTCTGAATCAGCCCCTCTGATTCAGCCCCTCTGTTTCAGCCCCTCTGTTTCAGCCGCTCCGTTTCTCGCCCTCTGTTTCTCGCCCTCTGTTTCAGCCCCTCTGTTTCTCGCCCTCTGTTTCAGCCCCTCTGAATCAGCCCCTCTGTTTCTCGCCCTCTGTTTCAGCCCCTCTGTTTCTCGCCCTCTGTTTCAGCCCCTCTGTTTCTCGCCCTCTGCTTCAGCCCCTCTGTTTCTCGCCCTCTGTTTCAGCCCCTCTGTTTTAGCCCCTCTGTTTCAGCCCCTCTGTTTCAGCCCCACTGTTTCAGCCCCTCTCTTTCTCGCCCCCTTTGTCAGCCCCTCAGTTTCAGCCCCTCTGTTTCTCGCCCTCTGTTTCAGCCCCTCTGATTCAGCCCCTCTGTTTCAGCCCCTCTGTTTCTCGCCCTCTGTTTCAGCCCCCCTGATTCAGCCCCTCTGTTTCTCGCCCTCTTGTTTCAGCCCCTCTGTTTCTCGCCCTCTGCTTCAGCCCCTCTGTTTCTCGCACTCTGTTTCAGCCCCTCTGTTTCAGCCCCTCTGTTTCAGCCCCTCTGTTTCAGTCTCTCTGTTTCTCGCCCTCAGTTTCTCGCCCTCTGTTTCAGACCCTCTGTTTTTCGCCCTCTGTTTCAGCCCCTCTGTTTCTCGCCCTGTTTCAGCCACTCTGTTTCTCGCCTTCTGTTTCAGCCCCTCTGTTTCTCGCCCTCTGTTTCAGCCCCTCTTTTCCAGCCCCTCTGTTTCAGCCCCTCTGATTCAGCCCCTCTGATTCAGCCCCTCTGTTTCAGCCCCTCTGTTTCTCGCCCTCTGTTTCAGGACCTCTGTTTCAGCCCCTCTGTTTCAGCCACTCTGTTTCTCACCCTCTGTTTCAGCCCCTCTGTTTCTCGCCCTGTTTCAGCCACTCTGTTTCTCGCCTTCTGTTTCAGCCCCTCTGTTTCTCGCCCTCTGTTTCAGCCCCTCTTTTCCAGCCCCTCTGTTTCAGCCCCTCTGTTTCAGCCCCTCTGTTTCAGCCCCTGTGTTTCAGCCCCTCTGTTTCACCCCTCTGTTTCTCGCCCTCTATTTCAGCCCCTCTGCTTCAGCACCTCTGTTTCAGTCTCCCTGTTTCTCACCCTCTGTTTCTCGCCCCTTTTTCAGCCCCTCTGTTTCTCGCCCTCTGTTTCAGCACCTCTGTTTCTCGCCCACTGTTACAGCCCCTCTGTTTCAGCCCCTCTGTTTCAGCCCCTCTGTTTCTCGCCCTCTGTTTCTCGCCCTCTGTTTCTCGCCCTTTGTTTCAGCCCCTCTGTTTCGCGCTCTATGTTTCAGCCCCTCTGTTTCTCGCCCTCTGTTTCTGCCCCTTTGTTTCTCGCCCTCTGTTACAGCCCCTCTGTTTCTCGCCCTCTGTTTCAGCCCCGCTGAATCAGACCCTCTGTTTCTGCCCCTCTGAATCAGCCCCTCTGTTTCAGCCCCTCTGTTTCACACCCTCTGTTTCAGCCGCTCTGTTTCAGCCCCTATGTTTCTCGCCCACTGTTTCAGCCCCTCTGTTTCTCGCCCTCTGTTTCAGCCCCTCTGATGCAGCCCCTCTGTTTCTCGCCCTCTGTTTCAGCCCCTCTGTTTCTCGCACTCTGTTTCAGCCCCTCTGTTTCTCGCCCTCTGTTTCAGCCCCTCTGTTTCAGCCCCTCTGTTTCAGCCCCTCTGTTTCAGCCACTCTGTTTCTCACCCTCTGTTTCAGCCCCTCTGTTTCTCGCCCTCTTTGCCAGCCCCTCAGTTTCAGCCCCACTGTTTCAGCCCCTCTGTTTCTCGCCCTCTGTTTCAGCCCCTCTGTTTCAGCCCCTCTGTTTCAGCTCCTCTGTTTCTCGCCCACTGTTTCTCGCCCTCTGTTTCTTCCCCTTTGTTTCTCGCCCTTTGTTTCAGCCCCTCTGTTTCGCGCTCTCTGTTTCAGCCCCTCTGTTTCTCGCCATCTGTTTCTGCCCCTCTGTTTCTCGCCCTCTGTTTCTGCCCCTCTGTTTCTCGCCCTCTGTTTCAGCCCCACTGTTTCTCGCCCTCTGTTTCAGCCCCGCTGAATCAGACCCTCTGTTTCTGCCCCTCTGAATCAGCCCCTCTGTTTCAGCCCCTCTGTTTCTTGCCCTCTGTTTCAGCCCGTCTGTTTCTCACCCTCTGTTTCAGCCCCTCTGTTTCAGCCCCTATGTTTCTCGCCCTCTGTTTCTTCCCCTCTGTTTCTCGCCCTCTGTTTCAGCCCCGCTGATTCAGACACTCTGTTTCAGCCCCTCTGAATCAGCCCCTCTGATTCAGCCCCTCTGTTTCTTGCCCTCTTTGTCAGCCAATCAGTTTCAGCCCCTCTGTTTCAGCCCCTCTGTTTCTCGCCCTCTGTTTCAGCCCCCCTGATTCAGCCCCTCTGTTTCTCGCCCTCTGTTTCAGCCCCTCTGTTTCTCGCCCTCTGCTTCAGCCCCTCTGTTTCTCGCACTCTGTTTCAGCCCCTCTGTTTTAGCCCCTCTGTTTCAGCCCCTCTGTTTCAGCCCCACTGTTTCAGCCCCTCTGTTTCAGCCCCTCTGTTTCAGTCTCTCTGTTTCTCGCCCTCAGTTTCTCGCCCTCTGTTTCAGACCCTCTGTTTCTCGCCCTCTGTTTCAGCCCCTCTGTTTCTCGCCCTCTGTTTCAGCCCCTCTGTTTCAGCCCCTCTGTTTAAGCCCCTCTGTTTCTCGCCCTCTGTTTCAGCCCCTCTATTTCTCGCCCTCTGTTTCAGCACCTCTGTTTCAGCACCTCTGTTTCTCACCCTCTGTTTCAGCCCCTCTGTTTCTCGCCCTCTGTTTCAGCCCCTCTGATGCAGCCCCTCTGTTTCTCGCCCTCTGTTTCAGCCCCTCTGTTTCTCGCCCTCTGTTTCAGCCCCTCTGTTTCTCGCCCTCTGTTTCAGTCCCTCTGTTTCAGCCCCTCTGTTTCAGCCCCTCTGTTTCAGCCACTCTGTTTCTCACCCTCTGTTTCAGCCCCTCTGTTTCTCGCCCTGTTTCAGCCACTCTGTTTCTCGCCTTCTGTTTCAGCCCCTCTGTTTCTCGCCCTCTGTTTCAGCCCCTCTTTTCCAGCCCCTCTGTTTCAGCCCCTCTGTTTCAGCCCCTCTGTTTCAGCCCCTGTGTTTCAGCCCCTCTGTTTCAGCCCCTCTGTTTCTCGCCCTCTGTTTCAGCCCCACTGTTTCTCGCCCTCTGTTTCACCCCTCTGTTTCTCGCCCTCTGTTTCAGCCCCTCTGCTTCAGCACCTCTGTTTCAGTCTCCCTGTTTCTCACCCTCTGTTTCTCGCCCCTTTTTCAGCCCCTCTGTTTCTCGCCCTCTGTTTCAGCACCTCTGTTTCTCGCCCACTGTTACAGCCCCTCTGTTTCAGCCCCTCTGTTTCTCGCCCTCTGTTTCTCGCCCTCTGTTTCTCGCCCTTTGTTTCAGCCCCTCTGTTTCGCGCTCTCTGTTTCAGCCCCTCTGTTTCTCGCCCTCTGTTTCTGCCCCTTTGTTTCTCGCCCTCTGTTACAGCCCCTCTGTTTCGCGCTCTCTGTTTCAGCCCCTCTGTTTCTCGCCCTCTGTTTCTGCCCCTTTGTTTCTCGCCCTCTGTTACAGCCCCTCTGTTTCTCGCCCTCTGTTTCAGCCCCGCTGAATCAGACCCTCTGTTTCTGCCCCTCTGAATCAGCCCCTCTGTTTCAGCCCCTCTGTTTCACACCCTCTGTTTCAGCCGCTCTGTTTCAGCCCCTATGTTTCTCGCCCACTGTTTCAGCCCCTCTGTTTCTCGCCCTCTGTTTCAGCCCCTCTGATGCAGCCCCTCTGTTTCTCGCCCTCTGTTTCAGCCCCTCTATTTCTCGCCCTCTGTTTCAGCCCCTCTGTTTCTCGCCCTCTGTTTCAGCCCCTCTGTTTCAGCCCCTCTGTTTCAGCCCCTCTGTTTCAGCCACTCTGTTTCTCACCCTCTGTTTCAGCCCCTCTGTTTCTCGCCCTCTTTGCCAGCCCCTCAGTTTCAGCCCCTCTGTTTCAGCCCCTCTGTTTCTCGCCCTCTGTTTCAGCCCCTCTGATTCAGCCCCTCTGTTTCAGCCCCTCTGATTCAGCCCCTCTGTTTCAGCCCCTCTGTTTCAGCCCCTCTGTTTCTCCCCCTCTGATTCTGCCCCTCTGTTTCTCGCCGTCTGTTGCAGCCCCTCTGTTTTTCGCACTCTGTTTCAGCCCCTCTGTTTCTCGCCCTCTGTATCAGCCCCTCTGTTTCAGCCCCTCGATTTCAGCCCCTCTGTTTCAGCTCCTCTGTTTCTCGCCCTCTGTTTCTCGCCCTCTGTTTCAGCCCCTCTCTTTCTCGCCCTCTGTATCAGCCCCTCTGTTTCAGCCCTCTGTTTCAGCCCCTCTGTTTCAGCCCCTCTGTTTCTCGCCCTCTGTTTCTCGCCCTCTGTTTCAGCCCCTCTGTTTCTCACTCACTGTTTCAGCCCCTCTGTTTCGCGCTCTCTGTTTCAGCCCCTCTGTTTCAGCCCCTCTGTTTCTCCCCCTCTGTTTCTGCCCCTCTGTTTCTCGCCCTCTGTTTCAGCCCCTCTGTTTCTCACCCTCTGTTTCAGCCCCGCTGATTCAGACACTCTGTTTCAGCCCCTCTGAATCAGCCCCTCTGATTCAGCCCCTCTGTTTCAGCCCCTCTGTTTCAGCCGCTCCGTTTCTCGCCCTCTGTTTCTCGCCCTCTGTTTCAGCCCCTCTGTTTCTCGCCCTCTGTTTCAGCCCCTCTGATTCAGCCCCTCTGTTTCTCGCCCTCTGTTTCAGCCCCTCTGTTTCTCGCCCTCTGTTTCAGCCCCTCTGTTTCTCGCCCTCTGCTTCAGCCCCTCTGTTTCTCGCCCTCTGTTTCAGCCCCTCTGTTTTAGCCCCTCTGTTTCAGCCCCTCTGTTTCAGCCCCACTGTTTCAGCCCCTCTCTTTCTCGCCCCCTTTGTCAGCCCCTCAGTTTCAGCCCCTCTGTTTCTCGCCCTCTGTTTCAGCCCCTCTGATTCAGCCCCTCTGTTTCAGCCCCTCTGTTTCTCGCCCTCTGTTTCAGCCCCCCTGATTCAGCCCCTCTGTTTCTCGCCCTCTTGTTTCAGCCCCTCTGTTTCTCGCCCTCTGCTTCAGCCCCTCTGTTTCTCGCACTCTGTTTCAGCCCCTCTGTTTCAGCCCCTCTGTTTCAGCCCCTCTGTTTCAGCCCCTCTGTTTCAGCCCCTCTGTTTTAGCCCCTCTGTTTCAGCCCCTCTGTTTCAGCCCCACTGTTTCAGCCCCTCTGTTTCAGCCCCTCTGTTTCAGTCTCTCTGTTTCTCGCCCTCAGTTTCTCGCCCTCTGTTTCAGACCCTCTGTTTCTCGCCCTCTGTTTCAGCCCCTCTGTTTCTCGCCCTCTGTTTCAGCCCCTCTGTTTCAGCCCCTCTGTTTAAGCCCCTCTGTTTCTCGCCCTCTGTTTCAGCCCCTCGATTTCTCGCCCTCTGTTTCAGCACCTCTGTTTCAGCACCTCTGTTTCTCACCCTCTGTTTCAGCCCCTCTGTTTCTCGCCCTCTGTTTCAGCCCCTCTGATGCAGCCCCTCTGTTTCTCGCCCTCTGTTTCAGCCCCTCTGTTTCTCGCCCTCTGTTTCAGCCCCTCTGTTTCTCGCCCTCTGTTTCAGTCCCTCTGTTTCAGCCCCTCTGTTTCAGCCCCTCTGTTTCAGCCACTCTGTTTCTCACCCTCTGTTTCAGCCCCTCTGTTTCTCGCCCTGTTTCAGCCACTCTGTTTCTCGCCTTCTGTTTCAGCCCCTCTGTTTCTCGCCCTCTGTTTCAGCCCCTCTTTTCCAGCCCCTCTGTTTCAGCCCCTCTGTTTCAGCCCCTCTGTTTCAGCCCCTGTGTTTCAGCCCCTCTGTTTCAGCCCCTCTGTTTCTCGCCCTCTGTTTCAGCCCCACTGTTTCTCGCCCTCTGTTTCACCCCTCTGTTTCTCGCCCTCTGTTTCAGCCCCTCTGCTTCAGCACCTCTGTTTCAGTCTCCCTGTTTCTCACCCTCTGTTTCTCGCCCCTTTTTCAGCCCCTCTGTTTCTCGCCCTCTGTTTCAGCACCTCTGTTTCTCGCCCACTGTTACAGCCCCTCTGTTTCAGCCCCTCTGTTTCAGCCCCTCTGTTTCTCGCCCTCTGTTTCTCGCCCTCTGTTTCTCGCCCTTTGTTTCAGCCCCTCTGTTTCGCGCTCTCTGTTTCAGCCCCTCTGTTTCTCGCCCTCTGTTTCTGCCCCTTTGTTTCTCGCCCTCTGTTACAGCCCCTCTGTTTCGCGCTCTCTGTTTCAGCCCCTCTGTTTCTCGCCCTCTGTTTCTGCCCCTTTGTTTCTCGCCCTCTGTTACAGCCCCTCTGTTTCTCGCCCTCTGTTTCAGCCCCGCTGAATCAGACCCTCTGTTTCTGCCCCTCTGAATCAGCCCCTCTGTTTCAGCCCCTCTGTTTCACACCCTCTGTTTCAGCCGCTCTGTTTCAGCCCCTATGTTTCTCGCCCACTGTTTCAGCCCCTCTGTTTCTCGCCCTCTGTTTCAGCCCCTCTGATGCAGCCCCTCTGTTTCTCGCCCTCTGTTTCAGCCCCTCTATTTCTCGCCCTCTGTTTCAGCCCCTCTGTTTCTCGCCCTCTGTTTCAGCCCCTCTGTTTCAGCCCCTCTGTTTCAGCCCCTCTGTTTCAGCCACTCTGTTTCTCACCCTCTGTTTCAGCCCCTCTGTTTCTCGCCCTCTTTGCCAGCCCCTCAGTTTCAGCCCCTCTGTTTCAGCCCCTCTGTTTCTCGCCCTCTGTTTCAGCCCCTCTGATTCAGCCCCTCTGTTTCAGCCCCTCTGATTCAGCCCCTCTGTTTCAGCCCCTCTGTTTCAGCCCCTCTGTTTCTCGCCCTCTGTTTCTCACCCTCTGTTTCTCGCCGTCTGTTGCAGCCCCTCTGTTTTTCGCACTCTGTTTCAGCCCCTCTGTTTCTCGCCCTCTGTATCAGCCCCTCTGTTTCAGCCCCTCGATTTCAGCCCCTCTGTTTCAGCTCCTCTGTTTCTCGCCCTCTGTTTCTCGCCCTCTGTTTCAGCCCCTCTCTTTCTCGCCCTCTGTATCAGCCCCTCTGTTTCAGCCCTCTGTTTCAGCCCCTCTGTTTCTCGCCCTCTGTTTCTCGCCCTCTGTTTCAGCCCCTCTGTTTCTCACTCACTGTTTCAGCCCCTCTGTTTCGCGCTCTCTGTTTCAGCCCCTCTGTTTCAGCCCCTCTGTTTCTCCCCCTCTGTTTCTGCCCCTCTGTTTCTCGCCCTCTGTTTCAGCCCCTCTGTTTCTCACCCTCTGTTTCAGCCCCGATGATTCAGACACTCTGTTTCAGCCCCTCTGAATCAGCCCCTCTGATTCAGCCCCTCTGTTTCAGCCCCTCTGTTTCAGCCGCTCCGTTTCTCGCCCTCTGTTTCTCGCCCTCTGTTTCAGCCCCTCTGTTTCTCGCCCTCTGTTTCAGCCCCTCTGATTCAGCCCCTCTGTTTCTCGCCCTCTGTTTCAGCCCCTCTGTTTCTCGCCCTCTGTTTCAGCCCCTCTGTTTCTCGCCCTCTGCTTCAGCCCCTCTGTTTCTCGCCCTCTGTTTCAGCCCCTCTGTTTTAGCCCCTCTGTTTCAGCCCCTCTGTTTCAGCCCCACTGTTTCAGCCCCTCTCTTTCTCGCCCCCTTTGTCAGCCCCTCAGTTTCAGCCCCTCTGTTTCTCGCCCTCTGTTTCAGCCCCTCTGATTCAGCCCCTCTGTTTCAGCCCCTCTGTTTCTCGCCCTCTGTTTCAGCCCCCCTGATTCAGCCCCTCTGTTTCTTGCCCTCTGTTTCAGCCCCTCTGAATCAGCTCCTCTGTTTCAGCACCTCTGTTTCAGCCCCTCTGTTTCAGCCCCTCTGTTTCTCGCCCTCTGTTTCTAACCCTCTGAATCAGCTCCTCTGTTTCAGCACCTCTGTTTCAGTCCCTCTGTTTCAGCCCCTCTGTTTCAGCCCCTCTGTTTCAGCCACTCTGTTTCTCACCCTCTGTTTCAGCCCCTCTGTTTCTCGCCCTGTTTCAGCCACTCTGTTTCTCGCCTTCTGTTTCAGCCCCTCTGTTTCTCGCCCTCTGTTTCAGCCCCTCTGATTCAGCCCCTCTGTTTCAGCCCCTCTGATTCAGCACCTCTGTTTCAGCCCCTCTGTTTCAGCCCCTCTGTTTCTCGCCCTCTGTTTCTCACCCTCTGTTTCTCGCCGTCTGTTGCAGCCCCTCTGTTTTTCGCACTCTGTTTCAGCCCCTCTGTTTCTCGCCCTCTGTATCAGCCCCTCTGTTTCAGCCCCTCGATTTCAGCCCCTCTGTTTCAGCTCCTCTGTTTCTCGCCCTCTGTTTCTCGCCCTCTGTTTCAGCCCCTCTCTTTCTCGCCCTCTGTATCAGCCCCTCTGTTTCAGCCCTCTGTTTCAGCCCCTCTGTTTCAGCCCCTCTGTTTCTCGCCCTCTGTTTCTCGCCCTCTGTTTCAGCCCCTCTGTTTCTCACTCACTGTTTCAGCCCCTCTGTTTCGTGCTCTCTGTTTCAGCCCCTCTGTTTCAGCCCCTCTGTTTCTCCCCCTCTGTTTCTGCCCCTCTGTTTCTCGCCCTCTGTTTCAGCCCCTCTGTTTCTCGCCCTCTGTTTCCGCCCCGCTGATTCAGACACTCTGTTTCAGCCCCTCTGAATCAGCCCCTCTGATTCAGCCCCTCTGTTTCAGCCCCTCTGTTTCAGCCGCTCCGTTTCTCGCCCTCTGTTTCAGCCCCTCTGTTTCTCGCCCTCTGTTTCAGCCCCTCTGTTTCTCGCCCTCTGTTTCACCCCCTCTGATTCAGCCCCTCTGTTTCTCGCCCTCTGTTTCAGCCCCTCTGTTTCTCGCCCTCTGTTTCAGCCCCTCTGTTCCTCGCCCTCTGCTTCAGCCCCTCTGTTTCTCGCCCTCTGTTTCAGCCCCTCTGTTTTAGCCCCTCTGTTTCAGCCCCTCTGTTTCAGCCCCACTGTTTCAGCCCCTCTCTTTCTCGCCCCCTTTGTCAGCCCCTCAGTTTCAGCCCCTCTGTTTCTCGCCCTCTGTTTCAGCCCCTCTGATTCAGCCCCTCTGTTTCACCCCCTCTGATTCAGCCCCTCTGTTTCTCGCCCTCTGTTTCAGCCCCTCTGTTTCTCGCCCTCTGTTTCAGCCCCTCTGTTCCTCGCCCTCTGCTTCAGCCCCTCTGTTTCTCGCCCTCTGTTTCAGCCCCTCTGTTTTAGCCCCTCTGTTTCAGCCCCTCTGTTTCAGCCCCACTGTTTCAGCCCCTCTCTTTCTCGCCCCCTTTGTCAGCCCCTCGATTTCAGCCCCTCTGTTTCAGCTCCTCTGTTTCTCGCCCTCTGTTTCTCGCCCTCTGTTTCAGCCCCTCTCTTTCTCGCCCTCTGTATCAGCCCCTCTGTTTCAGCCCTCTGTTTCAGCCCCTCTGTTTCAGCCCCTCTGTTTCTCGCCCTCTGTTTCTCGCCCTCTGTTTCAGCCCCTCTGTTTCTCACTCACTGTTTCAGCCCCTCTGTTTCGTGCTCTCTGTTTCAGCCCCTCTGTTTCAGCCCCTCTGTTTCTCCCCCTCTGTTTCTGCCCCTCTGTTTCTCGCCCTCTGTTTCAGCCCCTCTGTTTCTCGCCCTCTGTTTCCGCCCCGCTGATTCAGACACTCTGTTTCAGCCCCTCTGAATCAGCCCCTCTGATTCAGCCCCTCTGTTTCAGCCCCTCTGTTTCAGCCGCTCCGTTTCTCGCCCTCTGTTTCAGCCCCTCTGTTTCTCGCCCTCTGTTTCAGCCCCTCTGTTTCTCGCCCTCTGTTTCACCCCCTCTGATTCAGCCCCTCTGTTTCTCGCCCTCTGTTTCAGCCCCTCTGTTTCTCGCCCTCTGTTTCAGCCCCTCTGTTCCTCGCCCTCTGCTTCAGCCCCTCTGTTTCTCGCCCTCTGTTTCAGCCCCTCTGTTTTAGCCCCTCTGTTTCAGCCCCTCTGTTTCAGCCCCACTGTTTCAGCCCCTCTCTTTCTCGCCCCCTTTGTCAGCCCCTCAGTTTCAGCCCCTCTGTTTCTCGCCCTCTGTTTCAGCCCCTCTGATTCAGCCCCTCTGTTTCAGCCCCTCTGTTTCTCGCCCTCTGTTTCAGCCCCCCTGATTCAGCCCCTCTGTTTCTTGCCCTCTGTTTCAGCCCCTCTGAATCAGCTCCTCTGTTTCAGCACCTCTGTTTCAGCCCCTCTGTTTCAGCCCCTCTGTTTCTCGCCCTCTGTTTCTAACCCTCTGAATCAGCTCCTCTGTTTCAGCACCTCTGTTTCAGTCCCTCTGTTTCAGCCCCTCTGTTTCAGCCCCTCTGTTTCAGCCACTCTGTTTCTCACCCTCTGTTTCAGCCCCTCTGTTTCTCGCCCTGTTTCAGCCACTCTGTTTCTCGCCTTCTGTTTCAGCCACTCTGTTTCTCGCCCTCTGTTTCAGCCCCTCTTTTCCAGCCCCTCTGTTTCAGCCCCTCTGTTTCAGCCCCTCTGTTTCAGCCCCTGTGTTTCAGCCCCTCTGTTTCAGCCCCTCTGTTTCTCGCCCTCTGTTTCAGCCCCACTGTTTCTCGCCCTCTGTTTCACCCCTCTGTTTCTCGCCCTCTCTTTCAGCCCCTCTGCTTCAGCCCCTCTGTTTCAGTCTCCCTGTTTCTCACCCTCTGTTTCTCGCCCCTTTTTCAGCCCCTCTGTTTCTCGCCCTCTGTTTCAGCACCTCTGTTTCTCGCCCACTGTTACAGCCCCTCTGTTTCAGCCCCTCTGTTTCTGCCCCTCTGTTTCTCGCCCTCTGTTTCTCGCCCTCTGTTTCTCGCCCTTTGTTTCAGCCCCTCTGTTTCGCGCTCTCTGTTTCAGCCCCTCTGTTTTTCGCCCTCTGTTTCTGCCCCTTTGTTTCTCGCCATCTGTTACAGCCCCTCTGTTTCTCGCCCTCTGTTTCAGCCCCGCTGAATCAGACCCTCTGTTTCTGCCCCTCTGAATCAGCCCCTCTGTTTCAGCCCCTCTGTTTCTCGCCCTCTGTTTCAGCCGCTCAGTTTCAGCCCCTCTGTTTCAGCCCCTCTGTTTCTCGCCCTCTGTTTCAGCCCCTCTGATTCAGCCCCTCTGTTTCAGCCCCTCTGATTCAGCCCCTCTGTTTCAGCCCCTCTGTTTCAGCCCCTCTGTTTCTCGCCCTCTGTTTCTCACCCTCTGTTTCTAGCCGTCTGTTGCAGCCCCTCTGTTTTTCGCACTCTGTTTCAGCCCCTCTGTTTCTCGCCCTCTGTATCAGCCCCTCTGTTTCAGCCCCTCTATTTCAGCCCCTCTGTTTCAGCTCCTCTGTTTCTCGCCCTCCGTTTCTCGCCCTCTGTTTCAGCCCCTCTGATTCAGCCCCTCTGTTTCAGCCCCTCTGATTCAGCCCCTCTGTTTCAGCCCCTCTGTTTCAGCCCCTCTGTTTCTCGCCCTCTGTTTCTCACCCTCTGTTTCTCGCCGTCTGTTGCAGCCCCTCTGTTTTTCGCACTCTGTTTCAGCCCCTCTGTTTCTCGCCCTCTGTATCAGCCCCTCTGTTTCAGCCCCTCTATTTCAGCCCCTCTGTTTCAGCTCCTCTGTTTCTCGCCCTCCGTTTCTCGCCCTCTGTTTCAGCCCCTCTCTTTCTCGCCCTCTGTATCAGCCCCTCTGTTTCAGCCCTCTGTTTCAGCCCCTCTGTTTCTCGCCCTGTTTCAGCCACTCTGTTTCTCGCCTTCTGTTTCAGCCCCTCTGTTTCTCGCCCTCTGTTTCAGCCCCTCTGATTCAGCCCCTCTGTTTCAGCCCCTCTGATTCAGCACCTCTGTTTCAGCCCCTCTGTTTCAGCCCCTCTGTTTCTCGCCCTCTGTTTCTCACCCTCTGTTTCTCGCCGTCTGTTGCAGCCCCTCTGTTTTTCGCACTCTGTTTCAGCCCCTCTGTTTCTCGCCCTCTGTATCAGCCCCTCTGTTTCAGCCCCTCGATTTCAGCCCCTCTGTTTCAGCTCCTCTGTTTCTCGCCCTCTGTTTCTCGCCCTCTGTTTCAGCCCCTCTCTTTCTCGCCCTCTGTATCAGCCCCTCTGTTTCAGCCCTCTGTTTCAGCCCCTCTGTTTCAGCCCCTCTGTTTCTCGCCCTCTGTTTCTCGCCCTCTGTTTCAGCCCCTCTGTTTCTCACTCACTGTTTCAGCCCCTCTGTTTCGTGCTCTCTGTTTCAGCCCCTCTGTTTCAGCCCCTCTGTTTCTCCCCCTCTGTTTCTGCCCCTCTGTTTCTCGCCCTCTGTTTCAGCCCCTCTGTTTCTCGCCCTCTGTTTCCGCCCCGCTGATTCAGACACTCTGTTTCAGCCCCTCTGAATCAGCCCCTCTGATTCAGCCCCTCTGTTTCAGCCCCTCTGTTTCAGCCGCTCCGTTTCTCGCCCTCTGTTTCAGCCCCTCTGTTTCTCGCCCTCTGTTTCAGCCCCTCTGTTTCTCGCCCTCTGTTTCACCCCCTCTGATTCAGCCCCTCTGTTTCTCGCCCTCTGTTTCAGCCCCTCTGTTTCTCGCCCTCTGTTTCAGCCCCTCTGTTCCTCGCCCTCTGCTTCAGCCCCTCTGTTTCTCGCCCTCTGTTTCAGCCCCTCTGTTTTAGCCCCTCTGTTTCAGCCCCTCTGTTTCAGCCCCACTGTTTCAGCCCCTCTCTTTCTCGCCCCCTTTGTCAGCCCCTCAGTTTCAGCCCCTCTGTTTCTCGCCCTCTGTTTCAGCCCCTCTGATTCAGCCCCTCTGTTTCACCCCCTCTGATTCAGCCCCTCTGTTTCTCGCCCTCTGTTTCAGCCCCTCTGTTTCTCGCCCTCTGTTTCAGCCCCTCTGTTCCTCGCCCTCTGCTTCAGCCCCTCTGTTTCTCGCCCTCTGTTTCAGCCCCTCTGTTTTAGCCCCTCTGTTTCAGCCCCTCTGTTTCAGCCCCACTGTTTCAGCCCCTCTCTTTCTCGCCCCCTTTGTCAGCCCCTCGATTTCAGCCCCTCTGTTTCAGCTCCTCTGTTTCTCGCCCTCTGTTTCTCGCCCTCTGTTTCAGCCCCTCTCTTTCTCGCCCTCTGTATCAGCCCCTCTGTTTCAGCCCTCTGTTTCAGCCCCTCTGTTTCAGCCCCTCTGTTTCTCGCCCTCTGTTTCTCGCCCTCTGTTTCAGCCCCTCTGTTTCTCACTCACTGTTTCAGCCCCTCTGTTTCGTGCTCTCTGTTTCAGCCCCTCTGTTTCAGCCCCTCTGTTTCTCCCCCTCTGTTTCTGCCCCTCTGTTTCTCGCCCTCTGTTTCAGCCCCTCTGTTTCTCGCCCTCTGTTTCCGCCCCGCTGATTCAGACACTCTGTTTCAGCCCCTCTGAATCAGCCCCTCTGATTCAGCCCCTCTGTTTCAGCCCCTCTGTTTCAGCCGCTCCGTTTCTCGCCCTCTGTTTCAGCCCCTCTGTTTCTCGCCCTCTGTTTCAGCCCCTCTGTTTCTCGCCCTCTGTTTCACCCCCTCTGATTCAGCCCCTCTGTTTCTCGCCCTCTGTTTCAGCCCCTCTGTTTCTCGCCCTCTGTTTCAGCCCCTCTGTTCCTCGCCCTCTGCTTCAGCCCCTCTGTTTCTCGCCCTCTGTTTCAGCCCCTCTGTTTTAGCCCCTCTGTTTCAGCCCCTCTGTTTCAGCCCCACTGTTTCAGCCCCTCTCTTTCTCGCCCCCTTTGTCAGCCCCTCAGTTTCAGCCCCTCTGTTTCTCGCCCTCTGTTTCAGCCCCTCTGATTCAGCCCCTCTGTTTCAGCCCCTCTGTTTCTCGCCCTCTGTTTCAGCCCCCCTGATTCAGCCCCTCTGTTTCTTGCCCTCTGTTTCAGCCCCTCTGAATCAGCTCCTCTGTTTCAGCACCTCTGTTTCAGCCCCTCTGTTTCAGCCCCTCTGTTTCTCGCCCTCTGTTTCTAACCCTCTGAATCAGCTCCTCTGTTTCAGCACCTCTGTTTCAGTCCCTCTGTTTCAGCCCCTCTGTTTCAGCCCCTCTGTTTCAGCCACTCTGTTTCTCACCCTCTGTTTCAGCCCCTCTGTTTCTCGCCCTGTTTCAGCCACTCTGTTTCTCGCCTTCTGTTTCAGCCACTCTGTTTCTCGCCCTCTGTTTCAGCCCCTCTTTTCCAGCCCCTCTGTTTCAGCCCCTCTGTTTCAGCCCCTCTGTTTCAGCCCCTGTGTTTCAGCCCCTCTGTTTCAGCCCCTCTGTTTCTCGCCCTCTGTTTCAGCCCCACTGTTTCTCGCCCTCTGTTTCACCCCTCTGTTTCTCGCCCTCTCTTTCAGCCCCTCTGCTTCAGCCCCTCTGTTTCAGTCTCCCTGTTTCTCACCCTCTGTTTCTCGCCCCTTTTTCAGCCCCTCTGTTTCTCGCCCTCTGTTTCAGCACCTCTGTTTCTCGCCCACTGTTACAGCCCCTCTGTTTCAGCCCCTCTGTTTCTGCCCCTCTGTTTCTCGCCCTCTGTTTCTCGCCCTCTGTTTCTCGCCCTTTGTTTCAGCCCCTCTGTTTCGCGCTCTCTGTTTCAGCCCCTCTGTTTTTCGCCCTCTGTTTCTGCCCCTTTGTTTCTCGCCATCTGTTACAGCCCCTCTGTTTCTCGCCCTCTGTTTCAGCCCCGCTGAATCAGACCCTCTGTTTCTGCCCCTCTGAATCAGCCCCTCTGTTTCAGCCCCTCTGTTTCTCGCCCTCTGTTTCAGCCGCTCAGTTTCAGCCCCTCTGTTTCAGCCCCTCTGTTTCTCGCCCTCTGTTTCAGCCCCTCTGATTCAGCCCCTCTGTTTCAGCCCCTCTGATTCAGCCCCTCTGTTTCAGCCCCTCTGTTTCAGCCCCTCTGTTTCTCGCCCTCTGTTTCTCACCCTCTGTTTCTAGCCGTCTGTTGCAGCCCCTCTGTTTTTCGCACTCTGTTTCAGCCCCTCTGTTTCTCGCCCTCTGTATCAGCCCCTCTGTTTCAGCCCCTCTATTTCAGCCCCTCTGTTTCAGCTCCTCTGTTTCTCGCCCTCCGTTTCTCGCCCTCTGTTTCAGCCCCTCTGATTCAGCCCCTCTGTTTCAGCCCCTCTGATTCAGCCCCTCTGTTTCAGCCCCTCTGTTTCAGCCCCTCTGTTTCTCGCCCTCTGTTTCTCACCCTCTGTTTCTCGCCGTCTGTTGCAGCCCCTCTGTTTTTCGCACTCTGTTTCAGCCCCTCTGTTTCTCGCCCTCTGTATCAGCCCCTCTGTTTCAGCCCCTCTATTTCAGCCCCTCTGTTTCAGCTCCTCTGTTTCTCGCCCTCCGTTTCTCGCCCTCTGTTTCAGCCCCTCTCTTTCTCGCCCTCTGTATCAGCCCCTCTGTTTCAGCCCTCTGTTTCAGCCCCTCTGTTTCAGCCCCTCTGTTTCTCGCCCTCTGTTTCTCGCCCTCTGTTTCAGCCCCTCTGTTTCTCACTCACTGTTTCAGCCCCACTGTTTCGCGCTCTCTGTTTCAGCCTCTCTGTTTCAGCCCCTCTGTTTCACCCCCTCTGTTTCTGCCCCTCTCTTTCTCGCCCTCTGTTTCAGCCCCTCTGTTTCTCGCCCTCTGTTTCAGCCCCGCTGATTCAGACACTCTGTTTCAGCCCCTCTGAATCAGCCCCTCTGATTCAGCCCCTCTGTTTCAGCCCCTCTGTTTCAGCCGCTCCGTTTCTCGCCCTCTGTTTCAGCCCCTCTGTTTCTCGCCCTCTGTTTCAGCCCCACTGTTTCTCGCCCTCTGTTTCACCCCTCTGTTTCTCGCCCTCTGTTTCAGCCCCTCTGCTTCAGCACCTCTGTTTCAGTCTCCCTGTTTCTCACCCTCTGTTTCTCGCCCCTTTTTCAGCCCCTCTGTTTCTCGCCCTCTGTTTCAGCACCTCTGTTTCTCGCCCACTGTTACAGCCCCTCTGTTTCTCGCCCTCTGTATCAGCCCCTCTGTTTCAGCCCCTCTATTTCAGCCCCTCTGTTTCAGCTCCTCTGTTTCTCGCCCTCCGTTTCTCGCCCTCTGTTTCAGCCCCTCTGTTTCTCGCCCTCTGTTTCAGCCCCTCTGATTCAGCCCCTCTGTTTCAGCCCCTCTGATTCAGCCCCTCTGTTTCAGCCCCTCTGTTTCAGCCCCTCTGTTTCTCGCCCTCTGTTTCTCACCCTCTGTTTCTCGCCGTCTGTTGCAGCCCCTCTGTTTTTCGCACTCTGTTTCAGCCCCTCTGTTTCTCGCCCTCTGTATCAGCCCCTCTGTTTCAGCCCCTCTATTTCAGCCCCTCTGTTTCAGCTCCTCTGTTTCTCGCCCACCGTTTCTCGCCCTCTGTTTCAGCCCCTCTCTTTCTCGCCCTCTGTATCAGCCCCTCTGTTTCAGCCCTCTGTTTCAGCCCCTCTGTTTCAGCCCCTCTGTTTCTCGCCCTCTGTTTCTCGCCCTCTGTTTCAGCCCCTCTGTTTCTCACTCACTGTTTCAGCCCCACTGTTTCGCGCTCTCTGTTTCAGCCTCTCTGTTTCAGCCCCTCTGTTTCACCCCCTCTGTTTCTGCCCCTCTCTTTCTCGCCCTCTGTTTCAGCCCCTCTGTTTCTCGCCCTCTGTTTCAGCCCCGCTGATTCAGACACTCTGTTTCAGCCCCTCTGAATCAGCCCCTCTGATTCAGCCCATCTGTTTCAGCCCCTCTGTTTCAGCCGCTCCGTTTCTCGCCCTCTGTTTCAGCCCCTCTGTTTCTCGCCCTCTGTTTCAGCCCCACTGTTTCTCGCCCTCTGTTTCACCCCTCTGTTTCTCGCCCTCTGTTTCAGCCCCTCTGCTTCAGCACCTCTGTTTCAGTCTCCCTGTTTCTCACCCTCTGTTTCTCGCCCCTTTTTCAGCCCCTCTGTTTCTCGCCCTCTGTTTCAGCACCTCTGTTTCTCGCCCACTGTTACAGCCCCTCTGTTTCAGCCCCTCTGTTTCAGCCCCTCTGTTTCTCGCCCTCTGTTTCAGCCCCACTGTTTCTCGCCCTCTGTTTCACCCCTCTGTTTCTCGCCCTCTGTTTCAGCCCCTCTGCTTCAGCACCTCTGTTTCAGTCTCCCTGTTTCTCACCCTCTGTTTCTCGCCCCTTTTTCAGCCCCTCTGTTTCTCGCCCTCTGTTTCAGCACCTCTGTTTCTCGCCCACTGTTACAGCCCCTCTGTTTCTCGCCCTCTGTATCAGCCCCTCTGTTTCAGCCCCTCTATTTCAGCCCCTCTGTTTCAGCTCCTCTGTTTCTCGCCCTCCGTTTCTCGCCCTCTGTTTCAGCCCCTCTGTTTCTCGCCCTCTGTTTCAGCCCCTCTGATTCAGCCCCTCTGTTTCAGCCCCTCTGATTCAGCCCCTCTGTTTCAGCCCCTCTGTTTCAGCCCCTCTGTTTCTCGCCCTCTGTTTCTCACCCTCTGTTTCTCGCCGTCTGTTGCAGCCCCTCTGTTTTTCGCACTCTGTTTCAGCCCCTCTGTTTCTCGCCCTCTGTATCAGCCCCTCTGTTTCAGCCCCTCTATTTCAGCCCCTCTGTTTCAGCTCCTCTGTTTCTCGCCCTCCGTTTCTCGCCCTCTGTTTCAGCCCCTCTCTTTCTCGCCCTCTGTATCAGCCCCTCTGTTTCAGCCCTCTGTTTCAGCCCCTCTGTTTCAGCCCCTCTGTTTCTCGCCCTCTGTTTCTCGCCCTCTGTTTCAGCCCCTCTGTTTCTCACTCACTGTTTCAGCCCCACTGTTTCGCGCTCTCTGTTTCAGCCTCTCTGTTTCAGCCCCTCTGTTTCACCCCCTCTGTTTCTGCCCCTCTCTTTCTCGCCCTCTGTTTCAGCCCCTCTGTTTCTCGCCCTCTGTTTCAGCCCCGCTGATTCAGACACTCTGTTTCAGCCCCTCTGAATCAGCCCCTCTGATTCAGCCCCTCTGTTTCAGCCCCTCTGTTTCAGCCGCTCCGTTTCTCGCCCTCTGTTTCAGCCCCTCTGTTTCTCGCCCTCTGTTTCAGCCCCACTGTTTCTCGCCCTCTGTTTCACCCCTCTGTTTCTCGCCCTCTGTTTCAGCCCCTCTGCTTCAGCACCTCTGTTTCAGTCTCCCTGTTTCTCACCCTCTGTTTCTCGCCCCTTTTTCAGCCCCTCTGTTTCTCGCCCTCTGTTTCAGCACCTCTGTTTCTCGCCCACTGTTACAGCCCCTCTGTTTCAGCCCCTCTGTTTCAGCCCCTCTGTTTCTCGCCCTCTGTTTCTCGCCCTCTGTTTCTCGCCCTTTGTTTCAGCCCCTCTGTTTCGCGCTCTCTGTTTCAGCCCCTCTGTTTCTCGCCCTCTGTTTCTGCCCCTTTGTTTCTCGCCCTCTGTTACAGCCCCTCTGTTTCTCGCCCTCTGTTTCAGCCCCGCTGAATCAGACCCTCTGTTTCTGCCCCTCTGAATCAGCCCCTCTGTTCCAGCCCCTCTGTTTCACACCCTCTGTTTCAGCCGCTCTGTTTCAGCCCCTATGTTTCTCGCCCACTGTTTCAGCCCCTCTGTTTCTCGCCCTCTGTTTCAGCCCCTCTGATGCAGCCCCTCTGTTTCTCGCCCTCTGTTTCAGCCCCACTATTTCTCGCCCTCTGTTTCAGCCCCTCTGTTTCTCGCCCTCTGTTTCAGACCCTCTGTTTCAGCCCCTCTGTTTCAGCCCCTCTGTTTCAGCCACTCTGTTTCTCACCCTCTGTTTCAGCCACTCTGTTTCTCGCCCTCTTTGCCAGCCCCTCAGTTTCAGCCCCTCAGTTTCAGCCCCTCTGTTTCTCGCCCTCTGTTTCAGCCCCTCTGATTCAGCCCCTCTGTTTCAGCCCCTCTGATTCAGCCCCTCTGTTTCAGCCCCTCTGTTTCAGCCCCTCTGTTTCTCCCCCTCTGTTTCTCCCCCTCTGTTTCTCACCCTCTGTTTCTCGCCGTCTGTTGCAGCCCCTCTGTTTTTTGCACACTGTTTCAGCCCCTCTGTTTCTCGCCTTCTGTATCAGCCCCTCTGTTTCAGCCCCTCGATTTCAGCCCCTCTGTTTCAGCTCCTCTGTTTCTCGCCCTCTGTTTCTCGCCCTCTGTTTCAGCCCCTCTCTTTCTCGCCCTCTGTATCAGCCCCTCTGTTTCAGCCCTCTGTTTCAGCCCCTCTGTTTCAGCCCCTCTGTTTCTCGCCCTCTGTTTCTCGCCCTCTGTTTCAGCCCCTCTGTTTCTCACTCACTGTTTCAGCCCCTCTGTTTCGCGCTCTCTGTTTCAGCCCCTCTGTTTCAGCCCCTCTGTTTCTCCCCCTCTGTTTCTGCCCCTCTCTTTCTCACCCTCTGTTTCAGCCCCTCTGTTTCTCACCCTCTGTTTCAGCCCCGCTGATTCAGACACTCTGTTTCAGCCCCTCTGAATCAGCCCCTCTGATTCAGCCCCTCTGTTTCAGCCCCTCTGTTTCAGCCGCTCCGTTTCTCGCCCTCTGTTTCAGCCCCTCTGTTTCTCGCCCTGTTTCAGCCCCTCTGATTCAGCCCCTCTGTTTCTCGCCCTCTGTTTCAGCCCCTCTATTTCTCGCCCTCTGTTTCAGCCCCTCTGTTTCTCGCCCTCTGTTTCAGCCCCTCTGTTTCAGCCCCTCTGTTTCAGCCCCTCTGTTTCAGCCACTCTGTTTTTCACCCTCTGTTTCAGCCGCTCTGTTTCAGCCCCTATGTTTCTCGCCCACTGTTTCAGCCCCTCTGTTTCTCGCCCTCTGTTTCAGCCCCTCTGATGCAGCCCCTCTGTTTCTCGCCCTCTGTTTCAGCCCCTCTATTTCTCGCCCTCTGTTTCAGCCCCTCTGTTTCTCGCCCTCTGTTTCAGCCCCTCTGTTTCAGCCCCTCTGTTTCAGCCCCTCTGTTTCAGCCACTCTGTTTTTCACCCTCTGTTTCAGCCCCTCTGTTTCTCGCCCTCTTTGCCAGCCCCTCAGTTTCAGCCCCTCTGTTTCAGCCCCTCTGTTTCTCGCCCTCTGTTTCAGCCCCTCTGATTCAGCCCCTCTGTTTCAGCCCCTCTGATTCAGCCCCTCTGTTTCAGCCCCTCTGTTTCAGCCCCTCTGTT
The DNA here is from genome assembly GCF_047496795.1 of Chiloscyllium punctatum. Classification (NCBI taxonomy): domain Eukaryota; kingdom Metazoa; phylum Chordata; class Chondrichthyes; order Orectolobiformes; family Hemiscylliidae; genus Chiloscyllium; species Chiloscyllium punctatum. Next base: position 56,816,898 of record NC_092779.1, on the reverse strand, counting down.
TCTCGCCCTCTGTTTCTCACCCTCTGTTTCTCGCCGTCTGTTGCAGCCCCTCTGTTTTTCGCACTCTGTTTCAGCCCCTCTGTTTCTCGCCCTCTGTATCAGCCCCTCTGTTTCAGCCCCTCTATTTCAGCCCCTCTGTTTCAGCTCCTCTGTTTCTCGCCCTCCGTTTCTCGCCCTCTGTTTCAGCCCCTCTCTTTCTCGCCCTCTGTATCAGCCCCTCTGTTTCAGCCCTCTGTTTCAGCCCCTCTGTTTCAGCCCCTCTGTTTCTCGCCCTCTGTTTCTCGCCCTCTGTTTCAGCCCCTCTGTTTCTCACTCACTGTTTCAGCCCCTCTGTTTCGCGCTCTCTGTTTCAGCCCCTCTGTTTCAGCCCCTCTGTTTCTCCCCCTCTGTTTCTGCCCCTCTCTTTCTCGCCCTCTGTTTCAGCCCCTCTGTTTCTCGCCCTCTGTTTCAGCCCCTCTGTTTCTCGCCCTCTGTTTCAGCCCCTCTGATTCAGCCCCTCTGTTTCTCGCCCTCTGTTTCAGCCCCTCTGTTTCTCGCCCTCTGTTTCAGCCCCTCTGTTTCTCGCCCTCTGTTTCAGCCCCTCTGTTTTAGACCCTCTGTTTCAGCCCCTCTGTTTCAGCCCCACTGTTTCAGCCCCTCTCTTTCTCGCCCCCTTTGTCACAGCCCCTCTGTTTCAGCCCCTCTGTTTCAGCCCCTCTCTTTCTCGCCCCCTTTGTCACAGCCCCTCTGTTTCAGCCCCTCTGTTTCTCGCCCTCTGTTTCAGCCCCCCTGATTCAGCCCCTCTGTTTCTCGCCCTCTGTTTCAGCCCCTCTGTTTCTCGCCCTCTGTTTCAGCCCCTCTGTTTCTCGCCCTCTGTTTCAGCCCCTCTGATTCAGCCCCTCTGTTTCTCGCCCTCTGTTTCAGCCCCTCTGTTTCTCGCCCTCTGTTTCAGCCCCTCTGTTTCTCGCCCTCTGTTTCAGCCCCTCTGTTTTAGCCCCTCTGTTTCAGCCCCTCTGTTTCAGCCCCACTGTTTCAGCCCCTCGCTTTCTCGCCCCCTTTGTCACAGCCCCTCTGTTTCAGCCCCTCTGTTTCAGCCCCTCTCTTTCTCGCCCCCTTTGTCACAGCCCCTCTGTTTTAGCCCCTCTGTTTCAGCCCCTCTGTTTCAGCCCCACTGTTTCAGCCCCTCTCTTTCTCGCCCCCTTTGTCACAGCCCCTCTGTTTCAGCCCCTCTGTTTCTCGCCCTCTGTTTCAGCCCCCCTGATTCAGCCCCTCTGTTTCTTGCCCTCTGTTTCAGCCCCTCTGAATCAGCTCCTCTGTTTCAGCACCTCTGTTTCAGCCCCTCTGTTTCAGCCCCTCTGTTTCTCGCCCTCTGTTTCTAACCCTCTGTTTCTCGCCCTCTGTTTCAGCCCCTCTGTTTTTCGCCCTCTGTTTCAGCCCCTCTGTTTCTCGCCCTCTGTATCAGCCCCTCTGTTTCTCGCCCTCTGTTTCAGCCCCTCTGTTTCAGCCCCTATGTTTCTCGCCCTCTGTTTCAGCCCCTCTGTTTCTCACCCTCTGTTTCAGCCCCTCTGTTTCAGCCCCTATGTTTCTCGCCCTCTGTTTCAGCCCCTCTGTTTCTCGCCCTCTGTTTCAGCCCCTCTGATGCAGCCCCTCTGTTTCACGCCCTCTGATTCTGCCCGTCTGTTTCTCGCCCTCTGTTTCAGCCCCTCTGTTTCTCGCCCTCTGTTTCAGCCCCTCTGTTTCAGCCCCACTGTTTCAGCCCCTCTGTTTCTCACCCTCTGATTCTCGCCCTCTGTTTCAGCCCCTCTGTTTCTCGCCCTCTGTTTCAGCCCCTCTGTTTCTCGCCCTCTGTTTCAGCCCCTCTTTTTCAGCCCCTCTGTTTCAGCCCCTCTGTTTCAGCTCCTCTGTTTCAGCCCCTGTGTTTCAGCCCCTCTGTTTCAGCCCCTCTGTTTCTCACCCTCTGTTTCAGCCCCTCTGTTTCTCGCCCTCTGTTTCAGCCCCTCTGTTTCAGCCCCTCTGTTTCAGTCTCTCTGTTTCTCGCCCTCAGTTTCTCGCCCTCTGTTTCAGACCCTCTGTTTCTCGCCCTCTGTTTCAGACCCTCTGTTTCTCGCCCTCTGTTTCAGCCCCTCTGTTTCAGCCCCTCTGTTTAAGCCCCTCTGTTTCTCGCCCTCTGTTTCAGCCCCTCTGTTTCTCGCCCTCTGTTTCAGCACCTCTGTTTCAGCACCTCTGTTTCTCACCCTCTGTTTCAGCCCCCCTGTTTCTCGCCCTCTGTTTCAGCCCCTCTGAATCAGCCCCTCTGTTTCAGCCCCTCTGATTCAGCCCCTCTGATTGAGCCCCTCTGATTCATCCCCTCTGTTTCTCGCCCTCTGTTTCAGCCTCTCTGTTTCAGCCCCTCTGTTTCAGCCCCTCTGTTTCTCACCCTCTGTTTCAGCCCCTCTGTTTCAGCCCCTCTGTTTCTCACCCTCTGTTTCAGCCCCTCTGTTTCTCGCCCTCTGTTTCAGCCCCTCTGATGCAGCCCCTCTGTTTCTCGCCCTCTGTTTCAGCCCCTCTGTTTCTCGCCCTCTGTTTCAGCCCCTCTGTTTCTCGCCCTCTGTTTCAGTCCCTCTGTTTCAGCCCCTCTGTTTCAGCCCCTCTGTTTCAGCCACTCTGTTTCTCACCCTCTGTTTCAGCCCCTCTGTTTCTCGCCCTGTTTCAGCCACTCTGTTTCTCGCCTTCTGTTTCAGCCCCTCTGTTTCTCGCCCTCTGTTTCAGCCCCTCTTTTCCAGCCCCTCTGTTTCAGCCCCTCTGTTTCAGCCCCTCTGTTTCAGCCCCTGTGTTTCAGCCCCTCTGTTTCAGCCCCTCTGTTTCTCGCCCTCTGTTTCAGCCCCACTGTTTCTCGCCCTCTGTTTCACCCCTCTGTTTCTCGCCCTCTGTTTCAGCCCCTCTGTTTCAGCCCCTCTGTTTCAGTCTCCCTGTTTCTCACCCTCTGTTTCTCGCCCCTTTTTCAGCCCCTCTGTTTCTCGCCCTCTGTTTCATCACCTCTGTTTCTCGCCCACTGTTACAGCCCCTCTGTTTCAGCCCCTCTGTTTCAGCCCCTCTGTTTCTCGCCCTCTGTTTCTCGCCCTCTGTTTCTCGCCCTTTGTTTCAGCCCCTCTGTTTCGCGCTCTCTGGTTCAGCCCCTTTGTTTCTCGCCCTCTGTTTCTGCCCCTTTGTTTCTCGCCCTCTGTTACAGCCCCTCTGTTTCTCGCCCTCTGTTTCAGCCCCGCTGAATCAGACCCTCTGTTTCTGCCCCTCTGAATCAGCCCCTCTGTTTCAGCCCCTCTGTTTCACACCCTCTGTTTCAGCCGCTCTGTTTCAGCCCCTATGTTTCTCGCCCACTGTTTCAGCCCCTCTGTTTCTCGCCCTCTGTTTCAGCCCCTCTGATGCAGCCCCTCTGTTTCTCGCCCTCTGTTTCAGCCCCTCTGTTTCTCGCCCTCTGTTTCAGCACCTCTGTTTCAGCACCTCTGTTTCTCACCCTCTGTTTCAGCCCCCCTGTTTCTCGCCCTCTGTTTCAGCCCCTCTGAATCAGCCCCTCTGTTTCAGCCCCTCTGATTCAGCCCCTCTGATTGAGCCCCTCTGATTCATCCCCTCTGTTTCTCGCCCTCTGTTTCAGCCTCTCTGTTTCAGCCCCTCTGTTTCAGCCCCTCTGTTTCTCACCCTCTGTTTCAGCCCCTCTGTTTCAGCCCCTCTGTTTCTCACCCTCTGTTTCAGCCCCTCTGTTTCTCGCCCTCTGTTTCAGCCCCTCTGATGCAGCCCCTCTGTTTCTCGCCCTCTGTTTCAGCCCCTCTGTTTCTCGCCCTCTGTTTCAGCCCCTCTGTTTCTCGCCCTCTGTTTCAGTCCCTCTGTTTCAGCCCCTCTGTTTCAGCCCCTCTGTTTCAGCCACTCTGTTTCTCACCCTCTGTTTCAGCCCCTCTGTTTCTCGCCCTGTTTCAGCCACTCTGTTTCTCGCCTTCTGTTTCAGCCCCTCTGTTTCTCGCCCTCTGTTTCAGCCCCTCTTTTCCAGCCCCTCTGTTTCAGCCCCTCTGTTTCAGCCCCTCTGTTTCAGCCCCTGTGTTTCTGCCCCTCTGTTTCAGCCCCTCTGTTTCTCGCCCTCTGTTTCAGCCCCACTGTTTCTCGCCCTCTGTTTCACCCCTCTGTTTCTCGCCCTCTGTTTCAGCCCCTCTGTTTCAGCCCCTCTGTTTCAGTCTCCCTGTTTCTCACCCTCTGTTTCTCGCCCCTTTTTCAGCCCCTCTGTTTCTCGCCCTCTGTTTCAGCACCTCTGTTTCTCGCCCACTGTTACAGCCCCTCTGTTTCAGCCCCTCTGTTTCAGCCCCTCTGTTTCTCGCCCTCTGTTTCTCGCCCTCTGTTTCTCGCCCTTTGTTTCAGCCCCTCTGTTTCGCGCTCTCTGTTTCAGCCCCTTTGTTTCTCGCCCTCTGTTTCTGCCCCTTTGTTTCTCGCCCTCTGTTACAGCCACTCTGTTTCTCGCCCTCTGTTTCAGCCCCGCTGAATCAGACCCTCTGTTTCTGCCCCTCTGAATCAGCCCCTCTGTTTCAGCCCCTCTGTTTCACACCCTCTGTTTCAGCCGCTCTGTTTCAGCCCCTATGTTTCTCGCCCACTGTTTCAGCCCCTCTGTTTCTCGCCCTCTGTTTCAGCCCCTCTGATGCAGCCCCTCTGTTTCTCGCCCTCTGTTTCAGCCCCTCTGTTTCTCGCCCTCTGTTTCAGCCCCTCTGTTTCTCGCCCTCTGTTTCAGCCCCTCTGTTTCAGCCCCTCTGTTTCAGCACCTCTGTTTCAGCCACTCTGTTTCTCACCCTCTGTTTCAGCCCCTCTGTTTCTCGCCCTCTTTGTCAGCCCCTCAGTTTCAGCCCCTCTGTTTCAGCCACTCTGTTTCTCACCCTGTGTTTCAGCCCCTCTGTTTCTCGCCCTGTTTCAGCCACTCTGTTTCTCGCCTTCTGTTTCAGCCCCTCTGTTTCTCGCCCTCTGTTTCAGCCCCTCTGTTTCAGCCCCTCTATTTCAGCCCCTCTGTTTCAGCTCCTCTGTTTCTCGCCCTCCGTTTCTCGCCCTCTGTTTCAGCCCCTCTGTTTCTCGCCCTCTGTTTCAGCCCCTCTGATTCAGCCCCTCTGTTTCAGCCCCTCTGATTCAGCCCCTCTGTTTCAGCCCCTCTGTTTCAGCCCCTCTGTTTCTCGCCCTCTGTTTCTCACCCTCTGTTTCTCGCCGTCTGTTGCAGCCCCTCTGTTTTTCGCACTCTGTTTCAGCCCCTCTGTTTCTCGCCCTCTGTATCAGCCCCTCTGTTTCAGCCCCTCTATTTCAGCCCCTCTGTTTCAGCTCCTCTGTTTCTCGCCCTCCGTTTCTCGCCCTCTGTTTCAGCCCCTCTCTTTCTCGCCCTCTGTATCAGCCCCTCTGTTTCAGCCCTCTGTTTCAGCCCCTCTGTTTCAGCCCCTCTGTTTCTCGCCCTCTGTTTCTCGCCCTCTGTTTCAGCCCCTCTGTTTCTCACTCACTGTTTCAGCCCCACTGTTTCGCGCTCTCTGTTTCAGCCTCTCTGTTTCAGCCCCTCTGTTTCACCCCCTCTGTTTCTGCCCCTCTCTTTCTCGCCCTCTGTTTCAGCCCCTCTGTTTCTCGCCCTCTGTTTCAGCCCCGCTGATTCAGCCCCTCTGTTTCTTGCCCTCTGTTTCAGCCCCTCTGAATCAGCTCCTCTGTTTCAGCACCTCTGTTTCAGCCCCTCTGTTTCAGCCCCTCTGTTTCTCGCCCTCTGTTTCTAACCCTCTGAATCAGCTCCTCTGTTTCAGCACCTCTGTTTCAGTCCCTCTGTTTCAGCCCCTCTGTTTCAGCCCCTCTGTTTCAGCCACTCTGTTTCTCACCCTCTGTTTCAGCCCCTCTGTTTCTCGCCCTGTTTCAGCCACTCTGTTTCTCGCCTTCTGTTTCAGCCCCTCTGTTTCTCGCCCTCTGTTTCAGGCCCTCTGATTCAGCCCCTCTGTTTCAGCCCCTCTGATTCAGCACCTCTGTTTCAGCCCCTCTGTTTCAGCCCCTCTGTTTCTCGCCCTCTGTTTCTCACCCTCTGTTTCTCGCCGTCTGTTGCAGCCCCTCTGTTTTTCGCACTCTGTTTCAGCCCCTCTGTTTCTCGCCCTCTGTATCAGCCCCTCTGTTTCAGCCCCTCGATTTCAGCCCCTCTGTTTCAGCTCCTCTGTTTCTCGCCCTCTGTTTCTCGCCCTCTGTTTCAGCCCCTCTCTTTCTCGCCCTCTGTATCAGCCCCTCTGTTTCAGCCCTCTGTTTCAGCCCCTCTGTTTCAGCCCCTCTGTTTCTCGCCCTCTGTTTCTCGCCCTCTGTTTCAGCCCCTCTGTTTCTCACTCACTGTTTCAGCCCCTCTGTTTCGTGCTCTCTGTTTCAGCCCCTCTGTTTCAGCCCCTCTGTTTCTCCCCCTCTGTTTCTGCCCCTCTGTTTCTCGCCCTCTGTTTCAGCCCCTCTGTTTCTCGCCCTCTGTTTCCGCCCCGCTGATTCAGACACTCTGTTTCAGCCCCTCTGAATCAGCCCCTCTGATTCAGCCCCTCTGTTTCAGCCCCTCTGTTTCAGCCGCTCCGTTTCTCGCCCTCTGTTTCAGCCCCTCTGTTTCTCGCCCTCTGTTTCAGCCCCTCTGTTTCTCGCCCTCTGTTTCACCCCCTCTGATTCAGCCCCTCTGTTTCTCGCCCTCTGTTTCAGCCCCTCTGTTTCTCGCCCTCTGTTTCAGCCCCTCTGTTCCTCACCCTCTGCTTCAGCCCCTCTGTTTCTCGCCCTCTGTTTCAGCCCCTCTGTTTTAGCCCCTCTGTTTCAGCCCCTCTGTTTCAGCCCCACTGTTTCAGCCCCTCTCTTTCTCGCCCCCTTTGTCAGCCCCTCAGTTTCACCCCCTCTGTTTCTCGCCCTCTGTTTCAGCCCCTCTGATTCAGCCCCTCTGTTTCAGCCCCTCTGTTTCTCGCCCTCTGTTTCAGCCCCCCTGATTCAGCCCCTCTGTTTCTTGCCCTCTGTTTCAGCCCCTCTGAATCAGCTCCTCTGTTTCAGCACCTCTGTTTCAGCCCCTCTGTTTCAGCCCCTCTGTTTCTCGCCCTCTGTTTCTAACCCTCTGAATCAGCTCCTCTGTTTCAGCACCTCTGTTTCAGTCCCTCTGTTTCAGCCCCTCTGTTTCAGCCCCTCTGTTTCAGCCACTCTGTTTCTCACCCTCTGTTTCAGCCCCTCTGTTTCTCGCCCTGTTTCAGCCACTCTGTTTCTCGCCTTCTGTTTCAGCCCCTCTGTTTCTCGCCCTCTGTTTCAGCCCCTCTTTTCCAGCCCCTCTGTTTCAGCCCCTCTGTTTCAGCCCCTCTGTTTCAGCCCCTGTGTTTCAGCCCCTCTGTTTCAGCCCCTCTGTTTCTCGCCCTCTGTTTCAGCCCCACTGTTTCTCGCCCTCTGTTTCACCCCTCTGTTTCTCGCCCTCTCTTTCAGCCCCTCTGCTTCAGCCCCTCTGTTTCAGTCTCCCTGTTTCTCACCCTCTGTTTCTCGCCCCTTTTTCAGCCCCTCTGTTTCTCGCCCTCTGTTTCAGCACCTCTGTTTCTCGCCCACTGTTACAGCCCCTCTGTTTCAGCCCCTCTGTTTCTGCCCCTCTGTTTCTCGCCCTCTGTTTCTCGCCCTCTGTTTCTCGCCCTTTGTTTCAGCCCCTCTGTTTCGCGCTCTCTGTTTCAGCCCCTCTGTTTTTCGCCCTCTGTTTCTGCCCCTTTGTTTCTCGCCCTCTGTTACAGCCCCTCTGTTTCTCGCCCTCTGTTTCAGCCCCGCTGAATCAGACCCTCTGTTTCTGCCCCTCTGAATCAGCCCCTCTGTTTCAGCCCCTCTGTTTCTCGCCCTCTGTTTCAGCCGCTCAGTTTCAGCCCCTCTGTTTCAGCCCCTCTGTTTCTCGCCCTCTGTTTCAGCCCCTCTGATTCAGCCCCTCTGTTTCAGCCCCTCTGATTCAGCCCCTCTGTTTCAGCCCCTCTGTTTCAGCCCCTCTGTTTCTCGCCCTCTGTTTCTCACCCTCTGTTTCTAGCCGTCTGTTGCAGCCCCTCTGTTTTTCGCACTCTGTTTCAGCCCCTCTGTTTCTCGCCCTCTGTATCAGCCCCTCTGTTTCAGCCCCTCTATTTCAGCCCCTCTGTTTCAGCTCCTTTGTTTCTCGCCCTCCGTTTCTCGCCCTCTGTTTCAGCCCCTCTGTTTCTCGCCCTCTGTTTCAGCCCCTCTGATTCAGCCCCTCTGTTTCAGCCCCTCTGATTCAGCCCCTCTGTTTCAGCCCCTCTGTTTCAGCCCCTCTGTTTCTCGCCCTCTGTTTCTCACCCTCTGTTTCTCGCCGTCTGTTGCAGCCCCTCTGTTTTTCGCACTCTGTTTCAGCCCCTCTGTTTCTCGCCCTCTGTATCAGCCCCTCTGTTTCAGCCCCTCTATTTCAGCCCCTCTGTTTCAGCTCCTCTGTTTCTCGCCCTCCGTTTCTCGCCCTCTGTTTCAGCCCCTCTCTTTCTCGCCCTCTGTATCAGCCCCTCTGTTTCAGCCCTCTGTTTCAGCCCCTCTGTTTCAGCCCCTCTGTTTCTCGCCCTCTGTTTCTCGCCCTCTGTTTCAGCCCCTCTGTTTCTCACTCACTGTTTCAGCCCCACTGTTTCGCGCTCTCTGTTTCAGCCTCTCTGTTTCAGCCCCTCTGTTTCACCCCCTCTGTTTCTGCCCCTCTCTTTCTCGCCCTCTGTTTCAGCCCCTCTGTTTCTCGCCCTCTGTTTCAGCCCCGCTGATTCAGACACTCTGTTTCAGCCCCTCTGAATCAGCCCCTCTGATTCAGCCCCTCTGTTTCAGCCCCTCTGTTTCAGCCGCTCCGTTTCTCGCCCTCTGTTTCAGCCCCTCTGTTTCTCGCCCTCTGTTTCAGCCCCACTGTTTCTCGCCCTCTGTTTCACCCCTCTGTTTCTCGCCCTCTGTCTCAGCCCCTCTGCTTCAGCACCTCTGTTTCAGTCTCCCTGTTTCTCACCCTCTGTTTCTCGCCCCTTTTTCAGCCCCTCTGTTTCTCGCCCTCTGTTTCAGCACCTCTGTTTCTCGCCCACTGTTACAGCCCCTCTGTTTCAGCCCCTCTGTTTCAGCCCCTCTGTTTCTCGCCCTCTGTTTCTCGCCCTCTGTTTCTCGCCCTTTGTTTCAGCCCCTCTGTTTCGCGCTCTCTGTTTCAGCCCCTCTGTTTCTCGCCCTCTGTTTCTGCCCCTTTGTTTCTCGCCCTCTGTTACAGCCCCTCTGTTTCTCGCCCTCTGTTTCAGCCCCGCTGAATCAGACCCTCTGTTTCTGCCCCTCTGAATCAGCCCCTCTGTTCCAGCCCCTCTGTTTCACACCCTCTGTTTCAGCCGCTCTGTTTCAGCCCCTATGTTTCTCGCCCACTGTTTCAGCCCCTCTGTTTCTCGCCCTCTGTTTCAGCCCCTCTGATGCAGCCCCTCTGTTTCTCGCCCTCTGTTTCAGCCCCACTATTTCTCGCCCTCTGTTTCAGCCCCTCTGTTTCTCGCCCTCTGTTTCAGACCCTCTGTTTCAGCCCCTCTGTTTCAGCCCCTCTGTTTCAGCCACTCTGTTTCTCACCCTCTGTTTCAGCCCCTCTGTTTCTCGCCCTCTTTGCCAGCCCCTCAGTTTCAGCCCCTCAGTTTCAGCCCCTCTGTTTCTCGCCCTCTGTTTCAGCCCCTCTGATTCAGCCCCTCTGTTTCAGCCCCTCTGATTCAGCCCCTCTGTTTCAGCCCCTCTGTTTCAGCCCCTCTGTTTCTCCCCCTCTGTTTCTCACCCTCTGTTTCTCGCCGTCTGTTGCAGCCCCTCTGTTTTTCGCACACTGTTTCAGCCCCTCTGTTTCTCGCCTTTTGTATCAGCCCCTCTGTTTCAGCCCCTCGATTTCAGCCCCTCTGTTTCAGCTCCTCTGTTTCTCGCCCTCTGTTTCTCGCCCTCTGTTTCAGCCCCTCTCTTTCTCGCCCTCTGTATCAGCCCCTCTGTTTCAGCCCTCTGTTTCAGCCCCTCTGTTTCAGCCCCTCTGTTTCTCGCCCTCTGTTTCTCGCCCTCTGTTTCAGCCCCTCTGTTTCTCACTCACTGTTTCAGCCCCTCTGTTTCGCGCTCTCTGTTTCAGCCCCTCTGTTTCAGCCCCTCTGTTTCTCCCCCTCTGTTTCTGCCCCTCTCTTTCTCACCCTCTGTTTCAGCCCCTCTGTTTCTCACCCTCTGTTTCAGCCCCGCTGATTCAGACACTCTGTTTCAGCCCCTCTGAATCAGCCCCTCTGATTCAGCCCCTCTGTTTCAGCCCCTCTGTTTCAGCCGCTCCGTTTCTCGCCCTCTGTTTCAGCCCCTCTGTTTCTCGCCCTGTTTCAGCCCCTCTGATTCAGCCCCTCTGTTTCTCGCCCTCTGTTTCAGCCCCTCTGTTTCTCGCCCTCTGTTTCAGCCCCTCTGTTTCTCGCCCTCTGCTTCAGCCCCTCTGTTTCTCGCCCTCTGTTTCAGCCCCTCTGTTTTAGCTCCTCTGCTTCAGCCCCTCTGTTTCAGCCCCACTGTTTCAGCCCCTCTCTTTCTCGCCCCCTTTGTCAGCCCCTCAGTTTCAGCCCCTCTGTTTCTCGCCCTCTGTTTCAGCCCCTCTGATTCAGCCCCTCTGTTTCAGCCCCTCTGTTTCTCGCCCTCTGTTTCAGCCCCCCTGATTCAGCCCCTCTGTTTCTTGCCCTCTGTTTCAGCCCCTCTGAATCAGCTCCTCTGTTTCAGCACCTCTGTTTCAGCCCCTCTGTTTCAGCCCCTCTGTTTCTCGCCCTCTGTTTCTAACCCTCTGAATCAGCTCCTCTGTTTCAGCACCTCTGTTTCAGTCCCTCTGTTTCAGCCCCTCTGTTTCAGCCCCTCTGTTTCAGCCACTCTGTTTCTCACCCTCTGTTTCAGCCCCTCTGTTTCTCGCCCTGTTTCAGCCACTCTGTTTCTCGCCTTCTGTTTCAGCCCCTCTGTTTCTCGCCCTCTGTTTCAGCCCCTCTGATTCAGACCCTCTGTTTCAGCCCCTCTGATTCAGCCCCTCTGTTTCAGCCCCTCTGTTTCAGCCCCTCTGTTTCTCGCCCTCTGTTTCTCACCCTCTGTTTCTCGCCGTCTGTTGCAGCCCCTCTGTTTTTCGCACTCTGTTTCAGCCCCTCTGTTTCTCGCCCTCGATTTCAGCCCCTCTGTTTCAGCTCCTCTGTTTCACCCCCTCTGATTCAGCCCCTCTGTTTCTCGCCCTCTGTTTCAGCCCCTCTGTTTCTCGCCCTCTGTTTCAGCCCCTCTGTTCCTCGCCCTCTGCTTCAGCCCCTCTGTTTCTCGCCCTCTGTTTCAGCCCCTCTGTTTTAGCCCCTCTGTTTCAGCCCCTCTGTTTCAGCCCCACTGTTTCAGCCCCTCTCTTTCTCGCCCCCTTTGTCAGCCCCTCAGTTTCACCCCCTCTGTTTCTCGCCCTCTGTTTCAGCCCCTCTGATTCAGCCCCTCTGTTTCAGCCCCTCTGTTTCTCGCCCTCTGTTTCAGCCCCCCTGATTCAGCCCCTCTGTTTCTTGCCCTCTGTTTCAGCCCCTCTGAATCAGCTCCTCTGTTTCAGCACCTCTGTTTCAGCCCCTCTGTTTCAGCCCCTCTGTTTCTCGCCCTCTGTTTCTAACCCTCTGAATCAGCTCCTCTGTTTCAGCACCTCTGTTTCAGTCCCTCTGTTTCAGCCCCTCTGTTTCAGCCCCTCTGTTTCAGCCACTCTGTTTCTCACCCTCTGTTTCAGCCCCTCTGTTTCTCGCCCTGTTTCAGCCACTCTGTTTCTCGCCTTCTGTTTCAGCCCCTCTGTTTCTCGCCCTCTGTTTCAGCCCCTCTTTTCCAGCCCCTCTGTTTCAGCCCCTCTGTTTCAGCCCCTCTGTTTCAGCCCCTGTGTTTCAGCCCCTCTGTTTCAGCCCCTCTGTTTCTCGCCCTCTGTTTCAGCCCCACTGTTTCTCGCCCTCTGTTTCACCCCTCTGTTTCTCGCCCTCTGTTTCAGCCCCTCTGCTTCAGCACCTCTGTTTCAGTCTCCCTGTTTCTCACCCTCTGTTTCTCGCCCCTTTTTCAGCCCCTCTGTTTCTCGCCCTCTGTTTCAGCACCTCTGTTTCTCGCCCACTGTTACAGCCCCTCTGTTTCAGCCCCTCTGTTTCAGCCCCTCTGTTTCTCGCCCTCTGTTTCTCGCCCTCTGTTTCTCGCCCTTTGTTTCAGCCCCTCTGTTTCGCGCTCTCTGTTTCAGCCCCTCTATTTCTCGCCCTCTGTTTCTGCCCCTTTGTTTCTCGCCCTCTGTTACAGCCCCTCTGTTTCTCGCCCTCTGTTTCAGCCCCGCTGAATCAGACCCTCTGTTTCTGCCCCTCTGAATCAGCCCCTCTGTTTCAGCCCCTCTGTTTCACACCCTCTGTTTCAGCCGCTCTGTTTCAGCCCCTATGTTTCTCGCCCACTGTTTCAGCCCCTCTGTTTCTCGCCCTCTGTTTCAGCCCCTCTGATGCAGCCCCTCTGTTTCTCGCCCTCTGTTTCAGCCCCTCTATTTCTCGCCCTCTGTTTCAGCCCCTCTGTTTCTCGCCCTCTGTTTCAGCCCCTCTGTTTCAGCCCCTCTGTTTCAGCCCCTCTGTTTCAGCCACTCTGTTTTTCACCCTCTGTTTCAGCCCCTCTGTTTCTCGCCCTCTTTGCCAGCCCCTCAGTTTCAGCCCCTCTGTTTCAGCCCCTCTGTTTCTCGCCCTCTGTTTCAGCCCCTCTGATTCAGCCCCTCTGTTTCAGCCCCTCTGATTCAGCCCCTCTGTTTCAGCCCCTCTGTTTCAGCCCCTCTGTTTCTCGCCCTCTGTTTCTCACCCTCTGTTTCTCGCCGTCTGTTGCAGCCCCTCTGTTTTTCGCACTCTGTTTCAGCCCCTCTGTTTCTCGCCCTCTGTATCAGCCCCTCTGTTTCAGCCCCTCTATTTCAGCCCCTCTGTTTCAGCTCCTCTGTTTCTCGCCCTCCGTTTCTCGCCCTCTGTTTCAGCCCCTCTCTTTCTCGCCCTCTGTATCAGCCCCTCTGTTTCAGCCCTCTGTTTCAGCCCCTCTGTTTCAGCCCCTCTGTTTCTCGCCCTCTGTTTCTCGCCCTCTGTTTCAGCCCCTCTGTTTCTCACTCACTGTTTCAGCCCCTCTGTTTCGCGCTCTCTGTTTCAGCCCCTCTGTTTCAGCCCCTCTGTTTCTCCCCCTCTGTTTCTGCCCCTCTCTTTCTCGCCCTCTGTTTCAGCCCCTCTGTTTCTCGCCCTCTGTTTCAGCCCCTCTGTTTCTCGCCCTCTGTTTCAGCCCCTCTGATTCAGCCCCTCTGTTTCTCGCCCTCTGTTTCAGCCCCTCTGTTTCTCGCCCTCTGTTTCAGCCCCTCTGTTTCTCGCCCTCTGTTTCAGCCCCTCTGTTTTAGCCCCTCTGTTTCAGCCCCTCTGTTTCAGCCCCACTGTTTCAGCCCCTCTCTTTCTCGCCCCCTTTGTCACAGCCCCTCTGTTTCAGCCCCTCTGTTTCAGCCCCTCTCTTTCTCGCCCCCTTTGTCACAGCCCCTCTGTTTCAGCCCCTCTGTTTCTCGCCCTCTGTTTCAGCCCCCCTGATTCAGCCCCTCTGTTTCTCACCCTCTGTTTCAGCCCCTCTGTTTCTCGCCCTCTGTTTCAGCCCCTCTGTTTCTCGCCCTCTGTTTCAGCCCCTCTGTTTCTCGCCCTCTGTTTCAGCCCCTCTGATTCAGCCCCTCTGTTTCTCGCCCTCTGTTTCAGCCCCTCTGTTTCTCGCCCTCTGTTTCAGCCCCTCTGTTTCTCGCCCTCTGTTTCAGCCCCTCTGTTTTAGCCCCTCTGTTTCAGCCCCTCTGTTTCAGCCCCACTGTTTCAGCCCCTCTCTTTCTCGCCCCCTTTGTCACAGCCCCTCTGTTTCAGCCCCTCTGTTTCAGCCCCTCTCTTTCTCGCCCCCTTTGTCACAGCCCCTCTGTTTTAGCCCCTCTGTTTCAGCCCCTCTGTTTCAGCCCCACTGTTTCAGCCCCTCTCTTTCTCGCCCCCTTTGTCACAGCCCCTCTGTTTCAGCCCCTCTGTTTCTCGCCCTCTGTTTCAGCCCCCCTGATTCAGCCCCTCTGTTTCTTGCCCTCTGTTTCAGCCCCTCTGAATCAGCTCCTCTGTTTCAGCACCTCTGTTTCAGCCCCTCTGTTTCAGCCCCTCTGTTTCTCGCCCTCTGTTTCTAACCCTCTGTTTCTCGCCCTCTGTTTCAGCCCCTCTGTTTTTCGCCCTCTGTTTCAGCCCCTCTGTTTCTCGCCCTCTGTATCAGCCCCTCTGTTTCTCGCCCTCTGTTTCAGCCCCTCTGTTTCAGCCCCTATGTTTCTCGCCCTCTGTTTCAGCCCCTCTGTTTCTCACCCTCTGTTTCAGCCCCTCTGTTTCAGCCCCTATGTTTCTCGCCCTCTGTTTCAGCCCCTCTGTTTCTCGCCCTCTGTTTCAGCCCCTCTGATGCAGCCCCTCTGTTTCACGCCCTCTGATTCTGCCCGTCTGTTTCTCGCCCTCTGTTTCAGCCCCTCTGTTTCTCGCCCTCTGTTTCAGCCCCTCTGTTTCAGCCCCACTGTTTCAGCCCCTCTGTTTCTCACCCTCTGTTTCTCGCCCTCTGTTTCAGCCCCTCTGTTTCTCGCCCTCTGTTTCAGCCCCTCTTTTTCAGCCCCTCTGTTTCATCCCCTCTGTTTCAGCTCCTCTGTTTCAGCCCCTGTGTTTCAGCCCCTCTGTTTCAGCCCCTCTGTTTCTCACCCTCTGTTTCAGCCCCTCTGTTTCTCGCCCTCTGTTTCAGCCCCTCTGTTTCAGCCCCTCTGTTTCAGTCTCTCTGTTTCTCGCCCTCAGTTTCTCGCCCTCTGTTTCAGACCCTCTGTTTCTCGCCCTCTGTTTCAGACCCTCTGTTTCTCGCCCTCTGTTTCAGCCCCTCTGTTTCAGCCCCTCTGTTTAAGACCCTCTGTTTCTCGCCCTCTGTTTCAGCCCCTCTGTTTCTCGCCCTCTGTTTCAGCACCTCTGTTTCAGCACCTCTGTTTCTCACCCTCTGTTTCAGCCCCCCTGTTTCTCGCCCTCTGTTTCAGCCCCTCTGAATCAGCCCCTCTGTTTCAGCCCCTCTGATTCAGCCCCTCTGATTGAGCCCCTCTGATTCATCCCCACTGTTTCTCGCCCTCTGTTTCAGCCTCTCTGTTTCAGCCCCTCTGTTTCAGCCCCTCTGTTTCTCACCCTCTGTTTCAGCCCCTCTGTTTCAGCCCCTCTGTTTCTCACCCTCTGTTTCAGCCCCTCTGTTTCTCGCCCTCTGTTTCAGCCCCTCTGATGCAGCCCCTCTGTTTCTCGCCCTCTGTTTCAGCCCCTCTGTTTCTCGCCCTCTGTTTCAGCCCCTCTGTTTCTCGCCCTCTGTTTCAGTCCCTCTGTTTCAGCCCCTCTGTTTCAGCCCCTCTGTTTCAGCCACTCTGTTTCTCACCCTCTGTTTCAGCCCCTCTGTTTCTCGCCCTGTTTCAGCCACTCTGTTTCTCGCCTTCTGTTTCAGCCCCTCTGTTTCTCGCCCTCTGTTTCAGCCCCTCTTTTCCAGCCCCTCTGTTTCAGCCCCTCTGTTTCAGCCCCTCTGTTTCAGCCCCTGTGTTTCTGCCCCTCTGTTTCAGCCCCTCTGTTTCTCGCCCTCTGTTTCAGCCCCACTGTTCCTCGCCCTCTGTTTCACCCCTCTGTTTCTCGCCCTCTGTTTCAGCCCCTCTGTTTCAGCCCCTCTGTTTCAGTCTCCCTGTTTCTCACCCTCTGTTTCTCGCCCCTTTTTCAGCCCCTCTGTTTCTCGCCCTCTGTTTCAGCACCTCTGTTTCTCGCCCACTGTTACAGCCCCTCTGTTTCAGCCCCTCTGTTTCAGCCCCTCTGTTTCTCGCCCTCTGTTTCTCGCCCTCTGTTTCTCGCCCTTTGTTTCAGCCCCTCTGTTTCGCGCTCTCTGTTTCAGCCCCTATGTTTCTCGCCCTCTGTTTCTGCCCCTTTGTTTCTCGCCCTCTGTTACAGCCACTCTGTTTCTCGCCCTCTGTTTCAGCCCCGCTGAATCAGACCCTCTGTTTCTGCCCCTCTGAATCAGCCCCTCTGTTTCAGCCCCTCTGTTTCACACCCTCTGTTTCAGCCGCTCTGTTTCAGCCACTATGTTTCTCGCCCACTGTTTCAGCCCCTCTGTTTCTCGCCCTCTGTTTCAGCCCCTCTGATGCAGCCCCTCTGTTTCTCGCCCTCTGTTTCAGCCCCTCTGTTTCTCGCCCTCTGTTTCAGCACCTCTGTTTCAGCACCTCTGTTTCTCACCCTCTGTTTCAGCCCCCCTGTTTCTCGCCCTCTGTTTCAGCCCCTCTGAATCAGCCCCTCTGTTTCAGCCCCTCTGATTCAGCCCCTCTGATTGAGCCCCTCTGATTCATCCCCTCTGTTTCTCGCCCTCTGTTTCAGCCTCTCTGTTTCAGCCCCTCTGTTTCAGCCCCTCTGTTTCTCACCCTCTGTTTCAGCCCCTCTGTTTCAGCCCCTCTGTTTCTCACCCTCTGTTTCAGCCCCTCTGTTTCTTGCCCTCTGTTTCAGCCCCTCTGATGCAGCCCCTCTGTTTCTCGCCCTCTGTTTCAGCCCCTCTGTTTCTCGCCCTCTGTTTCAGTCCCTCTGTTTCAGCCCCTCTGTTTCAGCCCCTCTGTTTCAGCCACTCTGTTTCTCACCCTCTGTTTCAGCCCCTCTGTTTCTCGCCCTGTTTCAGCCACTCTGTTTCTCGCCTTCTGTTTCAGCCCCTCTGTTTCTCGCCCTCTGTTTCAGCCCCTCTTTTCCAGCCCCTCTGTTTCAGCCCCTCTGTTTCAGCCCCTCTGTTTCAGCCCCTGTGTTTCTGCCCCTCTGTTTCAGCCCCTCTGTTTCTCGCCCTCTGTTTCAGCCCCACTGTTTCTCGCCCTCTGTTTCACCCCTCTGTTTCTCGCCCTCTGTTTCAGCCCCTCTGTTTCAGCCCCTCTGTTTCAGTCTCCCTGTTTCTCACCCTCTGTTTCTCGCCCCTTTTTCAGCCCCTCTGTTTCTCGCCCTCTGTTTCAGCACCTCTGTTTCTCGCCCACTGTTACAGCCCCTCTGTTTCAGCCCCTCTGTTTCAGCCCCTCTGTTTCTCGCCCTCTGTTTCTCGCCCTCTGTTTCTCGCCCTTTGTTTCAGCCCCTCTGTTTCGCGCTCTCTGTTTCAGCCCCTTTGTTTCTCGCCCTCTGTTTCTGCCCCTTTGTTTCTCGCCCTCTGTTACAGCCCCTCTGTTTCTCGCCCTCTGTTTCAGCCCCGCTGAATCAGACCCTCTGTTTCTGCCCCTCTGAATCAGCCCCTCTGTTTCAGCCCCTCTGTTTCACACCCTCTGTTTCAGCCGCTCTGTTTCAGCCCCTATGTTTCTCGCCCACTGTTTCAGCCCCTCTGTTTCTCGCCCTCTGTTTCAGCCCCTCTGATGCAGCCCCTCTGTTTCTCGCCCTCTGTTTCAGCCCCTCTGTTTCTCGCCCTCTGTTTCAGCCCCTCTGTTTCTCGCCCTCTGTTTCAGCCCCTCTGTTTCAGCCCCTCTGTTTCAGCCCCTCTGTTTCAGCCACTCTGTTTCTCACCCTCTGTTTCAGCCCCTCTGTTTCTCGCCCTCTTTGTCAGCCCCTCAGTTTCAGCCCCTCTGTTTCAGCCACTCTGTTTCTCACCCTGTGTTTCAGCCCCTCTGTTTCTCGCCCTGTTTCAGCCACTCTGTTTCTCGCCCTCTGTTTCACCCCTCTGTTTCTCGCCCTCTGTTTCAGCCCCTCTGCTTCAGCACCTCTGTTTCAGTCTCCCTGTTTCTCACCCTCTGTTTCTCGCCCCTTTTTCAGCCCCTCTGTTTCTCGCCCTCTGTTTCAGCACCTCTGTTTCTCGCCCACTGTTACAGCCCCTCTGTTTCAGCCCCTCTGTTTCAGCCCCTCTGTTTCTCGCCCTCTGTTTCTCGCCCTCTGTTTCTCGCCCTTTGTTTCAGCCCCTCTGTTTCGCGCTCTCTGTTTCAGCCCCTCTGTTTCTCGCCCTCTGTTTCTGCCCCTTTGTTTCTCGCCCTCTTTTACAGCCCCTCTGTTTCGCGCTCTCTGTTTCAGCCCCTCTGTTTCTCGCCCTCTGTTTCTGCCCCTTTGTTTCTCGCCCTCTGTTACAGCCCCTCTGTTTCTCGCCCTCTGTTTCAGCCCCGCTGAATCAGACCCTCTGTTTCTGCCCCTCTGAATCAGCCCCTCTGTTTCAGCCCCTCTGTTTCACACCCTCTGTTTCAGCCGCTCTGTTTCAGCCCCTCTGTTTCTCGCCCACTGTTTCAGCCCCTCTGTTTCTCGCCCTCTGTTTCAGCCCCTCTGATGCAGCCCCTCTGTTTCTCGCCCTCTGTTTCAGCCCCTCTGTTTCTCGCCCTCTGTTTCAGCCCCTCTGTTTCAGCCCCTCTGTTTCAGCCCCTCTGTTTCAGCCACTCTGTTTCTCACCCTCTGTTTCAGCCCCTCTGTTTCTCACCCTCTGTTTCAGCCCCTCTGTTTCTCGCCCTCTTTGCCAGCCCCTCAGTTTCAGCCCCTCTGTTTCAGCCCCTCTGTTTCTCGCCCTCTGTTTCAGCCCCTCTGATTCAGCCCCTCTGTTTCAGCCCCTCTGATTCAGCCCCTCTGTTTCAGCCCCTCTGTTTCAGCCCCTCTGTTTCTCGCCCTCTGTTTCTCACCCTCTGTTTCTCGCCGTCTGTTGCAGCCCCTCTGTTTTTTGCACTCTGTTTCAGCCCCTCTGTTTCTCGCCCTCTGTATCAGCCCCTCTGTTTCAGCCCCTCGATTTCAGCCCCTCTGTTTCAGCTCCTCTGTTTCTCGCCCTCTGTTTCTCGCCCTCTGTTTCAGCCCCTCTCTTTCTCGCCCTCTGTATCAGCCCCTCTGTTTCAGCCCTCTGTTTCAGCCCCTCTGTTTCAGCCCCTCTGTTTCTCGCCCTCTGTTTCTCGCCCTCTGTTTCAGCCCCTCTGTTTCTCACTCACTGTTTCAGCCCCTCTGTTTCGCGCTCTCTGTTTCAGCCCCTCTGTTTCAGCCCCTCTGTTTCTCCCCCTCTGTTTCTGCCCCTCTGTTTCTCGCCCTCTGTTTCAGCCCCTCTGTTTCTCACCCTCTGTTTCAGCCCCGCTGATTCAGACACTCTGTTTCAGCCCCTCTGAATCAGCCCCTCTGATTCAGCCCCTCTGTTTCAGCCCCTCTGTTTCAGCCGCTCCGTTTCTCGCCCTCTGTTTCTCGCCCTCTGTTTCAGCCCCTCTGTTTCTCGCCCTCTGTTTCAGCCCCTCTGATTCAGCCCCTCTGTTTCTCGCCCTCTGTTTCAGCCCCTCTGTTTCTCGCCCTCTGTTTCAGCCCCTCTGTTTCTCGCCCTCTGCTTCAGCCCCTCTGTTTCTCGCCCTCTGTTTCAGCCCCTCTGTTTTAGCCCCTCTGTTTCAGCCCCTCTGTTTCAGCCCCTCTCTTTCTCGCCCCTCTCTTTCTCGCCCCCTTTGTCAGCCCCTCTGTTTCAGCCCCTCTGTTTCTCGCCCTCTGTTTCAGCCCCTCTGATTCAGCCCCTCTGTTTCAGCCCCTCTGTTTCTCGCCCTCTGTTTCAGCCCCCCTGATTCAGCCCCTCTGTTTCTTGCCCTCTGTTTCAGCCCCTCTGAATCAGCTCCTCTGTTTCAGCACCTCTGTTTCAGCCCCTCTGTTTCAGCCCCTCTGTTTCTCACCCTCTGTTTCTAACCCTCTGATTCAGCTCCTCTGTTTCAGCACCTCTGTTTCAGTCCCTCTGTTTCAGCCCCTCTGTTTCAGCCCCTCTGTTTCAGCCACTCTGTTTCTCACCCTCTGTTTCAGCCCCTCTGTTTCTCGCCCTGTTTCAGCCACTCTGTTTCTCGCCTTCTGTTTCAGCCCCTCTGTTTCTCGCCCTCTGTTTCAGCCCCTCTGATTCAGCCCCTCTGTTTCAGCCCCTCTGATTCAGCCCCTCTGTTTCAGCCCCTCTGTTTCAGCCCCTCTGTTTCTCGCCCTCTGTTTCTCACCCTCTGTTTCTCGCCGTCTGTTGCAGCCCCTCTGTTTTTCGCACTCTGTTTCAGCCCCTCTGTTTCTCGCCCTCTGTATCAGCCCCTCTGTTTCAGCCCCTCGATTTCAGCCCCTCTGTTTCAGCTCCTCTGTTTCTCGCCCTCTGTTTCTCGCCCTCTGTTTCAGCCCCTCTCTTTCTCGCCCTCTGTATCAGCCCCTCTGTTTCAGCCCTCTGTTTCAGCCCCTCTGTTTCAGCCCCTCTGTTTCTCGCCCTCTGTTTCTCGCCCTCTGTTTCAGCCCCTCTGTTTCTCACTCACTGTTTCAGCCCCTCTGTTTCGTGCTCTCTGTTTCAGCCCCTCTGTTTCAGCCCCTCTGTTTCTCCCCCTCTGTTTCTGCCCCTCTGTTTCTCGCCCTCTGTTTCAGCCCCTCTGTTTCTCGCCCTCTGTTTCCGCCCCGCTGATTCAGACACTCTGTTTCAGCCGCTCTGAATCAGCCCCTCTGATTCAGCCCCTCTGTTTCAGCCCCTCTGTTTCAGCCGCTCCGTTTCTCGCCCTCTGTTTCAGCCCCTCTGTTTCTCGCCCTCTGTTTCAGCCCCTCTGTTTCTCGTCCTCTGTTTCACCCCCTCTGATTCAGCCCCTCTGTTTCTCGCCCTCTGTTTCAGCCCCTCTGTTTCTCGCCCTCTGTTTCAGCCCCTCTGTTTCTCGCCCTCTGTTTCCGCCCCTCTGTTCCTCGCCCTCTGCTTCAGCCCCCCTGTTTTAGCCCCTCTGTTTCAGCCCCTCTGTTTCAGCCCCACTGTTTCAGCCCCTCTCTTTCTCGCCCCCTTTGTCAGCCCCTCAGTTTCAGCCCCTCTGTTTCTCGCCCTCTGTTTCAGCCCCTCTGATTCAGCCCCTCTGTTTCAGCCCCTCTATTTCTCGCCCTCTGTTTCAGCCCCCCTGATTCAGCCCCTCTGTTTCTTGCCCTCTGTTTCAGCCCCTCTGAATCAGCTCCTCTGTTTCAGCACCTCTGTTTCAGCCCCTCTGTTTCAGCCCCTCTGTTTCTCGCCCTCTGTTTCTAACCCTCTGAATCAGCTCCTCTGTTTCAGCACCTCTGTTTCAGTCCCTCTGTTTCAGCCCCTCTGTTTCAGCCCCTCTGTTTCAGCCACTCTGTTTCTCACCCTCTGTTTCAGCCCCTCTGTTTCTCGCCCTGTTTCAGCCACTCTGTTTCTCGCCTTCTGTTTCAGCCCCTCTGTTTCTCGCCCTCTGTTTCAGCCCCTCTTTTCCAGCCCCTCTGTTTCAGCCCCTCTGTTTCAGCCCCTCTGTTTCAGCCCCTGTGTTTCAGCCCCTCTGTTTCAGCCCCTCTGTTTCTCGCCCTCTGTTTCAGCCCCACTGTTTCTCGCCCTCTGTTTCACCCCTCTGTTTCTCGCCCTCTCTTTCAGCCCCTCTGCTTCAGCACCTCTGTTTCAGTCTCCCTGTTTCTCACCCTCTGTTTCTCGCCCCTTTTTCAGCCCCTCTGTTTCTCGCCCTCTGTTTCAGCACCTCTGTTTCTCGCCCACTGTTACAGCCCCTCTGTTTCAGCCCCTCTGTTTCTGCCCCTCTGTTTCTCGCCCTCTGTTTCTCGACCTCTGTTTCTCGCCCTTTGTTTCAGCCCCTCTGTTTCGCGCTCTCTGTTTCAGCCCCTCTGTTTCTCGCCCTCTGTTTTTTGCCCCATTGTTTCTCGCCCTCTGTTACAGCCCCTTTGTTTCTCGCCCTCTGTTTCAGCCCCGCTGAATCAGACCCTCTGTTTCTGCCCCTCTGAATCAGCCCCTCTGTTTCAGCCCCTCTGTTTCTCGCCCTCTGTTTCAGCCGCTCAGTTTCAGCCCCTCTGTTTCAGCCCCTCTGTTTCTCGCCCTCTGTTTCAGCCCCTCTGATTCAGCCCCTCTGTTTCAGCCCCTCTGATTCAGCCCCTCTGTTTCAGCCCCTCTGTTTCAGCCCCTCTGTTTCTCGCCCTCTGTTTCTCACCCTCTGTTTCTAGCCGTCTGTTGCAGCCCCTCTGTTTTTCGCACTCTGTTTCAGCCCCTCTGTTTCTCGCCCTCTGTATCAGCCCCTCTGTTTCAGCCCCTCTATTTCAGCCCCTCTGTTTCAGCTCCTCTGTTTCTCGCCCTCCGTTTCTCGCCCTCTGTTTCAGCCCCTCTGTTTCTCGCCCTCTGTTTCAGCCCCTCTGATTCAGCCCCTCTGTTTCAGCCCCTCTGATTCAGCCCCTCTGTTTCAGCCCTTCTGTTTCAGCCCCTCTGTTTCTCGCCCTCTGTTTCTCACCCTCTGTTTCTCGCCGTCTGTTGCAGCCCCTCTGTTTTTCGCACTCTGTTTCAGCCCCTCTGTTTCTCGCCCTCTGTATCAGCCCCTCTGTTTCAGCCCCTCTATTTCAGCCCCTCTGTTTCAGCTCCTCTGTTTCTCGCCCTCCGTTTCTCACCCTCTGTTTCAGCCCCTCTCTTTCTCGCCCTCTGTATCAGCCCCTCTGTTTCAGCCCTCTGTTTCAGCCCCTCTGTTTCAGCCCCTCTGTTTCTCGCCCTCTGTTTCTCGCCCTCTGTTTCAGCCCCTCTGTTTCTCACTCACTGTTTCAGCCCCACTGTTTCGCGCTCTCTGTTTCAGCCTCTCTGTTTCAGCCCCTCTGTTTCACCCCCTCTGTTTCTGCCCCTCTCTTTCTCGCCCTCTGTTTCAGCCCCTCTGTTTCTCGCCCTCTGTTTCAGCCCCGCTGATTCAGACACTCTGTTTCAGCCCCTCTGAATCAGCCCCTCTGATTCAGCCCCTCTGTTTCAGCCCCTCTGTTTCAGCCGCTCCGTTTCTCGCCCTCTGTTTCAGCCCCTCTGTTTCTCGCCCTCTGTTTCAGCCCCACTGTTTCTCGCCCTCTGTTTCACCCCTCTGTTTCTCGCCCTCTGTTTCAGCCCCTCTGCTTCAGCACCTCTGTTTCAGTCTCCCTGTTTCTCACCCTCTGTTTCTCGCCCCTTTTTCAGCCCCTCTGTTTCTCGCCCTCTGTTTCAGCACCTCTGTTTCTCGCCCACTGTTACAGCCCCTCTGTTTCAGCCCCTCTGTTTCAGCCCCTCTGTTTCTCGCCCTCTGTTTCTCGCCCTCTGTTTCTCGCCCTTTGTTTCAGCCCCTCTGTTTCGCGCTCTCTGTTTCAGCCCCTCTGTTTCTCGCCCTCTGTTTCTGCCCCTTTGTTTCTCGCCCTCTGTTACAGCCCCTCTGTTTCTCGCCCTCTGTTTCAGCCCCGCTGAATCAGACCCTCTGTTTCTGCCCCTCTGAATCAGCCCCTCTGTTTCAGCCCCTCTGTTTCACACCCTCTGTTTCAGCCGCTCTGTTTCAGCCCCTATGTTTCTCGCCCACTGTTTCAGCCCCTCTGTTTCTCGCCCTCTGTTTCAGCCCCTCTGATGCAGCCCCTCTGTTTCTCGCCCTCTGTTTCAGCCCCTCTATTTCTCGCCCTCTGTTTCAGCCCCTCTGTTTCTCGCCCTCTGTTTCAGCCCCTCTGTTTCAGCCCCTCTGTTTCAGCCCCTCTGTTTCAGCCACTCTGTTTCTCACCCTCTGTTTCAGCCCCTCTGTTTCTCGCCCTCTTTGCCAGCCCCTCAGTTTCAGCCCCTCAGTTTCAGCCCCTCTGTTTCTCGCCCTCTGTTTCAGCCCCTCTGATTCAGCCCCTCTGTTTCAGCCCCTCTGATTCAGCCCCTCTGTTTCAGCCCCTCTGTTTCAGCCCCTCTGTTTCTCCCCCTCTGTTTCTCACCCTCTGTTTCTCGCCGTCTGTTGCAGCCCCTCTGTTTTTCGCACTCTGTTTCAGCCCCTCTGTTTCTCGCCTTCTGTATCAGCCCCTCTGTTTCAGCCCCTCGATTTCAGCCCCTCTGTTTCAGCTCCTCTGTTTCTCGCCCTCTGTTTCTCGCCCTCTGTTTCAGCCCCTCTCTTTCTCGCCCTCTGTATCAGCCCCTCTGTTTCAGCCCTCTGTTTCAGCCCCTCTGTTTCAGCCCCTCTGTTTCTCGCCCTCTGTTTCTCGCCCTCTGTTTCAGCCCCTCTGTTTCTCACTCACTGTTTCAGCCCCTCTGTTTCGCGCTCTCTGTTTCAGCCCCTCTGTTTCAGCCCCTCTGTTTCTCCCCCTCTGTTTCTGCCCCTCTCTTTCTCGCCCTCTGTTTCAGCCCCTCTGTTTCTCACCCTCTGTTTCAGCCCCGCTGATTCAGACACTCTGTTTCAGCCCCTCTGAATCAGCCCCTCTGATTCAGCCCCTCTGTTTCAGCCCCTCTGTTTCAGCCGCTCCGTTTCTCGCCCTCTGTTTCAGCCCCTCTGTTTCTCGCCCTGTTTCAGCCCCTCTGATTCAGCCCCTCTGTTTCTCGCCCTCTGTTTCAGCCCCTCTGTTTCTCGCCCTCTGTTTCAGCCCCTCTGTTTCTCGCCCTCTGCTTCAGCCCCTCTGTTTCTCGCCCTCTGTTTCAGCCCCTCTGTTTTAGCCCCTCTGTTTCAGCCCCTCTGTTTCAGCCCCACTGTTTCAGCCCCTCTCTTTCTCGCCCCCTTTGTCAGCCCCTCAGTTTCAGCCCCTCTATTTCTCGCCCTCTGTTTCAGCCCCTCTGATTCAGCCCCTCTGTTTCAGCCCCTCTGTTTCTCGCCCTCTGTTTCAGCCCCCCTGATTCAGCCCCTCTGTTTCTTGCCCTCTGTTTCAGCCCCTCTGAATCAGCTCCTCTGTTTCAGCACCTCTGTTTCAGCCCCTCTGTTTCAGCCCCTCTGTTTCTCGCCCTCTGTTTCTAACCCTCTGAATCAGCTCCTCTGTTTCAGCACCTCTGTTTCTCACCCTCTGTTTCAGCCCCTCTGTTTCTCGCCCTGTTTCAGCCACTCTGTTTCTCGCCTTCTGTTTCAGCCCCTCTGTTTCTCGCCCTCTGTTTCAGCCCCTCTGATTCAGCCCCTCTGTTTCAGCCCCTCTGATTCAGCCCCTCTGTTTCAGCCCCTCTGTTTCAGCCCCTCTGTTTCTCCCCCTCTGTTTCTCACCCTCTGTTTCTCGCCGTCTGTTGCAGCCCCTCTGTTTTTCGCACTCTGTTTCAGCCCCTCTGTTTCTCGCCCTCTGTATCAGCCCCTCTGTTTCAGCCCCTCGATTTCAGCCCCTCTGTTTCAGCTCCTCTGTTTCTCGCCCTCTGTTTCTCGCCCTCTGTTTCAGCCCCTCTCTTTCTCGCCCTCTGTATCAGCCCCTCTGTTTCAGCCCTCTGTTTCAGCCCCTCTGTTTCAGCCCCTCTGTTTCTCGCCCTCTGTTTCTCGCCCTCTGTTTCAGCCCCTCTGTTTCTCACTCACTGTTTCAGCCCCTCTGTTTCACGCTCTCTGTTTCAGCCCCTCTGTTTCAGCCCCTCTGTTTCTCCCCCTCTGTTTCTGCCCCTCTGTTTCTCGCCCTCTGTTTCAGCCCCTCTGTTTCTCGCCCTCTGTTTCAGCCCCGCTGATTCAGACACTCTGTTTCAGCCCCTCTGAATCAGCCCCTCTGATTCAGCCCCTCTGTTTCAGCCCCTCTGTTTCAGCCGCTCCGTTTCTCGCCCTCTGTTTCAGCCCCTCTGTTTCTCGCCCTCTGTTTCAGCCCCTCTGTTTCTTGCCCTCTGTTTCACCCCCTCTGATTCAGCCCCTCTGTTTCTCGCCCTCTGTTTCAGCCCCTCTGTTTCTCGCCCTCTGTTTCAGCCCCTCTGTTCCTCGCCCTCTGCTTCAGCCCCTCTGTTTCTCGCCCTCTGTTTCAGCCCCTCTGTTTTAGCCCCTCTGTTTCAGCCCCTCTGTTTCAGCCCCACTGTTTCAGCCCCTCTCTTTCTCGCCCCCTTTGTCAGCCCCTCAGTTTCAGCCCCTCTGTTTCTCGCCCTCTGTTTCAGCCCCTCTGATTCAGCCCCTCTGTTTCAGCCCCTCTGTTTCTCGCCCTCTGTTTCAGCCCCCCTGATTCAGCCCCTCTGTTTCTTGCCCTCTGTTTCAGCCCCTCTGAATCAGCTCCTCTGTTTCAGCACCTCTGTTTCAGCCCCTCTGTTTCAGCCCCTCTGTTTCTCGCCCTCTGTTTCTAACCCTCTGAATCAGCTCCTCTGTTTCAGCACCTCTGTTTCAGTCCCTCTGTTTCAGCCCCTCTGTTTCAGCCCCTCTGTTTCAGCCACTCTGTTTCTCACCCTCTGTTTCAGCCCCTCTGTTTCTCGCCCTGTTTCAGCCACTCTGTTTCTCGCCTTCTGTTTCAGCCCCTCTGTTTCTCGCCCTCTGTTTCAGCCCCTCTTTTCCAGCCCCTCTGTTTCAGCCCCTCTGTTTCAGCCCCTCTGTTTCAGCCCCTGTGTTTCAGCCCCTCTGTTTCAGCCCCTCTGTTTCTCGCCCTCTGTTTCAGCCCCACTGTTTCTCGCCCTCTGTTTCACCCCTCTGTTTCTCGCCCTCTGTTTCAGCCCCTCTGCTTCAGCACCTCTGTTTCAGTCTCCCTGTTTCTCACCCTCTGTTTCTCGCCCCTTTTTCAGCCCCTCTGTTTCTCGCCCTCTGTTTCAGCACCTCTGTTTCTCGCCCACTGTTACAGCCCCTCTGTTTCAGCCCCTCTGTTTCAGCCCCTCTGTTTCTCGCCCTCTGTTTCTCGCCCTCTGTTTCTCGCCCTTTGTTTCAGCCCCTCTGTTTCGCGCTCTCTGTTTCAGCCCCTCTATTTCTCGCCCTCTGTTTCTGCCCCTTTGTTTCTCGCCCTCTGTTACAGCCCCTCTGTTTCTCGCCCTCTGTTTCAGCCCCGCTGAATCAGACCCTCTGTTTCTGCCCCTCTGAATCAGCCCCTCTGTTTCAGCCCCTCTGTTTCACACCCTCTGTTTCAGCCGCTCTGTTTCAGCCCCTATGTTTCTCGCCCACTGTTTCAGCCCCTCTGTTTCTCGCCCTCTGTTTCAGCCCCTCTGATGCAGCCCCTCTGTTTCTCGCCCTCTGTTTCAGCCCCTCTATTTCTCGCCCTCTGTTTCAGCCCCTCTGTTTCTCGCCCTCTGTTTCAGCCCCTCTGTTTCAGCCCCTCTGTTTCAGCCCCTCTGTTTCAGCCACTCTGTTTTTCACCCTCTGTTTCAGCCCCTCTGTTTCTCGCCCTCTTTGCCAGCCCCTCAGTTTCAGCCCCTCTGTTTCAGCCCCTCTGTTTCTCGCCCTCTGTTTCAGCCCCTCTGATTCAGCCCCTCTGTTTCAGCCCCTCTGATTCAGCCCCTCTGTTTCAGCCCCTCTGTTTCAGCCCCTCTGTTTCTCGCCCTCTGTTTCTCACCCTCTGTTTCTCGCCGTCTGTTGCAGCCCCTCTGTTTTTCGCACTCTGTTTCAGCCCCTCTGTTTCTCGCCCTCTGTATCAGCCCCTCTGTTTCAGCCCCTCTATTTCAGCCCCTCTGTTTCAGCTCCTCTGTTTCTCGCCCTCCGTTTCTCGCCCTCTGTTTCAGCCCCTCTCTTTCTCGCCCTCTGTATCAGCCCCTCTGTTTCAGCCCTCTGTTTCAGCCCCTCTGTTTCAGCCCCTCTGTTTCTCGCCCTCTGTTTCTCGCCCTCTGTTTCAGCCCCTCTGTTTCTCACTCACTGTTTCAGCCCCTCTGTTTCGCGCTCTCTGTTTCAGCCCCTCTGTTTCAGCCCCTCTGTTTCTCCCCCTCTGTTTCTGCCCCTCTCTTTCTCGCCCTCTGTTTCAGCCCCTCTGTTTCTCGCCCTCTGTTTCAGCCCCTCTGTTTCTCGCCCTCTGTTTCAGCCCCTCTGTTTCTCGCCCTCTGTTTCAGCCCCTCTGATTCAGCCCCTCTGTTTCTCGCCCTCTGTTTCAGCCCCTCTGTTTCTCGCCCTCTGTTTCAGCCCCTCTGTTTCTCGCCCTCTGTTTCAGCCCCTCTGTTTTAGCCCCTCTGTTTCAGCCCCTCTGTTTCAGCCCCACTGTTTCAGCCCCTCTCTTTCTCGCCCCCTTTGTCACAGCCCCTCTGTTTCAGCCCCTCTGTTTCAGCCCCTCTCTTTCTCGCCCCCTTTGTCACAGCCCCTCTGTTTCAGCCCCTCTGTTTCTCGCCCTCTGTTTCAGCCCCCCTGATTCAGCCCCTCTGTTTCTCGCCCTCTGTTTCAGCCCCTCTGTTTCTCGCCCTCTGTTTCAGCCCCTCTGTTTCTCGCCCTCTGTTTCAGCCCCTCTGTTTCTCGCCCTCTGTTTCAGCCCCTCTGATTCAGCCCCTTTGTTTCTCGCCCTCTGTTTCAGCCCCTCTGTTTCTCGCCCTCTGTTTCAGCCCCTCTGTTTCTCGCCCTCTGTTTCAGCCCCTCTGTTTTAGCCCCTCTGTTTCAGCCCCTCTGTTTCAGCCCCACTGTTTCAGCCCCTCTCTTTCTCGCCCCCTTCGTCACAGCCCCTCTGTTTCAGCCCCTCTCTTTCTCGCCCCCTTTGTCACAGCCCCTCTGTTTTAGCCCCTCTGTTTCAGCCCCTCTGTTTCAGCCCCACTGTTTCAGCCCCTCTCTTTCTCGCCCCCTTTGTCACAGCCCCTCTGTTTCAGCCCCTCTGTTTCTCGCCCTCTGTTTCAGCCCCCCTGATTCAGCCCCTCTGTTTCTTGCCCTCTGTTTCAGCCCCTCTGAATCAGCTCCTCTGTTTCAGCACCTCTGTTTCAGCCCCTCTGTTTCAGCCCCTCTGTTTCTCGCCCTCTGTTTCTAACCCTCTGTTTCTCGCCCTCTGTTTCAGCCCCTCTGTTTTTCGCCCTCTGTTTCAGCCCCTGTGTTTCTCGCCCTCTGTATCAGCCCCTCTGTTTCTCGCCCTCAGTTTCTCGCCCTCTGTTTCAGCCCCTCTGTTTCGCGCTCCCTGTTTCAGCCCCTCTGTTTCAGCCCCTCTGTTTCTCGCCCTCTGTTTCTGCCCCTCTGTTTCTCGCCCTCTGTTTCAGCCCCTCTGTTTCTCGCCCTCTGCTTCAGCCCTGCTGAATCAGACCCTCTGTTTCAGCGCCTCTGAATCAGCCCCTCTGTTTCAGCCCCTCTGTTTCAGCCCCTCTCTTTCTCGCCCTCTGTTTAGGCCCTCTGTTTCTCACCCTCTGTTTCAGCCCCTCTGTTTCAGCCCCTATGTTTCTCGCCCTCTGTTTCAGCCCCTCTGTTTCTCGCCCTCTGTTTCAGCCCCTCTGATGCAGCCCCTCTGTTTCTGGCCCTCTGATTCTGCCCGTCTGTTTCTCGCCCTCTGTTTCAGCCCCTCTGTTTCTCGCCCTCTGTTTCAGCCCCTCTGTTTCAGCCCCACTGTTTCAGCCCCTCTGTTTCTCACCCTCTGTTTCTCGCCCTCTGTTTCAGCCCCTCTGTTTCTCGCCCTCTGTTTCAGCCCCTCTGTTTCTCGCCCTCTGTTTCAGCCCCTCTGTTTCAGCCCCTCTGTTTCAGCTCCTCTGTTTCAGCCCCTGTGTTTCAGCCCCTCTGTTTCAGCCCCTCTGTTTCTCACCCTCTGTTTCTGCCCCTCTGTTTCTCGCCCTCTGTTTCAGCCCCTCTGTTTCAGCCCCTCTGTTTCAGTCTCTCTGTTTCTCGCCCTCAGTTTCTCGCCCTCTGTTTCAGACCCTCTGTTTCTCGCCCTCTGTTTCAGACCCTCTGTTTCTCGCCCTCTGTTTCAGCCCCTCTGTTTCAGCCCCTCTGTTTAAGCCCCTCTGTTTCTCGCCCTCTGTTTCAGCCCCTCTGTTTCTCGCCCTCTGTTTCAGCACCTCTGTTTCAGCACCTCTGTTTCTCACCCTCTGTTTCAGCCCCCCTGTTTCTCGCCCTCTGTTTCAGCCCCTCTGAATCAGCCCCTCTGTTTCAGCCCCTCTGATTCAGCCCCTCTGATTGAGCCCCTCTGATTCATCCCCTCTGTTTCTCGCCCTCTGTTTCAGCCTCTCTGTTTCAGCCCCTCTGTTTCAACCCCTCTGTTTCTCACCCTCTGTTTCAGCCCCTCTGTTTCAGCCCCTCTGTTTCTCACCCTCTGTTTCAGCCCCTCTGTTTCTCGCCCTCTGTTTCAGCCCCTCTGATGCAGCCCCTCTGTTTCTCGCCCTCTGTTTCAGCCCCTCTGTTTCTCGCCCTCTGTTTCAGCCCCTCTGTTTCTCGCCCTCTGTTTCAGTCCCTCTGTTTCAGCCCCTCTGTTTCAGCCCCTCTGTTTCAGCCCCTCTGTTTCAGCCCCTGTGTTTCTGCCCCTCTGTTTCAGCCCCTCTGTTTCTCGCCCTCTGTTTCAGCCCCACTGTTTCTCGCCCTCTGTTTCACCCCTCTGTTTCTCGCCCTCTGTTTCAGCCCCTCTGTTTCAGCCCCTCTGTTTCAGTGTCCCTGTTTCTCACCCTCTGTTTCTCGCCCCTTTTTCAGCCCCTCTGTTTCTCGCCCTCTGTTTCAGCACCTCTGTTTCTCGCC
This sequence comes from Chiloscyllium punctatum, assembly GCF_047496795.1. Lineage (NCBI taxonomy): Eukaryota > Metazoa > Chordata > Chondrichthyes > Orectolobiformes > Hemiscylliidae > Chiloscyllium > Chiloscyllium punctatum. The sequence continues at coordinate 56,786,786 of NC_092779.1, read as the reverse complement.
CACTGTTACAGCCCCTCTGTTTCAGCCCCTCTGTTTCAGCCCCTCTGTTTCTCGCCCTCTGTTTCTCGCCCTCTGTTTCTCGCCCTTTGTTTCAGCCCCTCTGTTTCGCGCTCTCTGTTTCAGCCCCTTTGTTTCTCGCCCTCTGTTTCTGCCCCTTTGTTTCTCGCCCTCTGTTACAGCCCCTCTGTTTCTCGCCCTCTGTTTCAGCCCCACTGAATCAGACCCTCTGTTTCTGCCCCTCTGAATCAGCCCCTCTGTTTCAGCCCCTCTGTTTCACACCCTCTGTTTCAGCCGCTCTGTTTCAGCCCCTATGTTTCTCGCCCACTGTTTCAGCCCCTCTGTTTCTCGCCCTCTGTTTCAGCCCCTCTGATGCAGCCCCTCTGTTTCTCGCCCTCTGTTTCAGCCCCTCTGTTTCTCGCCCTCTGTTTCAGCCCCTCTGTTTCTCGCCCTCTGTTTCAGCCCCTCTGTTTCAGCCCCTCTGTTTCAGCCCCTCTGTTTCAGCCACTCTGTTTCTCACCCTCTGTTTCAGCCCCTCTGTTTCTCGCCCTCTTTGTCAGACCCTCAGTTTCAGCCCCTCTGTTTCAGCCCCTCTGTTTCTCGCCCTCTGTTTCAGCCCCTCTGATTCAGCCCCTCTGTTTCAGCCCCTCTGATTCAGCCCCTCTGTTTCAGCCCCTCTGTTTCAGCCCCTCTGTTTCTCGCCCACTGTTTCTCACCCTCTGTTTCTCGCCGTCTGTTGCAGCCCCTCTGTTTTTCGCACTCTGTTTCAGCCCCTCTGTTTCTCGCCCTCTATATCAGCCCCTCTGTTTCAGCCCCTCTATTTCAGCCCCTCTGTTTCAGCTCCTCTGTTTCTCGCCCTCTGTTTCTCGCCCTCTGTTTCAGCCCCTCTGTTTCTCGCCCTCTGTTTCAGCCCCTCTGTTTCTCGCCCTCTGTTTGAGTCCCTCTGTTTCAGCCCCTCTGTTTCAGCCCCTCTGTTTCAGCCACTCTGTTTCTCACCCTCTGTTTCAGGCCCTCTGTTTCTCGCCCTCTGGTTCAGCCACTCTGTTTCTCGCCTTCTGTTTCAGCCCCTCTGTTTCTCGCCCTCTGTTTCTGCCCCTCTGTTTCTCGCCCTCTGTTTCAGCCCCTCTGTTTCTCGCCCTCTGTTTCTGCCCCTCTGAATCAGCCCCTCTGTTTCAGCCCCCCTTTTTCTCACCCTCTGTTTCAGCCCCTCTGTTTCAGCCCCTCTGTTTCTCGCCCTCTGTTTCAGCCCCTCTGTTTCTCGCCCTCTGTTTCAGCCCCTCTGATGCAGCCCCTCTGTTTCTCGCCCTCTGTTTCAGCCCCTCTGTTTCTCGCCCTCTGTTTCAGCCCCTCTGTTTCTCGCCCTCTGTTTCAGTCCCACTGTTTCAGCCCCTCTGTTTCAGCCACTCTGTTTCTCGCCCTCTGTTTCAGCCCCTCTGTTTCAGCCCCACTGTTTCAACCCCTCTGTTTCTCACCCTCTGTTTCTCGCCCTCTGTTTCAGCCCCTCTGTTTCTCGCCCTCTGTTTCAGCCCCTCTGTTTCTCGCCCTCTGTTTCAGCCCCTCTGTTTTAGCCCCTCTGTTTCAGCCCCTCTGTTTCAGCCCCACTGTTTCAGCCCCTCTCTTTCTCGCCCCCTTTGTCAGCCCCTCAGTTTCAGCCCCTCTGTTTCTCGCCCTCTGTTTCAGCCCCTCTGATGCAGCCCCTCTGTTTCTGGCCCTCTGATTCTGCCCGTCTGTTTCTCGCCCTCTGTTTCAGCCCCTCTGTTTCTCGCCCTCTGTTTCAGCCCCTCTGTTTCAGCCCCACTGTTTCAGCCCCTCTGTTTCTCACCCTCTGTTTCTCGCCCTCTGTTTCAGCCCCTCTGTTTCTCGCCCTCTGTTTCAGCCCCTCTGTTTCTCGCCCTCTGTTTCAGCCCCTCTGTTTCAGCCCCTCTGTTTCAGCTCCTCTGTTTCAGCCCCTGTGTTTCAGCCCCTCTGTTTCAGCCCCTCTGTTTCTCACCCTCTGTTTCAGCCCCTCTGTTTCTCGCCCTCTGTTTCAGCCCCTCTGTTTCAGCCCCTCTGTTTCAGTCTCTCTGTTTCTCGCCCTCAGTTTCTCGCCCTCTGTTTCAGACCCTCTGTTTCTCGCCCTCTGTTTCAGACCCTCTGTTTCTCGCCCTCTGTTTCAGCCCCTCTGTTTCAGCCCCTCTGTTTAAGCGCCTCTGTTTCTCGCCCTCTGTTTCAGCCCCTCTGTTTCTCGCCCTCTGTTTCAGCACCTCTGTTTCAGCACCTCTGTTTCTCACCCTCTGTTTCAGCCCCCCTGTTTCTCGCCCTCTGTTTCAGCCCCTCTGAATCAGCCCCTCTGTTTCAGCCCCTCTGATTCAGCCCCTCTGATTGAGCCCCTCTGATTCATCCCCTCTGTTTCTCGCCCTCTGTTTCAGCCTCTCTGTTTCAGCCCCTCTGTTTCAGCCCCTCTGTTTCTCACCCTCTGTTTCAGCCCCTCTGTTTCAGCCCCTCTGTTTCTCACCCTCTGTTTCAGCCCCTCTGTTTCTCGCCCTCTGTTTCAGCCCCTCTGATGCAGCCCCTCTGTTTCTCGCCCTCTGTTTCAGCCCCTCTGTTTCTCGCCCTCTGTTTCAGCCCCTCTGTTTCTCGCCCTCTGTTTCAGTCCCTCTGTTTCAGCCCCTCTGTTTCAGCCCCTCTGTTTCAGCCCCTCTGTTTCAGCCCCTGTGTTTCTGCCCCTCTGTTTCAGCCCCTCTGTTTCTCGCCCTCTGTTTCAGCCCCACTGTTTCTCGCCCTCTGTTTCACCCCTCTGTTTCTCGCCCTCTGTTTCAGCCCCTCTGTTTCAGCCCCTCTGTTTCAGTGTCCCTGTTTCTCACCCTCTGTTTCTCGCCCCTTTTTCAGCCCCTCTGTTTCTCGCCCTCTGTTTCAGCACCTCTGTTTCTCGCCCACTGTTACAGCCCCTCTGTTTCAGCCCCTCTGTTTCTCGCCCTCTGTTTCTCGCCCTCTGTTTCTCGCCCTTTGTTTCAGCCCCTCTGTTTCGCGCTCTCTGTTTCAGCCCCTTTGTTTCTCGCCCTCTGTTTCTGCCCCTTTGTTTCTCGCCCTCTGTTACAGCCCCTCTGTTTCTCGCCCTCTGTTTCAGCCCCACTGAATCAGACCCTCTGTTTCTGCCCCTCTGAATCAGCCCCTCTGTTTCAGCCCCTCTGTTTCACACCCTCTGTTTCAGCCGCTCTGTTTCAGCCCCTATGTTTCTCGCCCACTGTTTCAGCCCCTCTGTTTCTCGCCCTCTGTTTCAGCCCCTCTGATGCAGCCCCTCTGTTTCTCGCCCTCTGTTTCAGCCCCTCTGTTTCTCGCCCTCTGTTTCAGCCCCTCTGTTTCTCGCCCTCTGTTTCAGCCCCTCTGTTTCAGCCCCTCTGTTTCAGCCCCTCTGTTTCAGCCACTCTGTTTCTCACCCTCTGTTTCAGCCCCTCTGTTTCTCGCCCTCTTTGTCAGCCCCTCAGTTTCAGCCCCTCTGTTTCAGCCCCTCTGTTTCTCGCCCTCTGTTTCAGCCCCTCTGATTCAGCCCCTCTGTTTCAGCCCCTCTGATTCAGCCCCTCTGTTTCAGCCCCTCTGTTTCAGCCCCTCTGTTTCTCGCCCACTGTTTCTCACCCTCTGTTTCTCGCCGTCTGTTGCAGCCCCTCTGTTTTTCGCACTCTGTTTCAGCCCCTCTGTTTCTCGCCCTCTATATCAGCCCCTCTGTTTCAGCCCCTCTATTTCAGCCCCTCTGTTTCAGCTCCTCTGTTTCTCGCCCTCTGTTTCTCGCCCTCTGTTTCAGCCCCTCTCTTTCTCGCCCTCTGTTTCAGCCCCTCTGTTTCTCGCCCTCTGTTTGAGTCCCTCTGTTTCAGCCCCTCTGTTTCAGCCCCTCTGTTTCAGCCACTCTGTTTCTCACCCTCTGTTTCAGGCCCTCTGTTTCTCGCCCTCTTGTTCAGCCACTCTGTTTCTCGCCTTCTGTTTCAGCCCCTCTGTTTCTCGCCCTCTGTTTCTGCCCCTCTGTTTCTCGCCCTCTGTTTCAGCCCCTCTGTTTCTCGCCCTCTGTTTCTGCCCCTCTGAATCAGCCCCTCTGTTTCAGCCCCCCTTTTTCTCACCCTCTGTTTCAGCCCCTCTGTTTCAGCCCCTCTGTTTCTCGCCCTCTGTTTCAGCCCCTCTGTTTCTCGCCCTCTGTTTCAGCCCCTCTGATGCAGCCCCTCTGTTTCTCGCCCTCTGTTTCAGCCCCTCTGTTTCTCGCCCTCTGTTTCAGCCCCTCTGTTTCTCGCCCTCTGTTTCAGTCCCACTGTTTCAGCCCCTCTGTTTCAGCCACTCTGTTTCTCGCCCTCTGTTTCAGCCCCTCTGTTTCAGCCCCACTGTTTCAACCCCTCTGTTTCTCACCCTCTGTTTCTCGCCCTCTGTTTCAGCCCCTCTGTTTCTCGCCCTCTGTTTCAGCCCCTCTGTTTCTCGCCCTCTGTTTCAGCCCCTCTTTTTCAGCCCCTCTGTTTCAGCCCCTCTGTTTCAGCCCCACTGTTTCAACCCCTCTGTTTCTCGCCCTCTGTTTCAGCCCCTCTTTTTCAGCCCCTCTGTTTCTCGCCCTCTGTTTCAGCCCCTCTGTTTCTCGCCTTCTGTTTCAGCCCCTCTCTTTCTCGCCCTCTGTTTCAGCCACTCTGTTTCTCGCCCTCTGTTTCAGCCCCTCTGTTTCAGCCCCACTGTTTCAACCCCTCTGTTTCTCACCCTCTGTTTCTCGCCCTCTGTTTCAGCCCCTCTGTTTCTCGCCCTCTGTTTCAGCCCCTCTGTTTCTCGCCCTCTGTTTCAGCCCCTCTGTTTCAGCCCCTCTGTTTCAGTCTCTCTGTTTCTCGCCCTCAGTTTCTCGCCCTCTGTTTCAGACCCTCTGTTTCAGACCCTCTGTTTCAGCCCCTCTGTTTCTCGCCCTCTGTTTCAGCCCCTCTGTTTCAGCCCCTCTGTTTAAGCCCCTCTGTTTCAGCCCCCCTGTTTCTCGCCCTCTGTTTCAGCCCCTCTGAATCAGCCCCTCTGTTTCAGCCCCTCTGGTTCAGCCCCTCTGATTGAGCCCCTCTGATTCAGCCCCTCTGTTTCTCGCCCTCTGTTTCAGCCTCTCTGTTTCAGCCCCTCTGTTTCAGCCCCTCTGTTTCTCACCCTCTGTTTCAGCCCCTCTGTTTCAGCCCCTCTGTTTCCCGCCCTCTGTTTCAGCCCCTCTGTTTCTCGCCCTCTGTTTCAGCCCCTCTGATGCAGCCCCTCTGTTTCTCGCCCTCTGTTTCAGCCCCTCTGTTTCTCGCCCTCTGTTTCAGCCCCTCTGTTTCTCGCCCTCTGTTTCAGTCCCTCTGTTTCAGCCCCTCTGTTTCAGCCCCTCTGTTTCAGCCACTCTGTTTCTCACCCTCTGTTTCAGCCCCTCTGTTTCTCGCCCTGTTTCAGCCACTCTGTTTCTCGCCTTCTGTTTCAGCCCCTCTGTTTCTCGCCCTCTGTTTCAGCCCCTCTTTTCCAGCCCCTCTGTTTCAGCCCCTCTGTTTCAGCCCCTCTGTTTCAGCCCCTGTGTTTCAGCCCCACTGTTTCAGCCCCTCTGTTTCTCGCCCTCTGTTTCAGCCCCACTGTTTCTCGCCCTCTGTTTCACCCCTCTGTTTCTCGCCCTCTGTTTCAGCCCCTCTGCTTCAGCCCCACTGTTTCAGTCTCCCTGTTTCTCACCCTCTGTTTCTCGCCCCTTTTTCAGCCCCTCTGTTTCTCGCCCTCTGTTTCAGCACCTCTGTTTCTCGCCCACTGTTACAGCCCCTCTGTTTCAGCCCCTCTGTTTCAGCCCCTCTGTTTCTCGCCCTCTGTTTCTCGCCCTCTGTTTCTCGCCCTTTGTTTCAGCCCCTCTGTTTCGCGCTCTCTGATTCAGCCCCTCTGTTTCTCGCCCTCTGTTTCAGCACCTCTGTTTCTCGCCCACTGTTACAGCCCCTCTGTTTCAGCCCCTCTGTTTCAGCCCCTCTGTTAAACGCCCTCTGTTTCTCGCCCTCTGTTTCTCGCCCTTTGTTTCAGCCCCTCTGTTTCGCGCTCTCTGATTCAGCCCCTCTGTTTCGCACCCTCTGTTTCTCGCCCTCTGCTTCAGCCCCTCTGTTTCTCGCACTCTGTTTCAGCCCCTCTGTTTTAGCCACTCTGTTTCAGCCCCTCTGTTTCAGCCCCACTGTTTCAGCCCCTCTGTTTCTCGGCCTCTTTGTCAGCCAATCAGTTTCAGCCCCTCTGTTTCAGCCCCTCTGTTTCTCGCCCTCTGTTTCAGCACCTCTGTTTCTCGCCCTCTGTTTCAGCCCCTCTGTTTCACCCCCTCTGTTTCAGCCCCTCTGTTTCAGCCCCACTGTTTCTCGCCCTCTGTTTCAGCCCCTCTGTTTCTCGCCCTCTGTTTCAGCCCCTCTTTTTCAGCCCCTCTGTTTCAGCCCGTCTGTTTCAGCTCCTCTGTTTCAGCCCCTGTGTTTTAGCCCCTCTGTTTCAGCCCCTCTGTTTCTCACCCTCTGTTTCAGCCCCTCTGTTTCTCGCCCTCTGTTTCAGCCCCTCTGTTTCAGCCCCTCTGTTTCAGTCTCTCTGTTTCTCGCCCTCAGTTTCTCGCCCTCTGTTTCAGACCCTCTGTTTCTCGCCCTCTGTTTCAGACCCTCTGTTTCTCGCCCTCTGTTTCAGCCCCTCTGTTTCAGCCCCTCTGTTTAAGCCCCTCTGTTTCTCGCCCTCTGTTTCAGCCCCTCTGTTTCTCGCCCTCTGTTTCAGCACCTCTGTTTCAGCACCTCTGTTTCTCACCCTCTGTTTCAGCCCCCCTGTTTCTCGCCCTCTGTTTCAGCCCCTCTGAATCAGCCCCTCTGTTTCAGCCCCTCTGATTCAGCCCCTCTGATTGAGCCCCTCTGATTCATCCCCTCTGTTTCTCGCCCTCTGTTTCAGCCTCTCTGTTTCAGCCCCTCTGTTTCAGCCCCTCTGTTTCTCACCCTCTGTTTCAGCCCCTCTGTTTCAGCCCCTCTGTTTCTCACCCTCTGTTTCAGCCCCTCTGTTTCTCGCCCTCTGTTTCAGCCCCTCTGATGCAGCCCCTCTGTTTCTCGCCCTCTGTTTCAGCCCCTCTGTTTCTCGCCCTCTGTTTCAGCCCCTCTGTTTCTCGCCCTCTGTTTCAGTCCCTCTGTTTCAGCCCCTCTGTTTCAGCCCCTCTGTTTCAGCCACTCTGTTTCTCACCCTCTGTTTCAGCCCCTCTGTTTCTCGCCCTGTTTCAGCCACTCTGTTTCTCGCCTTCTGTTTCAGCCCCTCTGTTTCTCGCCCTCTGTTTCAGCCCCTCTTTTCCAGCCCCTCTGTTTCAGCCCCTCTGTTTCAGCCCCTCTGTTTCAGCCCCTGTGTTTCTGCCCCTCTGTTTCAGCCCCTCTGTTTCTCGCCCTCTGTTTCAGCCCCACTGTTTCTCGCCCTCTGTTTCACCCCTCTGTTTCTCGCCCTCTGTTTCAGCCCCTCTGTTTCAGCCCCTCTGTTTCAGTCTCCCTGTTTCTCACCCTCTGTTTCTCGCCCCTTTTTCAGCCCCTCTGTTTCTCGCCCTCTGTTTCAGCACCTCTGTTTCTCGCCCACTGTTACAGCCCCTCTGTTTCAGCCCCTCTGTTTCAGCCCCTCTGTTTCTCGCCCTCTGTTTCTCGCCCTCTGTTTCTCGCCCTTTGTTTCAGCCCCTCTGTTTCGCGCTCTCTGTTTCAGCACCTTTGTTTATCGCCCTCTGTTTCTGCCCCTTTGTTTCTCGCCCTCTGTTACAGCCCCTCTGTTTCTCGCCCTCTGTTTCAGCCCCACTGAATCAGACCCTCTGTTTCTGCCCCTCTGAATCAGCCCCTCTGTTTCAGCCCCTCTGTTTCACACCCTCTGTTTCAGCCGCTCTGTTTCAGCCCCTATGTTTCTCGCCCACTGTTTCAGCCCCTCTGTTTCTCGCCCTCTGTTTCAGCCCCTCTGATGCAGCCCCTCTGTTTCTCGCCCTCTGTTTCAGCCCCTCTGTTTCTCGCCCTCTGTTTCAGCCCCTCTGTTTCTCGCCCTCTGTTTCAGCCCCTCTGTTTCAGCCCCTCTGTTTCAGCCCCTCTGTTTCAGCCACTCTGTTTCTCACCCTCTGTTTCAGCCCCTCTGTTTCTCGCCCTCTTTGTCAGCCCCTCAGTTTCAGCCCCTCTGTTTCAGCCACTCTGTTTCTCACCCTCTGTTTCAGCCCCTCTGTTTCTCGCCCTCTTTGTCAGCCCCTCAGTTTCAGCCCCTCTGATTCAGCCCCTCTGTTTCAGCCCCTCTGATTCAGCCCCTCTGTTTCAGCCCCTCTGTTTCAGCCCCTCTGTTTCTCGCCCTCTGTTTCTCACCCTCTGTTTCTCGCCGTCTGTTGCAGCCCCTCTGTTTTTCGCACTCTGTTTCAGCCCCTCTGTTTCTCGCCCTCTGTATCAGCCCCTCTGTTTCAGCCCCTCTATTTCAGCCCCTCTGTTTCAGCTCCTCTGTTTCTCGCCCTCTGTTTCTCGCCCTCTGTTTCAGCCCCTCTCTTTCTCGCCCTCTGTTTCAGCCCCTCTGTTTCTCGCCCTCTGTTTGAGTCCCTCTGTTTCAGCCCCTCTGTTTCAGCCCCTCTGTTTCAGCCACTCTGTTTCTCACCCTCTGTTTCAGGCCCTCTGTTTCTCGCCCTCTGGTTCAGCCACTCTGTTTCTCGCCTTCTGTTTCAGCCCCTCTGTTTCTCGCCCTCTGTTTCTGCCCCTCTGTTTCTCGCCCTCTGTTTCAGCCCCTCTGTTTCTCGCCCTCTGTTTCTGCCCCTCTGAATCAGCCCCTCTGTTTCAGCCCCCCTTTTTCTCACCCTCTGTTTCAGCCCCTCTGTTTCAGCCCCTCTGTTTCTCGCCCTCTGTTTCAGCCCCTCTGTTTCTCGCCCTCTGTTTCAGCCCCTCTGATGCAGCCCCTCTGTTTCTCGCCCTCTGTTTCAGCCCCTCTGTTTCTCGCCCTCTGTTTCAGCCCCTCTGTTTCTCGCCCTCTGTTTCAGCCCCTCTGATGCAGCCCCTCTGTTTCTCGCCCTCTGTTTCAGCCCCTCTGTTTCTCGCCCTCTGTTTCAGCCCCTCTTTTTCAGCCCCTCTGTTTCAGCCCCTCTGTTTCAGCCCCACTGTTTCAACCCCTCTGTTTCTCGCCCTCTGTTTCAGCCCCTCTTTTTCAGCCCCTCTGTTTCTCGCCCTCTGTTTCAGCCCCTCTGTTTCTCGCCCTCTGTTTCAGCCCCTCTCTTTCTCGCCCTCTGTTTCAGCCACTCTGTTTCTCGCCCTCTGTTTCAGCCCCTCTGTTTCAGCCCCACTGTTTCAACCCCTCTGTTTCTCACCCTCTGTTTCTCGCCCTCTGTTTCAGCCCCTCTGTTTCTCGCCCTCTGTTTCAGCCCCTCTGTTTCTCGCCCTCTGTTTTAGCCCCTCTGTTTCAGCCCCTCTGTTTCAGTCTCTCTGTTTCTCGCCCTCAGTTTCTCGCCCTCTGTTTCAGACCCTCTGTTTCAGACCCTCTGTTTCAGCCCCTCTGTTTCTCGCCCTCTGTTTCAGCCCCTCTGTTTCAGCCCCTCTGTTTAAGCCCCTCTGTTTCTCGCCCTCTGTTTCAGCCCCTGTGTTTCTCGCCCTCTGTTTCAGCACCTCTGTTTCAGCACCTCTGTTTCTCACCCTCTGTTTCAGCCCCCCTGTTTCTCGCCCTCTGTTTCAGCCCCTCTGAATCAGCCCCTCTGTTTCAGCCCCTCTGGTTCAGCCCCTCTGATTGAGCCCCTCTGATTCAGCCCCTCTGTTTCTCGCCCTCTGTTTCAGCCTCTCTGTTTCAGCCCCTCTGTTTCAGCCCCTCTGTTTCTCACCCTCTGTTTCAGCCCCTCTGTTTCAGCCCCTCTGTTTCTCGCCCTCTGTTTCTCGCCCTCTGTTTCAGCCCCTCTGTTTCTCACTCACTGTTTCAGCCCCTCTGTTTCGCGCTCTCTGTTTCAGCCCCTCTGTTTCAGCCCCTCTGTTTCTCCCCCTCTGTTTCTGCCCCTCTCTTTCTCGCCCTCTGTTTCAGCCCCTCTGTTTCTCACCCTCTGTTTCAGCCCCGCTGATTCAGACACTCTGTTTCAGCCCCTCTGAATCAGCCCCTCTGATTCAGCCCCTCTGTTTCAGCCCCTCTGTTTCAGCCGCTCCGTTTCTCGCCCTCTGTTTCAGCCCCTCTGTTTCTCGCCCTGTTTCAGCCCCTCTGATTCAGCCCCTCTGTTTCTCGCCCTCTGTTTCAGCCCCTCTGTTTCTCGCCCTCTGTTTCAGCCCCTCTGTTTCTCGCCCTCTGCTTCAGCCCCTCTGTTTCTCGCCCTCTGTTTCAGCCCCTCTGTTTTAGCCCCACTGTTTCAGCCCCTCTCTTTCTCGCCCCCTTTGTCAGCCCCTCAGTTTCAGCCCCTCTGTTTCTCGCCCTCTGTTTCAGCCCCTCTGATTCAGCCCCTCTGTTTCAGCCCCTCTGTTTCTCGCCCTCTGTTTCAGCCCCCCTGATTCAGCCCCTCTGTTTCTTGCCCTCTGTTTCAGCCCCTCTGAATCAGCTCCTCTGTTTCAGCACCTCTGTTTCAGCCCCTCTGTTTCAGCCCCTCTGTTTCTCGCCCTCTGTTTCTAACCCTCTGAATCAGCTCCTCTGTTTCAGCACCTCTGTTTCAGTCCCTCTGTTTCAGCCCCTCTGTTTCAGCCCCTCTGTTTCAGCCACTCTGTTTCTCACCCTCTGTTTCAGCCCCTCTGTTTCTCGCCCTGTTTCAGCCACTCTGTTTCTCGCCTTCTGTTTCAGCCCCTCTGTTTCTCGCCCTCTGTTTCAGCCCCTCTGATTCAGCCCCTCTGTTTCAGCCCCTCTGATTCAGCCCCTCTGTTTCAGCCCCTCTGTTTCAGCCCCTCTGTTTCTCGCCCTCTGTTTCTCACCCTCTGTTTCTCGCCGTCTGTTGCAGCCCCTCTGTTTTTCGCACTCTGTTTCAGCCCCTCTGTTTCTCGCCCTCTGTATCAGCCCCTCTGTTTCAGCCCCTCGATTTCAGCCCCTCTGTTTCAGCTCCTCTGTTTCTCGCCCTCTGTTTCTCGCCCTCTGTTTCAGCCCCTCTCTTTCTCGCCCTCTGTATCAGCCCCTCTGTTTCAGCCCTCTGTTTCAGCCCCTCTGTTTCAGCCCCTCTGTTTCTCGCCCTCTGTTTCTCGCCCTCTGTTTCAGCCCCTCTGTTTCTCACTCACTGTTTCAGCCCCTCTGTTTCACGCTCTCTGTTTCAGCCCCTCTGTTTCAGCCCCTCTGTTTCTCCCCCTCTGTTTCTGCCCCTCTGTTTCTCGCCCTCTGTTTCAGCCCCTCTGTTTCTCGCCCTCTGTTTCAGCCCCGCTGATTCAGACACTCTGTTTCAGCCCCTCAGAATCAGCCCCTCTGATTCAGCCCCTCTGTTTCAGCCCCTCTGTTTCAGCCGCTCCGTTTCTCGCCCTCTGTTTCAGCCCCTCTGTTTCTCGCCCTCTGTTTCAGCCCCTCTGTTTCTTGCCCTCTGTTTCACCCCCTCTGATTCAGCCCCTCTGTTTCTCGCCCTCTGTTTCAGCCCCTCTGTTTCTCGCCCTCTGTTTCAGCCCCTCTGTTCCTCGCCCTCTGCTTCAGCCCCTCTGTTTCTCGCCCTCTGTTTCAGCCCCTCTGTTTTAGCCCCTCTGTTTCAGCCCCTCTGTTTCAGCCCCACTGTTTCAGCCCCTCTCTTTCTCGCCCCCTTTGTCAGCCCCTCAGTTTCAGCCCCTCTGTTTCTCGCCCTCTGTTTCAGCCCCTCTGATTCAGCCCCTCTGTTTCAGCCCCTCTGTTTCTCGCCCTCTGTTTCAGCCCCCCTGATTCAGCCCCTCTGTTTCTTGCCCTCTGTTTCAGCCCCTCTGAATGAGCTCCTCTGTTTCAGCACCTCTGTTTCAGCCCCTCTGTTTCAGCCCCTCTGTTTCTCGCCCTCTGTTTCTAACCCTCTGAATCAGCTCCTCTGTTTCAGCACCTCTGTTTCAGTCCCTCTGTTTCAGCCCCTCTGTTTCAGCCCCTCTGTTTCAGCCACTCTGTTTCTCACCCTCTGTTTCAGCCCCTCTGTTTCTCGCCCTGTTTCAGCCACTCTGTTTCTCGCCTTCTGTTTCAGCCCCTCTGTTTCTCGCCCTCTGTTTCAGCCCCTCTTTTCCAGCCCCTCTGTTTCAGCCCCTCTGTTTCAGCCCCTCTGTTTCAGCCCCTGTGTTTCAGCCCCTCTGTTTCAGCCCCTCTGTTTCTCGCCCTCTGTTTCAGCCCCACTGTTTCTCGCCCTCTGTTTCACCCCTCTGTTTCTCGCCCTCTGTTTCAGCCCCTCTGCTTCAGCACCTCTGTTTCAGTCTCCCTGTTTCTCACCCTCTGTTTCTCGCCCCTTTTTCAGCCCCTCTGTTTCTCGCCCTCTGTTTCAGCACCTCTGTTTCTCGCCCACTGTTACAGCCCCTCTGTTTCAGCCCCTCTGTTTCAGCCCCTCTGTTTCTCGCCCTCTGTTTCTCGCCCTCTGTTTCTCGCCCTTTGTTTCAGCCCCTCTGTTTCGCGCTCTCTGTTTCAGCCCCTCTATTTCTCGCCCTCTGTTTCTGCCCCTTTGTTTCTCGCCCTCTGTTACAGCCCCTCTGTTTCTCGCCCTCTGTTTCAGCCCCGCTGAATCAGACCCTCTGTTTCTGCCCCTCTGAATCAGCCCCTCTGTTTCAGCCCCTCTGTTTCACACCCTCTGTTTCAGCCGCTCTGTTTCAGCCCCTATGTTTCTCGCCCACTGTTTCAGCCCCTCTGTTTCTCGCCCTCTGTTTCAGCCCCTCTGATGCAGCCCCTCTGTTTCTCGCCCTCTGTTTCAGCCCCTCTATTTCTCGCCCTCTGTTTCAGCCCCTCTGTTTCTCGCCCTCTGTTTCAGCCCCTCTGTTTCAGCCCCTCTGTTTCAGCCCCTCTGTTTCAGCCACTCTGTTTTTCACCCTCTGTTTCAGCCCCTCTGTTTCTCGCCCTCTTTGCCAGCCCCTCAGTTTCAGCCCCTCTGTTTCAGCCCCTCTGTTTCTCGCCCTCTGTTTCAGCCCCTCTGATTCAGCCCCTCTGTTTCAGCCCCTCTGATTCAGCCCCTCTGTTTCAGCCCCTCTGTTTCAGCCCCTCTGTTTCTCGCCCTCTGTTTCTCACCCTCTGTTTCTCGCCGTCTGTTGCAGCCCCTCTGTTTTTCGCACTCTGTTTCAGCCCCTCTGTTTCTCGCCCTCTGTATCAGCCCCTCTGTTTCAGCCCCTCTATTTCAGCCCCTCTGTTTCAGCTCCTCTGTTTCCCGCCCTCCGTTTCTCGCCCTCTGTTTCAGCCCCTCTCTTTCTCGCCCTCTGTATCAGCCCCTCTGTTTCAGCCCTCTGTTTCAGCCCCTCTGTTTCAGCCCCTCTGTTTCTCGCCCTCTGTTTCTCGCCCTCTGTTTCAGCCCTTCTGTTTCTCACTCACTGTTTCAGCCCCTCTGTTTCGCGCTCTCTGTTTCAGCCCCTCTGTTTCAGCCCCTCTGTTTCTCCCCCTCTGTTTCTGCCCCTCTCTTTCTCGCCCTCTGTTTCAGCTCCTCTGTTTCTCGCCCTCTGTTTCAGCCCCTCTGTTTCTCGCCCTCTGTTTCAGCCCCTCTGTTTCTCGCCCACTGTTTCAGCCCCTCTGATTCAGCCCCTCTGTTCCCCGCCCTCTGTTTCAGCCCCTCTGTTTCTCGCCCTCTGTTTCAGCCCCTCTGTTTCTCGCCCTCTGTTTCAGCCCCTCTGTTTTAGCCCCTCTGTTTCAGCCCCTCTGTTTCAGCCCCACTGTTTCAGCCCCTCTCTTTCTCGCCCCCTTTGTCACAGCCCCTCTGTTTCAGCCCCTCTGTTTCAGCCCCTCTCTTTCTCGCCCCCTTTGTCACAGCCCCTCTGTTTCAGCCCCTCTGTTTCTCGCCCTCTGTTTCAGCCCCCCTGATTCAGCCCCTCTGTTTCTCGCCCTCTGTTTCAGCCCCTCTGTTTCTCGCCCTCTGTTTCAGCCCCTCTGTTTCTCGCCCTCTGTTTCAGCCCCTCTGTTTCTCGCCCTCTGTTTCAGCCCCTCTGATTCAGCCCCTCTGTTTCTCGCCCTCTGTTTCAGCCCCTCTGTTTCTCGCCCTCTGTTTCAGCCCCTCTGTTTCTCGCCCTCTGTTTCAGCCCCTCTGTTTTAGCCCCTCTGTTTCAGCCCCTCTGTTTCAGCCCCACTGTTTCAGCCCCTCTCTTTCTCGCCCCCTTTGTCACAGCCCCTCTGTTTCAGCCCCTCTGTTTCAGCCCCTCTCTTTCTCGCCCCCTTTGTCACAGCCCCTCTGTTTTAGCCCCTCTGTTTCAGCCCCTCTGTTTCAGCCCCACTGTTTCAGCCCCTCTCTTTCTCGCCCCCTTTGTCACAGCCCCTCTGTTTCAGCCCCTCTGTTTCTCGCCCTCTGTTTCAGCCCCCCTGATTCAGCCCCTCTGTTTCTTGCCCTCTGTTTCAGCCCCTCTGAATCAGCTCCTCTGTTTCAGCACCTCTGTTTCAGCCCCTCTGTTTCAGCCCCTCTGTTTCTCGCCCTCTGTTTCTAACCCTCTGTTTCTCGCCCTCTGTTTCAGCCCCTCTGTTTTTCGCCCTCTGTTTCAGCCCCTCTGTTTCTCGCCCTCTGTATCAGCCCCTCTGTTTCTCGCCCTCAGTTTCTCGCCCTCTGTTTCAGCCCCTCTGTTTCGCGCTCTCTGTTTCAGCCCCTCTGTTTCAGCCCCTCTGTTTCTCGCCCTCTGTTTCTGCCCCTCTGTTTCTCGCCCTCTGTTTCAGCCCCTCTGTTTCTCGCCCTCTGCTTCAGCCCCGCTGAATCAGACCCTCTGTTTCAGCGCCTCTGAATCAGCCCCTCTGTTTCAGCCCCTCTGTTTCAGCCCCTCTCTTTCTCGCCCTCTGTTTAGGCCCTCTGTTTCTCACCCTCTGTTTCAGCCCCTCTGTTTCAGCCCCTATGTTTCTCGCCCTCTGTTTCAGCCCCTCTGTTTCTCGCCCTCTGTTTCAGCCCCTCTGATGCAGCCCCTCTGTTTCTCGCCCTCTGATTCTGCCCGTCTGTTTCTCACCCTCTGTTTCAGCCCCTCTGTTTCTCGCCCTCTGTTTCAGCCCCTCTGTTTCAGCCCCACTGTTTCAGCCCCTCTGTTTCTCACCCTCTGTTTCTCGCCCTCTGTTTCAGCCCCTCTGCTTCTCGCCCTCTGTTTCAGCCCCTCTGTTTCTCGCCCTCTGTTTCAGCCCCTCTTTTTCAGCCCCTCTGTTTCAGCCCCTCTGTTTCAGCTCCTCTGTTTCAGCCCCTGTGTTTCAGCCCCTCTGTTTCAGCCCCTCTGTTTCTCACCCTCTGTTTCAGCCCCTCTGTTTCTCGCCCTCTGTTTCAGCCCCTCTGTTTCAGCCCCTCTGTTTCAGTCTCTCTGTTTCTCGCCCTCAGTTTCTCGCCCTCTGTTTCAGACCCTCTGTTTCTCGCCCTCTGTTTCAGCCCCTCTGTTTCAGCCCCTCTGTTTAAGCCCCTCTGTTTCTCGCCTTCTGTTTCAGCCCCTCTGTTTCTCGCCCTCTGTTTCAGCACCTCTGTTTCAGCACCTCTGTTTCTCACCCTCTGTTTCAGCCCCCCTGTTTCTCGCCCTCTGTTTCAGCCCCTCTGAATCAGCCCCTCTGTTTCAGCCCCTCTGATTCAGCCCCTCTGATTGAGCCCCTCTGATTCATCCCCTCTGTTTCTCGCCCTCTGTTTCAGCCTCTCTGTTTCAGCCCCTCTGTTTCAGCCCCTCTGTTTCTCACCCTCTGTTTCAGCCCCTCTGTTTCAGCCCCTCTGTTTCTCACCCTCTGTTTCAGCCCCTCTGTTTCTCGCCCTCTGTTTCAGCCCCTCTGATGCAGCCCCTCTGTTTCTCGCCCTCTGTTTCAGCCCCTCTGTTTCTCGCCCTCTGTTTCAGCCCCTCTGTTTCTCGCCCTCTGTTTCAGTCCCTCTGTTTCAGCCCCTCTGTTTCGGCCCCTCTGTTTCAGCCACTCTGTTTCTCACCCTCTGTTTCAGCCCCTCTGTTTCTCGCCCTGTTTCAGCCACTCTGTTTCTCGCCTTCTGTTTCAGCCCCTCTGTTTCTCGCCCTCTGTTTCAGCCCCTCTTTTCCAGCCCCTCTGTTTCAGCCCCTCTGTTTCAGCCCCTCTGTTTCAGCCCCTGTGTTTCTGCCCCTCTGTTTCAGCCCCTCTGTTTCTCGCCCTCTGTTTCAGCCCCACTGTTTCTCGCCCTCTGTTTCACCCCTCTGTTTCTCGCCCTCTGTTTCAGCCCCTCTGTTTCAGCCCCTCTGTTTCAGTCTCCCTGTTTCTCACCCTCTGTTTCTCGCCCCTTTTTCAGCCCCTCTGTTTCTCGCCCTCTGTTTCAGCACCTCTGTTTCTCGCCCACTGTTACAGCCCCTCTGTTTCAGCCCCTCTGTTTCAGCCCCTCTGTTTCTCGCCCTCTGTTTCTCGCCCTCTGTTTCTCGCCCTTTGTTTCAGCCCCTCTGTTTCGCGCTCTCTGTTTCAGCCCCTTTGTTTCTCGCCCTCTGTTTCTGCCCCTTTGTTTCTCGCCCTCTGTTACAGCCCCTCTGTTTCTCGCCCTCTGTTTCAGCCCCGCTGAATCAGACCCTCTGTTTCTGCCCCTCTGAATCAGCCCCTCTGTTTCAGCCCCTCTGTTTCACACCCTCTGTTTCAGCCGCTCTGTTTCAGCCCCTATGTTTCTCGCCCACTGTTTAAGCCCCTCTGTTTCTCGCCCTCTGTTTCAGCCCCTCTGATGCAGCCCCTCTGTTTCTCGCCCTCTGTTTCAGCCCCTCTGTTTCTCGCCCTCTGTTTCAGCCCCTCTGTTTCTCGCCCTCTGTTTCAGCCCCTCTGTTTCAGCCCCTCTGTTTCAGCCCCTCTGTTTCAGCCCCTCTGTTTCAGCCACTCTGTTTCTCACCCTCTGTTTCAGCCCCTCTGTTTCTCGCCCTCTTTGTCAGCCCCTCAGTTTCAGCCCCTCTGTTTCAGCCCCTCTGTTTCTCGCCCTCTGTTTCAGCCCCTCTGATTCAGCCCCTTTGTTTCAGCCCCTCTGATTCAGCCCCTCTGTTTCAGCCCCTCTGTTTCAGCCCCTCTGTTTCTCGCCCACTGTTTCTCACCCTCTGTTTCTCGCCGTCTGTTGCAGCCCCTCTATTTTTCGCACTCTGTTTCAGCCCCTCTGTTTCTCGCCCTCTATATCAGCCCCTCTGTTTCAGCCCCTCTATTTCAGCCCCTCTGTTTCAGCTCCTCTGTTTCTCGCCCTCTGTTTCTCGCCCTCTGTTTCAGCCCCTCTCTTTCTCGCCCTCTGTTTCAGACCCTCTGTTTCTCGCCCTCTGTTTCAGGCCCTCTGTTTCTCGCCCTCTGGTTCAGCCCCTCTGTTTCTCGCCCTCTGTTTGAGTCCCTCTGTTTCAGCCCCTCTGTTTCAGCCCCTCTGTTTCAGCCACTCTGTTTCTCACCCTCTGTTTCAGGCCCTCTGTTTCTCGCCCTCTGTTTCTGCCCCTCTGTTTCTCGCCCTCTGTTTCAGCCCCTCTGTTTCTCGCCCTCTGTTTCTGCCCCTCTGAATCAGCCCCTCTGTTTCAGCCCCCCTTTTTCTCACCCTCTGTTTCAGCCCCTCTGTTTCAGCCCCTCTGTTTCTCGCCCTCTGTTTCAGCCCCTCTGTTTCTCGCCCTCTGTTTCAGCCCCTCTGATGCAGCCCCTCTGTTTCTCGCCCTCTGTTTCAGCCCCTCTGTTTCTCGCCCTCTGTTTCAGCCCCTCTGTTTCTCGCCCTCTGTTTCAGTCCCACTGTTTCAGCCCCTCTGTTTCAGCCACTCTGTTTCTCGCCCTCTGTTTCAGCCCCTCTGTTTCAGCCCCACTGTTTCAACCCCTCTGTTTCTCACCCTCTGTTTCTCGCCCTCTGTTTCAGCTCCTCTGTTTCTCGCCCTCTGTTTCAGCCCCTCTGTTTCTCGCCCTCTGTTTCAGCCCCTCTTTTTCAGCCCCTCTGTTTCAGCCCCTCTGTTTCAGCCCCACTGTTTCAACCCCTCTGTTTCTCGCCCTCTGTTTCAGCCCCTTTTTTTCAGCCCCTCTGTTTCTCGCCCTCTGTTTCATCCCCTCTGTTTCTCGCCCTCTGTTTCAGCCCCTCTCTTTCTCGCCCTCTGTTTCAGCCACTCTGTTTCTCGCCCTCTGTTTCAGCCCCTCTGTTTCAGCCCCACTGTTTCAACCCCTCTGTTTCTCACCCTCTGTTTCTCGCCCTCTGTTTCAGCCCCTCTGTTTCTCGCCCTCTGTTTCAGCCCCTCTGTTTCTCGCCCTCTGTTTCAGCCCCTCTGTTTCAGCCCCTCTGTTTCAGTCTCTCTGTTTCTCGCCCTCAGTTTCTCGCCCTCTGTTTCAGACCCTCAGTTTCAGACCCTCTGTTTCAGCCCCTCTGTTTCTCGCCCTCTGTTTCAGCCCCTCTGTTTCAGCCCCTCTGTTTAAGCCCCTCTGTTTCTCGCCCTCTGTTTCAGCCCCTCTGTTTCTCGCCCTCTGTTTCAGCACCTCTGTTTCAGCACCTCTGTTTCTCACCCTCTGTTTCAGCCCCCCTGTTTCTCGCCCTCTGTTTCAGCCCCTCTGAATCAGCCCCTCTGTTTCAGCCCCTCTGGTTCAGCCCCTCTGATTGAGCCCCTCTGATTCAGCCCCTCTGTTTCTCGCCCTCTGTTTCAGCCTCTCTGTTTCAGCCCCTCTGTTTCAGCCCCTCTGTTTCTCACCCTCTGTTTCAGCCCCTCTGTTTCAGCCCCTCTGTTTCTCGCCCTCTGTTTCAGCCCCTCTGTTTCTCGCCCTCTGTTTCAGCCCCTCTGATGCAGCCCCTCTGTTTCTCGCCCTCTGTTTCAGCCCCTCTGTTTCTCGCCCTCTGTTTCAGCCCCTCTGTTTCTCGCCCTCTGTTTCAGTCCCTCTGTTTCAGCCCCTCTGTTTCAGCCCCTCTGTTTCAGCCACTCTGTTTCTCACCCTCTGTTTCAGCCCCTCTGTTTCTCGCCCTGTTTCAGCCACTCTGTTTCTCGCCTTCTGTTTCAGCCCCTCTGTTTCTCGCCCTCTGTTTCAGCCCCTCTTTTCCAGCCCCTCTGTTTCAGCCCCTCTGTTTCAGCCCCTCTGTTTCAGCCCCTGTGTTTCAGCCCCACTGTTTCAGCCCCTCTGTTTCTCGCCCTCTGTTTCAGCCCCACTGTTTCTCGCCCTCTGTTTCACCCCTCTGTTTCTCGCCCTCTGTTTCAGCCCCTCTGCTTCAGCCCCTCTGTTTCAGTCTCCCTGTTTCTCACCCTCTGTTTCTCGCCCCTTTTTCAGCCCCTCTGCTTCTCGCCCTCTGTTTCAGCACCTCTGTTTCTCGCCCACTGTTACAGCCCCTCTGTTTCAGCCCCTCTGTTTCAGCCCCTCTGTTTCTCGCCCTCTGTTTCTCGCCCTCTGTTTCTAGCCCTTTGTTTCAGCCCCTCTGTTTCGCGCTCTCTGATTCAGCCCTTCTGTTTCTCGCCCTCTGTTTCAGCACCTCTGTTTCTCGCCCACTGTTACAGCCCCTCTGTTTCAGCCCCTCTGTTTCAGCCCCTCTGTTTCTCGCCCTCTGTTTCTCGCCCTCTGTTTCTCGCCCTTTGTTTCAGCCCCTCTGTTTCGCGCTCTCTGATTCAGCCCCTCTGTTTCGCACCCTCTGTTTCTCGCCCTCTGCTTCAGCCCCTCTGTTTCTCGCACTCTGTTTCAGCCCCTCTGTTTTAGCCACTCTGTTTCAGCCCCTCTGTTTCAGCCCCACTGTTTCAGCCCCTCTGTTTCTCGCCCTCTTTGTCAGCCAATCAGTTTCAGCCCCTCTGTTTCAGCCCCTCTGTTTCTCGCCCTCTGTTTCAGCACCTCTGTTTCTCGCCCTCTGTTTCAGCCCCTCTGTTTCACCCCCTCTGTTTCAGCCCCTCTGTTTCAGCCCCACTGTTTCTCGCCCTCTGTTTCAGCCCCTCTGTTTCTCGCCCTCTGTTTCAGCCCCTCTTTTTCAGCCCCTCTGTTTCAGCCCCTCTGTTTCAGCTCCTCTGTTTCAGCCCCTGTGTTTCAGCCCCTCTGTTTCAGCCCCTCTGTTTCTCACCCTCTGTTTCAGCCCCTCTGTTTCTCGCCCTCTGTTTCAGCCCCTCTGTTTCAGCCCCTCTGTTTCAGTCTCTCTGTTTCTCGCCCTCAGTTTCTCGCCCTCTGTTTCAGACCCTCTGTTTCTCGCCCTCTGTTTCAGACCCTCTGTTTCTCGCCCTCTGTTTCAGCCCCTCTGTTTCAGCCCCTCTGTTTAAGCCCCTCTGTTTCTCGCCCTCTGTTTCAGCCCCTCTGTTTCTCGCCCTCTGTTTCAGCACCTCTGTTTCAGCACCTCTGTTTCTCACCCTCTGTTTCAGCCCCCCTGTTTCTCGCCCTCTGTTTCAGCCCCTCTGAATAAGCCCCTCTGTTTCAGCCCCTCTGATTCAGCCCCTCTGATTGAGCCCCTCTGATTCATCCCCTCTGTTTCTCGCCCTCTGTTTCAGCCTCTCTGTTTCAGCCCCTCTGTTTCAGCCCCTCTGTTTCTCACCCTCTGTTTCAGCCCCTCTGTTTCAGCCCCTCTGTTTCTCACCCTCTGTTTCAGCCCCTCTGTTTCTCGCCCTCTGTTTCAGCCCCTCTGATGCAGCCCCTCTGTTTCTCGCCCTCTGTTTCAGCCCCTCTGTTTCTCGCCCTCTGTTTCAGCCCCTCTGTTTCTCGCCCTCTGTTTCAGTCCCTCTGTTTCAGCCCCTCTGTTTCAGCCCCTCTGTTTCAGCCACTCTGTTTCTCACCCTCTGTTTCAGCCCCTCTGTTTCTCGCCCTGTTTCAGCCACTCTGTTTCTCGCCTTCTGTTTCAGCCCCTCTGTTTCTCGCCCTCTGTTTCAGCCCCTCTTTTCCAGCCCCTCTGTTTCAGCCCCTCTGTTTCAGCCCCTCTGTTTCAGCCCCTGTGTTTCTGCCCCTCTGTTTCAGCCCCTCTGTTTCTCGCCCTCTGTTTCAGCCCCACTGTTTCTCGCCCTCTGTTTCACCCCTCTGTTTCTCGCCCTCTGTTTCAGCCCCTCTGTTTAAGCCCCTCTGTTTCAGTCTCCCTGTTTCTCACCCTCTGTTTCTCGCCCCTTTTTCAGCCCCTCTGTTTCTCGCCCTCTGTTTCAGCACCTCTGTTTCTCGCCCACTGTTAAAGCCCCTCTGTTTCAGCCCCTCTGTTTCAGCCCCTCTGTTTCTCGCCCTCTGTTTCTCGCCCTCTGTTTCTCGCCCTTTGTTTCAGCCCCTCTGTTTCGCGCTCTCTGTTTCAGCCCCTTTGTTTATCGCCCTCTGTTTCTGCCCCTTTGTTTCTCGCCCTCTGTTACAGCCCCTCTGTTTCTCGCCCTCTGTTTCAGCCCCACTGAATCAGACCCTCTGTTTCTGCCCCTCTGAATCAGCCCCTCTGTTTCAGCCCCTCTGTTTCACACCCTCTGTTTCAGCCGCTCTGTTTCAGCCCCTATGTTTCTCGCCCACTGTTTCAGCCCCTCTGTTTCTCGCCCTCTGTTTCAGCCCCTCTGATGCAGCCCCTCTGTTTCTCGCCCTCTGTTTCAGCCCATCTGTTTCTCGCCCTCTGTTTCAGCCCCTCTGTTTCTCGCCCTCTGTTTCAGCCCCTCTGTTTCAGCCCCTCTGTTTCAGCCCCTCTGTTTCAGCCACTCTGTTTCTCACCCTCTGTTTCAGCCCCTCTGTTTCTCGCCCTCTTTGTCAGCCCCTCAGTTTCAGCCCCTCTGTTTCAGCCCCTCTGTTTCTCGCCCTCTGTTTCAGCCCCTCTGATTCAGCCCCTCTGTTTCAGCCCCTCTGATTCAGCCCCTCTGTTTCAGCCCCTCTGTTTCAGCCCCTCTGTTTCTCGCCCTCTGTTTCTCACCCTCTGTTTCTCGCCGTCTGTTGCAGCCCCTCTGTTTTTCGCTCTCTGTTTCAGCCCCTCTGTTTCTCGCCCTCTGTATCAGCCCCTCTGTTTCAGCCCCTCTATTTCAGCCCCTCTGTTTCAGCTCCTCTGTTTCTCGCCCTCTGTTTCTCGCCCTCTGTTTCAGCCCCTCTCTTTCTCGCCCTCTGTTTCAGCCCCTCTGTTTCTCGCCCTCTGTTTGAGTCCCTCTGTTTCAGCCCCTCTGTTTCAGCCCCTCTGTTTCAGCCACTCTGTTTCTCACCCTCTGTTTCAGGCCCTCTGTTTCTCGCCCTCTGGTTCAGCCACTCTGTTTCTCGCCTTCTGTTTCAGCCCCTCTGTTTCAGCCCCTCTGTTTCTGCCCCTCTGTTTCTCGCCCTCTGTTTCAGCACCTCTGTTTCTCGCCCTCTGTTTCTGCCCCTCTGAATCAGCCCCTCTGTTTCAGCCCCCCTTTTTCTCACCCTCTGTTTCAGCCCCTCTGTTTCAGACCCTCTGTTTCTCGCCCTCTGTTTCAGCCCCTCTGTTTCTCGCCCTCTGTTTCAGCCCCTCTGATGCAGCCCCTCTGTTTCTCGCCCTCTGTTTCAGCCCCTCTGTTTCTCGCCCTCTGTTTCAGCCCCTCTGTTTCTCGCCCTCTGTTTCAGCCCCTCTGATGCAGCCCCTCTGTTTCTCGCCCTCTGTTTCAGCCCCTCTGTTTCTCGCCCTCTGTTTCAGCCCCTCTTTTTCAGCCCCTCTGTTTCAGCCCCTCTGTTTCAGCCCCACTGTTTCAACCCCTCTGTTTCTCGCCCTCTGTTTCAGCCCCTCTTTTTCAGCCCCTCTGTTTCTCGCCCTCTGTTTCAGCCCCTCTGTTTCTCGCCCTCTGTTTCAGCCCCTCTCTTTCTCGCCCTCTGTTTCAGCCACTCTGTTTCTCGCCCTCTGTTTCAGCCCCTCTGTTTCAGCCCCACTGTTTCAACCCCTCTGTTTCTCACCCTCTGTTTCTCGCCCTCTGTTTCAGCCCCTCTGTTTCTCGCCCTCTGTTTCAGCCCCTCTGTTTCAGCCCCTCTGTTTCTCGCCCTCTGTTTCAGCACCTCTGTTTCAGCACCTCTGTTTCTCACCCTCTGTTTCAGCCCCCCTGTTTCTCGCCCTCTGTTTCAGCCCCTCTGAATCAGCCCCTCTGTTTCAGCCCCTCTGGTTCAGCCCCTCTGATTGAGCCCCTCTGATTCAGCCCCTCTGTTTCTCGCCCTCTGTTTCAGCCTCTCTGTTTCAGCCCCTCTGTTTCAGCCCCTCTGTTTCTCACCCTCTGTTTCAGCCCCTCTGTTTCAGCCCCTCTGTTTCTCGCCCTCTGTTTCAGCCCCTCTGTTTCTCGCCCTCTGTTTCAGCCCCTCTGATGCAGCCCCTCTGTTTCTCGCCCTCTGTTTCAGCCCCTCTGTTTCTCGCCCTCTGTTTCAGCCCCTCTGTTTCTCGCCCTCTGTTTCAGTCCCTCTGTTTCAGCCCCTCTGTTTCAGCCCCTCTGTTTCAGCCACTCTGTTTCTCACCCTCTGTTTCAGCCCCTCTGTTTCTCGCCCTGTTTCAGCCACTCTGTTTCTCGCCTTCTGTTTCAGCCCCTCTGTTTCTCGCCCTCTGTTTCAGCCCCTCTTTTCCAGCCCCTCTGTTTCAGCCCCTCTGTTTCAGCCCCTCTGTTTCAGCCCCTGTGTTTCAGCCCCACTGTTTCAGCCCCTCTGTTTCTCGCCCTCTGTTTCAGCCCCACTGTTTCTCGCCCTCTGTTTCACCCCTCTGTTTCTCGCCCTCTGTTTCAGCCCCTCTGCTTCAGCCCCTCTGTTTCAGTCTCCCTGTTTCTCACCCTCTGTTTCTCGCCCCTTTTTCAGCCCCTCTGCTTCTCGCCCTCTGTTTCAGCACCTCTGTTTCTCGCCCACTGTTACAGCCCCTCTGTTTCAGCCCCTCTGTTTCAGCCCCTCTGTTTCTCGCCCTCTGTTTCTCGCCCTCTGTTTCTAGCCCTTTGTTTCAGCCCCTCTGTTTCGCGCTCTCTGATTCAGCCCTTCTGTTTCTCGCCCTCTGTTTCAGCACCTCTGTTTCTCGCCCACTGTTACAGCCCCTCTGTTTCAGCCCCTCTGTTTCAGCCCCTCTGTTTCTCGCCCTCTGTTTCTCGCCCTCTGTTTCTCGCCCTTTGTTTCAGCTCCTCTGTTTCGCGCTCTCTGATTCAGCCCCTCTGTTTCGCACCCTCTGTTTCTCGCCCTCTGCTTCAGCCCCTCTGTTTCTCGCACTCTGTTTCAGCCCCTCTGTTTTAGCCACTCTGTTTCAGCCCCTCTGTTTCAGCCCCACTGTTTCAGCCCCTCTGTTTCTCGGCCTCTTTGTCAGCCAATCAGTTTCAGCCCCTCTGTTTCAGCCCCTCTGTTTCTCGCCCTCTGTTTCAGCACCTCTGTTTCTCGCCCTCTGTTTCAGCCCCTCTGTTTCACCCCCTCTGTTTCAGCCCCTCTGTTTCAGCCCCACTGTTTCTCGCCCTCTGTTTCAGCCCCTCTGTTTCTCGCCCTCTGTTTCAGCCCCTCTTTTTCAGCCCCTCTGTTTCAGCCCCTCTGTTTCAGCTCCTCTGTTTCAGCCCCTGTGTTTCAGCCCCTCTGTTTCAGCCCCTCTGTTTCTCACCCTCTGTTTCAGCCCCTCTGTTTCTCGCCCTCTGTTTCAGCCCCTCTGTTTCAGCCCCTCTGTTTCAGTCTCTCTGTTTCTCGCCCTCAGTTTCTCGCCCTCTGTTTCAGACCCTCTGTTTCTCGCCCTCTGTTTCAGACCCTCTGTTTCTCGCCCTCTGTTTCAGCCCCTCTGTTTCAGCCCCTCTGTTTAAGCCCCTCTGTTTCTCGCCCTCTGTTTCAGCCCCTCTGTTTCTCGCCCTCTGTTTCAGCACCTCTGTTTCAGCACCTCTGTTTCTCACCCTCTGTTTCAGCCCCCCTGTTTCTCGCCCTCTGTTTCAGCCCCTCTGAATAAGCCCCTCTGTTTCAGCCCCTCTGATTCAGCCCCTCTGATTGAGCCCCTCTGATTCATCCCCTCTGTTTCTCGCCCTCTGTTTCAGCCTCTCTGTTTCAGCCCCTCTGTTTCAGCCCCTCTGTTTCTCACCCTCTGTTTCAGCCCCTCTGTTTCAGCCCCTCTGTTTCTCACCCTCTGTTTCAGCCCCTCTGTTTCTCGCCCTCTGTTTCAGCCCCTCTGATGCAGCCCCTCTGTTTCTCGCCCTCTGTTTCAGCCCCTCTGTTTCTCGCCCTCTGTTTCAGCCCCTCTGTTTCTCGCCCTCTGTTTCAGTCCCTCTGTTTCAGCCCCTCTGTTTCAGCCCCTCTGTTTCAGCCACTCTGTTTCTCACCCTCTGTTTCAGCCCCTCTGTTTCTCGCCCTGTTTCAGCCACTCTGTTTCTCGCCTTCTGTTTCAGCCCCTCTGTTTCTCGCCCTCTGTTTCAGCCCCTCTTTTCCAGCCCCTCTGTTTCAGCCCCTCTGTTTCAGCCCCTCTGTTTCAGCCCCTGTGTTTCTGCCCCTCTGTTTCAGCCCCTCTGTTTCTCGCCCTCTGTTTCAGCCCCACTGTTTCTCGCCCTCTGTTTCACCCCTCTGTTTCTCGCCCTCTGTTTCAGCCCCTCTGTTTCAGCCCCTCTGTTTCAGTCTCCCTGTTTCTCACCCTCTGTTTCTCGCCCCTTTTTCAGCCCCTCTGTTTCTCGCCCTCTGTTTCAGCACCTCTGTTTCTCGCCCACTGTTAAAGCCCCTCTGTTTCAGCCCCTCTGTTTCAGCCCCTCTGTTTCTCGCCCTCTGTTTCTCGCCCTCTGTTTCTCGCCCTTTGTTTCAGCCCCTCTGTTTCGCGCTCTCTGTTTCAGCCCCTTTGTTTATCGCCCTCTGTTTCTGCCCCTTTGTTTCTCGCCCTCTGTTACAGCCCCTCTGTTTCTCGCCCTCTGTTTCAGCCCCACTGAATCAGACCCTCTGTTTCTGCCCCTCTGAATCAGCCCCTCTGTTTCAGCCCCTCTGTTTCACACCCTCTGTTTCAGCCGCTCTGTTTCAGCCCCTATGTTTCTCGCCCACTGTTTCAGCCCCTCTGTTTCTCGCCCTCTGTTTCAGCCCCTCTGATGCAGCCCCTCTGTTTCTCGCCCTCTGTTTCAGCCCATCTGTTTCTCGCCCTCTGTTTCAGCCCCTCTGTTTCTCGCCCTCTGTTTCAGCCCCTCTGTTTCAGCCCCTCTGTTTCAGCCCCTCTGTTTCAGCCACTCTGTTTCTCACCCTCTGTTTCAGCCCCTCTGTTTCTCGCCCTCTTTGTCAGCCCCTCAGTTTCAGCCCCTCTGTTTCAGCCCCTCTGTTTCTCGCCCTCTGTTTCAGCCCCTCTGATTCAGCCCCTCTGTTTCAGCCCCTCTGATTCAGCCCCTCTGTTTCAGCCCCTCTGTTTCAGCCCCTCTGTTTCTCGCCCTCTGTTTCTCACCCTCTGTTTCTCGCCGTCTGTTGCAGCCCCTCTGTTTTTCGCTCTCTGTTTCAGCCCCTCTGTTTCTCGCCCTCTGTATCAGCCCCTCTGTTTCAGCCCCTCTATTTCAGCCCCTCTGTTTCAGCTCCTCTGTTTCTCGCCCTCTGTTTCTCGCCCTCTGTTTCAGCCCCTCTCTTTCTCGCCCTCTGTTTCAGCCCCTCTGTTTCTCGCCCTCTGTTTGAGTCCCTCTGTTTCAGCCCCTCTGTTTCAGCCCCTCTGTTTCAGCCACTCTGTTTCTCACCCTCTGTTTCAGGCCCTCTGTTTCTCGCCCTCTGGTTCAGCCACTCTGTTTCTCGCCTTCTGTTTCAGCCCCTCTGTTTCTCGCCCTCTGTTTCTGCCCCTCTGTTTCTCGCCCTCTGTTTCAGCACCTCTGTTTCTCGCCCTCTGTTTCTGCCCCTCTGAATCAGCCCCTCTGTTTCAGCCCCCCTTTTTCTCACCCTCTGTTTCAGCCCCTCTGTTTCAGACCCTCTGTTTCTCGCCCTCTGTTTCAGCCCCTCTGTTTCTCGCCCTCTGTTTCAGCCCCTCTGATGCAGCCCCTCTGTTTCTCGCCCTCTGTTTCAGCCCCTCTGTTTCTCGCCCTCTGTTTCAGCCCCTCTGTTTCTCGCCCTCTGTTTCAGCCCCTCTGATGCAGCCCCTCTGTTTCTCGCCCTCTGTTTCAGCCCCTCTGTTTCTCGCCCTCTGTTTCAGCCCCTCTTTTTCAGCCCCTCTGTTTCAGCCCCTCTGTTTCAGCCCCACTGTTTCAACCCCTCTGTTTCTCGCCCTCTGTTTCAGCCCCTCTTTTTCAGCCCCTCTGTTTCTCGCCCTCTGTTTCAGCCCCTCTGTTTCTCGCCCTCTGTTTCAGCCCCTCTCTTTCTCGCCCTCTGTTTCAGCCACTCTGTTTCTCGCCCTCTGTTTCAGCCCCTCTGTTTCAGCCCCACTGTTTCAACCCCTCTGTTTCTCACCCTCTGTTTCTCGCCCTCTGTTTCAGCCCCTCTGTTTCTCGCCCTCTGTTTCAGCCCCTCTGTTTCAGCCCCTCTGTTTCAGTCTCTCTGTTTCTCGCCCTCAGTTTCTCGCCCTCTGTTTCAGACCCTCTGTTTCAGACCCTCTGTTTCAGCCCCTCTGTTTCTCGCCCTCTGTTTCAGCCCCTCTGTTTCAGCCCCTCTGTTTAAGCCCCTCTGTTTCTCGCCCTCTGTTTCAGCCCCTCTGTTTCTCGCCCTCTGTTTCAGCACCTCTGTTTCAGCACCTCTGTTTCTCACCCTCTGTTTCAGCCCCCCTGTTTCTCGCCCTCTGTTTCAGCCCCTCTGAATCAGCCCCTCTGTTTCAGACCCTCTGGTTCAGCCCCTCTGATTGAGCCCCTCTGATTCAGCCCCTCTGTTTCTCGCCCTCTGTTTCAGCCTCTCTGTTTCAGCCCCTCTGTTTCAGCCCCTCTGTTTCTCACCCTCTGTTTCAGCCCCTCTGTTTCTCGCCCTCTGTTTCAGCCCCTCTGTTTCTCGCCCTCTGTTTCAGCCCCTCTGATGCAGCCCCTCTGTTTCTCGCCCTCTGTTTCAGCCCCTCTGTTTCTCGCCCTCTGTTTCAGCCCCTCTGTTTCTCGCCCTCTGTTTCAGTCCCTCTGTTTCAGCCCCTCTGTTTCAGCCCCTCTGTTTCAGCCACTCTGTTTCTCACCCTCTGTTTCAGCCCCTCTGTTTCTCGCCCTGTTTCAGCCACTCTGTTTCTCGCCTTCTGTTTCAGCCCCTCTGTTTCTCGCCCTCTGTTTCAGCCCCTCTTTTCCAGCCCCTCTGTTTCAGCCCCTCTGTTTCAGCCCCTCTGTTTCAGCCCCTGTGTTTCAGCCCCACTGTTTCAGCCCCTCTGTTTCTCGCCCTCTGTTTCAGCCCCACTGTTTCTCGCCCTCTGTTTCACCCCTCTGTTTCTCGCCCTCTGTTTCAGCCCCTCTGCTTCAGCCCCTCTGTTTCAGTCTCCCTGTTTCTCACCCTCTGTTTCTCGCCCCTTTTTCAGCCCCTCTGTTTCTCGCCCTCTGTTTCAGCACCTCTGTTTCTCGCCCACTGTTACAGCCCCTCTGTTTCAGCCCCTCTGTTTCAGCCCCTCTGTTTCTCGCCCTCTGTTTCTCGCCCACTGTTTGTCGCCCTTTGTTTCAGCCCCTCTGTTTCGCGCTCTCTGATTCAGCCCCTCTGTTTCTCGCCCTCTGTTTCAGCCCCTCTGTTTCTCGCCCTCTGTTTCAGCACCTCTGTTTCAGCACCTCTGTTTCTCACCCTCTGTTTCAGCCCCCCTGTTTCTCGCCCTCTGTTTCAGCCCCTCTGAATCAGCCCCTCTGTTTCAGACCCTCTGGTTCAGCCCCTCTGATTGAGCCCCTCTGATTCAGCCCCTCTGTTTCTCGCCCTCTGTTTCAGCCTCTCTGTTTCAGCCCCTCTGTTTCAGCCCCTCTGTTTCTCACCCTCTGTTTCAGCCCCTCTGTTTCTCGCCCTCTGTTTCAGCCCCTCTGTTTCTCGCCCTCTGTTTCAGCCCCTCTGATGCAGCCCCTCTGTTTCTCGCCCTCTGTTTCAGCCCCTCTGTTTCTCGCCCTCTGTTTCAGCCCCTCTGTTTCTCGCCCTCTGTTTCAGTCCCTCTGTTTCAGCCCCTCTGTTTCAGCCCCTCTGTTTCAGCCACTCTGTTTCTCACCCTCTGTTTCAGCCCCTCTGTTTCTCGCCCTGTTTCAGCCACTCTGTTTCTCGCCTTCTGTTTCAGCCCCTCTGTTTCTCGCCCTCTGTTTCAGCCCCTCTTTTCCAGCCCCTCTGTTTCAGCCCCTCTGTTTCAGCCCCTCTGTTTCAGCCCCTGTGTTTCAGCCCCACTGTTTCAGCCCCTCTGTTTCTCGCCCTCTGTTTCAGCCCCACTGTTTCTCGCCCTCTGTTTCACCCCTCTGTTTCTCGCCCTCTGTTTCAGCCCCTCTGCTTCAGCCCCTCTGTTTCAGTCTCCCTGTTTCTCACCCTCTGTTTCTCGCCCCTTTTTCAGCCCCTCTGTTTCTCGCCCTCTGTTTCAGCACCTCTGTTTCTCGCCCACTGTTACAGCCCCTCTGTTTCAGCCCCTCTGTTTCAGCCCCTCTGTTTCTCGCCCTCTGTTTCTCGCCCACTGTTTGTCGCCCTTTGTTTCAGCCCCTCTGTTTCGCGCTCTCTGATTCAGCCCCTCTGTTTCTCGCCCTCTGTTTCAGCACCTCTGTTTCTCGCCCACTGTTACAGCCCCTCTGTTTCAGCCCCTCTGTTTCAGCCCCTCTGTTTCTCGCCCACTGTTACAGCCCCTCTGTTTCAGCCCCTCTGTTTCAGCCCCTCTGTTTCTCGCCCTCTGTTTCTCGCCCTCTGTTTCTCGCCCTTTGTTTCAGCCCCTCTGTTTCGCGCTCTCTGATTGAGCCCCTCTGTTTCTCGCCCTCTGTTTCAGCACCTCTGTTTCTCGCCCACTGTTACAGCCCATCTGTTTCAGCCCCTCTGTTTCAGCCCCTCTGTTTCTCGCCCTCTGTTTCTCGCCCTCTGTTTCTCGCCCTCTGTTTCAGCCCCTCTGATGCAGCCCCTCTGTTTCTCGCCCTCTGTTTCAGCCCCTCTGTTTCTCGCCCTCTGTTTCAGCCCCTCTGATGCAGCCCCTCTGTTTCTCGCCCTCTGTTTCAGCCCCTCTGTTTCTCGCCCTCTGTTTCAGCCCCTCTGTTTCTCGCCCTCTGTTTCAGCCCCTCTGATGCAGCCCCTCTGTTTCTCGCCCTCTGTTTCAGCCCCTCTGTTTCTCGCCCTCTGTTTCAGCCCCTCTTTTTCAGCCCCTCTGTTTCAGCCCCTCTGTTTCAGCCCCACTGTTTCAACCCCTCTGTTTCTCGCCCTCTGTTTCAGCCCCTCTTTTTCAGCCCCTCTGTTTCTCGCCCTCTGTTTCAGCCCCTCTGTTTCTCGCCCTCTGTTTCATCCCCTCTCTTTCTCGCCCTCTGTTTCAGCCACTCTGTTTCTCGCCCTCTGTTTCAGCCCCTCTGTTTCAGCCCCACTGTTTCAACCCCTCTGTTTCTCACCCTCTGTTTCTCGCCCTCTGTTTCAGCCCCTCTGTTTCTCGCCCTCTGTTTCAGCCCCTCTGTTTCAGCCCCTCTGTTTCAGTCTCTCTGTTTCTCGCCCTCAGTTTCTCGCCCTCTGTTTCAGACCCTGTGTTTCAGACCCTCTGTTTCAGCCCCTCTGTTTCTCGCCCTCTGTTTCAGCCCCTCTGTTTCAGCCCCTCTGTTTAAGCCCCTCTGTTTCTCGCCCTCTGTTTCAGCCCCTCTGTTTCTCGCCCTCTGTTTCAGCACCTCTGTTTCAGCACCTCTGTTTCTCACCCTCTGTTTCAGCCCCCCTGTTTCTCGCCCTCTGTTTCAGCCCCTCTGAATCAGCCCCTCTGTTTCAGACCCTCTGGTTCAGCCCCTCTGATTGGGCCCCTCTGATTCAGCCCCTCTGTTTCTCGCCCTCTGTTTCAGCCTCTCTGTTTCAGCCCCTCTGTTTCAGCCCCTCTGTTTCTCACCCTCTGTTTCAGCCCCTCTGTTTCTCGCCCTCTGTTTCAGCCCCTCTGTTTCTCGCCCTCTGTTTCAGCCCCTCTGATGCAGCCCCTCTGTTTCTCGCCCTCTGTTTCAGCCCCTCTGTTTCTCGCCCTCTGTTTCAGCCCCTCTGTTTCTCGCCCTCTGTTTCAGTCCCTCTGTTTCAGCCCCTCTGTTTCAGCCCCTCTGTTTCAGCCACTCTGTTTCTCACCCTCTGTTTCAGCCCCTCTGTTTCTCGCCCTGTTTCAGCCACTCTGTTTCTCGCCTTCTGTTTCAGCCCCTCTGTTTCTCGCCCTCTGTTTCAGCCCCTCTTTTCCAGCCCCTCTGTTTCAGCCCCTCTGTTTCAGCCCCTCTGTTTCAGCCCCTGTGTTTCAGCCCCACTGTTTCAGCCCCTCTGTTTCTCGCCCTCTGTTTCAGCCCCACTGTTTCTCGCCCTCTGTTTCAGCCCCTCTGCTTCAGCCCCTCTGTTTCAGTCTCCCTGTTTCTCACCCTCTGTTTCTCGCCCCTTTTTCAGCCCCTCTGTTTCTCGCCCTCTGTTTCAGCACCTCTGTTTCTCGCCCACTGTTACAGCCCCTCTGTTTCAGCCCCTCTGTTTCAGCCCCTCTGTTTCTCGCCCTCTGTTTCTCGCCCACTGTTTGTCGCCCTTTGTTTCAGCCCCTCTGTTTCGCGCTCTCTGATTCAGCCCCTCTGTTTCTCGCCCTCTGTTTCAGCACCTCTGTTTCTCGCCCACTGTTACAGCCCCTCTGTTTCAGCCCCTCTGTTTCAGCACCTCTGTTTCTCGCCCACTGTTACAGCCCCTCTGTTTCAGCCCCTCTGTTTCAGCCCCTCTGTTTCTCGCCCTCTGTTTCTCGCCCTCTGTTTCTCGCCCTTTGTTTCAGCCCCTCTGTTTCGCGCTCTCTGATTCAGCCCCTCTGTTTCTCGCCCTCTGTTTCAGCACCTCTGTTTCTCGCCCACTGTTACAGCCCCTCTGTTTCAGCCCCTCTGTTTCAGCCCCTCTGTTTCTCGCCCTCTGTTTCTCGCCCTCTGTTTCTCGCCCTTTGTTTCAGCCCCTCTGTTTCGCGCTCTCTGATTCAGCCCCTCTGTTTCGCACCCTCTGTTTCTCGCCCTCTGCTTCAGCCCCTCTGTTTCTCGCACTCTGTTTCAGCCCCTCTGTTTTAGCCACTCTGTTTCAGCCCCTCTGTTTCTCGCCCTCTTTGTCAGCCAATCAGTTTCAGCCCCTCTGTTTCAGCCCCTCTGTTTCTCGCCCTCTGTTTCAGCACCTCTGTTTCTCGCCCTCTGTTTCAGCCCCTCTGTTTCACCCCCTCTGTTTCAGCCCCTCTGTTTCAGCCCCACTGTTTCTCGCCCTCTGTTTCAGCCCCTCTGTTTCAGTCTCTCTGTTTCTCGCCCTCAGTTTCTCGCCCTCTGTTTCAGACCCTGTGTTTCAGACCCTCTGTTTCAGCCCCTCTGTTTCTCGCCCTCTGTTTCAGCCCCTCTGTTTCAGCCCCTCTGTTTAAGCCCCTCTGTTTCTCGCCCTCTGTTTCAGCCCCTCTGTTTCTCGCCCTCTGTTTCAGCACCTCTGTTTCAGCACCTCTGTTTCTCACCCTCTGTTTCAGCCCCCCTGTTTCTCGCCCTCTGTTTCAGCCCCTCTGAATCAGCCCCTCTGTTTCAGACCCTCTGGTTCAGCCCCTCTGATTGAGCCCCTCTGATTCAGCCCCTCTGTTTCTCGCCCTCTGTTTCAGCCTCTCTGTTTCAGCCCCTCTGTTTCAGCCCCTCTGTTTCTCACCCTCTGTTTCAGCCCCTCTGTTTCTCGCCCTCTGTTTCAGCCCCTCTGTTTCTCGCCCTCTGTTTCAGCCCCTCTGATGCAGCCCCTCTGTTTCTCGCCCTCTGTTTCAGCCCCTCTGTTTCTCGCCCTCTGTTTCAGCCCCTCTGTTTCTCGCCCTCTGTTTCAGTCCCTCTGTTTCAGCCCCTCTGTTTCAGCCCCTCTGTTTCAGCCACTCTGTTTCTCACCCTCTGTTTCAGCCCCTCTGTTTCTCGCCCTGTTTCAGCCACTCTGTTTCTCGCCTTCTGTTTCAGCCCCTCTGTTTCTCGCCCTCTGTTTCAGCCCCTCTTTTCCAGCCCCTCTGTTTCAGCCCCTCTGTTTCAGCCCCTCTGTTTCAGCCCCTGTGTTTCAGCCCCACTGTTTCAGCCCCTCTGTTTCTCGCCCTCTGTTTCAGCCCCACTGTTTCTCGCCCTCTGTTTCAGCCCCTCTGCTTCAGCCCCTCTGTTTCAGTCTCCCTGTTTCTCACCCTCTGTTTCTCGCCCCTTTTTCAGCCCCTCTGTTTCTCGCCCTCTGTTTCAGCACCTCTGTTTCTCGCCCACTGTTACAGCCCCTCTGTTTCAGCCCCTCTGTTTCAGCCCCTCTGTTTCTCGCCCTCTGTTTCTCGCCCACTGTTTGTCGCCCTTTGTTTCAGCCCCTCTGTTTCGCGCTCTCTGATTCAGCCCCTCTGTTTCTCGCCTTCTGTTTCAGCACCTCTGTTTCTCGCCCACTGTTACAGCCCCTCTGTTTCAGCCCCTCTGTTTCAGCACCTCTGTTTCTCGCCCACTGTTACAGCCCCTCTGTTTCAGCCCCTCTGTTTCAGCCCCTCTGTTTCTCGCCCTCTGTTTCTCGCCCTCTGTTTCTCGCCCTTTGTTTCAGCCCCTCTGTTTCGCGCTCTCTGATTCAGCCCCTCTGTTTCTCGCCCTCTGTTTCAGCACCTCTGTTTCTCGCCCACTGTTACAGCCCCTCTGTTTCAGCCCCTCTGTTTCAGCCCCTCTGTTTCTCGCCCTCTGTTTCTCGCCCTCTGTTTCTCGCCCTTTGTTTCAGCCCCTCTGTTTCGCGCTCTCTGATTCAGCCCCTCTGTTTCGCACCCTCTGTTTCTCGCCCTCTGCTTCAGCCCCTCTGTTTCTCGCACTCTGTTTCAGCCCCTCTGTTTTAGCCACTCTGTTTCAGCCCCTCTGTTTCTCGCCCTCTTTGTCAGCCAATCAGTTTCAGCCCCTCTGTTTCAGCCCCTCTGTTTCTCGCCCTCTGTTTCAGCACCTCTGTTTCTCGCCCTCTGTTTCAGCCCCTCTGTTTCACCCCCTCTGTTTCAGCCCCTCTGTTTCAGCCCCACTGTTTCTCGCCCTCTGTTTCAGCCCCTCTGTTTCTCGCCCTCTGTTTCAGCCCCTCTGATTCAGCCCCTCTGTTTCAGCCCCTCTGATTCAGCCCCTCTGTTTCAGCTCCTCCGGTTCTGCCCCTCTGTTTCTCGCCCTCTGTTTCTCACCCTCTGTTTCTCGCCCTCTGTTTCAGCCCCTCTGATTCAGCCCCTCTGTTTCAGCCCCTATGTTTCAGCCGCTCTGTTTCTCGCCCTCTGTTTCGGCCCCCCTGTTTCGCGCCCACTGTTTCAGACCCTCTGTTTCTCGCCCTCTGTTTCTCGCCCTCTGTTTCAGTCCCTCTGTTTCATACCCTCTGTTCCTCGCCCTCTGTTTCGCACCCTCTGTTTCTCGCCCTCTGTTTCGGCCCCTCTGTTTCAGACCCTCTGTTTCAGACCCTCTGTTTCAGCCCCTCTGTTTCAGACCCTCTGTTTCAGACTCTCTGTTTCTCGCCCTCTGTTTCGGCCCCTCTGATTCTCGCCCTCTGTTTCGGCCCCTCCATTTCGCGCCCTCTGTATCAGACCCTCTGTTTCAGATCCTCTGTTTCTCGCCCTCTGTTTCGCGCCCTCTGTTTTAGACACTCTGATTCGGCCCCACTGTTTCCCGCCCTCTGTTTCGGCTCCTCTGTTTCGCGCCCTCTGTTTCGCGCCCTCTGTTTCAGACCCTCTGTTTCAGACCCTCTGTTTCAGCCGCTCTGTTTCTCGCCCTCTGTTTCGGCCCCCCTGTTTCGCGCCCTCTGTTTCAGACCCTCTGTTTCTCGCCCTCTGTTTCAGCCCCTCTGTTTCATACCCTCTGTTCCTCGCCCTCTGTTTCGCACCCTCTGTTTCTCGCCCTCTGTTTCGGCCCCTCTGTTTCTCGCCCTCTGTTTCAGCCCCTCTCTTTCTAGCCCTCTGTTTCAGCCCCTCTGTTTCTCGCCCTCTGCTTCAGCCCCTCTGTTTCTCGCCCTCTGTTTCAGCCCCTCTGTTTTAGCCCCTCTGTTTCAGCCCCTCTGTTTCTCACCCTCTGTTTCAGGCCCTCTGTTTCTCGCCCTCTGGTTCAGCCACTCTGTTTCTCGCCTTCTGTTTCAGCCCCTCTGTTTCTCGCCCTCTGTTTCTGCCCCTCTGTTTCTCGCCCTCTGTTTCAGCCCCTCTGTTTCTCGCCCTCTGTTTCTGCCCCTCTGAATCAGCCCCTCTGTTTCAGCCCCTCTTTTTCTCACCCTCTGTTTCAGCCCCTCTGTTTCAGACCCTCTGTTTCTCGCCCTCTGTTTCTGCACCTCTGTTTCTCGCCCTCTGTTTCAGCCCCTCTGATGCAGCCCCTCTGTTTCTCGCCCTCTGTTTCAGCCCCTCTGTTTCTCGCACTCTGTTTCAGCCCCTCTGTTTCTCGCCCTCTGTTTCAGTCCCACTGTTTCAGCCCCTCTGTTTCAGCCACTCTGTTTCTCGCCCTCTGTTTCAGCCCCTCTGTTTCAGCCCCACTGTTTCAGCCCCTCTGTTTCTCACCCTCTGTTTCTCGCCCTCTGTTTCAGCCCCTCTGTTTCTCGCCCTCTGTTTCAGCCCCTCTGTTTCTCGCCCTCTCTTTCAGCCCCTCTTTTTCAGCCCCTCTGTTTCAGCCCCTCTGTTTCAGCCCCTCTGTTTCAGCCCCTGTGTTTCAGCCCCTCTGTTTCAGCCCCTCTGTTTCTCGCCCTCTGTTTCAGCCCCTCTGTTTCTCGCCCTCTGTTTCAGCCCCTCTTTTTCAGCCCCTCTGTTTCAGCCCCTCTGTTTCAGCCCCTGTGTTTCAGCCCCTCTGTTTCAGCCCCTCTGTTTCTCGCCCTCTGTTTCAGCCCCTCTGTTTCTCGCCCTCTGTTTCAGCCCCTCTGTTTCAGCCCTCTGTTTCAGTCTCTCTGTTTCACGCCCTCAGTTTCTCGCCCTCTGTTTCAGACCCTCTGTTTCAGACCATCTGTTTCAGCCCCTCTGTTTCTCGCCCTCTGTTTCAGCCCCTCTGTTTCAGCCCCTCTGTTTAAGCCCCTCTGTTTCTCGCCCTCTGTTTCAGCCCCTCTGTTTCTCGCCCTCTGTTTCAGCAACTCTGTTTCAGCACCTCTGTTTCTCACCCTCTGTTTCAGCCCCCCTGTTTCTCGCCCTCTGTTTCAGCCCCTCTGAATCAGCCCCTCTGTTTCAGCCCCTCTGATTCAGCCCCTCTGATTGAGCCCCTCTGATTCAGCCCCTCTGTTTCTCGCCCTCTGTTTCAGCCTCTCTGTTTCAGCCCCTCTGTTTCAGCCCCTCTGTTTCTCGCCCTCTGTTTCAGCCCCTCTGTTTCAGCCCCTCTGTTTCTCGCCCTCTGTTTCAGCCCCTCTGTTTCTCGCCCTCTGTTTCAGCCCCTCTGATGCAGCCCCTCTGTTTCTCGCCCTCTGTTTCAGCCCCTCTGTTTCTCGCCCTCTGTTTCAGCCCCTCTGTTTCTCGCCCTCTGTTTCAGTCCCTCTGTTTCAGCCCCTCTGTTTCAGCCCCTCTGTTTCAGCCACTCTGTTTCTCACCCTCTGTTTCAGCCCCTCTGTTTCTCGCCCTGTTTCAGCCACTCTGTTTCTCGCCTTCTGTTTCAGCCCCTCTGTTTCTCGCCCTCTGTTTCAGCCCCTCTTTTCCAGCCCCTCTGTTTCAGCCCCTCTGTTTCAGCCCCACTGTTTCAGCCCCTGTGTTTCAGCCCCACTGTTTCAGCCCCTCTGTTTCTCGCCCTCTGTTTCAGCCCCACTGTTTCTCGCCCTCTGTTTCACCCCTCTGTTTCTCGCCCTCTGTTTCAGCCCCTCTGCTTCAGCCCCTCTGTTTCAGTCTCCCTGTTTCTCACCCTCTGTTTCTCGCCCCTTTTTCAGCCCCTCTGTTTCTCGCCCTCTGTTTCAGCACCTCTGTTTCTCGCCCACTGTTACAGCCCCTCTGTTTCAGCCCCTCTGTTTCAGCCCCTCTGTTTCTCGCCCTCTGTTTCTCGCCCTCTGTTTCTCGCCCTTTGTTTCAGCCCCTCTGTTTCGCGCTCTCTGATTCAGCCCCTCTGTTTCTCGCCCTCTGTTTCTCGCCCTGTACTTCAGCCCCTCTGTTTCTCGCACTCTGTTTCAGCCCCTCTGTTTTAGCCCCTCTGTTTCAGCCCCTCTGTTTCAGCCCCACTGTTTCAGCCCCTCTGTTTCTCGCCCTCTTTGTCAGCCAATCAGTTTCAGCCCCTCTGTTTCAGCCCCTCTGTTTCTCGCCCTCTGTTTCAGCACCTCTGTTTCTCGCCCTCTGTTTCAGCCCCTCTGTTTCACCCCCTCTGTTTCAGCCCCTCTGTTTCAGCCCCACTGTTTCTCGCCCTCTGTTTCAGCCCCTCTGTTTCTCGCCCTCTGTTTCAGCCCCTCTGATTCAGCCCCTCTGTTTCAGCCCCTCTGATTCAGCCCCTCTGTTTCAGCTCCTCCGGTTCTGCCCCTCTGTTTCTCGCCCTCTGTTTCTCACCCTCTGTTTCTCGCCCTCTGTTTCAGCCCCTCTGATTCAGCCCCTCTGTTTCAGCCCCTATATTTCAGCCGCTCTGTTTCTCGCCCTCTGTTTCGGCCCCCCTGTTTCGCGCCCACTGTTTCAGACCCTCTGTTTCTCGCCCTCTGTTTCTCGCCCTCTGTTTCAGTCCCTCTGTTTCATACCCTCTGTTCCTCGCCCTCTGTTTCGCACCCTCTGTTTCTCGCCCTCTGTTTCGGCCCCTCTGTTTCAGACCCTCTGTTTCAGACCCTCTGTTTCAGCCCCTCTGTTTCAGACCCTCTGTTTCAGACTCTCTGTTTCTCGCCCTCTGTTTCGGCCCCTCTGATTCTCGCCCTCTGTTTCGGCCCCTCCATTTCGCGCCCTCTGTATCAGACCCTCTGTTTCAGATCCTCTGTTTCTCGCCCTCTGTTTCGCGCCCTCTGTTTCAAACACTCTGGTTCGGCCCCACTGTTTCCCGCCCGCTGTTTCGGCTCCTCTGTTTCGCGCCCTCTGTTTCGCGCCCTCTGTTTCAGACCTTCTGTTTCAGACCCTCTGTTTCAGCCGCTCTGTTTCTCGCCCTCTGTTTCGGCCCCCCTGTTTCGCGCCCTCTGTTTCAGACCCTCTGTTTCTCGCCCTCTGTTTCAGCCCCTCTGTTTCATACCCTCTGTTCCTCGCCCTCTGTTTCGCACCCTCTGTTTCTCGCCCTCTGTTTCGGCCCCTCTGTTTCTCGCCCTCTGCTTCAGCCCCTCTGTTTCTCGCCCTCTGTTTCAGCCCCTCTGTTTCTCACCCTCTGTTTCAGGCCCTCTGTTTCTCGCCCTCTGGTTCAGCCACTCTGTTTCTCGCCTTCTGTTTCAGCCTCTCTGTTTCTCGCCCTCTGTTTCTGCCCCTCTGTTTCTCGCCCTCTGTTTCAGCCCCTCTGTTTCTCGCCCTCTGTTTCTGCCCCTCTGAATCAGCCCCTCTGTTTCAGCCCCTCTTTTTCTCACCCTCTGTTTCAGCCCCTCTGTTTCAGACCCTCTGTTTCTCGCCCTCTGTTTCAGCCCCTCTGTTTCTCGCCCTCTGTTTCAGCCCCTCTGATGCAGCCCCTCTGTTTCTCGCCCTCTGTTTCAGCCCCCCTGTTTCTCGCCCTCTGTTTCAGCCCCTCTGTTTCTCGCCCTCTGTTTCAGTCCCACTGTTTCAGCCCCTCTGTTTCAGCCACTCTGTTTCTCGCCCTCTGTTTCAGCCCCTCTGTTTCAGCCCCACTGTTTCAGCCCCTCTGTTTCTCACCCTCTGTTTCTCGCCCTCTGTTTCAGCCCCTCTGTTTCTCGCCCTCTGTTTCAGCCCCTGTGTTTCAGCCCCTCTGTTTCAGCCCATCTGTTTCAGCCCCTCTGTTTCAGACCCTGTGTTTCAGCCCCTCTGTTTCAGCCCATCTGTTTCTCGCCCTCTGTTTCAGCCCCTCTGTTTCTCGCCCTCTGTTTCAGCCCCTCTGTTTCAGCCCCTCTGTTTCAGTCTCTCTGTTTCTCGCCCTCTGTTTCAGACCCTCTGTTTCCGACCCTCTGTTTTAGCCCCTCTGTTTCTCGCCCTCTGTTTCAGCACCTCTGTTTCAGCACCTCTGTTTCTCACCCTCTGTTTCAGCCCCCCTGTTTCTCGCCCTCTGTTTCAGCCCCTCTGAATCAGCCCCTCTGTTTCAGCCCCTCTGATTCAGCCCCTCTGATTGAGCCCCTCTGATTCAGCCCCTCTGTTTCTCGCCCTCTGTTTCAGCCTCTCTGTTTCAGCCCCTCTGTTTCAGCCCCTCTGTTTCTCACCCTCTGTTTCAGCCCCTCTGTTTCAGCCCCTCTGTTTCTCGCCCTCTGTTTCAGCCCCTCTGTTTCTCGCCCTCTGTTTCAGCCCCTCTGATGCAGCCCCTCTGTTTCTCGCCCTCTGTTTCAGCCCCTCTGTTTCTTGCCCTCTGTTTCAGCCCCTCTGTTTCTCGCCCTCTGTTTCAGTCCCTCTGTTTCAGCCCCTCTGTTTCAGCCCCTCTGTTTCAGTCACTCTGTTTCTCACCCTCTGTTTCAGCCCCTCTGTTTCTCGCCCTGTTTCAGCCACTCTGTTTCTCGCCTTCTGTTTCAGCCCCTCTGTTTCTCGCCCTCTGTTTCAGCCCCTCTTTTCCAGCCCCTCTGTTTCAGCCCCTCTGTTTCAGCCCCTGTGTTTCAGCCCCTCTGTTTCAGCCCCTCTGTTTCTCGCCCTCTGTTTCAGCCCCACTGTTTCTCGCCCTCTGTTTCACCCCTCTGTTTCTCGCCCTCTGTTTCAGCCCCTCTGCTTCAGCCCCTCTGTTTCAGTCTCCCTGTTTCTCACCCTCTGTTTCTCGCCCCTTTTTCAGCCCCTCTGTTTCTCGCCCTCTGTTTCAGCACCTCTGTTTCTCGCCCACTGTTACAGCCCCTCTGTTTCAGCCCCTCTGTTTCAGCCCCTCTGTTTCTCGCCCTCTGTTTCTCGCCCTCTGTTTCTCGCCCTTTGTTT
The DNA here is from genome assembly GCF_047496795.1 of Chiloscyllium punctatum. Taxonomy (NCBI): domain Eukaryota; kingdom Metazoa; phylum Chordata; class Chondrichthyes; order Orectolobiformes; family Hemiscylliidae; genus Chiloscyllium; species Chiloscyllium punctatum. The sequence goes on along the minus strand of NC_092779.1, from coordinate 56,747,128 downwards.
CAGCCCTCTGTTTCGCGCTCTCTGATTCAGCCCCTCTGTTTCTCGCCCTCTGTTTCTCGCCCTCTGCTTCAGCCCCTCTGTTTCTCGCACTCTGTTTCAGCCCCTCTGTTTTAGCCACTCTGTTTCAGCCCCTTTGTTTCAGCCCCACTGTTCCAGCCCCTCTGTTTCTCGCCCTCTTTGTCAGCCAATCAGTTTCAGCCCCTCTGTTTCAGCCCCTCTTTTTCTCGCCCTCTGTTTCAGCACCTCTGTTTCTCGCCCTCTGTTTCAGCCCCTCTGTTTCACCCCCTCTGTTTCAGCCCCTCTGTTTCAGCCCCACTGTTTCTCGCCCTCTGTTTCAGCCCCTCTGTTTCTCGCCCTCTGTTTCAGCCCCTCTGATTCAGCCCCTCTGTTTCAGCCCCTCTGATTCAGCCCCTCTGTTTCAGCTCCTCCGGTTCTGCCCCTCTGTTTCTAGCCCTCTGTTTCTCACCCTCTGTTTCTCGCCCTCTGTTTCAGCCCCTCTGATTCAGCCCCTCTGTTTCAGCCCCTATGTTTCAGCCGCTCTGTTTCTCGCCCTCTGTTTCGGCCCCCCTGTTTCGCGCCCACTGTTTCAGACCCTCTGTTTCTCGCCCTCTGTTTCTCGCCCTCTGTTTCAGTCCCTCTGTTTCATACCCTCTGTTCCTCGCCCTCTGTTTCACACCCTCTGTTTCTCGCCCTCTGCTTCAGCCCCTCTGTTTCTCGCACTCTGTTTCAGCCCCTCTGTTTTAGCCACTCTGTTTCAGCCCCTCTGTTTCAACCCCACTGTTTCAGCCCCTCTGTTTCTCGCCCTCTTTGTCAGCCAATCAGTTTCAGCCCCTCTGTTTCAGCCCCTCTGTTTCTCGCCCTCTGTTTCAGCACCTCTGTTTCTCGCCCTCTGTTTCAGCCCCTCTGTTTCACCCCCTCTGTTTCAGCCCCTCTGTTTCAGCCCCACTGTTTCTCGCCCTCTGTTTCAGCCCCTCTGTTTCTCGCCCTCTGTTTCAGCCCCTCTGATTGAGCCCCTCTGTTTCAGCCCCTCTGATTCAGCCCCTCTGTTTCAGCTCCTCCGGTTATGCCCCTCTGTTTCTCGCCCTCTGTTTCTCACCCTCTGTTTCTCGCCCTCTGTTTCAGCCCCTCTGATTCAGCCCCTCTGTTTCAGCCCCTATGTTTCAGCCGCTCTGTTTCTCGCCCTCTGTTTCGGCCCCCCTGTTTCGCGCCCACTGTTTCAGACCCTCTGTTTCTCGCCCTCTGTTTCTCGCCTTCGGTTTCAGTCCCTCTGTTTCATACCCTCTGTTCCTCGCCCTCTGTTTTGCACCCTCTGTTTCTCGCCCTCTGTTTCGGCCCCTCTGTTTCAGACCCACTGATTCAGACCCTCTGTTTCAGCCCCTCTGTTTCAGACCCTCTGTTTCAGACTCTCTGTTTCTCGCCCTCTGTTTCGGCCCCTCTGATTCTCGCCCTCTGTTTCGGCCCCTCCATTTCGCGCCCTCTGTATCAGACCCTCTGTTTCAGACCCTCTGTTTCTCGCCCTCTGTTTCGCGCCCTCTGTTTCGCGCCCTCTGTTTCAGACACTCTGGTTCGGCCCCTCTGTTTCCCGCCCTCTGTTTCGGCTCCTCTGTTTCGCGCCCTCTGTTTCGCGCCCTCTGTTTCAGACCCTCTGTTTCAGACCCTCTGTTTCAGCCGCTCTGTTTCTCGCCCTCTGTTTCAGACCCTCTGTTTCTCGCCCTCTGTTTCAGCCCCTCTGTTTCATACCCTCTGTTCCTCGCCCTCTGTTTCGCACCCTCTGTTTCTCGCCCTCTGTTTCGGCCCCTCTGTTTCTCGCCCACTGTTTCAGCACCTCTGTTTCTCGCCCTCTGTTTCAGCCCCTCTGTTTCTCGCCCTCTGCTTCAGCCCCTCTGTTTCTCGCCCTCTGTTTCAGCCCCTCTGTTTTAGCCCCTCTCTTTCTCGCCCCCTTTGTCAGCCCCTCAGTTTCAGCACCTCTGTTTGAGCCCCTCTGTTTCTCGCCCTCTGTTTAAGCCTCTCTGTTTCAGCCCCTCTGTTTCAGCCCCTCTGTTTCTCACCCTCTGTTTCAGCCCCTCTGTTTCAGCCCCTCTGTTTCTCGCCCTCTGTTTCAGCCCCTCTGTTTCTCGCCCTCTGTTTCAGCCCCTCTGATGCAGCCCCTCTGTTTCTCGCCCTCTGTTTCAGCCCCTCTGTTTCTCGCCCTCTGTTTCAGCCCCTCTGTTTCTCGCCCTCTGTTTCAGTCCCTCTGTTTCAGCCCCTCTGTTTCAGCCCCTCTGTTTCAGCCACTCTGTTTCTCACCCTCTGTTTCAGCCCCTCTGTTTCTTGCCCTGTTTCAGCCACTCTGTTTCTCGCCTTCTGTTTCAGCCCCTCTGTTTCTCGCCCTCTGTTTCAGCCCCTCTTTTCCAGCCCCTCTGTTTCAGCCCCTCTGTTTCAGCCCCTCTGTTTCAGCCCCTGCGTTTAAGCCCCACTGTTTCAGCCCCTCTGTTTCTCGCCCTCTGTTTCAGCCCCACTGTTTCTCGCCCTCTGTTTCACCCCCTCTGTTTCTCGCCCTCTGTTTCAGCCCCTCTGCTTCAGCCCCTCTGTTTCAGTCTCCCTGTTTCTCACCCTCTGTTTCTCGCCCCTTTTTCAGCCCCTCTGTTTCTCGCCCTCTGTTTCAGCACCTCTGTTTCTCGCCCACTGTTACAGCCCCTCTGTTTCAGCCCCTCTGTTTCAGCCCCTCTGTTTCTCGCCCTCTGTTTCGCACCCTCTGTTTCTCGCCCTCTGCTTCAGCCCCTCTGTTTCTCGCACTCTGTTTCAGCCCCTCTGTTTTAGCCACTCTGTTTCAGCCCCTCTGTTTCAGCCCCACTGTTTCAGCCCCTCTGTTTCTCGCCCTCTTTGTCAGCCAATCAGTTTCAGCCCCTCTGTTTCAGCCCCTCTGTTTCTCGCCCTCTGTTTCAGCACCTCTGTTTCTCGCCCTCTGTTTCAGCCCCTCTGTTTCACCCCCTCTGTTTCAGCCGCTCTGTTTCTCGCCCTCTGTTTCGGCCCCCCTGTTTCGCGCCCTCTGTTTCAGACCCTCTGTTTCTCGCCCTCTGTTTCAGCCCCTCTGTTTCATACCCTCTGTTCCTCGCCCTCTGTTTCGCACCCTCTGTTTCTCGCCCTCTGTTTCGGCCCCTCTGTTTCTCGCCCTCTGCTTCAGCCCCTCTGTTTCTCGCCCTCTGTTTCAGCCCCTCTGTTTCTCACCCTCTGTTTCAGGCCCTCTGTTTCTCGCCCTCTGGTTCAGCCACTCTGTTTCTCGCCTTCTGTTTCAGCCCCTCTGTTTCTCGCCCTCTGTTTCTGCCCCTCTGTTTCTCGCCCTCTGTTTCAGCCCCTCGGTTTCTCGCCCTCTGTTTCTGCCCCTCTGAATCAGCCCCTCTGTTTCAGCCCCTCTTTTTCTCACCCTCTGTTTCAGCCCCTCTGTTTCAGACCCTCTGTTTCTCGCCCTCTGTTTCAGCCCCTCTGTTTCTCGCCCTCTGTTTCAGCCCCTCTGATGCAGCCCCTCTGTTTCTCGCCCTCTGTTTCAGCCCCCCTGTTTCTCGCCCTCTGTTTCAGCCCCTCTGTTTCTCGCCCTCTGTTTCAGTCCCACTGTTTCAGCCCCTCTGTTTCAGCCACTCTGTTTCTCGCCCTCTGTTTCAGCCCCTCTGTTTCAGCCCCACTGTTTCAGCCCCTCTGTTTCTCACCCTCTGTTTCTCGCCCTCTGTTTCAGCCCCTCTGTTTCTCGCCCTCTGTTTCAGCCCCTCTGTTTCTCGCCCTCTGTTTCAGCCCCTGTGTTTCAGCCCCTGTGTTTCAGCCCCTCTGTTTCAGCCCCTCTGTTTCAGCCCCTGTGTTTCAGCCCCTCTGTTTCAGCCCATCTGTTTCTCGCCCTCAGTTTCTCGCCCTCTGTTTCAGACCCTCTGTTTCCGACCCTCTGTTTCAGCCCCTCTGTTTCTCGCCCTCTGTTTCAGCACCTCTGTTTCAGCACCTCTGTTTCTCACCGTCTGTTTCAGCCCCCCTGTTTCTCGCCCTCTGTTTCAGCCCCTCTGAATCAGCCCCTCTGATTCAGCCCCTCTGATTGAGCCCCTCTGATTCAGCCCCTCTGTTTCTCGCCCTCTGTTTCAGCCTCTCTGTTTCAGCCCCTCTGTTTCAGCCCCTCTGTTTCTCACCCTCTGTTTCAGCCCCTCTGTTTCAGCCCCTCTGTTTCTCGCCCTCTGTTTCAGCCCCTCTGTTTCTCGCCCTCTGTTTCAGCCCCTCTGATGCAGCCCCTCTGTTTCTCGCCCTCTGTTTCAGCCCCTCTGTTTCTTGCCCTCTGTTTCAGCCCCTCTGTTTCTCGCCCTCTGTTTCAGTCCCTCTGTTTCAGCCCCTCTGTTTCAGCCCCTCTGTTTCAGCCACTCTGTTTCTCACCCTCTGTTTCAGCCCCTCTGTTTCTCGCCCTGTTTCAGCCACTCTGTTTCTCGCCTTCTGTTTCAGCCCCTCTGTTTCTCGCCCTCTGTTTCAGCCCCTCTTTTCCAGCCCCTCTGTTTCAGCCCCTCTGTTTCAGCCCCTGTGTTTCAGCCCCTCTGTTTCAGCCCCTCTGTTTCTCGCCCTCTGTTTCAGCCCCACTGTTTCTCGCCCTCTGTTTCACCCCTCTGTTTCTCGCCCTCTGTTTCAGCCCCTCTGCTTCAGCCCCTCTGTTTCAGTCTCCCTGTTTCTCACCCTCTGTTTCTCGCCCCTTTTTCAGCCCCTCTGTTTCTCGCCCTCTGTTTCAGCACCTCTGTTTCTCGCCCACTGTTACAGCCCCTCTGTTTCAGCCCCTCTGTTTCAGCCCCTCTGTTTCTCGCCCTCTGTTTCTCGCCCTCTGTTTCTCGCCCTTTGTTTCAGCCCCTCTGTTTCGCGCTCTCTGATTCAGCCCCTCTGTTTCTCGCCCTCTGTTTCTCGCCCTCTGCTTCAGCCCCTCTGTTTCTCGCACTCTGTTTCAGCCCCTCTGTTTTAGCCACTCTGTTTCAGCCCCTCTGTTTCAGCCCCACTGTTCCAGCCCCTCTGTTTCTCGCCCTCTTTGTCAGCCAATCAGTTTCAGCCCCTCTGTTTCAGCCCCTCTGTTTCTCGCCCTCTGTTTCAGCACCTCTGTTTCTCGCCCTCTGTTTCAGCCCCTCTGTTTCACCCCCACTGTTTCTCGCCCTCTGTTTCAGCCCCTCTGTTTCTCGCCCTCTGTTTCAGCCCCTCTGATTCAGCCCCTCTGTTTCAGCCCCTCTGATTCAGCCCCTCTGTTTCAGCTCCTCCGGTTCTGCCCCTCTGTTTCTCGCCCTCTGTTTCTCACCCTCTGTTTCTCGCCCTCTGTTTCAGCCCCTCTGATTCAGCCCCTCTGTTTCAGCCCCTATGTTTCAGCCGCTCTGTTTCTCGCCCTCTGTTTCGGCCCCCCTGTTTCGCGCCCACTGTTTCAGACCCTCTGTTTCTCGCCCTCTGTTTCTCGCCCTCTTTTTCAGTCCCTTTGTTTCATACCCTCTGTTCCTCACCCTCTGTTTCGCACCCTCTGTTTCTCGCCCTCTGCTTCAGCCCCTCTGTTTCTCGCACTCTGTTTCAGCCCCTCTGTTTTAGCCACTCTGTTTCAGCCCCTCTGTTTCAGCCCCACTGTTTCAGCCCCTCTGTTTCTCGCCCTCTTTGTCAGCCAATCAGTTTCAGCCCCTCTGTTTCAGCCCCTCTGTTTCTCGCCCTCTGTTTCAGCACCTCTGTTTCTCGCCCTCTGTTTCAGCCCCTCTGTTTCACCCCCTCTGTTTCAGCCCCTCTGTTTCAGCCCCACTGTTTCTCGCCCTCTGTTTCAGCCCCTCTGTTTCTCGCCCTCTGTTTCAGCCCCTCTGATTCAGCCCCTCTGTTTCAGCCCCTCTGATTCAGCCCCTCTGTTTCAGCTCCTCCGGTTCTGCCCCTCTGTTTCTCGCCCTCTGTTTCTCACCCTCTGTTTCTCGCCCTCTGTTTCAGCCCCTCTGATTCAGCCCCTCTGTTTCAGCCCCTATGTTTCAGCCGCTCTGTTTCTCGCCCTCTGTTTCGGCCCCCCTGTTTCGCGCCCACTGTTTCAGACCCTCTGTTTCTCGCCCTCTGTTTCTCGCCCTCTGTTTCAGTCCCTCTGTTTCATACCCTCTGTTCCTCGCCCTCTGTTTCGCACCCTCTGTTTCTCGCCCTCTGTTTCGGCCCCTCTGTTTCAGACCCACTGTTTCAGACCCTCTGTTTCAGCCCCTCTGTTTCAGACCCTCTGTTTCAGACTCTCTGTTTCTCGCCCTCTGTTTCGGCCCCTCTGATTCTCGCCCTCTGTTTCGGCCCCTCCATTTCGCGCCCTCTGTATCAGACCCTCTGTTTCAGACCCTCTGTTTCTCGCCCTCTGTTTCGCGCCCTCTGTTTCGCGCCCTCTGTTTCAGACACTCTGGTTCGGCCCCTCTGTTTCCCGCCCTCTGTTTCGGCTCCTCTGTTTCGCGCCCTCTGTTTCGCGCCCTCTGTTTCAGACCCTCTGTTTCAGACCCTCTGTTTCAGCCGCTCTGTTTCTCGCCCTCTGTTTCGGCCCCCCTGTTTCGCGCCCTCTGTTTCAGACGCTCTGTTTCTCGCCCTCTGTTTCAGCCCCTCTGTTTCATACCCTCTGTTCCTCGCCCTCTGTTTCGCACCCTCTGTTTCTCGCCCTCTGTTTCGGCCCCTCTGTTTCTCGCCCACTGTTTCAGCCCCTCTGTTTCTCGCCCTCTGTTTCAGCCCCTCTGTTTCTCGCCCTCTGCTTCAGCCCCTCTGTTTCTCGCCCTCTGTTTCAGCCCCTCTGTTTTAGCCCCTCTGTTTCAGCCCCTCTGTTTCAGCCCCACTGTTTCAGCCCCTCTCTTTCTCGGCCCCTTTGTCAGCCCCTCAGTTTCAGCACCTCTGTTTGAGCCCCTCTGTTTCTCGACCTCTGTTTCCGCCCCTCTGATTCAGCCCCTCTGTTTCAGCCCCTCTGATTCAGCCCCTCTGTTTCAGCCCCTCTGTTTCAGCCCCTCTGGTTCAGCCCCTCTGTTTCAGCCCCTCTGTTTCTCGCCCTCTGTTTCAGCCCCTCTGTTTCTCGCCCTCTGTATCAGCCCCTCTGTTTCAGCACTCTGTTTCAGCCCCTCTGTTTCAGCCCCTCTGTTTCTCGCCCTCTGTTTCTCGCCCTCTGTTTCAGCCCCTCTGTTTCTCACTCACTGTTTCAGCCCCTCTGTTTCGCGCTCTCTGTTTCAGCCCCTCTGTTTCAGCCCCTCTGTTTCTCCCCCTCTGTTTCTGCCCCTCTGTTTCTCGCCCTCTGTTTCAGCCCCTCTGTTTCTCGCCCTCTGTTTCAGCCCCGCTGATTCAGACACTCTGTTTCAGCCCCTCTGAATCAGCCCCTCTGATTCAGCCCCTCTGTTTCAGCCCCTCTGTTTCAGCCGCTCCGTTTCTCGCCCTCTGTTTCAGCCCCTCTGTTTCTCGCCCTCTGTTTCAGCCCCTCTGTTTCTCGCCCTCTGTTTCAGCCCCTCTGATTCAGCCCCTCTGTTTCTCGCCCTCTGTTTCAGCCCCTCTGTTTCTCGCCCTCTGTTTCAGCCCCTCTGTTTCTCGCCCTCTGCTTCAGCCCCTCTGTTTCTCGCCCTCTGTTTGAGCCCCTCTATTTTAGCCCCTCTGTTTCAGCCCCTCTGTTTCAGCCCCACTGTTTCAGCCCCTCTCTTTCTCGCCCCCTTTGTCAGCCCCTCAGTTTCAGCCCCTCTGTTTCTCGCCCTCTGTTTCAGCCCCTCTGATTCAGCCCCTCTGTTTCAGCCCCTCTGTTTCTCGCCCTCTGTTTCTGCCCCCCTGATTCAGCCCCTCTGTTTCTTGCCCTCTGTTTCAGCCCCTCTGAATCAGCTCCTCTGTTTCAGCACCTCTGTTTCAGCCCCTCTGTTTCAGCCCCTCTGTTTCTCGCCCTCTGTTTCTAACCCTCTGTTTCTCGCCCTCTGTTTCTGCCCCTCTGTTTTTCGCCCTCTGTTTCAGCCCCTCTGTTTCTCGCCCTCTGTATCAGCCCCTCTGTTTCTCACCCTCAGTTTCTCGCCCTCTGTTTCAGCCCCTCTGTTTCGCGCTCTCTGTTTCAGCCCCTCTGTTTCAGCCCCTCTGTTTCTCGCCCTCTGTTTCTGCCCCTCTGTTTCTCGCCCTCTGTTTCAGCCCCTCTGTTTCTCGCCCTCTGCTTCAGCCCCGCTGAATCAGACCCTCTGTTTCAGCGCCTCTGAATCAGCCCCTCTGTTCCAGACCCTCTGTTTCTCGCCCTCTGTATCAGACCCTCTGTTTCAGACCCTCTGTTTCAGACCCTCTGTTTCTCGCCCTCTGTTTCGCGCCCTCTGTTTGTCGCCCTCTGTTTCAGACCCTCTGTTTCAGACCCTCTGTTTCTCGCCCTCTGTTTCGCGCCCTCTGTTTCGCGCCCTCTGTTTCGCGCCATCTGTTTCTCGCCCTCTGTTTCGGCCCCACTGTTTCAGACCCTCTGTTTCAGACCCTCTGTTTCAGCCCCTCTGTTTCAGACCCTCTTTTTCAGACCCTCTGTTTCTCGCCCTCTGTTTCTCGCCCTCTGTTTCGGCCCCTCTGTTTCAGACCCTCTGTTTCAGACCCTCTGTTTCAGCCCCTCTGTTTCAGACCCTCTTTTTCAGACCCTCTGTTTATCGCCCTCTGTTTCGCGCCCTCTGTTTCAGACCCTCTGTTTCGGCCCCTCTGTTTCCCACCCTCTGTTTCCGTCCCTCTGTTTCGCGCCCTCTGTTTCGCACCCTCTGTTTCAGACCCTCTGTTTCAGACCGTCTGTTTCTCGCCCTCTGTTTCGCGCCCTCTGTTTCAGACCCTCTGTTTCAGACCCTCTGTTTCTCGCCCTCCGTTTCAGACCCTCTGTTTCAGACCCTCTGTTTCGGCCCATCTGTTTCCCGCCCTCTGTTTCGCGCCCTCTGTTTCGCGCCCTCTGTTTCAGACCCTCTGTTTCGGCCCCTCTGTTTCCCACCCTCTGTTTCGGCACCTCTGTTTCTCGCCCTCTGTTTCGCGCCCTCTGTTTCAGTCCCTCTGTTTCCGACCCTCTGTTTCTCGCCCTCTGTTTCTCGCCCTCTGTTTCAGACCCTCTGTTTCAGACCCTCTGTTTCAGACCCTCTGTTTCACGCCCTCTGTTTCGCGCCCTCTGTTTCTCGCCCTCTGTTTCAGACCCTCTGTTTCTCGCCCTCTGTATCTCGCCCTCTGTATCAGACCCTCTGTTTCAGACCGCCTGTTTCAGATCCTCTGTTTCTCGCCCTCTGTTTTGCGCCCGCTGTTTCTCGCCCTCAGTTTCAGACCCTCTGTTTCTCGCCCTCTGTTTCTCGCCCTCTGTTTCGCGCCCTCTATTTGAGACCCTCTGTTTCAGACCCTCTGTTTCTCGCCCTCTGTTTCTCGCCCTCTGTTTCAGACCCTCTGTTTCAGACCCTCTGTTTCTCGCCCTCTGTTTCGCGCCCTCTGTTTCGCGCGCTCTTTTTCAGACCCTCTGTTTCGGCCCCTCTGTTTCCCACCCTCTGTTTCGGTCCCTCTGTTTCGCGCCCTCTGTTTCGCACCCTCTGTTTCAGACCCTCTGTTTCAGACCCTCTGTTTCTCGCCCTTTGTTTCTCGCCCTCTGTTTCAGACCCTCTGTTTCAGACCCTCTGTTTCAGACCCTCTGTTTCTCGCCCTCTGTTTCGCGCCCTCTGTTTCGCACCCTCTGTTTCAGACCCTCTGTTTCGGCCCATCTGTTTCCCGCCGTCTGTTTCGCGCCCTCTGTTTCAGACCCTCTGTTTCAGACCCTCTGTTTCGGCCCCTCTGTTTCCCACCCTCTGTTTCGGCCCCTCTGTTTCTCGCCCTCTGTTTCGCGCCCTCTGTTTCAGTCCCTCTGTTTCAGACCCTCTGTTTCTCGCCCACTGTTTCTCACCCTCTGTTTCAGACCCTCTGTTTCAGACCCTCTGTTTCTCGCCCTCTGTTTCACGCCCTGTGTTTCTCGCCCTCTGTTTCAGACCCTCTGTTTCTCGCCCTCTGTTTCTCGCCCTCTGTATCAGACCCTCTGTTTCAGACCCTCTGTTTCAGACCCTCTGTTTCTCGCCCTCTGTTTCGCGCCCTCTGTTTCTCGCCCTCTGTTTCAGACCCTCTGTTTCAGACCCTCTGTATCTCGCCCTCTGTTTCGCGCCCTCTGTTTCGCGCCCTCTGTTTCGCGCCATCTGTTTCTCGCCCTCTGTTTCGGCCCCTCTGTTTCAGATCCTCTGTTTCAGACCCTCTGTTTCAGCCCCTCTGTTTCAGACCCTCTTTTTCAGACCCTCTGTTTCTCGCCCTCTGTTTCTCGCACTCTGTTTCGCGCCATCTGTTTCTCGCCCTCTGTTTCGGCCCCTCTGTTTCAGACCCTCTGTTTCAGACCCTCTGTTTCAGCCCCTCTGTTTCAGACCCTCTTTTTCAGACCCTCTGTTTCTCGCCCTCTGTTTCGCGCCCTCTGTTTCAGACCCTCTGTTTCGGCCCCTCTGTTTCCCACCCTCTGATTCCGTCCCTCTGTTTCGCGCCCTCTGTTTCGCACCCTCTGTTTCAGACCCTCTGTTTCAGACCCTCTGTTTCTCGCCCTCTGTTTCGCGCCCTCCGTTTCAGACCCCCTGTTTCAGACCCTCTGTTTCTCGCCCTCTGTTTCGCGCCATCTGTTTCTCGCCCTCTGTTTCAGACACTCTGTTTCAGACCCTCTGTTTCAGACCCTCTGTTTCAGACACTCTGTTTCTCGCCCTCTGTTTCGCGCCCTCTGTTTCAGACCCTCTGTTTCTCGCCCTCTGTTTCTCGCCCTCTGTTTCAGACCCTCTGTTTCAGACCCTCTGTTTCTCGCCCTCTGTTTCGCGCCCTCTGTTTCGCGCCCTCTGTTTCAGACCCTCTGTTTCGGGCCCTCTGTTTCTCGCCCTCTGCTTCGGCCCCTCTGTTTCGCGCCCTCTGTTTCAGACCCTCTGTTTCAGACCCCCTGTTTCTCGCCCTCTGTTTCAGCCCCTCTGTTTCAGACCCTCTGTTTCGCGCCCTCTGTTTCGCGCCCTTTGTTTCGCACCCTCTGTTTCAGACCCTCTGTTTCAGCCCCTCTGTTTCAGCCCCTCTGTTTCAGACCCTCTGTTTCTCGCCCTCTGTTTTGCGCCCTCTGTTTCAGACCCTCTGTTTCAGCCCCTCTGTTTCTCGCCCTCTGATTCAGCCCCTCTGTTTCGGACCCTCTGTTTCAGACCCTCTGTTTCTCGCCCTCTGTTTCATGCCCTCTGTTTCTCGCCCTCTGTTTCATGCCCTCTGTTTCTCGCCCTCTGTTTCTCGCCCTCTGTTTCGCGCCCTCTATTTGAGACCCTCTGTTTCAGACCCTCTGTTTCTCGCCCTCTGTTTCTCGCCCTCTGTTTCAGACCCTCTGTTTCAGACCCTCTGTTTCTCGCCCTCTGTTTCGCGCCCTCTGTTTCGCGCGCTCTTTTTCAGACCCTCTGTTTCGGCCCCTCTGTTTCCCACCCTCTGTTTCGGTCCCTCTGTTTCGCGCCCTCTGTTTCGCACCCTCTGTTTCAGACCCTCTGTTTCAGACCCTCTGTTTCTCGCCCTTTGTTTCTCGCCCTCTGTTTCAGACCCTCTGTTTCAGACCCTCTGTTTCAGACCCTCTGTTTCTCGCCCTCTGTTTCGCGCCCTCTGTTTCGCACCCTCTGTTTCAGACCCTCTGTTTCGGCCCATCTGTTTCCCGCCGTCTGTTTCGCGCCCTCTGTTTCAGACCCTCTGTTTCAGACCCTCTGTTTCGGCCCCTCTGTTTCCCACCCTCTGTTTCGGCCCCTCTGTTTCTCGCCCTCTGTTTCGCGCCCTCTGTTTCAGTCCCTCTGTTTCAGACACTCTGTTTCTCGCCCACTGTTTCTCACCCTCTGTTTCAGACCCTCTGTTTCAGACCCTCTGTTTCTCGCCCTCTGTTTCACGCCCTGTGTTTCTCGCCCTCTGTTTCAGACCCTCTGTTTCTCGCCCTCTGTTTCTCGCCCTCTGTATCAGACCCTCTGTTTCAGACCCTCTGTTTCAGACCCTCTGTTTCTCGCCCTCTGTTTCGCGCCCTCTGTTTCTCGCCCTCTGTTTCAGACCCTCTGTTTCAGACCCTCTGTATCTCGCCCTCTGTTTCGCGCCCTCTGTTTCGCGCCCTCTGTTTCGCGCCATCTGTTTCTCGCCCTCTGTTTCGGCCCCTCTGTTTCAGATCCTCTGTTTCAGACCCTCTGTTTCAGCCCCTCTGTTTCAGACCCTCTTTTTCAGACCCTCTGTTTCTCGCCCTCTGTTTCTCGCACTCTGTTTCGCGCCATCTGTTTCTCGCCCACTGTTTCGGCCCCTCTGTTTCAGACCCTCTGTTTCAGACCCTCTGTTTCAGCCCCTCTGTTTCAGACCCTCTTTTTCAGACCCTCTGTTTCTCGCCCTCTGTTTCGCGCCCTCTGTTTCAGACCCTCTGTTTCGGCCCCTCTGTTTCCCACCCTCTGATTCCGTCCCTCTGTTTCGCGCCCTCTGTTTCGCACCCTCTGTTTCAGACCCTCTGTTTCAGACCCTCTGTTTCTCGCCCTCTGTTTCGCGCCCTCCGTTTCAGACCCCCTGTTTCAGACCCTCTGTTTCTCGCCCTCTGTTTCGCGCCATCTGTTTCTCGCCCTCTGTTTCAGACACTCTGTTTCAGACCCTCTGTTTCAGACCCTCTGTTTCAGACACTCTGTTTCTCGCCCTCTGTTTCGCGCCCTCTGTTTCAGACCCTCTGTTTCTCGCCCTCTGTTTCTCGCCCTCTGTTTCAGACCCTCTGTTTCAGACCCTCTGTTTCTCGCCCTCTGTTTCACGCCCTCTGTTTCGCGCCCTCTGTTTCAGACCCTCTGTTTCGGGCCCTCTGTTTCTCGCCCTCTGCTTCGGCCCCTCTGTTTCGCGCCCTCTGTTTCAGACCCTCTGTTTCAGACCCCCTGTTTCTCGCCCTCTGTTTCAGCCCCTCTGTTTCAGACCCTCTGTTTCGCGCCCTCTGTTTCGCGCCCTTTGTTTCGCACCCTCTGTTTCAGACCCTCTGTTTCAGCCCCTCTGTTTCAGCCCCTCTGTTTCAGACCCTCTGTTTCTCGCCCTCTGTTTTGCGCCCTCTGTTTCAGACCCTCTGTTTCAGCCCCTCTGTTTCTCGCCCTCTGATTCAGCCCCTCTGTTTCGGACCCTCTGTTTCAGACCCTCTGTTTCTCGCCCTCTGTTTCATGCCCTCTGTTTCTCGCCCTCTGTTTCGAGCCCTCTGTTTCGGCCCCTCAGTTTCCCGCCCTCTGTTTCGCGCCCTCTGTTTCGCGCCCTCTGTTTCAGACCCTCTGTTTCGGCCCCTCTGTTTCCCGCCCTCTGTTTCGGTCCCTCTGTTTCGCGCCCTCTGTTTCGCACCCTCTGTTTCAGACCCTCTGTTTCAGACCCTCTGTTTCTCGCCCTCTGTTTCTCGCCCTCTGTTTCAGACCCTCTGTTTCAGACCCTCTGTTTCTCGCCCACTGTATCGCGCCCTCTGTTTCGCACCCTCTGTTTCAGACGCTCTGTTTCGGCCCATCTGTTTCCAGCCCTCTGTTTCGCGCCCTCTGTTTCGCGCCCTCTGATTCAGACACTCTGTTTCGGCCCCACTGTTTCCCACCCTCTGTTTCGGCCCCTCTGTTTCGCGCCCTCTGTTTCGCGCCCTCTGTTTCAGTCACTCCGTTTCAGACCCTCTGTATCTCGCCCTCTGTTTCTCGCCCTCTGTTTCAGACCCTCTGTTTCAGACCCTCTGTTTCAGACCCTCTGTTTCAGATGCTCTGTTTCTCGCCCTCTGTTTCGCGCCCTCTGTTTCTCGCCCTCTGTTTCAGACCCTCTGTTTCTCGCCCTCTGTTTCTCGCCCTGTGTTTCGCGCCCTTTATTTGAGACCCTCTGTTTCAGACCCTCTGTTTCTTGCCCTCTGTTTCTCGCCCTCTGTTTCAGACCCTCTGTTTCAGACCCTCTGTTTCTCGCCCTCTGTTTCGCGCCCTCTGTTTCGCGCCCTCTTTTTCAGACCCTCTGTTTCGGCCCCTCTGTTTCCCACCCTCTGTTTCGGACCCTCTGTTTCGCGCCCTCTGTTTCGCACCCTCTGTTTCAGACCCTCTGTTTCAGACCCTCTGTTTCTCGCCCTCTGTTTCTCGCCCTCTGTTTCAGACCCTCTGTTTCAGACCCTCTGTTTCTCGCCCTCTGTTTCGCGCCATCTGTTTCTCGCCCTCTGTTTCGGCCCCTCTGTTTCAGACCCTCTGTTTCAGACCCTCTGTTTCAGCCCCTCTGTTTCAGACCCTCTTTTTCAGACCATCTGTTTCTCGCCCTCTGTTTCGCGCCCTCTGTTTCAGACCCTCTGTTTCGGCCCCTCTGTTTCCCACCCTCGTTTTCCGTCCCTCTGTTTCGCGCCCTCTGTTTCGCACCCTCTGTTTCAGACCCTCTGTTTCAGACCCTCTGTTTCTCGCCCTCTGTTTCGCGCCCTCTGTTTCAGACCCTCTGTTTCAGACCCTCTGTTTCTCGCCCTCTGTTTCAGACACTCTGTTTCAGACCCTCTGTTTCAGACCCTCTGTTTCAGACACTCTCTTTCTCGCCCTCTGTTTCGCGCCCTCTGTTTCAGACCCTCTGTTTCTCACCCTCTGTTTCTCGCCCTCTGTTTCAGACCCTCTGTTTCAGACCCTCTGTTTCTCGCCCTCTGTTTCGCGCCCTCTGTTTCGCGCCCTCTGTTTCGCGCCCTCTGTTTCAGCCCCTCTGTTTCTCGCCCTCTGCTTCGGCCCATCTGTTTCGCGCCCTCTGTTTCAGACCCTCTGTTTCAGACCCCCTGTTTCTCGCCCTCTGTTTCAGCCCCTCTGTTTCAGACCCTCTGTTTCGCGCCCTCTGTTTCGCGCCCTTTGTTTCGCGCCCTCTGTTTCAGACCCTCTGTTTCAGCCCCTCTGTTTCAGCCCCTCTGTTTCAGACCCTCTGTTTCTCGCCCTCTGTTTTGCGCCCTCTGTTTCAGACCCTCTGTTTCAGACCCTCTGTTTCAGCCCCTCTGTTTCAGCCCCTCTGTTTCAGACCCTCTGTTTCTCGCCCTCTGTTTTGCGCCCTCTGTTTCAGACCCTCTGTTTCAGCCCCTCTGTTTCACGCCCTCTGATTCAGCCCCTCTGTTTCGGACCCTCTGTTTCAGACCCTATGTTTCTCGCCCTCTGTTTCATGCCCTCTGTTTCTCGCCCTCTGTTTCGAGCCCTCTGTTTCGGCCCCTCAGTTTCCCGCCCTCTGTTTCGCGCCCTCTGTTTCGCGCCCTCTGTTTCAGACCCTCTGTTTCGCGCCCTCTGTTTCGCACCCTCTGTTTCAGACCCTCTGTTTCAGACCCTCTGTTTCTCGCCCTCTGTTTCTCGCCCTCTGTTTCAGACCCTCTGTTTCAGACCCTCTGTTTCTCGCCCACTGTTTCGCGCCCTCTGTTTCGCACCCTCTGTTTCAGACCCTCTGTTTCGGCCCATCTGTTTCGCGCCCTCTGTTTCGCGCCCTCTGTTTCGCGCCCTCTGTTTCAGACACTCTGTTTCGGCCCCTCTGTTTCCCACACTCTGTTTCGGCCACTCTGTTTCGCACCCTCTGTTTCGCGCCCTCTGTTTCAGTCCCTCTGTTTCAGACCCTCTGTTTCTCGCCCTCTGTTTCTCGCCCTCTGTTTTGCGCCCTCTATTTGAGACCCTCTGTTTCAGACACTCTGTTTCTCGCCCTCTGTTTCTCGCCCTCTGTTTCAGACCCTCTGTTTCAGACCCTCTGTTTCTCGCCCTCTGTTTCGCGCCCACTGTTTCGCGCCCTCTGTTTCGCGCCCTCTTTTTCAGACCCTCTGTTTCGGCCCCTCTGTTTCCCACCCTCTGTTTCGGTCCCTCTGTTTCGCACCCTCTGTTTCAGACCCTCTGTTTCAGACCCTCTGTTTCTCGCCCTCTGTTTCTCGCCCTCTGTTTCAGACCCTCTGTTTCAGACCCTCTGTTTCAGACCCTCTGTTTCTCGCCCTCTGTTTCGCGCCCTCTGATTCGCACCCTCTGTTTCAGACCCTCTGTTTCGGCCCATCTGTTTCCCGCCCTCTGTTTCTCGCCCTCTGTTTCGCGCCCTCTGTTTCAGACCCTCTGTTTCGGCCCCTCTGTTTCCCACCCTCTGTTTCAGACCCTCTGTTTCAGTCCCTCTGTTTCAGACCCTCTGTTTCAGACCCTCTGTTTCTCGCCCTCTGTTTCGCGCCCTCTGTTTCTCGCCCTCTGTTTCAGACCCTCTGTTTCTCGCCCTCTGTTTCTCACCCTCTGTATCAGACCCTCTGTTTCAGACCCTCTGTTTCAGAACCTCTGTTTCTCGCCCTCTGTTTCGCGCCCTCTGTTTCTCGCCCTCTGTTTCAGACCCTCTGTTTCTCGCCCTCTGTTTCGCGCCCACTGTTTCGCGCCCTCTGTTTCGTGCCCTCTGTTTCACACCCTCTGTTTCGGCCCCTCTGTTTCTCGCCCGCTGCTTCAGCCCCTCTGTTTCGCGCCCTCTGTTTCAGACCCTCTGTTTCAGACCCTCTGTTTCTCGCCCTCTGTTTCAGACCCTCTGTTTCAGACCCTCAGTTTCTCGCCCTCTGTTTCTCGCCCTCTGTTTCAGACCCTCTGTTTCTCGCCCTCTGTTTCTCGCCCTCTGTTTCAGACCCTCTGTTTCAGACCCTCAGTTTCTCGCCCTCTGTTTCTCGCCCTCTGTTTCAGACCCTCTGTTTCTCGCCCTCTGTTTCGCGCCCTCTGTTTCGCGCCCTCTGTTTCGCGCCCTCTGTTTCAGACCCTCTGTTTCGGCCCCTCTGTTTCTCGCCCTCTGCTTCGGCCCCTCTGTTTTGCTCCCTCTGTTTCAGACCCTCTGTTTCAGACCCTCTGTTTCTCACCCTCTGTTTCAGACACTCTGTTTCAGACCCTCTGTTTCAGACCCTCTGTTTCTCGCTCTCTGTTTCGCGCCCTCTGTTTCAGACCCTCTGTTTCAGACCCTCTGTTTCTCTCCCTCTGTTTCTCGCCCTCTGTTTCAGACCCTCTGTTTCAGACCCTCTGTTTCTCGCCCTCTGTTTCGCGCCCTGTGTTTCGCGCCCTCTGTTTCGCGCCCTCTGTTTCAGACCCTCTGTTTCGGCCCCTCTGTTTCTCGCCCTCTGCTTCGGCCCCTCTGTTTCGCGCCCTCTGTTTCAGACCCTCTGTTTCTCGCCCTCTGTTTCAGCCCCTCTGTTTCAGACCCTCTGTTTCGCGCCCTCTGTTTCGCGCCCTTTGTTTCGCGCCCTCTGTTTCAGACCCTCTGTTTCAGCCCCTCTATTTCAGCCCCTCTGTTTCAGACCCTCTGTTTCTCGCCCCCTGTTTTGCGCCCTCTCTTTCAGACCCTCTGATTCAGCCCCTCTGTTTCAGCCCCTCTGTTTCAGACTCTCTGTTTCTCGCCCTCTGTTTCTCGCCCTCTGTTTCAGACCCTCTGTTTCAGACCCTCTGTTTCTCGCCCATTGTTTCGCGCCCTCTGTTTCGCACCCTCTGTTTCAGACCCTCTGTTTCGGCCCATCTGTTTCCCGCCCTCTGTTTCGCGCCCTCTGTTTCGCGCCCTCTGTTTCAGACACTCTGTTTCTGCCCCTCTGTTTCCCACCCTCTGTTTCAGACCCTCTGTTTCAGCCCCTCTGTTTCTCGCCCTCTGATTCAGCCCCTCTGTTTCGGACCCTCTGTTTCAGACCCTCTGTTTCTCGCCCTCTGTTTCATTCCCTCTGTTTCTCGCCCTCTGTTTCAAGCCCTCTGTTTCGGCCCCTCAGTTTCCCGCCCTCTGTTTCGCGCCCTCTGTTTCGCGCCCTCTGTTTCAGACCCTCTGTTTCGGCCCCTCTGTTTCCCACCCTCTGTTTCGGTCCCTCTGTTTCGCGCCCTCTGTTTCGCACCCTCTGTTTCAGACCCTCTGTTTCAGACCCTCTGTTTCTCGCCCTCTGTTTCTCACCCTCTGTTTCAGACCCTCTGTTTCAGACCCTCTGTTTCTCGCCCACTGTTTCGCGCCCTCTGTTTCGCACCCTCTGTTTCAGACCCTCTGTTTCGGCCCATCTGTTTCCCGCCCTCTGTTTCGCGCCCTCTGTTTCGCGCCCTCTGTTTCAGACACTCTGTTTCGGCCCCTCTGTTTCCCACCGTCTGTTTCGGCCCCTCTGTTTCGCGCCCTCTGTTTCGCGCCCTCTGTTTCAGTCCCTCTGTTTCAGACCCTCTGTTTCTCGCCCTCTGTTTCTCGCCCTCTGTTTCGGCCCCTCTGTTTCAGACCCTCTGTTTCAGACCCTCTCTTTCAGACCCTCTGTTTCTCGCCCTCTGTTTTGTGCCCTCTGTTTCTCGCCCTCTGTTTCAGACCCTCTGTTTCTCGCCCTCTGTTTCTCGCCCTCTGTTTCGCGCCCTCTATTTGAGACACTCTGTTTCAGACCCTCTGTTTCTCGCCCTCTGTTTCTCGCCCTCTGTTTCAGACCCTCTGTTTCAGACCCTCTGTTTCTCGCCCTCTGTTTCGCGGCCTCTGTTTCTCGCCCTCTGTTTCAGACCCTCTGTTTCTCGCCCTCTGTTTCGCGCCCTCTGTTTCGTGCCCTCTGTTTCACACCCTCTGTTTCGGCCCCTCTGTTTCTCGCCCGCTGCTTCAGCCCATCTGTTTCGCGCCCTCTGTTTCAGACCCTCTGTTTCAGACCCTCTGTTTCTCGCCCTCTGTTTCAGAACCTCTGTTTCAGACCCTCAGTTTCTCGCCCTCTGTTTCTCGCCCTCTGTTTCAGACCCTCTGTTTCTCGCCCTCTGTTTCGCGCCCTCTGTTTCGCGCCCTCTGTTTCGCGCCCTCTGTTTCAGACCCTCTGTTTCGGCCCCTCTGTTTCTCGCCCTCTGCTTCGGCCCCTCTGTTTTGCGCCCTCTGTTTCAGACCCTCTGTTTCAGACCCTCTGTTTCTCACCCTCTGTTTCAGACACTCTGTTTCAGACCCTCTGTATCAGACCCTCTGTTTCTCGCCCTCTGTTTCGCGCCCTCTGTTTCAGACCCTCTGTTTCAGACCCTCTGTTTCTCGCCCTCTGTTTCTCGCCCTCTGTTTCAGACCCTCTGTTTCAGACCCTCTGTTTCTCGCCCTCTGTTTCGCGCCCTCTGTTTCGCGCCCTCTGTTTCGCGCCCTCTGTTTCAGACCCTCTGTTTCTCGCCCTCTGTTTCTCGCCCTCTGTTTCAGACCCTCTCTTTCAGACCCTCTGTTTCTCGCCCTCTGTTTTGTGCCCTCTGTTTCTCGCCCTCTGTTTCAGACCCTCTGTTTCAGACCCTCTGTTTCTCGCCCTCTGTTTCTCGCCCTCTGTTTCGCGCCCTCTATTTGAGACACTCTGTTTCAGACCCTCTGTTTCTCGCCCTCTGTTTCTCGCCCTCTGTTTCAGACCCTCTGTTTCAGACCCTCTGTTTCTCGCCCTCTGTTTCGCGGCCTCTGTTTCTCGCCCTCTGTTTCAGACCCTCTGTTTCTCGCCCTCTGTTTCGCGCCCTCTGTTTCGTGCCCTCTGTTTCACACCCTCTGTTTCGGCCCCTCTGTTTATCGCCCGCTGCTTCAGCCCCTCTGTTTCGCGCCCTCTGTTTCAGACCCTCTGTTTCAGACCCTCTGTTTCTCGCCCTCTGTTTCAGAACCTCTGTTTCAGACCCTCAGTTTCTCGCACTCTGTTTCTCGCCCTCTGTTTCAGACCCTCTGTTTCTCGCCCTCTGTTTCGCGCCCTCTGTTTCGCGCCCTCTGTTTCGCGCCCTCTGTTTCAGACCCTCTGTTTCGGCCCCTCTGTTTCTCGCCCTCTGCTTCGGCCCCTCTGTTTTGCGCCCTCTGTTTCAGACCCTCTGTTTCAGACCCTCTGTTTCTCACCCTCTGTTTCAGACACTCTGTTTCAGACCCTCTGTATCAGACCCTCTGTTTCTCGCCCTCTGTTTCGCGCCCTCTGTTTCAGACCCTCTGTTTCAGACCCTCTGTTTCTCGCCCTCTGATTCTCGCCCTCTGTTTCAGACCCTCTGTTTCAGACCCTCTGTTTCTCGCCCTCTGTTTCGCGCCCTCTGTTTCGCGCCCTTTGTTTCGCACCCTCTGTTTCAGACCCTCTGTTTCAGCCCCTCTATTTCAGCCCCTCTGTTTCAGACCCTCTGTTTCTCGCCCCCTGTTTTGCGCCCTCTGTTTCAGACCCTCTGTTTCAGCCCCTCTGTTTCAGCCCCTCTGTTTCAGCCCCTCTGTTTCTTGTCCTCTGATTCAGCCCCTCTGTTTCAGACCCTCTGTTTCAGCCCAACTGTTTCAGCCCCTCTGTTTCAGACCCTCTGTTTCTCGCCCTCTGTTTCGCGCCCTCTGTTTCGCGCCCTCTGTTTCAGAACCTCTGTTTCAGACCCTCTGTTTCAGACCCTCTGTTTCAGACCCTCTGTTTCTCGCCCTCTGTTTCGGCCCCTCTGTTTCTCGCCCACTGTTTCGCGCCCTCTGTTTCGCATCCTCTGTTACGCGCCCTCTGTTTCAGACCCTCTGTTTCGGCCCCTCTGTTTCTCGCCCTCTGCTTCGGCCCCTCTGTTTCGCGCCCTCTGTTTCGCACCCTCTGTTTCAGACCCTCTGTTTCTCGGCCTCTGTTTCAGCCCCTCTGTTTCAGACCCTCTGTTTCACACCCTCTGTTTCAGAACCTCTGTTTCTCGCCCTCTGTTTCGCTCCCTCTGTTTCAGACCCTCTTTTTCAGACCCTCTGTTTCTCACCCTCTGTTTCTCGCCCTCTGTTTCAGACCCTCTGTTTCAGACCCTCTGTTTCTCGCCCTCCGTTTCAGAACCTCTGTTTCTCGCCCTCTGTTTCAGCACCTCTGTTTCAGACCCTCCGCTTCTCACCCTGTTTCGCGCCCTCTGTTTCGCGCCCTCTGTTTCAGACCCTCTGTTTCTCGCCCTCTGTTTCTCGCCCTCTGTTTCAGCCCCTCTGTTACTGACCCGCTGTTTCTCGCCCTCTGTTTCGCGCCATCTGTTTCTCGCCCTCTGTTTCGGCCCCTCTGTTTCGGACCCTCAGTTTCTCGCCCTCTGTTTCTCGCCCTCTGTTTCAGACCCTCTGTTTCTCGCCCTCTGTTTCGCGCCCTCTGTTTCGCGCCCTCTGTTTCGCGCCCTCTGTTTCACACCCTCTGTTTCGGCCCCTCTGTTTCTCGCCCGCTGCTTCAGCCCCTCTGTTTCGCGCCCTCTGTTTCAGACCCTCTGTTTCAGACCCTCTGTTTCTCGCCCTCTGTTTCAGACCCTCTGTTTCAGACCCTCAGTTTCTCGCCCTCTGTTTCTCGCCCTCTGTTTCAGACCCTCTGTTTCTCGCCCTCTGTTTCTTGCCCTCTGTTTCAGACCCTCTGTTTCAGACCCTCAGTTTCTCGCCCTCTGTTTCTCGCCCTCTGTTTCAGACCCTCTGTTTCTCGCCCTCTGTTTCGCGCCCTCTGTTTCGCGCCCTCTGTTTCGCGCCCTCTGTTTCAGACCCTCTGTTTCGGCCCCTCTGTTTCTCGCCCTCTGCTTCGGCCCCTCTGTTTTGCTCCCTCTGTTTCAGACCCTCTGTTTCAGACCCTCTGTTTATCACCCTCTGTTTCAGACACTCTGTTTCAGACCCACTGTTTCAGACCCTCTGTTTCTCGCTCTCTGTTTCGCGCCCTCTGTTTCAGACCCTCTGTTTCAGACCCTCTGTTTCTCTCCCTCTGTTTCTCGCCCTCTGTTTCAGACCCTCTGTTTCAGACCCTCTGTTTCTCGCCCTCTGTTTCGCGCCCTGTGTTTCGCGCCCTCTGTTTCGCGCCCTCTGTTTCAGACCCTCTGTTTCGGCCCCTCTGTTTCTCGCCCTCTGCTTCGGCCCCTCTGTTTCGCGCCCTCTGTTTCAGACCCTCTGTTTCTCGCCCTCTGTTTCAGCCCCTCTGTTTCAGACCCTCTGTTTCGCGCCCTCTGTTTCGCGCCCTTTGTTTCGCGCCCTCTGTTTCAGACCCTCTGTTTCAGCCCCTCTATTTCAGCCCCTCTGTTTCAGACCCTCTGTTTCTCGCCCCCTGTTTTGCGCCCTCTCTTTCAGACCCTCTGTTTCAGCCCCTCTGTTTCAGCCCCTCTGTTTCAGACTCTCTGTTTCTCGCCCTCTGTTTCTCGCCCTCTGTTTCAGACCCTCTGTTTCAGACCCTCTGTTTCTCGCCCATTGTTTCGCGCCCTCTGTTTCGCACCCTCTGTTTCAGACCCTCTGTTTCGGCCCATCTGTTTCCCGCCCTCTGTTTCGCGCCCTCTGTTTCGCGCCCTCTGTTTCAGACACTCTGTTTCTGCCCCTCAGTTTCCCACCCTCTGTTTCAGACCCTCTGTTTCAGCCCCTCTGTTTCTCGCCCTCTGATTCAGCCCCTCTGTTTCGGACCCTCTGTTTCAGACCCTCTGTTTCTCGCCCTCTGTTTCATTCCCTCTGTTTCTCGCCCTCTGTTTCGAGCCCTCTGTTTCGGCCCCTCAGTTTCCCGCCCTCTGTTTCGCGCCCTCTGTTTCGCGCCCTCTGTTTCAGACCCTCTGTTTCGGCCCCTCTGTTTCCCACCCTCTGTTTCGGTCCCTCTGTTTCGCGCCCTCTGTTTCGCACCCTCTGTTTCAGACCCTCTGTTTCAGACCCTCTGTTTCTCGCCCTCTGTTTCTCACCCTCTGTTTCAGACCCTCTGTTTCAGACCCTCTGTTTCTCGCCCACTGTTTCGCGCCCTCTGTTTCGCACCCTCTGTTTCAGACCCTCTGTTTCGGCCCATCTGTTTCCCGCCCTCTGTTTCGCGCCATCTGTTTCTCGCCCTCTGTTTCGGCCTCTCTGTTTCAGACCCTCTGTTTCAGACCCTCTGTTTCAGCCCCTCTGTTTCAGACCCTCTGTTTCAGACCCTCTGTTTCTCGCACTCTGGTTCTCGCCCTCTGTTTCGGCCCCTCTGTTTCTCCCCCTCTGTTTCAGACCCTCTGTTTCAGACCCTCTGTTTCAGACCCTCTGTTTCATACCCTCTGTTTCTCGCCCTCTGTTTCGGCCCCTCTATTTCTCGCCCTCTGTTTCGGCCCCTCTGTTTTGCGCCCTCTGCTTCAGACCCTCTGCTTCAGACCCTCTTTTTCTCGCCCTCTGTATGGCGCCCTCTGGTTCAGACCGTCTGTTTCAGACCCTCTGTTTCTCGCCCTCTGTTTCTCGCCCTCTGTTTCAGACCCTCTGTTTCAGACCCTCTGTTTCAGACCCTCTGTTTCATACCCTCTGTTTCTCGCCCTCTGTTTCGCGCCCTCTGTTTCGCGCCCTCTGTTTCAGACCCTCTGTTTCAGCGCTTCTGTTTCAGCCCCTCTGTTTCAGCCCCTCTGTTTCAGACCCTCTGTTTCAGACCCTCTGTTTCTCGCCCTCTGTTTCGGCCCCTCTGTTTCGCGCCCTCTGTTTCAGAACCTCTGTTTCAGACCCTCCGTTTCAGACCCTCTGTTTCGGCCCCTCTGTTTCCCACCCTCTGTTTCGGTCCCTCTGTTTCGCGCCCTCTGTTTCGCACCCTCTGTTTCAGACCCTCTGTTTCAGACTCTCTGTTTCTCGCCCTCTGTTTCTCGCCCTCTGTTTCAGACCCTCTGTTTCAGACCCTCTGTTTCTCGCCCATTGTTTCGCGCCCTCTGTTTCGCACCCTCTGTTTCAGACCCTCTGTTTCGGCCCATCTGTTTCCCGCCCTCTGTTTCGCGCCCTCTGTTTCGCGCCCTCTGTTTCAGACACTCTGTTTCTGCCCCTCTGTTTCCCACCCTCTGTTTCAGACCCTCTGTTTCAGCCCCTCTGTTTCTCGCCCTCTGATTCAGCCCCTCTGTTTCGGACCCTCTGTTTCAGACCCTCTGTTTCTCGCCCTCTGTTTCATTCCCTCTGTTTCTCGCCCTCTGTTTCGAGCCCTCTGTTTCGGCCCCTCAGTTTCCCGCCCTCTGTTTCGCGCCCTCTGTTTCGCGCCCTCTGTTTCAGACCCTCTGTTTCGGCCCCTCTGTTTCCCACCCTCTGTTTCGGTCCCTCTGTTTCGCGCCCTCTGTTTCGCACCCTCTGTTTCAGACCCTCTGTTTCAGACTCTCTGTTTCTCGCCCTCTGTTTCTCACCCTCTGTTTCAGACCCTCTGTTTCAGACCCTCTGTTTCTCGCCCACTGTTTCGCGCCCTCTGTTTCGCACCCTCTGTTTCAGACCCTCTGTTTCGGCCCATCTGTTTCCCGCCCTCTGTTTCGCGCCCTCTGTTTCGCGCCCTCTGTTTCAGACACTCTGTTTCGGCCCCTCTGTTTCCCACCGTCTGTTTCGGCCCCTCTGTTTCGCGCCCTCTGTTTCGCGCCCTCTGTTTCAGTCCCTCTGTTTCAGACCCTCTGTTTCTCGCCCTCTGTTTCTCGCCCTCTGTTTCGGCCCCTCTGTTCCAGACCCTCTGTTTCAGACCCTCTCTTTCAGACCCTCTGTTTCTCGCCGTCTGTTTTATGCCCTTTGTTTCTCGCCCTCTGTTTCAGACCCTCTGTTTCTCGCCCTCTGTTTCTCGCCCTCTGTTTCGCGCCCTCTATTTGAGACACTCTGTTTCAGACCCTCTGTTTCTCGCCCTCTGTTTCTCGCCCTCTGTTTCAGACCCTCTGTTTCAGACCCTCTGTTTCAGTCCCTCTGTTTCGCGGCCTCTGTTTCTCGCCCTCTGTTTCAGACCCTCTGTTTCTCGCCCTCTGTTTCGCGCCCTCTGTTTCGTGCCCTCTGTTTCACACCCTCTGTTTCGGCCCCTCTGTTTCTCGCCCGCTGCTTCAGCCCCTCTGTTTCGCGCCCTCTGTTTCAGACCCTCTGTTTCAGACCCTCTGTTTCTCGCCCTCTGTTTCAGACCCTCTGTTTCAGACCCTCAGTTTCTCGCCCTCTGTTTCTCGCCCTCTGTTTCAGACCCTCTGTTTCTCGCCCTCTGTTTCGCGCCCTCTGTTTCGCGCCCTCTGTTTCGCGCCCTCTGTTTCAGACCCTCTGTTTCGGCCCCTCTGTTTCTCGCCCTCTGCTTCGGCCCCTCTGTTTTGCGCCCTCTGTTTCAGACCCTCTGTTTCAGACCCTCTGTTTCTCACCCTCTGTTTCAGACACTCTGTTTCAGACCCTCTGTATCAGACCCTCTGTTTCTCGCCCTCTGTTTTGCGCCCTCTGTTTCAGACCCTCTGTTTCAGACCCTCTGTTTCTCGCCCTCTGTTTCTCGCCCTCTGTTTCAGACCCTCTCTTTCAGACCCTCTGTTTCTCGCCCTCTGTTTCGCGCCCTCTGTTTCGCGCCCTCTGTTTCGCGCCCTCTGTTTCAGACCCTCTGTTTCGGCCCCTCTGTTTCTCGCCCTCTGCTTCGGCCCCTCTGTTTCGCGCCCTCTGTTTCAGACCCTCTGTTTCAGACCCTCTGTTTCTCGCCCTCTGTTTCAGCCCCTCTGTTTCAGACCCTCTGTTTCGCGCCCTCTGTTTCGCGCCCTTTGTTTCGCAACTTCTGTTTCAGACCCTCTGTTTCAGCCCCTCTATTTCAGCCCCTCTGTTTCAGACCCTCTGTTTCTCGCCCCCTGTTTTGCGCCCTCTGTTTCAGACCCTCTGTTTCAGCCCCTCTGTTTCAGCCCCTCTGTTTCAGCCCCTCTGTTTCTCGTCCTCTGATTCAGCCCCTCTGTTTCAGACCCTCTGTTTCAGACCCTCTGTTTCAGCCCAACTGTTTCAGACCCTCTGTTTCTCGCCCTCTGTTTCGCGCCCTCTGTTTCGCGCCCTCTGTTTCAGAACCTCTGTTTCAGACCCTCTGTTTCAGACCCTCTGTTTCAGACCCTCTGTTTCTCGCCCTCTGTTTCGGCCCCTCTGTTTCTCGCCCTCTGTTTCAGACCCTCTGTTTCGCACTCTCCGTTTTGCGCCCTCTGTTTCAGACCCTCTGTTTCTCGCCCACTGTTTCGCGCCCTCTGTTTCGCATCCTCTGTTACGCGCCCTCTGTTTCAGACCCTCTGTTTCGGCCCCTCTGTTTCTCGCCCTCTGCTTCGGCCCCTCTGTTTCGCGCCCTCTGTTTCGCACCCTCTGTTTCAGACCCTCTGTTTCTCGGCCTCTGTTTCAGCCCCTCTGTTTCAGACCCTCTGTTTCACACCCTCTGTTTCAGAACCTCTGTTTCTCGCCCTCTGTTTCGCTCCCTCTGTTTCAGACCCTCTTTTTCAGACCCTCTGTTTCTCACCCTCTGTTTCTCGCCCTCTGTTTCAGACCCTCTGTTTCAGACCCTCTGTTTCTCGCCCTCCGTTTCAGAACCTCTGTTTCTCGCCCTCTGTTTCAGCACCTCTGTTTCAGACCCTCCGCTTCTCACCCTGTTTCGCGCCCTCTGTTTCGCGCCCTCTGTTTCAGACCCTCTGTTTCTCGCCCTCTGTTTCTCGCCCTCTGTTTCAGCCCCTCTGTTACTGACCCGCTGTTTCTCGCCCTCTGTTTCGCGCCATCTGTTTCTCGCCCTCTGTTTCGGCCCCTCTGTTTCGGACCCTCTGTTTCAGACCCTCTGTTTCAGCCCCTCTGTTTCAGACCCTCTGTTTCAGACCCTCTGTTTCTCGCCCTCTGGTTCTCGCCCTCTGTTTCGGCCCCTCTGTTTCTCCCCCTCTGTTTCGGCCCCTCAGTTTCAGACCCTCTGTTTCAGACCCTCTGTTTCAGACCCTCTGTTTCATACCCTCTGTTTCTCGCCCTCTGTTTCGGCCCCTCTGTTTCTCGCCCTCTGTTTCGGCCCCTCTGTTTTGCGCCCTCTGTTTCAGACCCTCTGCTTCAGACCCTCTGTTTCTCGCCCTCTGTTTCGCGCCCTCTGTTTCAGACCGTCTGTTTCAGACCCTCTGTTTCTCGCCCTCTGTTTCTCGCCCTCTGTTTCAGACCCTCTGTTTCAGACCCTCTGTTTCAGACCCTCTGTTTCATACCCTCTGTTTCTCGCCCTCTGTTTCGCGCCCTCTGTTTCGCGCCCTCTGTTTCAGACCCTCTGTTTCAGCGCTTCTGTTTCAGCCCCTCTGTTTCAGCCCCTCTGTTTCAGACCCTCTGTTTCAGACCCTCTGTTTCTCGCCCTCTGTTTCGGCCCCTCTGTTTCTCGCCCTCTGTTTCGCGCCCTCTGTTTCGCGCCCTCTGTTTCAGACCCTCTGTTTCGGCCCCTCTGTTTCCCACCCTCTGTTTCGGTCCCTCTGTTTCGCGCCCTCTGTTTCGCACCCTCTGTTTCAGACCCTCTGTTTCAGACTCTCTGTTTCTCGCCCTCTGTTTCTCGCCCTCTGTTTCAGACCCTCTGTTTCAGACCCTCTGTTTCTCGCCCTCTGCTTCGGCCCCTCTGTTTCGCGCCCTCTGTTTCAGACCCTCTGTTTCAGACCCTCTGTTTCTCGCCCTCTGTTTCAGCCCCTCTGTTTCAGACCCTCTGTTTCGCGCCCTCTGTTTCGCGCCCTTTGTTTCCCAACTTCTGTTTCAGACCCTCTGTTTCAGCCCCTCTATTTCAGCCCCTCTGTTTCAGACCCTCTGTTTCTCGCCCCCTGTTTTGCGCCCTCTGTTTCAGACCCTCTGTTTCAGCCCCTCTGTTTCAGCCCCTCTGTTTCAGCCCCTCTGTTTCTCGTCCTCTGATTCAGCCCCTCTGTTTCAGACCCTCTGTTTCAGACCCTCTGTTTCAGCCCAACTGTTTCAGACCCTCTGTTTCTCGCCCTCTGTTTCGCGCCCTCTGTTTCGCGCCCTCTGTTTCAGAACCTCTGTTTCAGACCCTCTGTTTCAGACCCTCTGTTTCAGACCCTCTGTTTCTCGCCCTCTGTTTCGGCCCCTCTGTTTCTCGCCCTCTGTTTCAGACCCTCTGTTTCGCACTCTCCGTTTTGCACCCTCTGTTTCAGACCCTCTGTTTCTCGCCCACTGTTTCGCGCCCTCTGTTTCGCATCCTCTGTTACGCGCCCTCTGTTTCAGACCCTCTGTTTCGGCCCCTCTGTTTCTCGCCCTCTGCTTCGGCCCCTCTGTTTCGCGCCCTCTGTTTCGCACCCTCTGTTTCAGACCCTCTGTTTCTCGGTCTCTGTTTCAGCCCCTCTGTTTCAGACCCTCTGTTTCACACCCTCTGTTTCAGAACCTCTGTTTCTCGCCCTCTGTTTCGCTCCCTCTGTTTCAGACCCTCTTTTTCAGACCCTCTGTTTCTCACCCTCTGTTTCTCGCCCTCTGTTTCAGACCCTCTGTTTCAGATCCTCTGTTTCTCGCCCTCCGTTTCAGAACCTCTGTTTCTCGCCCTCTGTTTCAGCACCTCTGTTTCAGACCCTCCGCTTCTCACCCTGTTTCGCGCCCTCTGTTTCGCGCCCTCTGTTTCAGACCCTCTGTTTCTCGCCCTCTGTTTCTCGCCCTCTGTTTCAGCCCCTCTGTTACTGACCCGCTGTTTCTCGCCCTCTGTTTCGCGCCATCTGTTTCTCGCCCTCTGTTTCGGCCCCTCTGTTTCGGACCCTCTGTTTCAGACCCTCTGTTTCAGCCCCTCTGTTTCAGACCCTCTGTTTCAGACCCTCTGTTTCTCGCCCTCTGGTTCTCGCCCTCTGTTTCGGCCCCTCTGTTTCTCCCCCTCTGTTTCGGCCCCTCTGTTTCAGACCCTCTGTTTCAGACCCTCTGTTTCAGACCCTCTGTTTCATACCCTCTGTTTCTCGCCCTCTGTTTCGGCCCCTCTGTTTCTCGCCCTCTGTTTCGGCCCCTCTGTTTTGCGCCCTCTGTTTCAGACCCTCTGCTTCAGACCCTCTGTTTCTCGCCCTCTGTTTCGCGCCCTCTGTTTCAGACCGTCTGTTTCAGACCCTCTGTTTCTCGCCCTCTGTTTCTCGCCCTCTGTTTCAGACCCTCTGTTTCAGACCCTCTGTTTCAGACCCTCTGTTTCATACCCTCTGTTTCTCGCCCTCTGTTTCGCGCCCTCTGTTTCGCGCCCTCTGTTTCAGACCCTCTGTTTCAGCGCTTCTGTTTCAGCCCCTCTGTTTCAGCCCCTCTGTTTCAGACCCTCTGTTTCAGACCCTCTGTTTCTCGCCCTCTGTTTCGGCCCCTCTGTTTCTCGCCCTCTGTTTCGCGCCCTCTGTTTCGCGCCCTCTGTTTCAGACCCTCTGTTTCGGCCCCTCTGTTTCCCACCCTCTGTTTCGGTCCCTCTGTTTCGCGCCCTCTGTTTCGCACCCTCTGTTTCAGACCCTCTGTTTCAGACTCTCTGTTTCTCGCCCTCTGTTTCTCGCCCTCTGTTTCAGACCCTCTGTTTCAGACCCTCTGTTTCTCGCCCACTGTTTCGCGCCCTCTGTTTCGCACCCTCTGTTTCAGACCCTCTGTTTCGGCCCATCTGTTTCCCGCCCTCTGTTTCGCGCCCTCTGTTTCGCGCCCTCTGTTTCAGACACTCTGTTTCGGCCCCTCTGTTTCCCACCCTCTGTTTCGGCCCCTCTGTTTCGCGCCCTCTGTTTCGCGCCCTCTGTTTCAGTCCCTCTGTTTCAGACCCTCTGTTTCTCGCCCTCTGTTTCTCGCCCTCTGTTTCAGACCCTCTGTTTCAGACCCTCTGTTTCAGACCCTCTCTTTCAGACCCTCTGTTTCTCACACTCTGTTTTGTGCCCTCTGTTTCTCGCCCTCTGTTTCAGACCCTCTGTTTCTCGCCCTCTGTTTCTCGCCCTCTGTTTCGCGCCCTCTATTTGAGACACTCTGTTTCAGACCCTCTGTTTCTCGCCCTCTGTTTCTCGCCCTCTGTTTCAGACCCTCTGTTTCAGACCCTCTGTTTCTCGCCCTCTGTTTCGCGCCCTCTGTTTCGCGCCCTCTGTTTCGCGCCCTCTTTTTCAGACCCTCTGTTTCGGCCCCTCTGTTTCCCACCCTCTGTTTCGGCCCCTCTGTTTCGCGCCCTCTGTTTCGCGCCCTCTGTTTCAGTCCCTCTGTTTCAGACCCTCTGTTTCTCGCCCTCTGTTTCTCGCCCTCTGCTTCGGCCCCTCTGTTTTGCGCCCTCTGTTTCAGACCCTCTGTTTCAGACCCTCTGTTTCAGACCCTCTGTTTCAGACACTCTGTTTCAGACCCTCTGTATCAGACCCTCTGTTTCTCGCCCTCTGTTTCGCGCCCTCTGTTTCAGACCCTCTGTTTCAGACCCTCTGTTTCTCGCCCTCTGTTTCTCGCCCTCTGTTTCAGACCCTCTGTTTCAGACCCTCTGTTTCTCGCCCTCTGTTTCGCGCCCTCTGTTTCGCGCCCTCTGTTTCGCGCCCTCTTTTTCAGACCCTCTGTTTCGGCCCCTCTGTTTCCCACCCTCTGTTTCGGCCCCTCTGTTTCGCGCCCTCTGTTTCGCGCCCTCTGTTTCAGTCCCTCTGTTTCAGACCCTCTGTTTCTCGCCCTCTGTTTCTCGCCCTCTGTTTCAGACCCTCTGTTTCAGACCCTCTGTTTCAGACCCTCTGTTTCAGACCCTCTGTTTCTCGCCCTCTGTTTTGCGCCCTCTGTTTCTCGCCCTCTGTTTCAGACCCTCTGTTTCTCGCCCTCTGTTTCGCGCCCTCTATTTGAGACCCTCTGTTTCAGACCCTCTGTTTCTCGCCCTCTGTTTCTCGCCCTCTGTTTCAGACCCTCTGTTTCAGACCCTCTGTTTCTCACCCTCTGTTTCGCGCCCTCTGTTTCGCGCCCTCTGTTTCGCGCCCTCTGTTTCAGACCCTCTGTTTCGGCCCCTCTGTTTCCCACCCTCTGTTTCGGTCCCTCTGTTTCGCGCCCTCTGTTTCGCACCCTCTGTTTCAGACCCTCTGTTTCAGACTCTCTGTTTCTCGCCCTCTGTTTCTCGCCCTCTGTTTCAGACCCTCTGTTTCAGACCCTCTGTTTCTCGCCCACTGTTTCGCGCCCTCTGTTTCGCACCCTCTTTTTCAGACCCTCTGTTTCGGCCCATCTGTTTCCCGCCCTCTGTTTCGCGCCCTCTGTTTCGCGCCCTCTGTTTCAGACACTCTGTTTCGGCCCCTCTGTTTCCCACCCTCTGTTTCGGCCCCTCTGTTTCGCGCCCTCTGTTTCGCGCCCTCTGTTTCAGTCCCTCTGTTTCAGACCCTCTGTTTCTCGCCCTCTGTTTCTCGCCCTCTGTTTCAGACCCTCTGTTTCAGACCCTCTGTTTCAGACCCTCTCTTTCAGACCCTCTGTTTCTCACCCTCTGTTTTGTGCCCTCTGTTTCTCGCCCTCTGTTTCAGACCCTCTGTTTCTCGCCCTCTGTTTCTCGCCCTCTGTTTCGCGCCCTCTATTTGAGACACTCTGTTTCAGACCCTCTGTTTCTCGCCCTCTGTTTCTCGCCCTCTGTTTCAGACCCTCTGTTTCTCGCCCTCTGTTTCGCGCCCTCTGTTTCGCGCCCTCTGTTTCGCGCCCTCTTTTTCAGACCCTCTGTTTCCCACCCTCTGTTTCGGCCCCTCTGTTTCGCGCCCTCTGTTTCGCGCCCTCTGTTTCAGTCCCTCTGTTTCAGACCCTATGTTTCTCGCCCTCTGTTTCTCGCCCTCTGTTTCAGACCCTCTGTTTCAGACCCTCTGTTTCAGACCCTCTGTTTCTCGCCCTCTGTTTTGCGCCCTCTGTTTCTCGCCCTCTGTTTCAGACCCTCTGTTTCTCGCCCTCTGTTTCTCGCCCTCTGTTTCGCGCCCTCTATTTGAAACCCTCTGTTTCAGACCCTCTGTTTCTCGCCCTCTGTTTCTCGCCCTCTCTTTCAGACCCTCTGTTTCAGACCCTCTGTTTCTCGCCCTCTGTTTCGCGCCCTCTGTTTCGCGCCCTCTGTTTCGCGCCCTCTTTTTCAGACCCTCTGTTTCGGCCCCTCTGTTTCCCACCCTCTGTTTCGGCCCCTCTGTTTCGCGCCCTCTGTTTCAGTCCCTCTGTTTCAGACCCTCTGTTTCTCGCCCTCTGTTTCTCGCCCTCTGTTTCAGACCCTCTGTTTCAGACCCTCTGTTTCTCGCCCTCTGTTTTGCGCCCTCTGTTTCTCGCCCTCTGTTTCAGACCCTCTGTTTCTCGCCCTCTGTTCCTCGCCCTCTGTTTCGCGCCCTCTATTTGAGACCCTCTGTTTCAGACCCTCTGTTTCTCGCCCTCTGTTTCTCGCCCTCTGTTTCAGACCCTCTGTTTCAGACCCTCTGTTTCTCGCCCTCTGTTTCGCGCCCTCTATTTGAGACACTCTGTTTCAGACCCTCTGTTTCTCGCCCTCTGTTTCGGCCCCTCTGTTTCGCGCCCTCTTTTTCAGACACCTTGTTTCGGCCCCTCTGTTTCCCACCCTCTGTTTCGGTCCCTCTGTTTCGGCCCCTCTGTTTCCCACCCTCTGTTTCTTGCCCTCTGTTTCGCGCCCTCTGTTTCCGCCCTCTGTTTCAGACCCTCTGTTTCGGCCCCTCAGTTTCCCGCCCTCTGTTTCGGCCCCTCTGTTTCAGACCCTCTGTTTCAGACCCTCTGTTTCAGACCCTCTGTTTCATACCCTCTGTTTCTCGCCCTCTGTTTCGTCCCCTCTGTTTCTCGCCCTCTGTTTCGGCCCCTCTGTTTTGCGCCCTCTGTTTCGCACCCTCTGTTTCAGACCCTCTGTTTCAGACTCTCTGTTTCTCGCCCTCTGTTTCTCGCCCTCTGTTTCAGACCCTCTGTTTCAGACCCTCTGTTTCTCGCCCACTGTTTCGCGCCCTCTGTTTCGCACCCTCTTTTTCAGACCCTCTGTTTCGGCCCATCTGTTTCCCGCCCTCTGTTTCGCGCCCTCTGTTTCGCGCCCTCTGTTTCAGACACTCTGTTTCGGCCCCTCTGTTTCCCACCCTCTGTTTCGGCCCCTCTGTTTCGCGCCCTCTGTTTCGTGCCCTCTGTTTCAGTCCCTCTGTTTCAGACCCTCTGTTTCTCGCCCTCTGTTTCTCGCCCTCTGTTTCAGACCCTCTGTTTCAGACCCTCTGTTTCAGACCCTCTCTTTCAGACCCTCTGTTTCTCACCCTCTGTTTTGTGCCCTCTGTTTCTCGCCCTCTGTTTCAGACCCTCTGTTTCTCGCCCTCTGTTTCTCGCCCTCTGTTTCGCGCCCTCTATTTGAGACACTCTGTTTCAGACCCTCTGTTTCTCGCCCTCTGTTTCTCGCCCTCTGTTTCAGACCCTCTGTTTCTCGCCCTCTGTTTCGCGCCCTCTGTTTCGCGCCCTCTGTTTCGCGCCCTCTTTTTCAGACCCTCTGTTTCGGCCCCTCTGTTTCCCACCCTCTGTTTCGGCCCCTCTGTTTCGCGCCCTCTGTTTCGCGCCCTCTGTTTCAGTCCCTCTGTTTCAGACCCTCTGTTTCTCGCCCTCTGTTTCTCGCCCTCTGTTTCAGACCCTCTGTTTCAGACCCTCTGTTTCAGACCCTCTGTTTCTCGCCCTCTGTTTTGCGCCCTCTGTTTCTCGCCCTCTGTTTCAGACCCTCTGTTTCTCGCCCTCTGTTTCTCGCCCTCTGTTTCGCGCCCTCTATTTGAAACCCTCTGTTTCAGACCCTCTGTTTCTCGCCCTCTGCTTCTCGCCCTCTGTTTCAGACCCTCTGTTTCAGACCCTCTGTTTCTCGCCCTCTGTTTCGCGCCCTCTGTTTCGCGCCCTCTGTTTCGCGCCCTCTTTTTCAGACCCTCTGTTTCGGCCCCTCTGTTTCCCACCCTCTGTTTCGGCCCCTCTGTTTCGCGCCCTCTGTTTCGCGCCCTCTGTTTCAGTCCCTCTGT
This sequence comes from Chiloscyllium punctatum, assembly GCF_047496795.1. Taxonomy (NCBI): domain Eukaryota; kingdom Metazoa; phylum Chordata; class Chondrichthyes; order Orectolobiformes; family Hemiscylliidae; genus Chiloscyllium; species Chiloscyllium punctatum. The sequence goes on along the minus strand of NC_092779.1, from coordinate 56,713,742 downwards.
TTCAGACCCTCTGTTTCTCGCCCTCTGTTTCTCGCCCTCTGTTTCAGACCCTCTGTTTCAGACCCTCTGTTTCTCGCCCTCTGTTTCTCGCCCTCTGTTTCAGACCCTCTGTTTCAGACACTCTGTTTCAGACCCTCTGTATCAGACCCTCTGTTTCTCGCCCTCTGTTTCGCGCCCTCTGTTTCAGACCCTCTGTTTCAGACCCTCTGTTTCTCGCCCTCTGTTTCTCGCCCTCTGTTTCAGACCCTCTGTTTCAGACCCTCTGTCTCTCGCCCTCTGTTTCGCGCCCTCTGTTTCGCGCCCTCTGTTTCGCGCCCTCTGTTTCAGACCCTCTGTTTCGGCCCCTCTGTTTCTCGCCCTCTGCTTCGGCCCCTCTGTTTCGCGCCCTCTGTTTCAGACCCTCTGTTTCAGACCCTCTGTTTCTCGCCCTCTGTTTCAGCCCCTCTGTTTCAGACCCTCTGTTTCGCGCCCTCTGTTTCGCGCCCTTTGTTTCGCACCCTCTGTTTCAGACCCTCTGTTTCAGCCCCTCTATTTCAGCCCCTCTGTTTCAGACCCTCTGTTTCTCGCCCCCTGTTTTGCGCCCTCTGTTTCAGACCCTCTGTTTCAGCCCCTCTGTTTCAGCCCCTCTGTTTCAGCCCCTCTGTTTCTCGTCCTCTGATTCAGCCCCTCTGTTTCAGACCCTCTGTTTCAGCCCAACTGTTTCAGCCCCTCTGTTTCAGACCCTCTGTTTCTCGCCCTCAGTTTCCCGCCCTCTGTTTCGGCCCCTCTGTTTCAGAACCTCTGTTTCAGACCCTCTGTTTCAGACCCTCTGTTTCAGACCCTCTGTTTCTCGCCCTCTGTTTCGGCCCCTCTGTTTCTCGCCCTCTGTTTCAGACCCTCTGTTTCGCACTCTCCGTTTTGCACCCTCTGTTTCAGACCCTCTGTTTCTCGCCCACTGTTTCGCGCCCTCTGTTTCGCATCCTCTGTTACGCGCCCTCTGTTTCAGACCCTCTGTTTCGGCCCCTCTGTTTCTCGCCCTCTGCTTCGGCCCCTCTGTTTCGCGCCCTCTGTTTCGCACCCTCTGTTTCAGACCCTCTGTTTCTCGGCCTCTGTTTCAGCCCCTCTGTTTCAGACCCTCTGTTTCACACCCTCTGTTTCAGAACCTCTGTTTCTCGCCCTCTGTTTCGCTCCCTCTGTTTCAGACCCTCTTTTTCAGACCCTCTGTTTCTCACCCTCTGTTTCTCGCCCTCTGTTTCAGACCCTCTGTTTCAGACCCTCTGTTTCTCGCCCTCCGTTTCAGAACCTCTGTTTCTCGCCCTCTGTTTCAGCACCTCTGTTTCAGACCCTCCGCTTCTCACCCTGTTTCGCGCTCTCTGTTTCGCGCCCTCTGTTTCAGACCCTCTGTTTCTCGCCCTCTGTTTCTCGCCCTCTGTTTCAGCCCCTCTGTTACTGACCCGCTGTTTCTCGCCCTCTGTTTCGCGCCATCTGTTTCTCGCCCTCTGTTTCGGCCCCTCTGTTTCGGACCCTCTGTTTCAGACCCTCTGTTTCAGCCCCTCTGTTTCAGACCCTCTGTTTCAGACCCTCTGTTTCTCGCCCTCTGGTTCTCGCCCTCTGTTTCGGCCCCTCTGTTTCTCCCCCTCTGTTTCGGCCCCTCTGTTTCAGACCCTCTGTTTCAGACCCTCTGTTTCAGACCCTCTGTTTCATACCCTCTGTTTCTCGCCCTCTGTTTCGGCCCCTCTGTTTCTCGCCCTCTGTTTCGGCCCCTCTGTTTTGCGCCCTCTGTTTCAGACCCTCTGCTTCAGACCCTCTGTTTCTCGCCCTCTGTTTCGCGCCCTCTGTTTCAGACCGTCTGTTTCAGACCCTCTGTTTCTCGCCCTCTGTTTCTCGCCCTCTGTTTCAGACCCTCTGTTTCAGACCCTCTGTTTCAGACCCTCTGTTTCATACCCTCTGTTTCTCGCCCTCTGTTTCGCGCCCTCTGTTTCGCGCCCTCTGTTTCAGACCCTCTGTTTCAGCGCTTCTGTTTCAGCCCCTCTGTTTCAGCCCCTCTGTTTCAGACCCTCTGTTTCAGACCCTCTGTTTCTCGCCCTCTGTTTCGGCCCCTCTGTTTCTCGCCCTCTGTTTCGCGCCCTCTGTTTCGCGCCCTCTGTTTCAGACCCTCTGTTTCGGCCCCTCTGTTTCCCACCCTCTGTTTCGGTCCCTCTGTTTCGCGCCCTCTGTTTCGCACCCTCTGTTTCAGACCCTCTGTTTCAGACTCTCTGTTTCTCGCCCTCTGTTTCTCGCCCTCTGTTTCAGACCCTCTGTTTCAGACCCTCTGTTTCTCGCCCACTGTTTCGCGCCCTCTGTTTCGCACCCTCTGTTTCAGACCCTCTGTTTCGGCCCATCTGTTTCCCGCCCTCTGTTTCGCGCCCTCTGTTTCGCGCCCTCTTTTTCAGACCCTCTGTTTCGGCCCCTCTGTTTCCCACCCTCTGTTTCGGCCCCTCTGTTTCGCGCCCTCTGTTTCGCGCCCTCTGTTTCAGTCCCTCTGTTTCAGACCCTCTGTTTCTCGCCCTCTGTTTCTCGCCCTCTGTTTCAGACCCTCTGTTTCAGACCCTCTGTTTCAGACCCTCTCTTTCAGACCCTCTGTTTCTCACCCTCTGTTTTGTGCCCTCTGTTTCTCGCCCTCTGTTTCAGACCCTCTGTTTCTCACCCTCTGTTTCTCGCCCTCTGTTTCGCGCCCTCTATTTGAGACACTCTGTTTCAGACCCTCTGTTTCTCGCCCTCTGTTTCTCGCCCTCTGTTTCAGACCCTCTGTTTCAGACCCTCTGTTTCTCGCCCTCTGTTTCGCGCCCTCTGTTTCGCGCCCTCTGTTTCGCGCCCTCTTTTTCAGACCCTCTGTTTCGGCCCCTCTGTTTCCCACCCTCTGTTTCGGCCCCTCTGTTTCGCGCCCTCTGTTTCGCGCCCTCTGTTTCAGTCCCTCTGTTTCAGACCCTCTGTTTCTCGCCCTCTGTTTCTCGCCCTCTGCTTCGGCCCCTCTGTTTTGCGCCCTCTGTTTCAGACCCTCTGTTTCAGACCCTCTGTTTCAGACCCTCTGTTTCAGACACTCTGTTTCAGACCCTCTGTATCAGACCCTCTGTTTCTCGCCCTCTGTTTCGCGCCCTCTGTTTCAGACCCTCTGTTTCAGACCCTCTGTTTCTCGCCCTCTGTTTCTCGCCCTCTGTTTCAGACCCTCTGTTTCAGACCCTCTGTTTCTCGCCCTCTGTTTCGCGCCCTCTGTTTCGCGCCCTCTGTTTCGCGCCCTCTTTTTCAGACCCTCTGTTTCGGCCCCTCTGTTTCCCACCCTCTGTTTCGGCCCCTCTGTTTCGCGCCCTCTGTTTCGCGCCCTCTGTTTCAGTCCCTCTGTTTCAGACCCTCTGTTTCTCGCCCTCTGTTTCTCGCCCTCTGTTTCAGACCCTCTGTTTCAGACCCTCTGTTTCAGACCCTCTGTTTCAGACCCTCTGTTTCTCGCCCTCTGTTTTGCGCCCTCTGTTTCTCGCCCTCTGTTTCAGACCCTCTGTTTCTCGCCCTCTGTTTCGCGCCCTCTATTTGAGACCCTCTGTTTCAGACCCTCTGTTTCTCGCCCTCTGTTTCTCGCCCTCTGTTTCAGACCCTCTGTTTCAGACCCTCTGTTTCTCACCCTCTGTTTCGCGCCCTCTGTTTCGCGCCCTCTGTTTCGCGCCCTCTGTTTCAGACCCTCTGTTTCGGCCCCTCTGTTTCCCACCCTCTGTTTCGGTCCCTCTGTTTCGCGCCCTCTGTTTCGCACCCTCTGTTTCAGACCCTCTGTTTCAGACTCTCTGTTTCTCGCCCTCTGTTTCTCGCCCTCTGTTTCAGACCCTCTGTTTCAGACCCTCTGTTTCTCGCCCACTGTTTCGCGCCCTCTGTTTCGCACCCTCTTTTTCAGACCCTCTGTTTCGGCCCATCTGTTTCCCGCCCTCTGTTTCGCGCCCTCTGTTTCGCGCCCTCTGTTTCAGACACTCTGTTTCGGCCCCTCTGTTTCCCACCCTCTGTTTCGGCCCCTCTGTTTCGCGCCCTCTGTTTCGCGCCCTCTGTTTCAGTCCCTCTGTTTCAGACCCTCTGTTTCTCGCCCTCTGTTTCTCGCCCTCTGTTTCAGACCCTCTGTTTCAGACCCTCTGTTTCAGACCCTCTCTTTCAGACCCTCTGTTTCTCACCCTCTGTTTTGTGCCCTCTGTTTCTCGCCCTCTGTTTCAGACCCTCTGTTTCTCGCCCTCTGTTTCTCGCCCTCTGTTTCGCGCCCTCTATTTGAGACACTCTGTTTCAGACCCTCTGTTTCTCGCCCTCTGTTTCTCGCCCTCTGTTTCAGACCCTCTGTTTCTCGCCCTCTGTTTCGCGCCCTCTGTTTCGCGCCCTCTGTTTCGCGCCCTCTTTTTCAGACCCTCTGTTTCCCACCCTCTGTTTCGGCCCCTCTGTTTCGCGCCCTCTGTTTCGCGCCCTCTGTTTCAGTCCCTCTGTTTCAGACCCTCTGTTTCTCGCCCTCTGTTTCTCGCCCTCTGTTTCAGACCCTCTGTTTCAGACCCTCTGTTTCAGACCCTCTGTTTCTCGCCCTCTGTTTTGCGCCCTCTGTTTCTCGCCCTCTGTTTCAGACCCTCTGTTTCTCGCCCTCTGTTTCTCGCCCTCTGTTTCGCGCCCTCTATTTGAAACCCTCTGTTTCAGACCCTCTGTTTCTCGCCCTCTGCTTCTCGCCCTCTGTTTCAGACCCTCTGTTTCAGACCCTCTGTTTCTCGCCCTCTGTTTCGCGCCCTCTGTTTCGCGCCCTCTGTTTCGCGCCCTCTTTTTCAGACCCTCTGTTTCGGCCCCTCTGTTTCCCACCCTCTGTTTCGGCCCCTCTGTTTCGCGCCCTCTGTTTCAGTCCCTCTGTTTCAGACCCTCTGTTTCTCGCCCTCTGTTTCTCGCCCTCTGTTTCAGACCCTCTGTTTCAGACCCTCTGTTTCTCGCCCTCTGTTTTGCGCCCTCTGTTTCTCGCCCTCTGTTTCAGACCCTCTGTTTCTCGCCCTCTGTTCCTCGCCCTCTGTTTCGCGCCCTCTATTTGAGACCCTCTGTTTCAGACCCTCTGTTTCTCGCCCTCTGTTTCTCGCCCTCTGTTTCAGACCCTCTGTTTCAGACCCTCTGTTTCTCGCCCTCTGTTTCGCGCCCTCTGTTTCGCGCCCTCTTTTTCAGACACCTTGTTTCGGCCCCTCTGTTTCCCACCCTCTGTTTCGGTCCCTCTGTTTCGGCCCCTCTGTTTCCCACCCTCTGTTTCTTGCCCTCTGTTTCGCGCCCTCTGTTTCCGCCCTCTGTTTCAGACCCTCTGTTTCGGCCCCTCAGTTTCCCGCCCTCTGTTTCGGCCCCTCTGTTTCAGACCCTCTGTTTCAGACCCTCTGTTTCAGACCCTCTGTTTCATACCCTCTGTTTCTCGCCCTCTGTTTCGTCCCCTCTGTTTCTCGCCCTCTGTTTCGGCCCCTCTGTTTTGCGCCCTCTGTTTCGCACCCTCTGTTTCAGACCCTCTGTTTCAGACTCTCTGTTTCTCGCCCTCTGTTTCTCGCCCTCTGTTTCAGACCCTCTGTTTCAGACCCTCTGTTTCTCGCCCACTGTTTCGCGCCCTCTGTTTCGCACCCTCTTTTTCAGACCCTCTGTTTCGGCCCATCTGTTTCCCGCCCTCTGTTTCGCGCCCTCTGTTTCGCGCCCTCTGTTTCAGACACTCTGTTTCGGCCCCTCTGTTTCCCACCCTCTGTTTCGGCCCCTCTGTTTCGCGCCCTCTGTTTCGCGCCCTCTGTTTCAGTCCCTCTGTTTCAGACCCTCTGTTTCTCGCCCTCTGTTTCTCGCCCTCTGTTTCAGACCCTCTGTTTCAGACCCTCTGTTTCAGACCCTCTCTTTCAGACCCTCTGTTTCTCACCCTCTGTTTTGTGCCCTCTGTTTCTCGCCCTCTGTTTCAGACCCTCTGTTTCTCGCCCTCTGTTTCTCGCCCTCTGTTTCGCGCCCTCTATTTGAGACACTCTGTTTCAGACCCTCTGTTTCTCGCCCTCTGTTTCTCGCCCTCTGTTTCAGACCCTCTGTTTCTCGCCCTCTGTTTCGCGCCCTCTGTTTCGCGCCCTCTGTTTCGCGCCCTCTTTTTCAGACCCTCTGTTTCGGCCCCTCTGTTTCCCACCCTCTGTTTCGGCCCCTCTGTTTCGCGCCCTCTGTTTCGCGCCCTCTGTTTCAGTCCCTCTGTTTCAGACCCTCTGTTTCTCGCCCTCTGTTTCTCGCCCTCTGTTTCAGACCCTCTGTTTCAGACCCTCTGTTTCAGACCCTCTGTTTCTCGCCCTCTGTTTTGCGCCCTCTGTTTCTCGCCCTCTGTTTCAGACCCTCTGTTTCTCGCCCTCTGTTTCTCGCCCTCTGTTTCGCGCCCTCTATTTGAAACCCTCTGTTTCAGACCCTCTGTTTCTCGCCCTCTGCTTCTCGCCCTCTGTTTCAGACCCTCTGTTTCAGACCCTCTGTTTCTCGCCCTCTGTTTCGCGCCCTCTGTTTCGCGCCCTCTGTTTCGCGCCCTCTTTTTCAGACCCTCTGTTTCGGCCCCTCTGTTTCCCACCCTCTGTTTCGGCCCCTCTGTTTCGCGCCCTCTGTTTCGCGCCCTCTGTTTCAGTCCCTCTGTTTCAGACCCTCTGTTTCTCGCCCTCTGTTTCTCGCCCTCTGTTTCAGACCCTCTGTTTCAGACCCTCTGTTTCTCGCCCTCTGTTTCTCGCCCTCTGTTTCAGACCCTCTGTTTCAGACCCTCTGTTTCAGACCCTCTCTTTCAGACCCTCTGTTTCTCACCCTCTGTTTTGTGCCCTCTGTTTCTCGCCCTCTGTTTCAGACCCTCTGTTTCTCGCCCTCTGTTTCTCGCCCTCTGTTTCGCGCCCTCTATTTGAGACACTCTGTTTCAGACCCTCTGTTTCTCGCCCTCTGTTTCTCGCCCTCTGTTTCAGACCCTCTGTTTCTCGCCCTCTGTTTCGCGCCCTCTGTTTCGCGCCCTCTGTTTCGCGCCCTCTTTTTCAGACCCTCTGTTTCGGCCCCTCTGTTTCCCACCCTCTGTTTCGGCCCCTCTGTTTCGCGCCCTCTGTTTCGCGCCCTCTGTTTCAGTCCCTCTGTTTCAGACCCTCTGTTTCTCGCCCTCTGTTTCTCGCCCTCTGTTTCAGACCCTCTGTTTCAGACCCTCTGTTTCAGACCCTCTGTTTCTCGCCCTCTGTTTTGCGCCCTCTGTTTCTCGCCCTCTGTTTCAGACCCTCTGTTTCTCGCCCTCTGTTTCTCGCCCTCTGTTTCGCGCCCTCTATTTGAAACCCTCTGTTTCAGACCCTCTGTTTCTCGCCCTCTGCTTCTCGCCCTCTGTTTCAGACCCTCTGTTTCAGACCCTCTGTTTCTCGCCCTCTGTTTCGCGCCCTCTGTTTCGCGCCCTCTGTTTCGCGCCCTCTTTTTCAGACCCTCTGTTTCGGCCCCTCTGTTTCCCACCCTCTGTTTCGGCCCCTCTGTTTCGCGCCCTCTGTTTCGCGCCCTCTGTTTCAGTCCCTCTGTTTCAGACCCTCTGTTTCTCGCCCTCTGTTTCTCGCCCTCTGTTTCAGACCCTCTGTTTCAGACCCTCTGTTTCTCGCCCTCTGTTTTGCGCCCTCTGTTTCTCGCCCTCTGTTTCAGACCCTCTGTTTCTCGCCCTCTGTTCCTCGCCCTCTGTTTCGCGCCCTCTATTTGAGACCCTCTGTTTCAGACCCTCTGTTTCTCGCCCTCTGTTTCTCGCCCTCTGTTTCAGACCCTCTGTTTCAGACCCTCTGTTTCTCGCCCTCTGTTTCGCGCCCTCTGTTTCGCGCCCTCTTTTTCAGACACCTTGTTTCGGCCCCTCTGTTTCCCACCCTCTGTTTCGGTCCCTCTGTTTCGGCCCCTCTGTTTCCCACCCTCTGTTTCTTGCCCTCTGTTTCGCGCCCTCTGTTTCCGCCCTCTGTTTCAGACCCTCTGTTTCGACCCCTCAGTTTCCCGCCCTCTGTTTCGGCCCCTCTGTTTCAGACCCTCTGTTTCAGACCCTCTGTTTCAGACCCTCTGTTTCATACCCTCTGTTTCTCGCCCTCTGTTTCGTCCCCTCTGTTTCTCGCCCTCTGTTTCGGCCCCTCTGTTTTGCGCCCTCTGTTTCAGACCCTCTGTTTCAGACCCTCTGTTTCTCGCCCTCTGTTTCGCGCCCTCTGTTTCGCGCCCTCTTTTTCAGACACCTTGTTTCGGCCCCTCTGTTTCCCACCCTCTGTTTCGGTCCCTCTGTTTCGGCCCCTCTGTTTCCCACCCTCTGTTTCTTGCCCTCTGTTTCGCGCCCTCTGTTTCCGCCCTCTGTTTCAGACCCTCTGTTTCGGCCCCTCAGTTTCCCGCCCTCTGTTTCGGCCCCTCTGTTTCAGACCCTCTGTTTCAGACCCTCTGTTTCAGACCCTCTGTTTCATACCCTCTGTTTCTCGCCCTCTGTTTCGTCCCCTCTGTTTCTCGCCCTCTGTTTCGGCCCCTCTGTTTTGCGCCCTCTGTTTCAGACCGTCTGTTTCAGACCCTCTGTTTCTCGCCCTCTGTTTCTCGCCCTCTGTTTCAGACCCTCTGTTTCAGACCCTCTGTTTCAGACCCTCTGTTTCATACCCTCTGTTTCTCGCCCTCTGTTTCGCGCCCTCTGTTTCGCACCCTCTGTTTCAGACACTCTGTTTCAGCCCCTCTGTTTCAGCCCCTCTGTTTCAGCCCCTCTGTTTCAGACCCTCTGTTTCAGACCCTCTGTTTCTCGCCCTCTGTTTCGGCCCCTCTGTTTCTCGCCCTCTGTTTCGCGCCCTCTGTTTCGCGCCCTCTGTTTCAGACCCTCTGCTTCAGACCCTCTGTTTCTCGCCCTCTGTTTCGCGCCCTCTGTTTCAGACCGTCTGTTTCAGACCCTCTGTTTCTCGCCCTCTGTTTCTCGCCCTCTGTTTCAGACCCTCTGTTTCAGACCCTCTGTTTCAGACCCTCTGTTTCATACCCTCTGTTTCTCGCCCTCTGTTTCGCGCCCTCTGTTTCGCGCCCTCTGTTTCAGACCCTCTGTTTCAGCGCGTCTGTTTCAGCCCCTCTGTTTCAGCCCCTCTGTTTCGCGCCCTCTGTTTCGGCCCCTCTGTTTCCCACCCTCTGTTTCGGTCCCTCTGTTTCGCGCCCTCTGTTTCGCACCCTCTGTTTCAGACCCTCTGTTTCAGACTCTCTGTTTCTCGCCCTCTGTTTCTCGCCCTCTGTTTCAGACCCTCTGTTTCAGACCCTCTGTTTCTCGCCCACTGTTTCGCGCCCTCTGTTTCGCACCCTCTGTTTCAGACCCTCTGTTTCGGCCCATCTGTTTCCCGCCCTCTGTTTCGCGCCCTCTGTTTCGCGCCCTCTGTTTCAGACACTCTGTTTCGGCCCCTCTGTTTCCCACCCTCTGTTTCGGCCCCTCTGTTTCGCGCCCTCTGTTTCGCGCCCTCTGTTTCAGTCCCTCTGTTTCAGACCCTCTGTTTCTCGCCCTCTGTTTCTCGCCCTCTGTTTCAGACCCTCTGTTTCAGACCCTCTGTTTCAGACCCTCTCTTTCAGACCCTCTGTTTCTCACCCTCTGTTTTGTGCCCTCTGTTTCTCGCCCTCTGTTTCAGACCCTCTGTTTCTCGCCCTCTGTTTCTCGCCCTCTGTTTCGCGCCCTCTATTTGAGACACTCTGTTTCAGACCCTCTGTTTCTCGCCCTCTGTTTCTCGCCCTCTGTTTCAGACCCTCTGTTTCAGACCCTCTGTTTCTCGCCCTCTGTTTCGCGCCGTCTGTTTCGCGCCCTCTGTTTCGCGCCCTCTTTTTCAGACCCTCTGTTTCGGCCCCTCTGTTTCCCACCCTCTGTTTCGGCCCCTCTCTTTCGCGCCCTCTGTTTCGCGCCCTCTGTTTCAGTCCCTCTGTTTCAGACCCTCTGTTTCTCGCCCTCTGTTTCTCGCCCTCTGTTTCAGACCCTCTGTTTCAGACCCTCTGTTTCAGACCCTCTGTTTCTCGCCCTCTGTTTTGCGCACTCTGTTTCTCGCCCTCTGTTTCAGACCCTCTGTTTCTCGCCCTCTGTTTCTCGCCCTCTGTTTCGCGCCCTCTATTTGAGACCCTCTGTTTCAGACCCTCTGTTTCTCGCCCTCTGTTTCTCGCCCTCTCTTTCAGACCCTCTGTTTCAGACCCTCTGTTTCTCGCCCTCTGTTTCGCGCCCTCTGTTTCGCGCCCTCTGTTTCGCGCCCTCTTTTTCAGACCCTCTGTTTCGGCCCCTCTGTTTCCCACCCTCTGTTTCGGCCCCTCTGTTTCGCGCCCTCTGTTTCGCGCCCTCTGTTTCAGTCCCTCTGTTTCAGACCCTCTGTTTCTCGCCCTCTGTTTCTCGCCCTCTGTTTCAGACCCTCTGTTTCAGACCCTCTGTTTCAGACCCTCTGTTTCAGACCCTCTGTTTCTCGCCCTCTGTTTTGCGCCCTCTGTTTCTCGCCCTCTGTTTCAGACCCTCTGTTTCTCGCCCTCTGTTTCTCGCCCTCTGTTTCGCGCCCTCTATTTGAGACCCTCTGTTTCAGACCCTCTGTTTCTCGCCCTCTGTTTCTCGCCCTCTGTTTCAGACCCTCTGTTTCAGACCCTCTGTTTCTCGCCCTCTGTTTCGCGCCCTCTGTTTCGCGCCCTCTTTTTCAGACACCTTGTTTCGGCCCCTCTGTTTCCCACCCTCTGTTTCGGTCCCTCTGTTTCGCGCCCTCTGTTTCGCACCCTCTGTTTCAGACCCTCTGTTTCAGACCCTCTGTTTCTCGCCCTCTGTTTCTCGCCCTCTGTTTCGGCCCCTCTGTTTCAGACCCTCTGTTTCAGACCCTCTGTTTCAGACCCTCTGTTTCAGACCCTCTGTTTCTCGCCCTCTGTTTCGCGCCCTCTGTTTCAGACCCTCTGTTTCAGACCCTCTGTTTCTTGCCCTCTGTTTCGCGCCCTCTGTTTCCGCCCTCTGTTTCAGACCCTCTGTTTCGGCCCCTCAGTTTCCCGCCCTCTGTTTCGGCCCCTCTGTTTCAGACCCTCTGTTTCAGACCCTCTGTTTCAGACCCTCTGTTTCATACCCTCTGTTTCTCGCCCTCTGTTTCGGCCCCTCTGTTTCTCGCCCTCTGTTTCGGCCCCTCTGTTTTGCGCCCTCTGTTTCAGACCGTCTGTTTCAGACCCTCTGTTTCTCGCCCTCTGTTTCTCGCCCTCTTTTTCAGACCCTCTGTTTCAGACCCTCTGTTTCAGACCCTCTGTTTCATACCCTCTGTTTCTCGCCCTCTGTTTCGCGCCCTCTGTTTCGCGCCCTCTGTTTCAGACCCTCTGTTTCAGCCCCTCTGTTTCAGCCCCTCTGTTTCAGCCCCTCTGTTTCAGACCCTCTGTTTCAGACCCTCTGTTTCTCGCCCTCTGTTTCGGCCCCTCTGTTTCTCGCCCTCTGTTTCGCGCCCTCTGTTTCGCGCCCTCTGTTTCAGACCCTCTGTTTCAGACCCTCTGTTTCGCGCCCTCTGTTTCGCGCCCTTTGTTTCGCACCCTCTGTTTCAGACCCTCTGTTTCAGCCCCTCTATTTCAGCCCCTCTGTTTCAGACCCTCTGTTTCTCGCCCCCTGTTTTGCGCCCTCTGTTTCAGACCCTCTGTTTCAGCCCCTCTGTTTCAGCCCCTCTGTTTCAGCCCCTCTGTTTCTCGTCCTCTGATTCAGCCCCTCTGTTTCAGACCCTCTGTTTCAGCCCCACTGTTTCAGCCCCTCTGTTTCAGACCCTCTGTTTCTCGCCCTCTGTTTCGCGCCCTCTGTTTCGCGCCCTCTGTTTCAGAACCTCTGTTTCAGACCCTCTGTTTCAGACCCTCTGTTTCAGACCCTCTGTTTCTCGCCCTCTGTTTCGGCCCATCTGTTTCTCGCCCTCTGTTTCAGACCCTCTGTTTCGCACTCTCCGTTTTGCGCCCTCTGTTTCAGACCCTCTGTTTCTCGCCCACTGTTTCGCGCCCTCTGTTTCGCATCCTCTGTTACGCGCCCTCTGTTTCAGACCCACTGTTTCAGACCCTCTGTTTCGGCCCCTCTGTTTCTCGCCCTCTGCTTCGGCCCCTCTGTTTCGCGCCCTCTGTTTCGTACCCTCTGTTTCAGACCCTCTGTTTCTCGGCCTCTGTTTCAGCCCCTCTGTTTCAGACCCTCTGTTTCACACCCTCTGTTTCAGAACCTCTGTTTCTCGCCCTCTGTTTCGCTCCCTCTGTTTCAGACCCTCTTTTTCAGACCCTCTGTTTCTCACCCTCTGTTTCTCGCCCTCTGTTTCAGACCCTCTGTTTCAGACCCTCTGTTTCTCGCCCTCTGTTTCAGAACCTCTGTTTCTCGCCCTCTGTTTCAGCCCCTCTGTTTCAGACCCTCCGCTTCTCACCCTGTTTCGCGCCCTCTGTTTCGCGCCCTCTGTTTCAGACCCTCTGTTTCTCGCCCTCTGTTTCTCGCCCTCTGTTTCAGCCCCTCTGTTACTGACCCGCTGTTTCTCGCCCTCTGTTTCGCGCCATCTGTTTCTCGCCCTCTGTTTCGGCCCCTCTGTTTCAGACCCTCTGTTTCAGACCCTCTGTTTCAGCCCCTCTGTTTCAGACCCTCTGTTTCAGACCCACTGTTTCTCGCCCTCTGGTTCTCGCCCTCTGTTTCGGCCCCTCTGTTTCTCCCCCTCTGTTTCGGCCCCTCTGTTTCAGACCCTCTGTTTCAGACCCTCTGTTTCAGACCCTCTGTTTCATACCCTCTGTTTCTCGCCCTCTGTTTCGGCCCCTCTGTTTCGCGCCCTCTGTTTCGGCCCCTCTGTTTTGCGCCCTCTGTTTCAGACCCTCAGCTTCAGACCCTCTGTTTCTCGCCCTCTGTTTCGCGCCCTCTGTTTCAGTCCCTCTGTTTCAGACACTCTGTTTCTCGCCCTCTGTTTCTCGCCCTCTGTTTCAGACCCTCTGTTTCAGACCCTCTCTTTCAGACCCTCTGTTTCTCGCCCTCTGTTTTGTGCCCTCTGTTTCTCGCCCTCTGTTTCAGACCCTCTGTTTCTCGCCCTCTGTTTCTCGCCCTCTGTTTCGCGCCCTCTATTTGAGACACTCTGTTTCAGACCCTCTGTTTCTCGCCCTCTGTTTCTCGCCCTCTGTTTCAGACCCTCTGTTTCAGACCCTCTGTTTCTCGCCCTCTGTTTCAGACCCTCTGTTTCGCGCCCTCTGTTTCGCGCCCTCTTTTTCAGACCCTCTGTTTCGGCCCCTCTGTTTCCCACCCTCTGTTTCGGCCCCTCTTTTTCGCGCCCTCTGTATCGCGCCCTCTGTTTCAGTCCCTCTGTTTCAGACACTCTGTTTCTCGCCCTCTGTTTCTCGCCCTCTGTTTCAGACCCCCTGTTTCAGACCCTCTGTTTCAGACCCTCTGTTTCAGACCCTCTGTTTCTCGCCCTCTGTTTTGCGCCCTCTGTTTCTCGCCATCTGTTTCAGACCCTCTGTTTCTCACCCTCTGTTTCTCGCCCTCTGTTTCGCGCCCTCTATTTGACACCCTCTGTTTCAGACCCTCTGTTTCTCGCCCTCTGTTTCTCGCCCTCTGTTTCAGACCCTCTGTTTCAGACCCTCTGTTTCTCGCCCTCTGTTTCGCGCCCTCTGTTTCGCGCCCTCTTTTTCAGACACCTTGTTTCGGCCCCTCTGTTTCCCACCCTCTGTTTCGGTCCCTCTGTTTCGCGCCCTCTGTTTCGCACCCTCTGTTTCAGACCCTCTGTTTCAGACCCTCTGTTTCTCGCCCTCTGTTTCTCGCCCTCTGTTTCGGCCCCTCTGTTTCAGACCCTCTGTTTCAGACCCTCTGTTTCAGCCCCTCTGTTTCAGACCCTCTGTTTCAGACCCTCTGTTTCTCGCCCTCTGTTTCGCGCCCTCTGTTTCAGACCCTCTGTTTCAGACCCTCTGTTTCTTGCCCTCTGTTTCGCGCCCTCTGTTTCCGCCCTCTGTTTCAGACCCTCTGTTTCGGCCCCTCAGTTTCCCGCCCTCTGTTTCGGCCCCTCTGTTTCAGACCCTCTGTTTCAGACCCTCTGTATCAGACACTCTGTTTCATACCCTCTGTTTCTCGCCCTCTGTTTCGGCCCCTCTGTTTCTCGCCCTCTGTTTCAGCCCCTCTGTTTTGCGCCCTCTGTTTCAGACCGTCTGTTTCAGACCCTCTGTTTCTCGCCCTCTGTTTCTCGCCCTCTGTTTCAGACCCTCTGTTTCAGACCCTCTGTTTCAGACCCTCTGTTTCATACCCTCTGTTTCTCGCCCTCTGTTTCGCACCCTCTGTTTCAGACCCTCTGTTTCAGACCCTCTGTTTCAGCCCCTCTGTTTCAGCCCCTCTGTTTCAGCCCCTCTGTCTCAGACCCTCTGTTTCAGACCCTCTGTTTCTCGCCCTCTGTTTCGGCCCCTCTGTTTCTCGCCCTCTGTTTCGCGCCCTCTGTTTCGCGCCCTCTGTTTCAGACCCTCTGTTTCGGCCCCTCTGTTTCCCACCCTCTGTTTCAGTCCCTCTGTTTCGCGCCCTCTGTTTCGCACCCTCTGTTTCAGACCCTCTGTTTCAGACTCTCTGTTTCTCGCCCTCTGTTTCTCGCCCTCTGTTTCAGACCCTCTGTTTCAGACCCTCTGTTTCTCGCCCACTGTTTCGCGCCCTCTGTTTCGCACCCTCTGTTTCAGACTCTCTGTTTCGGCCCATCTGTTTCCCGCCCTCTGTTTCGCGCCCTCTGTTTCGCGCCCTCTGTTTCAGACACTCTGTTTCGGCCCCTCTGTTTCCCACCCTCTGTTTCGGCCCCTCTGTTTCGCGCCGTCTGTTTCGCGCCCTCTGTTTCAGTCCCTCTGTTTCAGACCCTCTGTTTCTCGCCCTCTGTTTCTCGCCCTCTGTTTCAGACCCTCTGTTTCAGACCCTCTGTTTCAGACCCTCTCTTTCAGACCCTCTGTTTCTCGCCCTCTGTTTTGCGCCCTCTGTTTCTCGCCCTCTGTTTCAGACCCTCTGTTTCTCGCCCTCTGTTTCTCACCCTCTGTTTCGCGCCCTCTATTTGAGACCCTCTGTTTCAGACCCTCTGTTTCTCGCCCTCTGTTTCTCGCCCTCTGTTTCAGACCCTCTGTTTCAGACCCTCTGTTTCTCGCCCTCTGTTTCTCGCCCTCTGTTTCTCGCCCTCTGTTTCTCGCCCTCTGTTTCGCGCCCTCTGTTTCGCACCCTCTGTTTCAGACCCTCTGTTTCGGCCCATCTGTTTCCGGCCCTCTGTTTCTCGCCCTCTGTTTCGCGCCCTCTGTATCAGACCCTCTTTTTCAGACCCTCTGTTTCTCACCCTCTGTTTCGCGCCCTCTGTTTCGCGCCCTCTGTTTCTCGCCCTCTGTTTCAGAACCTCTGTTTCTCGCACTCTGTTTCAGCCCCTCTGTTTCAGACCCTCCGCTTCCCACCCTGTTTCGCGCCCTCCGTATCGCGCCCTCTGTTTCAGACCCTCTGTTTCTCGCCCTCTGTTTCTCGCCCTCTGTTTCAGCCCCTCTGTTACAGACCCGCTGTTTCTCGCCCTCTGTTTCGCGCCATCTGTTTCTCGCCCTCTGTTTCGGCCCCTCTGTTTCAGACCCTCTGTTTCAGACTCTCTGTTTCAGCCCCTCTGTTTCAGACCCTCTGTTTCAGACCCTCTGTTTCTCCCCCTCTGTTTCGGCCCCTCTGTTTCGTGCCCACTGTTTCAGACCCTCTGTTTCAGACCCTCTGTTTCTTGCCCTCTGTTTCGCGCCCTCTGTTTCCGCCCTCTGTTTCAGACCCTCTGTTTCGGCCCTCTGTTTCAGACCCTCTGTTTCGGCCCCTCAGTTTCCCGCCCTCTGTTTCAGACCCTCTGTTTCAGATCCTCTGTTTCATACCCTCTGTTTCTCGCCCTCTGTTTTGGCCCCTCTGTTTCTCGCCCTCTGTTTCGGCCCCTCTGTTTTGCGCCCTCTGTTTCAGACCCTCTGCTTCAGACCCTCTGTTTCTCGCCCTCTGTTTCGCGCCCTCTGTTTCAGACCGTCTGTTTCAGACCCTCTGTTTCTCGCCCTCTGTTTCTCGCCCTCTGTTTCAGACCCTCTGTTTCAGACCCTCTGTTTCAGACCCTCTGTTTCATACCTTCTGTTTCTCGCCCTCTGTTTCGCGCCCTCTGTTTCACGCCCTCTGTTTCAGACCCTCTGTTTCAGCCCCTCTGTTTCAGCCCCTCTGTTTCAGCCCCTCTGTTTCAGACCCTCTGTTTCAGACCCTCTGTTTCTCGCCCTCTGTTTCGGCCCCTCTGTTTCTCGCCCTCTGTTTTGCGCCCTCTGTTTCGCGCCCTCTGTTTCAGACCCTCTGTTTCGGCCCCTCTGTTTCCCACCCTCTGTTTCGGTCCCTCTGTTTCGCGCCCTCTGTTTCGCACCCTCTGTTTCAGACCCTCTGTTTCAGACCCTCTGTTTCTCGCCCTCTGTTTCTCGCCCTCTGTTTCAGACACTCTGTTTCAGACCCTCTTTTCGCGCCCTCTGTTTCGCGCCCTCTGTTTCGCGCCCTCTTTTTCAGACCCTCTGTTTCGGCCCCTCTGTTTCCCACCCTCTGTTTCGGCCCCTCTGTTTCGCGCCCTCTGTTTCGCGCCCTCTGTTTCAGTCCCTCTGTTTCAGACCCTCTGTTTCTCGCCCTCTGTTTCTCGCCCTCTGTTTCAGACCCCCTGTTTCAGACCCTCTGTTTCAGACCCTCTGTTTCAGACCCTCTGTTTCTCGCCCTCTGTTTTGCGCCCTCTGTTTCTCGCCATCTGTTTCAGACCCTCTGTTTCTCGCCCTCTGTTTCTCGCCCTCTGTTTCGCGCCCTCTATTTGACACCCTCTGTTTCAGACCCTCTGTTTCTCGCCCTCTGTTTCTCGCCCTCTGTTTCAGACCCTCTGTTTCAGACCCTCTGTTTCTCGCCCTCTGTTTCGCGCCCTCTGTTTCGCGCCCTCTTTTTCAGACACCTTGTTTCGGCCCCTCTGTTTCCCACCCTCTGTTTCGGTCCCTCTGTTTCGCGCCCTCTGTTTCGCACCCTCTGTTTCAGACCCTCTGTTTCAGACCCTCTGTTTCTCGCCCTCTGTTTCTCGCCCTCTGTTTCGGCCCCTCTGTTTCAGACCCTCTGTTTCAGACCCTCTGTTTCAGCCCCTCTGTTTCAGACCCTCTGTTTCAGACCCTCTGTTTCTCGCCCTCTGTTTCGCGCCCTCTGTTTCAGACCCTCTGTTTCAGACCCTCTGTTTCTTGCCCTCTGTTTCGCGCCCTCTGTTTCCGCCCTCTGTTTCAGACCCTCTGTTTCGGCCCCTCAGTTTCCCGCCCTCTGTTTCGGCCCCTCTGTTTCAGACCCTCTGTTTCAGACCCTCTGTATCAGACACTCTGTTTCATACCCTCTGTTTCTCGCCCTCTGTTTCGGCCCCTCTGTTTCTCGCCCTCTGTTTCGGCCCCTCTGTTTTGCGCCCTCTGTTTCAGACCGTCTGTTTCAGACCCTCTGTTTCTCGCCCTCTGTTTCTCGCCCTCTGTTTCAGACCCTCTGTTTCAGACCCTCTGTTTCAGACCCTCTGTTTCATACCCTCTGTTTCTCGCCCTCTGTTTCGCACCCTCTGTTTCAGACCCTCTGTTTCAGACCCTCTGTTTCAGCCCCTCTGTTTCAGCCCCTCTGTTTCAGCCCCTCTGTCTCAGACCCTCTGTTTCAGACCCTCTGTTTCTCGCCCTCTGTTTCGGCCCCTCTGTTTCTCGCCCTCTGTTTCGCGCCCTCTGTTTCGCGCCTTCTGTTTCAGACCCTCTGTTTCGGCCCCTCTGTTTCGCGCCCTCTGTTTCAGACACTCTGTTTCGGCCCCTCTGTTTCCCACCCTCTGTTTCGGCCCCTCTGTTTCGCGCCGTCTGTTTCGCGCCCTCTGTTTCAGTCCCTCTGTTTCAGACCCTCTGTTTCTCGCCCTCTGTTTCTCGCCCTCTGTTTCAGACCCTCTGTTTCAGACCCTCTGTTTCAGACCCTCTCTTTCAGACCCTCTGTTTCTCGCCCTCTGTTTTGCGCCCTCTGTTTCTCGCCCTCTGTTTCAGACCCTCTGTTTCTCGCCCTCTGTTTCTCGCCCTCTGTTTCGCGCCCTCTATTTGAGACCCTCTGTTTCAGACCCTCTGTTTCTCACCCTCTGTTTCTCGCCCTCTGTTTCAGACCCTCTGTTTCAGACCCTCTGTTTCTCGCCCTCTGTTTCTCGCCCTCTGTTTCTCGCCCTCTGTTTCGCGCCCTCTGTTTCGCACCCTCTGTTTCAGACCCTCTGTTTCGGCCCATCTGTTTCCCGCCCTCTGTTTCTCGCCCTCTGTTTCGCGCCCTCTGTATCAGACCCTCTTTTTCAGACCCTCTGTTTCTCACCCTCTGTTTCGCGCCCTCTGTTTCAGACCCTCTGTTTCAGACCCTCTGTTTCAGACCCTCTGTTTCATACCCTCTGTTTCTCGCCCTCTGTTTCGTCCCCTCTGTTTCTCGCCCTCTGTTTCGGCCCCTCTGTTTTGCGCCCTCTGTTTCAGACACTCTGTTTCAGACCCTCTGTTTCTCGCCCTCTGTTTCTCGCCCTCTGTTTCAGACCCTCTGTTTCAGACCCTCTGTTTCAGACCCTCTGTTTCATACCCTCTGTTTCTCGCCCTCTGTTTCGCGCCCTCTGTTTCGCGCCCTCTGTTTCAGACACTCTGTTTCAGCCCCTCTGTTTCAGCCCCTCTGTTTCAGCCCCTCTGTTTCAGACCCTCTGTTTCAGACCCTCTGTTTCTCGCCCTCTGTTTCGGCCCCTCTGTTTCTCGCCCTCTGTTTCGCGCCCTCTGTTTCGCGCCCTCTGTTTCAGACCCTCTGCTTCAGACCCTCTGTTTCTCGCCCTCTGTTTCGCGCCCTCTGTTTCAGACCGTCTGTTTCAGACCCTCTGTTTCTCGCCCTCTGTTTCTCGCCCTCTGTTTCAGACCCTCTGTTTCAGACCCTCTGTTTCAGACCCTCTGTTTCATACCCTCTGTTTCTCGCCCTCTGTTTCGCGCCCTCTGTTTCGCGCCCTCTGTTTCAGACCCTCTGTTTCAGCGCGTCTGTTTCAGCCCCTCTGTTTCAGCCCCTCTGTTTCAGACCCTCTGTTTCAGACCCTCTGTTTCTCGCCCTCTGTTTCGCGCCCTCTATTTCGGCCCCTCTGTTTCCCACCCTCTGTTTCGGTCCCTCTGTTTCGCGCCCTCTGTTTCGCACCCTCTGTTTCAGACCCTCTGTTTCAGACTCTCTGTTTCTCGCCCTCTGTTTCTCGCCCTCTGTTTCAGACCCTCTGTTTCAGACCCTCTGTTTCTCGCCCACTGTTTCGCGCCCTCTGTTTCGCACCCTCTGTTTCAGACCCTCTGTTTCGGCCCATCTGTTTCCCGCCCTCTGTTTCGCGCCCTCTGTTTCGCGCCCTCTGTTTCAGACACTCTGTTTCGGCCCCTCTGTTTCCCACCCTCTGTTTCGGCCCCTCTGTTTCGCGCCCTCTGTTTCGCGCCCTCTGTTTCAGTCCCTCTGTTTCAGACCCTCTGTTTCTCGCCCTCTGTTTCTCGCCCTCTGTTTCAGACCCTCTGTTTCAGACCCTCTGTTTCAGACCCTCTCTTTCAGACCCTCTGTTTCTCACCCTCTGTTTTGTGCCCTCTGTTTCTCGCCCTCTGTTTCAGACCCTCTGTTTCTCGCCCTCTGTTTCTCGCCCTCTGTATCGCGCCCTCTATTTGAGACACTCTGTTTCAGACCCTCTGTTTCTCGCCCTCTGTTTCAGACCCTCTGTTTCAGACCCTCTGTTTCTCGCCCTCTGTTTCGCGCCCTCTGTTTCGCGCCCTCTGTTTCGCGCCCTCTTTTTCAGACCCTCTGTTTCGGCCCCTCTGTTTCCCACCCTCTGTTTCGGCCCCTCTGTTTCGCGCCCTCTGTTTCGCGCCCTCTGTTTCAGTCCCTCTGTTTCAGACCCTCTGTTTCTCGCCCTCTGTTTCTCGCCCTCTGTTTCAGACCCTCTGTTTCAGACCCTCTGTTTCAGACCCTCTGTTTCAGACCCTCTGTTTCTCGCCCTCTGTTTTGCGCACTCTGTTTCTCGCCCTCTGTTTCAGACCCTCTGTTTCTCGCCCTCTGTTTCTCGCCCTCTGTTTCGCGCCCTGTATTTGAGACCCTCTGTTTCAGACCCTCTGTTTCTCGCCCTCTGTTTCTCGCCCTCTGTTTCAGACCCTCTGTTTCAGACCCTCTGTTTCTCGCCCTCTGTTTCGCGCCCTCTGTTTCGCGCCCTCTGTTTCGCGCCCTCTTTTTCAGACCCTCTGTTTCGGCCCCTCTGTTTCCCACCCTCTGTTTCGGCCCCTCTGTTTCGCGCCCTCTGTTTCGCGCCCTCTGTTTCAGTCCCTCTGTTTCAGACCCTCTGTTTCTCGCCCTCTGTTTCTCGCCCTCTGTTTCAGACCCTCTGTTTCAGACCCTCTGTTTCAGACCCTCTGTTTCAGACCCTCTGTTTCTCGCCCTCTGTTTTGCGCCCTCTGTTTCTCGCCCTCTGTTTCAGACCCTCTGTTTCTCGCCCTCTGTTTCTCGCCCTCTGTTTCGCGCCCTCTATTTGAGACCCTCTGTTTCAGACCCTCTGTTTCTCGCCCTCTGTTTCTCGCCCTCTGTTTCAGACCCTCTGTTTCAGACCCTCTGTTTCTCGCCCTCTGTTTCGTGCCCTCTGTTTCGCGCCCTCTTTTTCAGACACCTTGTTTCGGCCCCTCTGTTTCCCACCCTCTGTTTCGGTCCCTCTGTTTCGCGCCCTCTGTTTCGCACCCTCTGTTTCAGACCCTCTGTTTCAGACCCTCTGTTTCTCGCCCTCTGTTTCTCGCCCTCTGTTTCGGCCCCTCTGTTTCAGACCCTCTGTTTCAGACCCTCTGTTTCAGACCCTCTGTTTCAGACCCTCTGTTTCTCGCCCTCTGTTTCGCGCCCTCTGTTTCAGACCCTCTGTTTCAGACCCTCTGTTTCTTGCCCTCTGTTTCGCGCCCTCTGTTTCCGCCCTCTGTTTCAGACCCTCTGTTTCGGCCCCTCAGTTTCCCGCCCTCTGTTTCGGCCCCTCTGTTTCAGACCCTCTGTTTCAGACCCTCTGTTTCAGACCCTCTGTTTCATACCCTCTGTTTCTCGCCCTCTGTTTCGGCCCCTCTGTTTCTCGCCCTCTGTTTCGGCCCCTCTGTTTTGCGCCCTCTGTTTCAGACTGTCTGTTTCAGACCCTCTGTTTCTCGCCCTCTGTTTCTCGCCCTCTGTTTCAGACCCTCTGTTTCAGACCCTCTGTTTCAGACCCTCTGTTTCATACCCTCTGTTTCTCGCCCTCTGTTTCGCGCCCTCTGTTTCGCGCCCTCTGTTTCAGACCCTCTGTTTCAGCCCCTCTGTTTCAGCCCCTCTGTTTCAGCCCCTCTGTTTCAGACCCTCTGTTTCAGACCCTCTGTTTCTCGCCCTCTGTTTCGGCCCCTCTGTTTCTCGCCCTCTGTTTCGCGCCCTCTGTTTCGCGCCCTCTGTTTCAGACCCTCTGTTTCAGACCCTCTGTTTCGCGCCCTCTGTTTCGCGCCCTTTGTTTCGCGCCCTCTGTTTCAGACCCTCTGTTTCAGCCCCTCTATTTCAGCCCCTCTGTTTCAGACCCTCTGTTTCTCGCCCCCTGTTTTGCGCCCTCTGTTTCAGACCCTCTGTTTCAGCCCCTCTGTTTCAGCCCCTCTGTTTCAGCCCCTCTGTTTCTCGTCCTCTGATTCAGCCCCTCTGTTTCAGACCCTCTGTTTCAGCCCCACTGTTTCAGCCCCTCTGTTTCAGACCCTCTGTTTCTCGCCCTCTGTTTCGCGCCCTCTGTTTCGCGCCCTCTGTTTCAGAACCTCTGTTTCAGAACCTCTGTTTCAGACCCTCTGTTTCAGACCCTCTGTTTCTCGCCCTCTGTTTCGGCCCATCTGTTTCTCGCCCTCTGTTTCAGACCCTCTGTTTCGCACTCTCCGTTTTGCGCCCTCTGTTTCAGACCCTCTGTTTCTCGCCCACTGTTTCGCGCCCTCTGTTTCGCATCCTCTGTTACGCGCCCTCTGTTTCAGACCCTCTGTTTCAGACCCTCTGTTTCGGCCCCTCTGTTTCTCGCCCTCTGCTTCGGCCCCTCTGTTTCGCGCCCTCTGTTTCGCACCCTCTGTTTCAGACCCTCTGTTTCTCGGCCTCTGTTTCAGCCCCTCTGTTTCAGACCCTCTGTTTCACACCCTCTGTTTCAGAACCTCTGTTTCTCGCCCTCTGTTTCGCTCCCTCTGTTTCAGACCCTCTTTTTCAGACCCTCTGTTTCTCACCCTCTGTTTCTCGCCCTCTGTTTCAGACCCTCTGTTTCAGACCCTCTGTTTCTCGCCCTCTGTTTCAGAACCTCTGTTTCTCGCCCTCTGTTTCAGCCCCTCTGTTTCAGACCCTCCGCTTCTCACCCTGTTTCGCGCCCTCTGTTTCGCGCCCTCTGTTTCAGACCCTCTGTTTCTCGCCCTCTGTTTCTCGCCCTCTGTTTCAGCCCCTCTGTTACTGACCCGCTGTTTCTCGCCCTCTGTTTCGCGCCATCTGTTTCTCGCCCTCTGTTTCGGCCCCTCTGTTTCAGACCCTCTGTTTCAGACCCTCTGTTTCAGCCCCTCTGTTTCAGACCCTCTGTTTCAGACCCACTGTTTCTCGCCCTCTGGTTCTCGCCCTCTGTTTCGGCCCCTCTGTTTCTCCCCCTCTGTTTCGGCCCCTCTGTTTCAGACCCTCTGTTTCAGACCCTCTGTTTCAGACCCTCTGTTTCATACCCTCTGTTTCTCGCCCTCTGTTTCGGCCCCTCTGTTTCGCGCCCTCTGTTTCGGCCCCTCTGTTTTGCGCCCTCTGTTTCAGACCCTCTGCTTCAGACCCTCTGTTTCTCGCCCTCTGTTTCGCGCCCTCTGTTTCAGTCCCTCTGTTTCAGACACTCTGTTTCTCGCCCTCTGTTTCTCGCCCTCTGTTTCAGACCCTCTGTTTCAGACCCTCTCTTTCAGACCCTCTGTTTCGCACCCTCTGTTTCAGACCCTCTGTTTCAGACTCTCTGTTTCTCGCCCTCTGTTTCTCGCCCTCTGTTTCAGACCCTCTGTTTCAGACCCTCTGTTTCTCGCCCACTGTTTCGCGCCCTCTGTTTCGCACCCTCTGTTTCAGACCCTCTGTTTCGGCCCATCTGTTTCCCGCCCTCTGTTTCGCGCCCTCTGTTTCGCGCCCTCTGTTTCAGACACTCTGTTTCGGCCCCTCTGTTTCCCACCCTCTGTTTCGGCCCCTCTGTTTCGCGCCGTCTGTTTCGCGCCCTCTGTTTCAGACCCTCTGTTTCAGACCCTCTGTTTCAGACCCTCTCTTTCAGACCCTCTGTTTCTCGCCCTCTGTTTTGCGCCCTCTGTTTCTCGCCCTCTGTTTCAGACCCTCTGTTTCTCGCCCTCTGTTTCTCGCCCTCTGTTTTGCGCCCTCTATTTGAGACCCTCTGTTTCAGACCCTCTGTTTCTCGCCCTCTGTTTCTCGCCCTCTGTTTCAGACCCTCTGTTTCAGACCCTCTGTTTCTCGCCCTCTGTTTCTCGCCCTCTGTTTCTCGCCCTCTGTTTCTCGCCCTCTGTTTCGCGCCCTCTGTTTCGCACCCTCTGTTTCAGACCCTCTGTTTCGGCCCATCTGTTTCCGGCCCTCTGTTTCTCGCCCTCTGTTTCGCGCCCTCTGTATCAGACCCTCTTTTTCAGACCCTCTGTTTCTCACCCTCTGTTTCGCGCCCTCTGTTTCGCGCCCTCTGTTTCTCGCCCTCTGTTTCAGAACCTCTGTTTCTCGCACTCTGTTTCAGCCCCTCTGTTTCAGACCCTCCGCTTCCCACCCTGTTTCGCGCCCTCCGTATCGCGCCCTCTGTTTCAGACCCTCTGTTTCTCGCCCTCTGTTTCTCGCCCTCTGTTTCAGCCCCTCTGTTACAGACCCGCTGTTTCTCGCCCTCTGTTTCGCGCCATCTGTTTCTCGCCCTCTGTTTCGGCCCCTCTGTTTCAGACCCTCTGTTTCAGACTCTCTGTTTCAGCCCCTCTGTTTCAGACCCTCTGTTTCAGACCCTCTGTTTCTCCCCCTCTGTTTCGGCCCCTCTGTTTCGTGCCCACTGTTTCAGACCCTCTGTTTCAGACCCTCTGTTTCTTGCCCTCTGTTTCGCGCCCTCTGTTTCCGCCCTCTGTTTCAGACCCTCTGTTTCGGCCCTCTGTTTCAGACCCTCTGTTTCGGCCCCTCAGTTTCCCGCCCTCTGTTTCAGACCCTCTGTTTCAGATCCTCTGTTTCATACCCTCTGTTTCTCGCCCTCTGTTTTGGCCCCTCTGTTTCTCGCCCTCTGTTTCGGCCCCTCTGTTTTGCGCCCTCTGTTTCAGACCCTCTGCTTCAGACCCTCTGTTTCTCGCCCTCTGTTTCGCGCCCTCTGTTTCAGACCGTCTGTTTCAGACCCTCTGTTTCTCGCCCTCTGTTTCTCGCCCTCTGTTTCAGACCCTCTGTTTCAGACCCTCTGTTTCAGACCCTCTGTTTCATACCCTCTGTTTCTCGCC
Source organism: Chiloscyllium punctatum (assembly GCF_047496795.1). Classification (NCBI taxonomy): domain Eukaryota; kingdom Metazoa; phylum Chordata; class Chondrichthyes; order Orectolobiformes; family Hemiscylliidae; genus Chiloscyllium; species Chiloscyllium punctatum. The sequence goes on along the minus strand of NC_092779.1, from coordinate 56,689,340 downwards.
CTCTGTTTCGCGCCCTCTGTTTCACGCTCTCTGTTTCAGACCCTCTGTTTCAGCCCCTCTGTTTCAGCCCCTCTGTTTCAGCCCCTCTGTTTCAGACCCTCTGTTTCAGACCCTCTGTTTCTCGCCCTCTGTTTCGGCCCCTCTGTTTCTCGCCCTCTGTTTTGCGCCCTCTGTTTCGCGCCCTCTGTTTCAGACCCTCTGTTTCGGCCCCTCTGTTTCCCACCCTCTGTTTCAGACCCTCTGTTTCTCGCCCTCTGTTTCTCGCCCTCTGTTTCAGACACTCTGTTTCAGACCCTCTTTTCGCGCCCTCTGTTTCGCGCCCTCTGTTTCGCGCCCTCTTTTTCAGACCCTCTGTTTCGGCCCCTCTGTTTCCCACCCTCTGTTTCGGCCCCTCTGTTTCACGCCCTCTGTTTCGCGCCCTCTGTTTCAGTCCCTCTGTTTCAGACCCTCTGTTTCTCGCCCTCTGTTTCTCGCCCTCTGTTTCAGACCCCCTGTTTCAGACCCTCTGTTTCAGACCCTCTGTTTCAGACACTCTGTTTCTCGCCCTCTGTTTTGCGCCCTCTGTTTCTCGCCATCTGTTTCAGACCCTCTGTTTCTCGCCCTCTGTTTCTCGCCCTCTGTTTCGCGCCCTCTATTTGACACCCTCTGTTTCAGACCCTCTGTTTCTCGCCCTCTGTTTCTCGCCCTCTGTTTCAGACCCTCTGTTTCAGACCCTCTGTTTCTCGCCCTCTGTTTCGCGCCCTCTGTTTCGCGCCCTCTTTTTCAGACACCTTGTTTCGGCCCCTCTGTTTCCCACCCTCTGTTTCAGACACTCTGTTTCGCGCCCTCTGTTTCGCACCCTCTGTTTCAGACCCTCTGTTTCAGACCCTCTGTTTCTCGCCCTCTGTTTCTCGCCCTCTGTTTCGGCCCCTCTGTTTCAGACCCTCTGTTTCAGACCCTCTGTTTCAGCCCCTCTGTTTCAGACCCTCTGTTTCAGACCCTCTGTTTCTCGCCCTCTGTTTCGCGCCCTCTGTTTCAGACCCTCTGTTTCAGACCCTCTGTTTCTTGCCCTCTGTTTCGCGCCCTCTGTTTCCGCCCTCTGTTTCAGACCCTCTGTTTCGGCCCCTCAGTTTCCCGCCCTCTGTTTCGGCCCCTCTGTTTCAGACCCTCTGTTTCAGACCCTCTGTATCAGACACTCTGTTTCATACCCTCTGTTTCTCGCCCTCTGTTTCGGCCCCTCTGTTTCTCGCCCTCTGTTTCGGCCCCTCTGTTTTGCGCCCTCTGTTTCAGACCGTCTGTTTCAGACCCTCTGTTTCTCGCCCTCTGTTTCTCGCCCTCTGTTTCAGACCCTCTGTTTCAGACCCTCTGTTTCAGACCCTCTGTTTCATACCCTCTGTTTCTCGCCCTCTGTTTCGCACCCTCTGTTTCAGACCCTCTGTTTCAGACCCTCTGTTTCAGCCCCTCTGTTTCAGCCCCTCTGTTTCAGCCCCTCTGTCTCAGACCCTCTGTTTCAGACCCTCTGTTTCTCGCCCTCTGTTTCGGCCCCTCTGTTTCTCGCCCTCTGTTTCGCGCCCTCTGTTTCACGCCTTCTGTTTCAGACCCTCTGTTTCGGCCCCTCTGTTTCGCGCCCTCTGTTTCAGACACTCTGTTTCGGCCCCTCTGTTTCCCACCCTCTGTTTCGGCCCCTCTGTTTCGCGCCGTCTGTTTCGCGCCCTCTGTTTCAGTCCCTCTGTTTCAGACCCTCTGTTTCTCGCCCTCTGTTTCTCGCCCTCTGTTTCAGACCCTCTGTTTCAGACCCTCTGTTTCAGACCCTCTCTTTCAGACCCTCTGTTTCTCGCCCTCTGTTTTGCGCCCTCTGTTTCTCGCCCTCTGTTTCAGACCCTCTGTTTCTCGCCCTCTGTTTCTCGCCCTCTGTTTCGCGCCCTCTATTTGAGACCCTCTGTTTCAGACCCTCTGTTTCTCACCCTCTGTTTCTCGCCCTCTGTTTCAGACCCTCTGTTTCAGACCCTCTGTTTCTCGCCCTCTGTTTCTCGCCCTCTGTTTCTCGCCCTCTGTTTCTCGCCCTCTGTTTCGCGCCCTCTGTTTCGCACCCTCTGTTTCAGACCCTCTGTTTCGGCCCATCTGTTTCCCGCCCTCTGTTTCTCGCCCTCTGTTTCGCGCCCTCTGTATCAGACCCTCTTTTTCAGACCCTCTGTTTCTCACCCTCTGTTTCGCGCCCTCTGTTTCAGACCCTCTGTTTCAGACCCTCTGTTTCAGACCCTCTGTTTCATACCCTCTGTTTCTCGCCCTCTGTTTCGTCCCCTCTGTTTCTCGCCCTCTGTTTCGGCCCCTCTGTTTTGCGCCCTCTGTTTCAGACCGTCTGTTTCAGACCCTCTGTTTCTCGCCCTCTGTTTCTCGCCCTCTGTTTCAGACCCTCTGTTTCAGACCCTCTGTTTCAGACCCTCTGTTTCATACCCTCTGTTTCTCGCCCTCTGTTTCGCGCCCTCTGTTTCGCGCCCTCTGTTTCAGACACTCTGTTTCAGCCCCTCTGTTTCAGCCCCTCTGTTTCAGCCCCTCTGTTTCAGACCCTCTGTTTCAGACCCTCTGTTTCTCGCCCTCTGTTTCGGCCCCTCTGTTTCTCGCCCTCTGTTTCGCGCCCTCTGTTTCGCGCCCTCTGTTTCAGACCCTCTGCTTCAGACCCTCTGTTTCTCGCCCTCTGTTTCGCGCCCTCTGTTTCAGACCGTCTGTTTCAGACCCTCTGTTTCTCGCCCTCTGTTTCTCGCCCTCTGTTTCAGACCCTCTGTTTCAGACCCTCTGTTTCAGACCCTCTGTTTCATACCCTCTGTTTCTCGCCCTCTGTTTCGCGCCCTCTGTTTCGCGCCCTCTGTTTCAGACCCTCTGTTTCAGCGCGTCTGTTTCAGCCCCTCTGTTTCAGCCCCTCTGTTTCAGACCCTCTGTTTCAGACCCTCTGTTTCTCGCCCTCTGTTTCGCGCCCTCTATTTCGGCCCCTCTGTTTCCCACCCTCTGTTTCGGTCCCTCTGTTTCGCGCCCTCTGTTTCGCACCCTCTGTTTCAGACCCTCTGTTTCAGACTCTCTGTTTCTCGCCCTCTGTTTCTCGCCCTCTGTTTCAGACCCTCTGTTTCAGACCCTCTGTTTCTCGCCCACTGTTTCGCGCCCTCTGTTTCGCACCCTCTGTTTCAGACCCTCTGTTTCGGCCCATCTGTTTCCCGCCCTCTGTTTCGCGCCCTCTGTTTCGCGCCCTCTGTTTCAGACACTCTGTTTCGGCCCCTCTGTTTCCCACCCTCTGTTTCGGCCCCTCTGTTTCGCGCCCTCTGTTTCGCGCCCTCTGTTTCAGTCCCTCTGTTTCAGACCCTCTGTTTCTCGCCCTCTGTTTCTCGCCCTCTGTTTCAGACCCTCTGTTTCAGACCCTCTGTTTCAGACCCTCTCTTTCAGACCCTCTGTTTCTCACCCTCTGTTTTGTGCCCTCTGTTTCTCGCCCTCTGTTTCAGACCCTCTGTTTCTCGCCCTCTGTTTCTCGCCCTCTGTTTCGCGCCCTCTATTTGAGACACTCTGTTTCAGACCCTCTGTTTCTCGCCCTCTGTTTCAGACCCTCTGTTTCAGACCCTCTGTTTCTCGCCCTCTGTTTCGCGCCCTCTGTTTCGCGCCCTCTGTTTCGCGCCCTCTTTTTCAGACACTCTGTTTCGGCCCCTCTGTTTCCCACCCTCTGTTTCGGCCCCTCTGTTTCGCGCCCTCTGTTTCGCGCCCTCTGTTTCAGTCCCTCTGTTTCAGACCCTCTGTTTCTCGCCCTCTGTTTCTCGCCCTCTGTTTCAGACCCTCTGTTTCAGACCCTCTGTTTCAGACCCTCTGTTTCAGACCCTCTGTTTCTCGCCCTCTGTTTTGCGCACTCTGTTTCTCGCCCTCTGTTTCAGACCCTCTGTTTCTCGCCCTCTGTTTCTCGCCCTCTGTTTCGCGCCCTCTATTTGAGACCCTCTGTTTCAGACCCTCTGTTTCTCGCCCTCTGTTTCTCGCCCTCTGTTTCAGACCCTCTGTTTCAGACCCTCTGTTTCTCGCCCTCTGTTTCGCGCCCTCTGTTTCGCGCCCTCTGTTTCGCGCCCTCTTTTTCAGACCCTCTGTTTCGGCCCCTCTGTTTCCCACCCTCTGTTTCGGCCCCTCTGTTTCGCGCCCTCTGTTTCGCGCCCTCTGTTTCAGTCCCTCTGTTTCAGACCCTCTGTTTCTCGCCCTCTGTTTCTCGCCCTCTGTTTCAGACCCTCTGTTTCAGACCCTCTGTTTCAGACCCTCTGTTTCAGACCCTCTGTTTCTCGCCCTCTGTTTTGCGCCCTCTGTTTCTCGCCCTCTGTTTCAGACCCTCTGTTTCTCGCCCTCTGTTTCTCGCCCTCTGTTTCGCGCCCTCTATTTGAGACCCTCTGTTTCAGACCCTCTGTTTCTCGCCCTCTGTTTCTCGCCCTCTGTTTCAGACCCTCTGTTTCAGACCCTCTGTTTCTCGCCCTCTGTTTCGCGCCCTCTGTTTCGCGCCCTCTTTTTCAGACACCTTGTTTCGGCCCCTCTGTTTCCCACCCTCTGTTTCGGTCCCTCTGTTTCGCGCCCTCTGTTTCGCACCCTCTGTTTCAGACCCTCTGTTTCAGACCCTCTGTTTCTCGCCCTCTGTTTCTCGCCCTCTGTTTCGGCCCCTCTGTTTCAGACCCTCTGTTTCAGACCCTCTGTTTCAGACCCTCTGTTTCTCGCCCTCTGTTTCGCGCCCTCTGTTTCAGACCCTCTGTTTCAGACCCTCTGTTTCTTGCCCTCTGTTTCGCGCCCTCTGTTTCCGCCCTCTGTTTCAGACCCTCTGTTTCGGCCCCTCAGTTTCCCGCCCTCTGTTTCGGCCCCTCTGTTTCAGACCCTCTGTTTCAGACCCTCTTTTTCAGACCCTCTGTTTCATACCCTCTGTTTCTCGCCCTCTGTTTCGGCCCCTCTGTTTCTCGCCCTCTGTTTCGGCCCCTCTGTTTTGCGCCCTCTGTTTCAGACCGTCTGTTTCAGACCCTCTGTTTCTCGCCCTCTGTTTCTCGCCCTCTGTTTCAGACCCTCTGTTTCAGACCCTCTGTTTCAGACCCTCTGTTTCATACCCTCTGTTTCTCGCCCTCTGTTTCGCGCCCTCTGTTTCGCGCCCTCTGTTTCAGACCCTCTGGTTCAGCCCCTCTGTTTCAGCCCCTCTGTTTCAGACCCTCTGTTTCAGACCCTCTGTTTCAGACCCTCTGTTTCTCGCCCTCTGTTTCGGCCCCTCTGTTTCTCGCCCTCTGTTTCGCGCCCTCTGTTTCGCGCCCTCTGTTTCAGACCCTCTGTTTCAGACCCTCTGTTTCGCGCCCTCTGTTTCGCGCCCTTTGTTTCGCGCCCTCTGTTTCAGACCCTCTGTTTCAGCCCCTCTATTTCAGCCCCTCTGTTTCAGACCCTCTGTTTCTCGCCCCCTGTTTTGCGCCCTCTGTTTCAGACCCTCTGTTTCAGCCCCTCTGTTTCAGCCCCTCTGTTTCAGCCCCTCTGTTTCTAGTCCTCTGATTCAGCCCCTCTGTTTCAGACCCTCTGTTTCAGCCCCACTGTTTCAGCCCCTCTGTTTCAGACCCTCTGTTTCTCGCCCTCTGTTTCGCGCCCTCTGTTTCGCGCCCTCTGTTTCAGAACCTCTGTTTCAGAACCTCTGTTTCAGACCCTCTGTTTCAGACCCTCTGTTTCTCGCCCTCTGTTTCGGCCCATCTGTTTCTCGCCCTCTGTTTCAGACCCTCTGTTTCGCACTCTCCGTTTTGCGCCCTCTGTTTCAGACCCTCTGTTTCTCGCCCACTGTTTCGCGCCCTCTGTTTCGCATCCTCTGTTACGCGCCCTCTTTTTCAGACCCTCTGTTTCAGACCCTCTGTTTCGGCCCCTCTGTTTCTCGCCCTCTGCTTCGGCCCCTCTGTTTCGCGCCCTCTGTTTCGCACCCTCTGTTTCAGACCCTCTGTTTCTCGGCCTCTGTTTCAGCCCCTCTGTTTCAGACCCTCTGTTTCACACCCTCTGTTTCAGAACCTCTGTTTCTCGCCCTCTGTTTCGCTCCCTCTGTTTCAGACCCTCTTTTTCAGACCCTCTGTTTCTCACCCTCTGTTTCTCGCCCTCTGTTTCAGACCCTCTGTTTCAGACCCTCTGTTTCTCGCCCTCTGTTTCAGAAACTCTGTTTCTCGCCCTCTGTTTCAGCCCCTCTGTTTCAGACCCTCCGCTTCTCACCCTGTTTCGCGCCCTCTGTTTCGCGCCCTCTGTTTCAGACCCTCTGTTTCTCGCCCTCTGTTTCTCGCCCTCTGTTTCAGCCCCTCTGTTACTGACCCGCTGTTTCTCGCCCTCTGTTTCACGCCATCTGTTTCTCGCCCTCTGTTTCGGCCCCTCTGTTTCAGACCCTCTGTTTCAGACCCTCTGTTTCAGCCCCTCTGTTTCAGACCCTCTGTTTCAGACCCACTGTTTCTCGCCCTCTGGTTCTCGCCCTCTGTTTCGGCCCCTCTGTTTCTCCCCCTCTGTTTCGGCCCCTCTGTTTCAGACCCTCTGTTTCAGACCCTCTGTTTCAGACCCTCTGTTTCATACCCTCTGTTTCTCGCCCTCTGTTTCGGCCCCTCTGTTTCGCGCCCTCTGTTTCGGCCCCTCTGTTTTGCGCCCTCTGTTTCAGACCCTCTGCTTCAGACCCTCTGTTTCTCGCCCTCTGTTTCGCGCCCTCTGTTTCAGTCCCTCTGTTTCAGACACTCTGTTTCTCGCCCTCTGTTTCTCGCCCTCTGTTTCAGACCCTCTGTTTCAGACCCTCTCTTTCAGACCCTCTGTTTCTCGCCCTCTGTTTTGTGCCCTCTGTTTCTCGCCCTCTGTTTCAGACCCTCTGTTTCTCGCCCTCTGTTTCTCGCCCTCTGTTTCGCGCCCTCTATTTGAGACACTCTGTTTCAGACCCTCTGTTTCTCGCCCTCTGTTTCTCGCCCTCTGTTTCAGACCCTCTGTTTCAGACCCTCTGTTTCTCGCCCTCTGTTTCAGACCCTCTGTTTCGCGCCCTCTGTTTCGCGCCCTCTTTTTCAGACCCTCTGTTTCGGCCCCTCTGTTTCCCACACTCTGTTTCGGCCCCTCTGTTTCTCGCCCTCTGTTTCGCGCCCTCTGTTTCAGTCCCTCTGTTTCAGACCCTCTGTTTCTCGCCCTCTGTTTCTCGCCCTCTGTTTCAGACCCCCTGTTTCAGACCCTCTGTTTCAGACCCTCTGTTTCAGACCCTCTGTTTCTCGCCCTCTGTTTTGCGCCCTCTGTTTCTCGCCATCTGTTTCAGACCCTCTGTTTCTCACCCTCTGTTTCTCGCCCTCTGTTTCGCGCCCTCTATTTGACACCCTCTGTTTCAGACCCTCTGTTTCTCGCCCTCTGTTTCTCGCCCTCTGTTTCAGACCCTCTGTTTCAGACCCTCTGTTTCTCGCCCTCTGTTTCGCGCCCTCTGTTTCGCGCCCTCTTTTTCAGACACCTTGTTTCGGCCCCTCTGTTTCCCACCCTCTGTTTCGGTCCCTCTGTTTCGCGCCCTCTGTTTCGCACCCTCTGTTTCAGACCCTCTGTTTCAGACCCTCTGTTTCTCGCCCTCTGTTTCTCGCCCTCTGTTTCGGCCCCTCTGTTTCAGACCCTCTGTTTCAGACCCTCTGTTTCAGCCCCTCTGTTTCAGACCCTCTGTTTCAGACCCTCTGTTTCTCGCCCTCTGTTTCACGCCCTCTGTTTCAGACCCTCTGTTTCAGACCCTCTGTTTCTTGCCCTCTGTTTCGCGCCCTCTGTTTCCGCCCTCTGTTTCAGACCCTCTGTTTCGGCCCCTCAGTTTCCCGCCCTCTGTTTCGGCCCCTCTGTTTCAGACCCTCTGTTTCAGACCCTCTGTATCAGACACTCTGTTTCATACCCTCTGTTTCTCGCCCTCTGTTTCGGCCCCTCTGTTTCTCGCCCTCTGTTTCGGCCCCTCTGTTTTGCGCCCTCTGTTTCAGACCGTCTGTTTCAGACCCTCTGTTTCTCGCCCTCTGTTTCTCGCCCTCTGTTTCAGACCCTCTGTTTCAGACCCTCTGTTTCAGACCCTCTGTTTCATACCCTCTGTTTCTCGCCCTCTGTTTCGCACCCTCTGTTTCAGACCCTCTGTTTCAGACCCTCTGTTTCAGCCCCTCTGTTTCAGCCCCTCTGTTTCAGCCCCTCTGTCTCAGACCCTCTGTTTCAGACCCTCTGTTTCTCGCCCTCTGTTTCGGCCCCTCTGTTTCTCGCCCTCTGTTTCGCGCCCTCTGTTTCGCGCCCTCTGTTTCAGACCCTCTGTTTCGGCCCCTCTGTTTCCCACCCTCTGTTTCAGTCCCTCTGTTTCGCGCCCTCTGTTTCGCACCCTCTGTTTCAGACCCTCTGTTTCAGACTCTCTGTTTCTCGCCCTCTGTTTCTCGCCCTCTGTTTCAGACCCTCTGTTTCAGACCCTCTGTTTCTCGCCCACTGTTTTGCGCCCTCTGTTTCGCACCCTCTGTTTCAGACCCTCTGTTTCGGCCCATCTGTTTCCCGCCCTCTGTTTCGCGCCCTCTGTTTCGCGCCCTCTGTTTCAGACACTCTGTTTCGGCCCCTCTGTTTCCCACCCTCTGTTTCGGCCCCTCTGTTTCGCGCCGTCTGTTTCGCGCCCTCTGTTTCAGTCCCTCTGTTTCAGACCCTCTGTTTCTCGCCCTCTGTTTCTCGCCCTCTGTTTCAGACCCTCTGTTTCAGACCCTCTGTTTCAGACCCTCTCTTTCAGACCCTCTGTTTCTCGCCCTCTGTTTTGCGCCCTCTGTTTCTCGCCCTCTGTTTCAGACCCTCTGTTTCTCGCCCTCTGTTTCTCGCCCTCTGTTTCGCGCCCTCTATTTGAGACCCTCTGTTTCAGACCCTCTGTTTCTCGCCCTCTGTTTCTCGCCCTCTGTTTCAGACCCTCTGTTTCAGACCCTCTGTTTCTCGCCCTCTGTTTCTCGCCCTCTGTTTCTCGCCCTCTGTTTCTCGCCCTCTGTTTCGCGCCCTCTGTTTCGCACCCTCTGTTTCAGACCCTCTGTTTCGGCCCATCTGTTTCCGGCCCTCTGTTTCTCGCCCTCTGTTTCGCGCCCTCTGTATCAGACCCTCTTTTTCAGACCCTCTGTTTCTCACCCTCTGTTTCGCGCCCTCTGTTTCGCGCCCTCTGTTTCTCGCCCTCTGTTTCAGAACCTCTGTTTCTCGCACTCTGTTTCAGCCCCTCTGTTTCAGACCCTCCGCTTCCCACCCTGTTTCGCGCCCTCCGTATCGCGCCCTCTGTTTCAGACCCTCTGTTTCTCGCCCTCTGTTTCTCGCCCTCTGTTTCAGCCCCTCTGTTACAGACCCGCTGTTTCTCGCCCTCTGTTTCGCGCCATCTGTTTCTCGCCCTCTGTTTCGGCCCCTCTGTTTCAGACCCTCTGTTTCAGACTCTCTGTTTCAGCCCCTCTGTTTCAGACCCTCTGTTTCAGACCCTCTGTTTCTCCCCCTCTGTTTCGGCCCCTCTGTTTCGTGCCCACTGTTTCAGACCCTCTGTTTCAGACCCTCTGTTTCTTGCCCTCTGTTTCGCGCCCTCTGTTTCCGCCCTCTGTTTCAGACCCTCTGTTTCGGCCCTCTGTTTCAGACCCTCTGTTTCGGCCCCTCAGTTTCCCGCCCTCTGTTTCAGACCCTCTGTTTCAGATCCTCTGTTTCATACCCTCTGTTTCTCGCCCTCTGTTTTGGCCCCTCTGTTTCTCGCCCTCTGTTTCGGCCCCTCTGTTTTGCGCCCTCTGTTTCAGACCCTCTGCTTCAGACCCTCTGTTTCTCGCCCTCTGTTTCGCGCCCTCTGTTTCAGACCGTCTGTTTCAGACCCTCTGTTTCTCGCCCTCTGTTTCTCGCCCTCTGTTTCAGACCCTCTGTTTCAGACCCTCTGTTTCAGACCCTCTGTTTCATACCCTCTGTTTCTCGCCCTCTGTTTCGCGCCCTCTGTTTCACGCCCTCTGTTTCAGACCCTCTGTTTCAGCCCCTCTGTTTCAGCCCCTCTGTTTCAGCCCCTCTGTTTCAGACCCTCTGTTTCAGACCCTCTGTTTCTCGCCCTCTGTTTCGGCCCCTCTGTTTCTCGCCCTCTGTTTTGCGCCCTCTGTTTCGCGCCCTCTGTTTCAGACCCTCTGTTTCGGCCCCTCTGTTTCCCACCCTCTGTTTCGGTCCCTCTGTTTCGCGCCCTCTGTTTCGCACCCTCTGTTTCAGACCCTCTGTTTCAGACCCTCTGTTTCTCGCCCTCTGTTTCTCGCCCTCTGTTTCAGACACTCTGTTTCAGACCCTCTTTTCGCGCCCTCTGTTTCGCGCCCTCTGTTTCGCGCCCTCTTTTTCAGACCCTCTGTTTCGGCCCCTCTGTTTCCCACCCTCTGTTTCGGCCCCTCTGTTTCGCGCCCTCTGTTTCGCGCCCTCTGTTTCAGTCCCTCTGTTTCAGACCCTCTGTTTCTCGCCCTCTGTTTCTCGGCCTCTGTTTCAGACCCCCTGTTTCAGACCCTCTGTTTCAGACCCTCTGTTTCAGACCCTCTGTTTCTCGCCCTCTGTTTTGCGCCCTCTGTTTCTCGCCATCTGTTTCAGACCCTCTGTTTCTCGCCCTCTGTTTCTCGCCCTCTGTTTCGCGCCCTCTATTTGACACCCTCTGTTTCAGACCCTCTGTTTCTCGCCCTCTGTTTCTCGCCCTCTGTTTCAGACCCTCTGTTTCAGACCCTCTGTTTCTCGCCCTCTGTTTCGCGCCCTCTGTTTCGCGCCCTCTTTTTCAGACACCTTGTTTCGGCCCCTCTGTTTCCCACCCTCTGTTTCGGTCCCTCTGTTTCGCGCCCTCTGTTTCGCACCCTCTGTTTCAGACCCTCTGTTTCAGACCCTCTGTTTCTCGCCCTCTGTTTCTCGCCCTCTGTTTCGGCCCCTCTGTTTCAGACCCTCTGTTTCAGACCCTCTGTTTCAGCCCCTCTGTTTCAGACCCTCTGTTTCAGACCCTCTGTTTCTCGCCCTCTGTTTCGCGCCCTCTGTTTCAGACCCTCTGTTTCAGACCCTCTGTTTCTTGCCCTCTGTTTCGCGCCCTCTGTTTCCGCCCTCTGTTTCAGACCCTCTGTTTCGGCCCCTCAATTTCCCGCCCTCTGTTTCGGCCCCTCTGTTTCAGACCCTCTGTTTCAGACCCTCTGTATCAGACACTCTGTTTCATACCCTCTGTTTCTCGCCCTCTGTTTCGGCCCCTCTGTTTCTCGCCCTCTGTTTCGGCCCCTCTGTTTTGCGCCCTCTGTTTCAGACCGTCTGTTTCAGACCCTCTGTTTCTCGCCCTCTGTTTCTCGCCCTCTGTTTCAGACCCTCTGTTTCAGACCCTCTGTTTCAGACCCTCTGTTTCATACCCTCTGTTTCTCGCCCTCTGTTTCGCACCCTCTGTTTCAGACCCTCTGTTTCAGACCCTCTGTTTCAGCCCCTCTGTTTCAGCCCCTCTGTTTCAGCCCCTCTGTCTCAGACCCTCTGTTTCAGACCCTCTGTTTCTCGCCCTCTGTTTCGGCCCCTCTGTTTCTCGCCCTCTGTTTCGCGCCCTCTGTTTCGCGCCTTCTGTTTCAGACCCTCTGTTTCGGCCCCTCTGTTTCGCGCCCTCTGTTTCAGACACTCTGTTTCGGCCCCTCTGTTTCCCACCCTCTGTTTCGGCCCCTCTGTTTCGCGCCGTCTGTTTCGCGCCCTCTGTTTCAGTCCCTCTGTTTCAGACCCTCTGTTTCTCGCCCTCTGTTTCTCGCCCTCTGTTTCAGACCCTCTGTTTCAGACCCTCTGTTTCAGACCCTCTCTTTCAGACCCTCTGTTTCTCGCCCTCTGTTTTGCGCCCTCTGTTTCTCGCCCTCTGTTTCAGACCCTCTGTTTCTCGCCCTCTGTTTCTCGCCCTCTGTTTCGCGCCCTCTATTTGAGACCCTCTGTTTCAGACCCTCTGTTTCTCACCCTCTGTTTCTCGCCCTCTGTTTCAGACCCTCTGTTTCAGACCCTCTGTTTCTCGCCCTCTGTTTCTCGCCCTCTGTTTCTCGCCCTCTGTTTCTCGCCCTCTGTTTCGCGCCCTCTGTTTCGCACCCTCTGTTTCAGACCCTCTGTTTCGGCCCATCTGTTTCCCGCCCTCTGTTTCTCGCCCTCTGTTTCGCGCCCTCTGTATCAGACCCTCTTTTTCAGACCCTCTGTTTCTCACCCTCTGTTTTGCGCCCTCTGTTTCGCGCCCTCTGTTTCTCGCCCTCTGTTTCAGAACCTCTGTTTCTCGCACTCTGTTTCAGCCCCTCTGTTTCAGACCCTCCGCTTCCCACCCTGTTTCGCGCCCTCCGTATCGCGCCCTCTGTTTCAGACCCTCTGTTTCTCGCCCTCTGTTTCTCGCCCTCTGTTTCAGCCCCTCTGTTACAGACCCGCTGTTTCTCGCCCTCTGTTTCGCGCCCTCTGTTCCAGACCCTCTGTTTCGGCCCCTCTGTTTCCCACCCTCTGTTTCGGTCCCTCTGTTTCGCGCCCTCTGTTTCACACCCTCTGTTTCAGACCGTCTGTTTCATACCCTCTGTTTCTCGCCCTCTGTTTCTCGCCCTCTGTTTCAGACACTCTGTTTCAGACCCTCTTTTCGCGCCCTCTGTTTCGCGCCCTCTGTTTCGCGCCCTCTTTTTCAGACCCTCTGTTTCGGCCCCTCTGTTTCCCACCCTCTGTTTCGGCCCCTCTGTTTCGCGCCCTCTGTTTCGCGCCCTCTGTTTCAGTCCCTCTGTTTCAGACCCTCTGTTTCTCGCCCTCTGTTTCTCGCCCTCTGTTTCAGACCCCCTGTTTCAGACCCTCTGTTTCAGACCCTCTGTTTCAGACCCTCTGTTTCTCGCCCTCTGTTTTGCGCCCTCTGTTTCTCGCCATCTGTTTCAGACCCTCTGTTTCTCGCCCTCTGTTTCTCGCCCTCTGTTTCGCGCCCTCTATTTGACACCCTCTGTTTCAGACCCTCTGTTTCTCGCCCTCTGTTTCTCGCCCTCTGTTTCAGACCCTCTGTTTCAGACCCTCTGTTTCTCGCCCTCTGTTTCGCGCCCTCTGTTTTGCGCCCTCTGTTTCAGACCCTCTGTTTCAGACCCTCTGTTTCTCGCCCTCTGTTTCTCGCCCTCTGTTTCAGACCCTCTGTTTCAGCCCCTCTGTTTCAGCCCCTCTGTTTCAGACCCTCTGTTTCAGACCCTCTGTTTCTCGCCCTCTGTTTCGGCCCCTCTGTTTCTCGCCCTCTGTTTTGCGCCCTCTGTTTCGCGCCCTCTGTTTCAGACCCTCTGTTTCGGCCCCTCTGTTTCCCACCCTCTGTTTCGGTCCCTCTGTTTCGCGCCCTCTGTTTCGCACCCTCTGTTTCAGACCCTCTGTTTCAGACCCTCTGTTTCTCGCCCTCTGTTTCTCGCCCTCTGTTTCAGACACTCTGTTTCAGACCCTCTTTTCGCGCCCTCTGTTTCGCGCCCTCTGTTTCGCGCCCTCTTTTTCAGACCCTCTGTTTCGGCCCCTCTGTTTCCCACCCTCTGTTTCGGCCCCTCTGTTTCGCGCCCTCTGTTTCGCGCCCTCTGTTTCAGTCCCTCTGTTTCAGACCCTCTGTTTCTCGCCCTCTGTTTCTCGGCCTCTGTTTCAGACCCCCTGTTTCAGACCCTCTGTTTCAGACCCTCTGTTTCAGACCCTCTGTTTCTCGCCCTCTGTTTTGCGCCCTCTGTTTCTCGCCATCTGTTTCAGACCCTCTGTTTCTCGCCCTCTGTTTCTCGCCCTCTGTTTCGCGCCCTCTATTTGACACCCTCTGTTTCAGACCCTCTGTTTCTCGCCCTCTGTTTCTCGCCCTCTGTTTCAGACCCTCTGTTTCAGACCCTCTGTTTCTCGCCCTCTGTTTCGCGCCCTCTGTTTCGCGCCCTCTTTTTCAGACACCTTGTTTCGGCCCCTCTGTTTCCCACCCTCTGTTTCGGTCCCTCTGTTTCGCGCCCTCTGTTTCGCACCCTCTGTTTCAGACCCTCTGTTTCAGACCCTCTGTTTCTCGCCCTCTGTTTCTCGCCCTCTGTTTCGGCCCCTCTGTTTCAGACCCTCTGTTTCAGACCCTCTGTTTCAGCCCCTCTGTTTCAGACCCTCTGTTTCAGACCCTCTGTTTCTCGCCCTCTGTTTCGCGCCCTCTGTTTCAGACCCTCTGTTTCAGACCCTCTGTTTCTTGCCCTCTGTTTCGCGCCCTCTGTTTCCGCCCTCTGTTTCAGACCCTCTGTTTCGGCCCCTCAATTTCCCGCCCTCTGTTTCGGCCCCTCTGTTTCAGACCCTCTGTTTCAGACCCTCTGTATCAGACACTCTGTTTCATACCCTCTGTTTCTCGCCCTCTGTTTCGGCCCCTCTGTTTCTCGCCCTCTGTTTCGGCCCCTCTGTTTTGCGCCCTCTGTTTCAGACCGTCTGTTTCAGACCCTCTGTTTCTCGCCCTCTGTTTCTCGCCCTCTGTTTCAGACCCTCTGTTTCAGACCCTCTGTTTCAGACCCTCTGTTTCATACCCTCTGTTTCTCGCCCTCTGTTTCGCACCCTCTGTTTCAGACCCTCTGTTTCAGACCCTCTGTTTCAGCCCCTCTGTTTCAGCCCCTCTGTTTCAGCCCCTCTGTCTCAGACCCTCTGTTTCAGACCCTCTGTTTCTCGCCCTCTGTTTCGGCCCCTCTGTTTCTCGCCCTCTGTTTCGCGCCCTCTGTTTCGCGCCTTCTGTTTCAGACCCTCTGTTTCGGCCCCACTGTTTCGCGCCCTCTGTTTCAGACACTCTGTTTCGGCCCCTCTGTTTCCCACCCTCTGTTTCGGCCCCTCTGTTTCGCGCCGTCTGTTTCGCACCCTCTGTTTCAGTCCCTCTGTTTCAGACCCTCTGTTTCTCGCCCTCTGTTTCTCGCCCTCTGTTTCAGACCCTCTGTTTCAGACCCTCTGTTTCAGACCCTCTCTTTCAGACCCTCTGTTTCTCGCCCTCTGTTTTGCGCCCTCTGTTTCTCGCCCTCTGTTTCAGACCCTCTGTTTCTCGCCCTCTGTTTCTCGCCCTCTGTTTCGCGCCCTCTATTTGAGACCCTCTGTTTCAGACCCTCTGTTTCTCACCCTCTGTTTCTCGCCCTCTGTTTCAGACCCTCTGTTTCAGACCCTCTGTTTCTCGCCCTCTGTTTCTCGCCCTCTGTTTCTCGCCCTCTGTTTCTCGCCCTCTGTTTCGCGCCCTCTGTTTCGCACCCTCTGTTTCAGACCCTCTGTTTCGGCCCATCTGTTTCCCGCCCTCTGTTTCTCGCCCTCTGTTTCGCGCCCTCTGTATCAGACCCTCTTTTTCAGACCCTCTGTTTCTCACCCTCTGTTTTGCGCCCTCTGTTTCGCGCCCTCTGTTTCTCGCCCTCTGTTTCAGAACCTCTGTTTCTCGCACTCTGTTTCAGCCCCTCTGTTTCAGACCCTCCGCTTCCCACCCTGTTTCGCGCCCTCCGTATCGCGCCCTCTGTTTCAGACCCTCTGTTTCTCGCCCTCTGTTTCTCGCCCTCTGTTTCAGCCCCTCTGTTACAGACCCGCTGTTTCTCGCCCTCTGTTTCGCGCCCTCTGTTCCAGACCCTCTGTTTCGGCCCCTCTGTTTCCCACCCTCTGTTTCGGTCCCTCTGTTTCGCGCCCTCTGTTTCACACCCTCTGTTTCAGACCGTCTGTTTCATACCCTCTGTTTCTCGCCCTCTGTTTCTCGCCCTCTGTTTCAGACACTCTGTTTCAGACCCTCTTTTCGCGCCCTCTGTTTCGCGCCCTCTGTTTCGCGCCCTCTTTTTCAGACCCTCTGTTTCGGCCCCTCTGTTTCCCACCCTCTGTTTCGGCCCCTCTGTTTCGCGCCCTCTGTTTCGCGCCCTCTGTTTCAGTCCCTCTGTTTCAGACCCTCTGTTTCTCGCCCTCTGTTTCTCGCCCTCTGTTTCAGACCCCCTGTTTCAGACCCTCTGTTTCAGACCCTCTGTTTCAGACCCTCTGTTTCTCGCCCTCTGTTTTGCGCCCTCTGTTTCTCGCCATCTGTTTCAGACCCTCTGTTTCTCGCCCTCTGTTTCTCGCCCTCTGTTTCGCGCCCTCTATTTGACACCCTCTGTTTCAGACCCTCTGTTTCTCGCCCTCTGTTTCTCGCCCTCTGTTTCAGACCCTCTGTTTCAGACCCTCTGTTTCTCAACCTCTGTTTCGCGCCCTCTGTTTCGCGCCCTCTTTTTCAGACACCTTGTTTCGGCCCCTCTGTTTCCCACCATCTGTTTCGGTCCCTCTGTTTCGCGCCCTCTGTTTCGCACCCTCTGTTTCAGACCCTCTGTTTCAGACCCTCTGTTTCTCGCCCTCTGTTTCTCGCCCTCTGTTTCGGCCCCTCTGTTTCAGACCCTCTGTTTCAGACCCTCTGTTTCAGCCCCTCTGTTTCAGACCCTCTGTTTCAGACCCTCTGTTTCTCGCCCTCTGTTTCGCGCCCTCTGTTTCAGACCCTCTGTTTCAGACCCTCTGTTTCTTGCCCTCTGTTTCGCGCCCTCTGTTTCCGCCCTCTGTTTCAGACCCTCTGTTTCGGCCCCTCTGTTTCCCGCCCTCTGTTTCGGCCCCTCTGTTTCAGACCCTCTGTTTCAGACCCTCTGTATCAGACACTCTGTTTCATACCCTCTGTTTCTCGCCCTCTGTTTCGGCCCCTCTGTTTCTCGCCCTCTGTTTCGGCCCCTCTGTTTTGCGCCCTCTGTTTCAGACCGTCTGTTTCAGACCCTCTGTTTCTCGCCCTCTGTTTCTCGCCCTCTGTTTCAGACCCTCTGTTTCAGACCCTCTGTTTCAGACCCTCTGTTTCATACCCTCTGTTTCTCGCCCTCTGTTTCGCACCCTCTGTTTCAGACCCTCTGTTTCAGCCCCTCTGTTTCAGACCCTCTGTTTCAGCCCCTCTGTCTCAGACCCTCTGTTTCAGACCCTCTGTTTCTCGCCCTCTGTTTCGGCCCCTCTGTTTCTCGCCCTCTGTTTCGCGCCCTCTGTTTCGCGCCTTCTGTTTCAGACCCTCTGTTTCGGCCCCTCTGTTTCCCACCCTCTGTTTCAGTCCCTCTGTTTCGCGCCCTCTGTTTCGCACCCTCTGTTTCAGACCCTCTGTTTCAGACTCTCTGTTTCTCGCCCTCTGTTTCTCGCCCTCTGTTTCAGACCCTCTGTTTCAGACCCTCTGTTTCTCGCCCACTGTTTCGCGCCCTCTGTTTCGCACCCTCTGTTTCAGACCCTCTGTTTCGGCCCATCTGTTTCCCGCCCTCTGTTTCGCGCCCTCTGTTTCGCGCCCTCTGTTTCAGACACTCTGTTTCGGCCCCTCTGTTTCCCACCCTCTGTTTCGGCCCCTCTGTTTCGCGCCCTCTGTTTCGCGCCCTCTGTTTCAGTCCCTCTGTTTCAGACCCTCTGTTTCTCGCCCTCTGTTTCTCGCCCTCTGTTTCGGACCCTCTGTTTCAGACCCTCTGTTTCAGACCCTCTCTTTCAGACCCTCTGTTTCTCGTCCTCTGTTTTGCGCCCTCTGTTTCTCGCCCTCTGTTTCAGACCCTCTGTTTCTCGCCCTCTGTTTCTCGCCCTCTGTTTCGCGCCCTCTATTTGAGACCCTCTGTTTCAGACCCTCTGTTTCTCGCCCTCTGTATCTCGCCCTCTGTTTCAGACCCTCTGTTTCAGACCCTCTGTTTCTCGCCCTCTGTTTCTCGCCCTCTGTTTCTCGCCCTCTGTTTCGCGCCCTCTGTTTCGCACCCTCTGTTTCAGACCCTCTGTTTCGGCCCATCTGTTTCCCGCCCTCTGTTTCTCGCCCTCTGTTTCGCGCCCTCTGTATCAGACCCTCTTTTTCAGACCCTCTGTTTCTCACCCTCTGTTTCGCGCCCTCTGTTTCGCGCCCTCTGTTTCTCACCCTCTGTTTCAGAACCTCTGTTTCTCGCACTCTGTTTCAGCCCCTCTGTTTCAGACCCTCCGCTTCCCACCCTGTTTCGCGCCCTCCGTATCGCGCCCTCTGTTTCAGACCCTCTGTTTCTCGCCCTCTGTTTCTCGCCCTCTGTTTCAGCCCCTCTGTTACAGACCCGCTGTTTCTCGCCCTCTGTTTCGCGCCATCTGTTTCTCGCCCTCTGTTTCGGCCCCTCTGTTTCAGACCCTCTGTTTCAGACTCTCTGTTTCAGCCCCTCTGTTTCAGACCCTCTGTTTCAGACCCTCTGTTTCTCCCCCTCTGTTTCGGCCCCTCTGTTTCGTGCCCACTGTTTCAGACCCTCTGTTTCAGACCCTCTGTTTCTTGCCCTCTGTTTTGCGCCCTCTGTTTCCGCCCTCTGTTTCAGACCCTCTGTTTCGGCCCTCTGTTTCAGACCCTCTGTTTCGGCCCCTCAGTTTACCGCCCTCTGTTTCAGACCCTCTGTTTCAGATCCTCTGTTTCATACCCTCTGTTTCTCGCCCTCTGTTTTGGCCCCTCTGTTTCTCGCCCTCTGTTTCGGCCCCTCTGTTTTGCGCCCTCTGTTTCAGACCCTCTGCTTCAGACCCTCTGTTTCTCGCCCTCTGTTTCGCGCCCTCTGTTTCAGACCGTCTGTTTCAGACCCTCTGTTTCTCGCCCTCTGTTTCTCGCCCTCTGTTTCAGACCCTCTGTTTCAGACCCTCTGTTTCAGACCCTCTGTTTCAGCCCCTCTGTTTCAGCCGCTCTGTTTCAGCCCCTCTGTTTCAGACCCTCTGTTTCAGACCCTCTGTTTCTCGCCCTCTGTTTCGGCCCCTCTGTTTCTCGCCCTCTGTTTTGCGCCCTCTGTTTCGCGCCCTCTGTTTCAGACCCTCTGTTTCGGCCCCTCTGTTTCCCACCCTCTGTTTCGGTCCCTCTGTTTCGCGCCCTCTGTTTCGCACCCTCTGTTTCAGACCCTCTGTTTCAGACCCTCTGTTTCTCGCCCTCTGTTTCTCGCCCTCTGTTTCAGACACTCTGTTTCAGACCCTCTTTTCTCGCCCACTGTTTCGCACCCTCTGTTTCGCACCCTCTGTTTCAGACCCTCTGTTTCGGCCCATCTGTTTGCCGCCCTCTGTTTCGCGCCCTCTGTTTCGCGCCCTCTGTTTCAGACACTTTGTTTCGGCCCCTCTGTTTCCCACACTCTGTTTCGGCCCCTCTGTTTCGCGCCCTCTGTTTCGCGCCCTCTGTTTCAGTCCCTCTGTTTCAGACCCTCTGTTTCTCGCCCTCTGTTTCTCGCCCTCTGTTTCAGACCCTCTGTTTCAGACCCTCTGTTTCTCGCCCTCTGTTTTGCGCCCTCTGTTTCTCGCCCTTTGTTTCAGACCCTCTGTTTCTCGCCCTCTGTTTCTCGCCCTCTGTTTCGCGCCCTCTATTTGAGACCCTCTGTTTCAGACCCTCTGTTTCTCGCCCTCTGTTTCTCGCCCTCTGTTTCAGACCCTCTGTTTCGCGCCCTCTGTTTCGCGCCCTCTGTTTCGCGCCCTCTGTTTCGCGCCCTCTTTTTCAGACCCTCTGTTTCGGCCCCTCTGTTTCCCACCCTCTGTTTCGGTCCCTCTGTTTCGCGCCCTCTGTTTCGCACCCTCTGTTTCAGACCCTCTGCTTCAGACCCTCTGTTTCTCGCCCTCTGTTTCTCGCCCTCTGTTTCAGACCCTCTGTTTCAGACCCTCTGTTTCAGACCCTCTGTTTCAGCCCCTCTGTTTCAGCCGCTCTGTTTCAGCCCCTCTGTTTCAGACCCTCTGTTTCAGACCCTCTGTTTCTCGCCCTCTGTTTCGGCCCCTCTGTTTCTCGCCCTCTGTTTTGCGCCCTCTGTTTCGCGCCCTCTGTTTCAGACCCTCTGTTTCGGCCCCTCTGTTTCCCACCCTCTGTTTCGGTCCCTCTGTTTCGCGCCCTCTGTTTCGCACCCTCTGTTTCAGACCCTCTGTTTCAGACCCTCTGTTTCTCGCCCTCTGTTTCTCGCCCTCTGTTTCAGACACTCTGTTTCAGACCCTCTTTTCTCGCCCACTGTTTCGCACCCTCTGTTTCGCACCCTCTGTTTCAGACCCTCTGTTTCGGCCCATCTGTTTGCCGCCCTCTGTTTCGCGCCCTCTGTTTCGCGCCCTCTGTTTCAGACACTTTGTTTCGGCCCCTCTGTTTCCCACACTCTGTTTCGGCCCCTCTGTTTCGCGCCCTCTGTTTCGCGCCCTCTGTTTCAGTCCCTCTGTTTCAGACCCTCTGTTTCTCGCCCTCTGTTTCTCGCCCTCTGTTTCAGACCCTCTGTTTCAGACCCTCTGTTTCTCGCCCTCTGTTTTGCGCCCTCTGTTTCTCGCCCTTTGTTTCAGACCCTCTGTTTCTCGCCCTCTGTTTCTCGCCCTCTGTTTCGCGCCCTCTATTTGAGACCCTCTGTTTCAGACCCTCTGTTTCTCGCCCTCTGTTTCTCGCCCTCTGTTTCAGACCCTCTGTTTCGCGCCCTCTGTTTCGCGCCCTCTGTTTCGCGCCCTCTGTTTCGCGCCCTCTTTTTCAGACCCTCTGTTTCGGCCCCTCTGTTTCCCACCCTCTGTTTCGGTCCCTCTGTTTCGCGCCCTCTGTTTCGCACCCTCTGTTTCAGACCCTCTGCTTCAGACCCTCTGTTTCTCGCCCTCTATTTCTCGCACTCTGTTTCAGACCCTCTGTTTCAGACCCTCTGTTTCTCGCCCACTGTTTCGTGCCCTCTGTTTCACACCCTCTGTTTCAGACCCACTGTTTCGGCCCATCTGTTTCCCGCCCTCTGTTTCGCGCCCTCTGTTTCAGACACTCTGTTTCGGCCCCTCTGTTTCCCACCCTCTGTTTCGGCCCCTCTGTTTCGCGCCCTCTGTTTCGCGCCCTCTGTTTCAGTCCCTCTGTTTCAGACCCTCTGTTTCTCGCCCTCTGTTTCTCGCCCTCTGTTTCAGACCCTCTGTTTCAGACCCTCTGTTTCAGACCCTCTCTTTCAGACCCTCTGTTTCTCGCCCTCTGTTTTGTGCTCTCTGTTTCTCGCCCTCTGTTTCAGACCCTCTGTTTCTCGCCCTCTTGTTCGCGCCCTCTATTTGAGACACTCTGTTTCAGACCCTCTGTTTCTTGCCCTCTGTTTCTCGCCCTCTGTTTCAGACCCTCTGTTTCAGACCCTCTGTTTCTCGCCCTCTGTTTCGCGCCCTCTGTTTCGCGCCCTCTGTTTCGCGCCCTCTTTTTCAGACCCTCTGTTTCGGCCCCTCTGTTTCCCACCCTCTGTTTCGGCCCCTCTCTTTCGCGCCCTCTGTTTCGCGCCCTCTGTTTCAGTCCCTCTGTTTCAGACCCTCTGTTTCTCGCCCTCTGTTTCTCGCCCTCTGTTTCAGACCCTCTGTTTCAGACCCTCTGTTTCAGACCCTCTGTTTCTCGCCCTCTGTTTTGCGCCCTCTGTTTCTCGCCCTCTGTTTCAGACCCTCTGTTTCTCGCCCTCTGTTTCTCGCCCTCTGTTTCGCGCCCTCTATTTGAGACCCTCTGTTTCAGACCCTCTGTTTCTCGCCCTCTGTTTCTCGCCCTCTGTACCAGACCCTCTGTTTCAGACCCTCTGTTTCTCGCCCTCTGTTTCGCGCCCTCTGTTTTGCGCCCTCTTTTTCAGACCCTCTGTTTCGGCCCCTCTGTTTCCCACCCTCTGTTTCGGTCCCTCTGTTTCGCGCCCTCTGTTTCGCACCCTCTGTTTCAGACCCTCTGTTTCAGACCCTCTGTTTCTCGCCCTCTGTTTCTCGCCCTCTGTTTCGGCCCCTCTGTTTCAGACCCTCTGTTTCAGACCCTCTGTTTCAGCCCCTCTGTTTCAGACCCTCTGTTTCAGACGCTCTGTTTCTCGCCCTCTGGTTCTCGCCCTCTGTTTCGGCACCTCTGTTTCTCCCCCTCTGTTTCGGCCCCTCTGTTTCGCGCCCTCTGTTTCAGACCCTCTGTTTCAGACCCTCTGTTTCTTGCCCTCTGTTTCGCGCCCTCTGTTTCCGCCCTCTGTTTCAGACCCTCTGTTTCGGCCCCTCAGTTTCCCGCCCTCTATTTCGGCCCCACTGTTTCAGACCCTCTGTTTCAGACCCTCTGTTTCAGACCCTCTGTTTCATACCCTCTGTTTCTCGCCCTCTGTTTCGGCCCCTCTGTTTCTCGCCCTCTGTTTCGGCCCCTCTGTTTTGCGCCCTCTGTTTCAGACCCTCTGCTTCAGACCCTCTGTTTCTCGCCCTCTGTTTCGCGCCCTCTGTTTCAGACCGTCTGTTTCAGACCCTCTGTTTCTCGCCCTCTGTTTCTCGCTTTCTGTTTCAGACCCTCTGTTTCAGACCCCCTGTTTCAGACCCTCTGTTTCATACCCTCTGTTTCTCGCCCTCTGTTTCGCGCCCTCTGTTTCGTGCCCTCTGTTTCAGACCCTCTGTTTCAGCCCCTCTGTTTCAGCCCCTCTGTTTCAGACCCTCTGTTTCAGACCCTCTGTTTCACGCCCTCTGTTTCGGCCCCTCTGTTTCTCGCCC
The DNA here is from genome assembly GCF_047496795.1 of Chiloscyllium punctatum. NCBI lineage: Eukaryota > Metazoa > Chordata > Chondrichthyes > Orectolobiformes > Hemiscylliidae > Chiloscyllium > Chiloscyllium punctatum. The sequence goes on along the minus strand of NC_092779.1, from coordinate 56,667,023 downwards.
TCTGTTTCGCGCCCTCTGTTTCGCGCCCTCTGTTTCAGACCCTCTGTTTCGGCCCCTCTGTTTCCCACCCTCTGTTTCAGTCCCTCTGTTTCGCGCCCTCTGTTTCGCACCCTCTGTTTCAGACCCTCTGTTTCAGACTCTCTGTTTCTCGCCCTCTGTTTCTCGCCCTCTGTTTCAGACCCTCTGTTTCAGACCCTCTGTTTCTCGCCCACTGTTTCGCGCCCTCTGTTTCGCACCCTCTGTTTCAGACCCTCTGTTTCGGCCCATCTGTTTCCCGCCCTCTGTTTCGCGCCCTCTGTTTCGCGCCCTCTGTTTCGCGCCCTCTGTTTCAGTCCCTCTGTTTCAGACCCTCTGTTTCTCGCCCTCTGTTTCTCGCCCTCTGTTTCAGACCCTCTGTTTCAGGCCCTCTGTTTCAGACCCTCTCTTTCAGACCCTCTGTTTCTCGCCCTCTGTTTTGCGCCCTCTGTTTCTCGCCCTCTGTTTCAGACCCTCTGTTTCTCGCCCTCTGTTTGTCGCCCTCTGTTTCGCGCCCTCTATTTGAGACCCTCTGTTTCAGACCCTGTGTTTCTCGCCCTCTGTTTCTCGCGCTCTGTTTCAGACCCTCTGTTTCAGACCCTCTGTTTCTCGCCCTCTGTTTCTCGCTTTCTGTTTCAGACCCTCTGTTTCAGACCCCCTGTTTCAGACCCTCTGTTTCATACCCTCTGTTTCTCGCCCTCTGTTTCGCGCCCTCTGTTTCGTGCCCTCTGTTTCGCGCCCTCTGTTTCGCGCCTTCTGTTTCGCGCCCACTTTTTCAGACCCTCTGTTTCAGACCCTCTGTTTCAGACCCTCTTTTTCTCGCCCTCTGTTTCTCGCCTTCTGTTTCAGACCCTCTGTTTCAGACCCTCTGTTTCAGATCCTCTGTTTCATACCCTCTGTTTCTCGCCCTCTGTTTTGGCCCCTCTGTTTCTCGCCCTCTGTTTCGCGCCCTCTGTTTCAGACCGTCTGTTTCAGACCCTCTGTTTCTCGCCCTCTGTTTCTCGCTTTCTGTTTCAGACCCTCTGTTTCAGACCCCCTGTTTCAGACCCTCTGTTTCAGACCCTCTGTTTCAGGCCCTCTGTTTCAGACCCTCTCTTTCAGACCCTCTGTTTCTCGCCCTCTGTTTTGCGCCCTCTGTTTCTCGCCCTCTGTTTCAGACCCTCTGTTTCTCGCCCTCTGTTTCTCGCCCTCTGTTTCGCGCCCTCTATTTGAGACCCTCTGTTTCAGACCCTCTGTTTCTCGCCCTCTGTTTCTCGCGCTCTGTTTCAGACCCTCTGTTTCAGACCCTCTGTTTCTCGCCCTCTGTTTCTCGCTTTCTGTTTCAGACCCTCTGTTTCAGACCCCCTGTTTCAGACCCTCTGTTTCATACCCTCTGTTTCTCGCCCTCTGTTTCGCGCCCTCTGTTTCGCGCCCTCTGTTTCGCGCCCACTTTTTCAGACCCTCTGTTTCAGACCCTCTGTTTCAGACCCTCTTTTTCTCGCCCTCTGTTTCTCGCCTTCTGTTTCAGACCCTCTGTTTCAGACCCTCTGTTTCAGATCCTCTGTTTCATACCCTCTGTTTCTCGCCCTCTGTTTTGGCCCCTCTGTTTCTCGCCCTCTGTTTCGGCCCCTCTGTTTTGCGCCCTCTGTTTCAGATCCTCTGCTTCAGACCCTCTGTTTCTCGCCCTCTGTTTCGTGCCCTCTGTTTCAGACCGTCTGTTTCAGACCCTCTGTTTCTCTCCCTCTGTTTCTCGCCCTCTGTGTCAGACCCTCTGTTTCAGACCCTCTGTTTCAGACCCTCTGTTTCATACCCTCTGTTTCTCGCCCTCTGTTTCGCGCCCTCTGTTTCGCGCCCTCTGTTTCAGACCCTCTGTTTCAGCCCCTCTGTTTCAGCCCCTCTGTTTCAGCCCCTCTGTTTCAGACCCTCTGTTTCAGACCCTCTGTTTCTCGCCCTCTGTTTCGGCCCCTCTGTTTCTCGCCCTCTGTTTTGCGCCCTCTGTTTCGCGCCCTCTGTTTCAGACCCTCTGTTTCGGCCCCTCTGTTTCCCACCCTCTGTTTTGGTCCCTCTGTTTCGCGCCCTCTGTTTCGCACCCTCTGTTTCAGACCCTCTGTTTCAGACCCTCTGTTTCTCGCCCTCTGTTTCTCGCCCTCTGTTTCAGACACTCTGTTTCAGACCCTCTTTTCTCGCCCACTGTTTCGCACCCTCTGTTTCGCACCCTCTGTTTCAGACCCTCTGTTTCGGCCCATCTGTTTGCCGCCCTCTGTTTCGCGCCCTCTGTTTCGCGCCCTCTGTTTCAGACACTCTGTTTCGGCCCCTCTGTTTCCCACCCTCTGTTTCGGCTCCTCTGTTTCGCGCCCTCTGTTTCGCGCCCTCTGTTTCAGTCCCTCTGTTTCAGACACTCTGTTTCTCGCCCTCTGTTTCTCGCCCTCTGTTTCAGACCCTCTGTTTCAGACACTCTGTTTCTTGCCCACTGTTTTGCGCCCTCTGTTTCTCGCCCTTTGTTTCAGACCCTCTGTTTCTCGCCCTCTGTTTCTCGCCCTCTGTTTCGCGCCCTCTATTTGAGACCCTCTGTTTCAGACCCTCTGTTTCTCGCCCTCTGTTTCTCGCCCTCTGTTTCAGACCCTCTGTTTCAGACCCTCTGTTTCTCGCCCTCTGTTTCGCGCCCTCTGTTTCGCGCCCTCTGTTTCGCGCTCTCTTTTTCAGACGATCTGTTTCGGCCCCTCTGTTTCCCACCCACTGTTTCGGTCCCTCTGTTTCGCGCCCTCTGTTTCGCACCCTCTGTTTCAGACCCTCTGTTTCTCGCCCTCTATTTCTCGCCCTCTGTTTCAGACCCTCTGTTTCAGACCCTCTGTTTCAGACCCTCTGTTTCTCGCCCTCTGTTTCGCGCCCTCTGTTTCGCACCCTCTGTTTCAGACCCTCTGTTTCGGCCCATCTGTTTCCCGCCCTCTGTTTCGCGCCCTCTGTTTCGCGCCCTCTGTTTCAGACCCTCTGTTTCGGCCCCTCTGATTCCCACCCTCTGTTTCGGCCCCTCTGTTTCTCGCCCTCTGTTTGGCGCCCTCTGTTTCAGTCCCTCTGTTTCAGACCCTCTGTTTCTCGCCCTCTGTTTCTCGCCCTCTGTTTCAGACCCTCCGTTTCAGACCCTCTGTTTCAGACCCTCTGTTTCAGACCCTCTGTTTCTCGCCCTCTGTTTCGCGCCCTCTGTTTCTCGCCCTCTGTATCAGACCCTCTGTTTCTCGCCCTCTGTTTCGCGCCCACTGTTTCGCACCCTCTGTTTCGTGCCCTCTGTTTCAGACCCTCTGTTTCGGCCCCTCTGTTTCTCGCCCACTGCTTCAGCCCCTCTGTTTCGCGCCCTCTGTTTCAGACCCTCTGTTTCTCGCCCTCTGTTTCAGACCCTCTGTTTCAGACCCTCAGTTTCTCGCCCTCTGTTTCAGACCCTCTGTTTCTCGCCCTCTGTTTCGCGCCCTCTGTTTCGCGCACTCTGTTTCGCGCCCTCTGTTTCAGACCCTCTGTTTCAGACCCTCTGTTTCTCGCCCTCTGTTTCAGACACTCTGTTTCAGACCCTCTGTTTCAGACCCTCTGTTTCAGACCCTCTGTTTCTCGCCCTCTGTTTCGCGCCCTCTGTTTCAGACCCTCTGTTTCAGACCCTCTGTTTCTCGACCTCTGTTTCTCGCCCTCTGTTTCAGACCCTCTGTTTCAGACCCTCTGTTTCTCGCCCTCTGTTTCGCGCCCTCTGTTTCGCGCCCTCTGTTTCGCGCCCTCTGTTTCAGACCCTCTGTTTCGGCCCCTTTGTTTCTCGCCCTCTGCTTAGGCCCCTCTGTTTCGCGCCCTCTGTTTCAGACCCTCTGTTTCAGACCCTCTGTTTCTCGCCCTCTGTTTCAGCCCCTCTGTTTCAGACCCTCTGTTTCGCGCCCTCTGTTTCGCGCCCTTTGTTTCGTGCCCTCTGTTTCAGACCCTCTGTTTCAGCCCCTCTATTTCAGCCCCTCTGTTTCAGACCCTCTGTTTCTCCCCCTCTGTTTTGCGCCCTCTGTTTCAGCCCCTCTGTTTCAGCCCCTCTGTTTCAGCCCCTCTGTTTCAGCCCCTCTGTTTCTCGTCCTCTGATTCAGCCCCTCTGTTTCAGACCCTCTGTTTCAGCCCCACTGTTTCAGCCCCTCTGTTTCAGACCCTCTGTCTCTCGCCCTCTGTTTCGCGCCCTCTGTTTCGCGCCCTCTGTTTCGCGCCCTCTGTTTCAGACCCTCTGTTTCAGACCCTCTGTTTCTCGCCCTCTGTTTCGGCCCCTCTGTTTCTCGCCCTCTGTTTCAGACCCTCCGTTTCGCGATCTCTGTTTCGCGCCCTCTGTTTCGCACCCTCTGTTTCAGACCCTCTGTTTCAGACCCTCTGTTTCAGACCCTCTGTTTCTCGCCCTCTGTTTCGGCCCCTCTGTTTCTCGCCCTCTGTTTTGACCCCTCTGTTTTGCGCCCTCTGTTTCAGACCCTCTGCTTCAGACCCTCTGTTTCTCGCCCTCTGTTTCGCGCCCTCTGTTTCAGACCCTCTGCTTCAGACCCTCTGTTTCTCGCCCTCTGTTTCGCGCCTTCTGTTTCAGACCCTCTGTTTCAGACCCTCTGTTTCAGACCCTCTGTTTCTCGCCCTCTGTTTCGCGCCCTCTGTTTCTCGCCCTCTGTTTCAGACCCTCTGTTTCTCGCCCTCTGTTTCGTGCCGACTGTTTCGCACCCTCTGTTTCGTGCCCTCTGTTTCAGACCCTCTGTTTCAGACCCTCTGTTTCTCGCCCGCTGCTTCAGCCCCTCTGTTTCGCGCCCTCTGTTTCAGACCCTCTGTTTCAGACCCTCTGTTTCTCGCCCTCTGTTTCAGACCCTCTGTTTCTCGCCCTCTGTTTCGCGCCCTCTGTTTTGCGCCCTCTGTTTCAGACCCTCTGTTTCAGACCCTCTGTTTCTCACCCTCTGTTTCTCGCCCTCTCTTTCAGACCCTCTGTTTCAGACCCTCTGTTTCAGACCCTCTGTTTCTCGCCCTCTGTTTCGCGCCCTCTGTTTCGCACCCTCTGTTTCAGACCCTCTGTTTCGGCCCATCTGTTTCCCGCCCTCTGTTTCGCGCCCTCTGTTTCGCGCCCTCTGTTTCAGACCCTCTGTTTCGGCCCCTCTGTTTCCCACCCTCTGTTTCGGCCCCTCTGTTTCTCGCCCTCTGTTTCGCGCCCTCTGTTTCAGTCCCTCTGTTTCAGACCCTCTGTTTCTCGCCCTCTGTTTCTCGCCCTCTGTTTCAGACCCTCCGTTTCAGACCCTCTGTTTCAGACCCTCTGTTTCAGACCCTCTGTTTCTCGCCCTCTGTTTCGCGCCCTCTGTTTCTCGCCCTCTGTTTCAGACCCTCTGTTTCTCGCCCTCTGTTTCTCGCCCTCTGTTTCAGACCCTTTGTTTCAGACCCTCCGTTTCAGACCCTCTGTTTCTCGCCCTCTGTTTCGCGCCCTCTGTTTCTCGCCCTCTGTTTCAGACCCTCTGTTTCTCGCACTCTGTTTCGCGCCCACTGTTTCGCACCCTCTGTTTCGTGCCCTCTGTTTCAGACCCTCTGTTTCGGCCCCTCTGTTTCTCGCCCGCTGCTTCAGCCCCTCTGTTTCGCGCCCTCTGTTTCAGACCCTCTGTTTCAGCCCCTCTGTTTCAGCCCCTCTGTTTCAGACCCTCTGTTTCAGACCCTCTGTTTCTCGCCCTCTGTTTCGGCCCCTCTGTTTCTCGCCCTCTGTTTTGCGCCCTCTGTTTCGCGCCCTCTGTTTCAGACCCTCTGTTTCGGCCCCTCTGTTTCCCACCCTCTGTTTTGGTCCCTCTGTTTCGCGCCCTCTGTTTCGCACCCTCTGTTTCAGACCCTCTGTTTCAGACCCTCTGTTTCTCGCCCTCTGTTTCTCGCCCTCTGTTTCAGACACTCTGTTTCAGACCCTCTTTTCTCGCCCACTGTTTCGCACCCTCTGTTTCGCACCCTCTGTTTCAGACCCTCTGTTTCGGCCCATCTGTTTGCCGCCCTCTGTTTCGCGCCCTCTGTTTCGCGCCCTCTGTTTCAGACACTCTGTTTCGGCCCCTCTGTTTCCCACCCTCTGTTTCGGCTCCTCTGTTTCGCGCCCTCTGTTTCGCGCCCTCTGTTTCAGTCCCTCTGTTTCAGACCCTCTGTTTCTCGCCCTCTGTTTCTCGCCCTCTGTTTCAGACCCTCTGTTTCAGACACTCTGTTTCTTGCCCACTGTTTTGCGCCCTCTGTTTCTCGCCCTTTGTTTCAGACCCTCTGTTTCTCGCCCTCTGTTTCTCGCCCTCTGTTTCGCGCCCTCTATTTGAGACCCTCTGTTTCAGACCCTCTGTTTCTCGCCCTCTGTTTCTCGCCCTCTGTTTCAGACCCTCTGTTTCAGACCCTCTGTTTCTCGCCCTCTGTTTCGCGCCCTCTGTTTCGCGCCCTCTGTTTCGCGCTCTCTTTTTCAGACGATCTGTTTCGGCCCCTCTGTTTCCCACCCACTGTTTCGGTCCCTCTGTTTCGCGCCCTCTGTTTCGCACCCTCTGTTTCAGACCCTCTGTTTCAGACCCTCTGTTTCTCGCCCTCTATTTCTCGCCCTCTGTTTCAGACCCTCTGTTTCAGACCCTCTGTTTCAGACCCTCTGTTTCTCGCCCTCTGTTTCGCGCCCTCTGTTTCGCACCCTCTGTTTCAGACCCTCTGTTTCGGCCCATCTGTTTCCCGCCCTCTGTTTCGCGCCCTCTGTTTCGCGCCCTCTGTTTCAGACCCTCTGTTTCGGCCCCTCTGATTCCCACCCTCTGTTTCGGCCCCTCTGTTTCTCGCCCTCTGTTTGGCGCCCTCTGTTTCAGTCCCTCTGTTTCAGACCCTCTGTTTCTCGCCCTCTGTTTCTCGCCCTCTGTTTCAGACCCTCCGTTTCAGACCCTCTGTTTCAGACCCTCTGTTTCAGACCCTCTGTTTCTCGCCCTCTGTTTCGCGCCCTCTGTTTCTCGCCCTCTGTATCAGACCCTCTGTTTCTCGCCCTCTGTTTCGCGCCCACTGTTTCGCACCCTCTGTTTCGTGCCCTCTGTTTCAGACCCTCTGTTTCGGCCCCTCTGTTTCTCGCCCACTGCTTCAGCCCCTCTGTTTCGCGCCCTCTGTTTCAGACCCTCTGTTTCTCGCCCTCTGTTTCAGACCCTCTGTTTCAGACCCTCAGTTTCTCGCCCTCTGTTTCAGACCCTCTGTTTCTCGCCCTCTGTTTCGCGCCCTCTGTTTCGCGCACTCTGTTTCGCGCCCTCTGTTTCAGACCCTCTGTTTCAGACCCTCTGTTTCTCGCCCTCTGTTTCAGACACTCTGTTTCAGACCCTCTGTTTCAGACCCTCTGTTTCAGACCCTCTGTTTCTCGCCCTCTGTTTCGCGCCCTCTGTTTCAGACCCTCTGTTTCAGACCCTCTGTTTCTCGACCTCTGTTTCTCGCCCTCTGTTTCAGACCCTCTGTTTCAGACCCTCTGTTTCTCGCCCTCTGTTTCGCGCCCTCTGTTTCGCGCCCTCTGTTTCGCGCCCTCTGTTTCAGACCCTCTGTTTCGGCCCCTTTGTTTCTCGCCCTCTGCTTAGGCCCCTCTGTTTCGCGCCCTCTGTTTCAGACCCTCTGTTTCAGACCCTCTGTTTGTCGCCCTCTGTTTCAGCCCCTCTGTTTCAGACCCTCTGTTTCGCGCCCTCTGTTTCGCGCCCTTTGTTTCGTGCCCTCTGTTTCAGACCCTCTGTTTCAGCCCCTCTATTTCAGCCCCTCTGTTTCAGACCCTCTGTTTCTCCCCCTCTGTTTTGCGCCCTCTGTTTCAGCCCCTCTGTTTCAGCCCCTCTGTTTCAGCCCCTCTGTTTCAGCCCCTCTGTTTCTCGTCCTCTGATTCAGCCCCTCTGTTTCAGACCCTCTGTTTCAGCCCCACTGTTTCAGCCCCTCTGTTTCAGACCCTCTGTTTCTCGCCCTCTGTTTCGCGCCCTCTGTTTCGCGCCCTCTGTTTCGCGCCCTCTGTTTCAGACCCTCTGTTTCAGACCCTCTGTTTCTCGCCCTCTGTTTCGGCCCCTCTGTTTCTCGCCCTCTGTTTCAGACCCTCCGTTTCGCGATCTCTGTTTCGCGCCCTCTGTTTCGCACCCTCTGTTTCAGACCCTCTGTTTCAGACCCTCTGTTTCAGACCCTCTGTTTCTCGCCCTCTGTTTCGGCCCCTCTGTTTCTCGCCCTCTGTTTTGACCCCTCTGTTTTGCGCCCTCTGTTTCAGACCCTCTGCTTCAGACCCTCTGTTTCTCGCCCTCTGTTTCGCGCCCTCTGTTTCAGACCCTCTGCTTCAGACCCTCTGTTTCTCGCCCTCTGTTTCGCGCCTTCTGTTTCAGACCCTCTGTTTCAGACCCTCTGTTTCAGACCCTCTGTTTCTCGCCCTCTGTTTCGCGCCCTCTGTTTCTCGCCCTCTGTTTCAGACCCTCTGTTTCTCGCCCTCTGTTTCGTGCCGACTGTTTCGCACCCTCTGTTTCGTGCCCTCTGTTTCAGACCCTCTGTTTCAGACCCTCTGTTTCTCGCCCGCTGCTTCAGCCCCTCTGTTTCGCGCCCTCTGTTTCAGACCCTCTGTTTCAGACCCTCTGTTTCTCGCCCTCTGTTTCAGACCCTCTGTTTCTCGCCCTCTGTTTCGCGCCCTCTGTTTTGCGCCCTCTGTTTCAGACCCTCTGTTTCAGACCCTCTGTTTCTCACCCTCTGTTTCTCGCCCTCTCTTTCAGACCCTCTGTTTCAGACCCTCTGTTTCAGTCCCTCCGTTTCTCGCCCTCTGTTTCGCGCCCTCTGTTTCGCACCCTCTGTTTCAGACCCTCTGTTTTGGCCCATCTGTTTCCCGCCCTCTGTTTCGCGCCCTCTGTTTCGCGCCCTCTGTTTCAGACCCTCTGTTTCGGCCCCTCTGTTTCCCACCCTCTGTTTCGGCCCCTCTGTTTCTCGCCCTCTGTTTCGCGCCCTCTGTTTCAGTCCCTCTGTTTCAGACCCTCTGTTTCTCGCCCTCTGTTTCTCGCCCTCTGTTTCAGACCCTCCGTTTCAGACCCTCTGTTTCAGACCCTCTGTTTCAGACCCTCTGTTTCTCGCCCTCTGTTTCGCGCCCTCTGTTTCTCGCCCTCTGTTTCAGACCCTCTGTTTCTCGCCCTCTGTTTCTCGCCCTCTGTTTCAGACCCTTTGTTTCAGACCCTCCGTTTCAGACCCTCTGTTTCTCGCCCTCTGTTTCGCGCCCTCTGTTTCTCGCCCTCTGTTTCAGACCCTCTGTTTCTCGCCCTCTGTTTCGCGCCCACTGTTTCGCACCCTCTGTTTCGTGCCCTCTGTTTCAGACCCTCTGTTTCGGCCCCTCTGTTTCTCGCCCGCTGCTTCAGCCCCTCTGTTTCGCGCCCTCTGTTTCAGACCCTCTGTTTCAGACCCTCTGTTTCTCGCCCTCTGTTTCAGACCCTCTGTTTCAGACGCTCAGTTTCTCGCCCTCTGTTTCTCGCCCTCTGTTTCAGACCCTCTGTTTCTCGCCCTCTGTTTCGCGCCCTCTGTTTCGCGCCCTCTGTTTCGCGCCCTCTGTTTCAGACCCTCTGTTTCGGCACCTCTGTTTCTCTCCCTCTGCTTCGGCCCCTCTGTTTTGCGCCCTCTGTTTCAGACCCTCTGTTTCAGACCCTCTGTTTCTCGCCCTCTGTTTCAGACACTCTGTTTCAGACCCTCTGTTTCAGACCCTCTGTTTCAGACCCTCTGATTCTCGCCCTCTGTTTCGCGCCCTCTGTTTCAGACCCTCTGTTTCAGACCCTCTGTTTCTCGCCCTCTGTTTCTCGCCCTCTGTTTCAGACCCTCTGTTTCAGAACCTCTGTTTCTCGCCCTCTGTTTCGCGCCCTCTGTTTCGCGCCCTCTGTTTCGCACCCTCTGTTTCAGACCCTCTGTTTCAGACCCTCTGTTTCCGACCCTCTGTTTCTCGCCCTCTGTTTCGGCCCCTCTGTTTCTCGCCCTCTGTTTTGGCCCCTCTGTTTTGCGCCCTCTGTTTCAGACCCTCTGCTTCAGACCCTCTGTTTCTCGCCCTCTGTTTCGCGCCCTCTGTTTCAGACCGTCTGTTTCAGACCCTCTGTTTCTCGCCCTCTGTTTCTCGCCCACTGTTTCAGACCCTCTGTTTCAGACCCTCTGTTTCAGACCCTCTGTTTCTCACCCTCTGTTTCTCGCCCTCTGTTTCTGACCCTCTGTTTCTTGCCCTCTGTTTCGCGCCCACTGTTTTGCACCCTCTGTTTCGTGCCCTCTCTTTCTGACCCTCTGTTTCAGACCCTCTGTTTCTCGCCTGCTGCTTCAGCCCCTCTGTTTCGCGCCCTCTGTTTCAGACCCTCTGTTTCTCGCCCTCTGTTTCTCGCCCTCTGTTTCAGACCCTCTGTTTCTCGCCCTCTGTTTCGCGCCCTCTGTTTTGCGCCCTCTGTTTCAGACCCTCTGTTTCAGACCCTCTGTTTCTCGCCCTCTGTTTCTCGCCCTCTGTTTCAGACCCTCTGTTTCATACCCTCTGTTTCAGACCCTCTGTTTCTCGCCCTCTGTTTCGCGCCCTCTGTTTCGCACCCTCTGTTTCAGACCCTCTGTTTCGGCCCATGTGTTTCGCGCCCTCTGTTTCGCGCCCTCTGTTTCGCGCCCTCTGTTTCAGACCCTCTGTTTCGGCCCCTCTGTTTCCCACCCTCTGTTTCGGCCCCTCTGTTTCTCGCCCTCTGTTTCGCGCCCTCTGTTTCAGTCCCTCTGTTTCAGACCCTCTGTTTCTCGCCCTCTGTTTCTCGCCCTCTGTTTCAGACCCTCCGTTTCAGACCCTCTGTTTCAGACCCTCTGTTTCAGACCCTCTGTTTCTCGCCCTCTGTTTCGCGCCCTCTGTTTCTCGCCCTCTGTTTCAGACCCTCTGTTTCTCGCCCTCTGTTTCTCGCCCTCTCTTTCAGACCCGCTGTTTCAGACCCTCTGTTTCAGACCCTCAGTTTCTCGCCCTCTGTTTCGCGCCCTCTGTTTCAGACCCTCTGTTTCTCGCCCTCTGTTTCGCGCCCTCTGTTTCGCGCCCTCTGTTTTGCGCCCTCTGTTTCAGACCCTCTGTTTCAGACCCTCTGTTTCTCACCCTCTGTTTCTCGCCCTCTCTTTCAGACCCTCTGTTTCAGACCCTCTGTTTCAGTCCCTCCGTTTCTCGCCCTCTGTTTCGCGCCCTCTGTTTCGCACACTCTGTTTCAGACCCTCTGTTTTGGCCCATCTGTTTCCCGCCCTCTGTTTCGCGCCCTCTGTTTCAGACCCTCTGTTTCGGCCCCTCTGTTTCCCACCCTCTGTTTCGGCCCCTCTGTTTCTCGCCCTCTGTTTCGCGCCCTCTGTTTCAGTCCCTCTGTTTCAGACCCTCTGTTTCTCGCCCTCTGTTTCTCGCCCTCTGTTTCAGACCCTCCGTTTCAGACCCTCTGTTTCAGACCCTCTGTTTCAGACCCTCTGTTTCTCGCCCTCTGTTTCGCGCCCTCTGTTTCTCGCCCTCTGTTTCAGACCCTCTGTTTCTCGCCCTCTGTTTCTCGCCCTCTGTTTCAGACCCTCTGTTTCAGACCCTCCGTTTCAGACCCTCTGTTTCTCGCCCTCTGTTTCGCGCCCTCTGTTTCTCGCCCTCTGTTTCAGACCCTCTGTTTCTCGCCCTCTGTTTCGCGCCCACTGTTTCGCACCCTCTGTTTCGTGCCGTCTGTTTCAGACCCTCTGTTTCGGCCCCTCTGTTTCTCGCCCGCTGCTTCAGCCCCTCTGTTTCGCGCCCTCTGTTTCAGACCCTCTGTTTCAGACCCTCTGTTTCTCGCCCTCTGTTTCAGACCCTCTATTTCAGACGCTCAGTTTCTCGCACTCTGTTTCTCGCCCTCTGTTTCAGACCCTCTGTTTCTCGCCCTCTGTTTCGCGCCCTCTGTTTCGCGCCCTCTGTTTCGCGCCCTCTGTTTCAGACCCTCTGTTTCAGCCCCTCTGTTTCTCTCCCTCTGCTTCGGCCCCTCTGTTTTGCGCCCTCTGTTTCAGACCCTCTGTTTCAGACCCTCTGTTTCTCGCCCTCTGTTTCAGACACTCTGTTTCAGACCCTCTGTTTCAGACCCTCTGTTTCAGACCCTCTGATTCTCGCCCTCTGTTTCGCGCCCTCTGTTTCAGACCCTCTGTTTCAGACCCTCTGTTTCTCGCCCTCTGTTTCTCGCCCTCTGTTTCAGACCCTCTGTTTCAGACCCTCTGTTTCTCGCCCTCTGTTTCGCGCCCTCTGTTTCGCGCCCTCTGTTTCGCACCCTCTGTTTCAGACCCTCTGTTTCAGACCCTCTGTTTCCGACCCTCTGTTTCTCGCCCTCTGTTTCGGCCCCTCTGTTTCTCGCCCTCTGTTTTGGCCCCTCTGTTTTGCGCCCTCTGTTTCAGACCCTCTGCTTCAGACCCTCTGTTTCTCGCCCTCTGTTTCGCGCCCTCTTTTTCAGACCGTCTGTTTCAGACCCTCTGTTTCTCGCCCTCTGTTTCTCGCCCTCTGTTTCAGACCCTCTGTTTGAGACCCTCTGTTTCAGACCCTCTGTTTCTCGCCCTCTGTTTCTCGCCCTCTGTTTCTCGCCCTCTGTTTCTGACCCTCTGTTTCTTGCCCTCTGTTTCGCGCCCACTGTTTTGCACCCTCTGTTTCGTGCCCTCTGTTTCAGACCCTCTGTTTCAGACCCTCTGTTTCTCGCCCGCTGCTTCAGCCCCTCTGTTTCGCGCCCTCTGTTTCAGACCCTCTGTTTCAGACCCTCTGTTTCTCGCCCTCTGTTTCAGACCCTCTGTTTCTCGCCCTCTGTTTCGCGCCCTCTGTTTTGCGCCCTCTGTTTCAGACCCTCTGTTTCAGACCCTCTGTTTCTCGCCCTCTGTTTCTCGCCCTCTGTTTCAGACCCTCTGTTTCATACCCTCTGTTTCAGACCCTCTGTTTCTCGCCCTCTGTTTCGCGCCCTCTGTTTCGCACCCTCTGTTTCAGACCCTCTGTTTCGGCCCATCTGTTTCGCGCCCTCTGTTTCGCGCCCTCTGTTTCGCGCCCTCTGTTTCAGACCCTCTGTTTCGGCCCCTCTGTTTCCCACCCTCTGTTTCGGCCCCTCTGTTTCTCGCCCTCTGTTTCGCGCCCTCTGTTTCAGTCTCTCTGTTTCAGACCCTCTGTTTCTCGCCCTCTGTTTCTCGCCCTCTGTTTCAGACCCTCGGTTTCAGACCCTCTGTTTCAGACCCTCTGTTTCAGACCCTCTGTTTCTCGCCCTCTGTTTCTCGCCCTCTCTTTCAGACCCTCTGTTTCAGACCCTCCGTTTCAGACCCTCTGTTTCAGACCCTCTGTTTCAGACCCTCTGTTTCTCACCCTCTGTTTCCCGCCCTCTCTTTCAGACCCTCTGTTTCAGACCCTCTGTTTCAGTCCCTCCGTTTCTCGCCCTCTGTTTCGCGCCCTCTGTTTCGCACCCTCTGTTTCAGACCCTCTGTTTCGGCCCATCTGTTTCCCGCCCTCTGTTTCGCGCCCTCTGTTTCAGACCCTCTGTTTCGGCCCCTCTGTTTCCCACCCTCTGTTTCGGCCCCTCTGTTTCTCGCCCTCTGTTTCGCGCCCTCTGTTTCAGTCCCTCTGTTTCAGACCCTCTGTTTCTCGCCCTCTGTTTCTCGCCCTCTGTTTCAGACCCTCCGTTTCAGACCCTCTGTTTCAGACCCTCTGTTTCAGACCCTCTGTTTCTCGCCCTCTGTTTCGCGCCCTCTGTTTCTCGCCCTCTGTTTCAGACCCTCTGTTTCAGACCCTCTGTTTCGGCCCCTCTGTTTCCCACCCTCTGTTTCGGCCCCTCTGTTTCTCGCCCTCTGTTTCGCGCCCTCTGTTTCAGTCCCTCTGTTTCAGACCCTCTGTTTCTCGCCCTCTGTTTCTCGCCCTCTGTTTCAGACCCTCCGTTTCAGACCCTCTGTTTCAGACCCTCTGTTTCAGACTCTCTGTTTCTCGCCCTCTGTTTCGCGCCCTCTGTTTCTCGCCCTCTGTTTCAGACCCTCTGTTTCTCGCCCTCTGTTTCTCGCCCTCTGTTTCAGACCCTCTGTTTCAGACCCTCTGTTTCAGACCCTCCGTTTCAGACCCTCTGTTTCTCGCCCTCTGTTTCGCGCCCACTGTTTCGCACCCTCTGTTTCGTGCCCTCTGTTTCAGACCCTCTGTTTCGGCCCCTCTGTTTCTCGCCCGCTGCTTCAGCCCCTCTGTTTCGCGCCCTCTGTTTCAGACCCTCTGTTTCAGACCCTCTGTTTCTCGCCCTCTGTTTCAGACCCTCTATTTCAGACGCTCAGTTTCTCGCCCTCTGTTTCTCGCCCTCTGTTTCAGACCCTCTGTTTCTCGCCCTCTGTTTCGCGCCCTCTGTTTCGCGCCCTCTGTTTCGCGCCCTCTGTTTCAGACCCTCTGTTTCAGCCCCTCTGTTTATCTCCCTCTGCTTCGGCCCCTCTGTTTTGCGCCCTCTGTTTCAGACCCTCTGTTTCAGACCCTCTGTTTCTCGCCCTCTGTTTCAGACACTCTGTTTCAGACCCTCTGTTTCAGACCCTCTGTTTCAGACCCTCTGATTCTCGCCCTCTGTTTCGCGCCCTCTGTTTCAGACCCTCTGTTTCAGACCCTCTGTTTCTCGCCCTCTGTTTCTCGCCCTCTGTTTCAGACCCTCTGTTTCAGACCCTCTGTTTCTCGCCCTCTGTTTCGCGCCCTCTGTTTCGCGCCCTCTGTTTCGCACCCTCTGTTTCAGACCCTCTGTTTCAGACCCTCTGTTTCCGACCCTCTGTTTCTCGCCCTCTGTTTCGGCCCCTCTGTTTCTCGCCCTCTGTTTTGGCCCCTCTGTTTTGCGCCCTCTGTTTCAGACCCTCTGCTTCAGACCCTCTGTTTCTCGCCCTCTGTTTCGCGCCCTCTTTTTCAGACCGTCTGTTTCAGACCCTCTGTTTCAGACCCTCTGTTTCTCGCCCTCTGTTTCAGACCCTCTGTTTCAGACCCTCTGTTTCAGACCCTCTGTTTCTCGCCCTCTGTTTCTCGCCCTCTGTTTCTCGCCCTCTGTTTCTGACCCTCTGTTTCTTGCCCTCTGTTTCGCGCCCACTGTTTTGCACCCTCTGTTTCGTGCCCTCTGTTTCAGACCCTCTGTTTCAGACCCTCTGTTTCTCGCCCGCTGCTTCAGCCCCTCTGTTTCGCGCCCTCTGTTTCAGACCCTCTGTTTCAGACCCTCTGTTTCTCGCCCTCTGTTTCAGACCCTCTGTTTCTCGCCCTCTGTTTCGCGCCCTCTGTTTTGCGCCCTCTGTTTCAGACCCTCTGTTTCAGACCCTCTGTTTCTCGCCCTCTGTTTCTCGCCCTCTGTTTCAGACCCTCTGTTTCATACCCTCTGTTTCAGACCCTCTGTTTCTCGCCCTCTGTTTCGCGCCCTCTGTTTCGCACCCTCTGTTTCAGACCCTCTGTTTCGGCCCATCTGTTTCCCGCCCTCTGTTTCGCGCCCTCTGTTTCGCGCCCTCTGTTTCAGACCCTCTGTTTCGGCCCCTCTGTTTCCCACCCTCTGTTTCGGCCCCTCTGTTTCTCGCCCTCTGTTTCGCGCCCTCTGTTTCAGTCCCTCTGTTTCAGACCCTCTGTTTCTCGCCCTCTGTTTCTCGCCCTCTGTTTCAGACCCTCCGTTTCAGACCCTCTGTTTCAGACCCTCTGTTTCAGACCCTCTGTTTCTCGCCCTCTGTTTCGCGCCCTCTGTTTCTCGCCCTCTGTTTCAGACCCTCTGTTTCTCGCCCTCTGTTTCTCGCCCTCTGTTTCAGACCCTTTGTTTCAGACCCTCCGTTTCAGACACTCTGTTTCTCGCCCTCTGTTTCGCGCCCTCTGTTTCTCGCCCTCTGTTTCAGACCCTCTGTTTCTCGCCCTCTGTTTCGCGCCCACTGTTTCGCACCCTCTGTTTCGTGCCCTCTGTTTCAGACCCTCTGTTTCGGCCCCTCTGTTTCTCACCCGCTGCTTCAGCCCCTCTGTTTCGCGCCCTCTGTTTCAGACCCTCTGTTTCAGACCCTCTGTTTCTCGCCCTCTGTTTCAGACCCTCTGTTTCAGACGCTCAGTTTCTCGCCCTCTGTTTCTAGCCCTCTGTTTCAGACCCTCTGTTTCTCGCCCTCTGTTTCGCGCCCTCTGTTTCGCGCCCTCTGTTTCGCGCCCTCTGTTTCAGACCCTCTGTTTCGGCCCCTCTGTTTCTCTCCCTCTGCTTCGGCCCCTCTGTTTTGCGCCCTCTGTTTCAGACCCTCTGTTTCAGACCCTCTGTTTCTCGCCCTCTGTTTCAGACACTCTGTTTCAGACCCTCTGTTTCAGACCCTCTGTTTCAGACCCTCTGATTCTCGCCCTCTGTTTCGCGCCCTCTGTTTCAGACCCTCTGTTTCAGACCCTCTGTTTCTCGCCCTCTGTTTCTCGCCCTCTGTTTCAGACCCTCTGTTTCAGAACCTCTGTTTCTCGCCCTCTGTTTCGCGCCCTCTGTTTCGCGCCCTCTGTTTCGCACCCTCTGTTTCAGACCCTCTGTTTCAGACCCTCTGTTTCCGACCCTCTGTTTCTCGCCCTCTGTTTCGGCCCCTCTGTTTCTCGCCCTCTGTTTTGGCCCCTCTGTTTTGCGCCCTCTGTTTCAGACCCTCTGCTTCAGACCCTCTGTTTCTCGCCCTCTGTTTCGCGCCCTCTGTTTCAGACCGTCTGTTTCAGACCCTCTGTTTCTCGCCCTCTGTTTCTCGCCCTCTGTTTCAGACCCTCTGTTTCAGACCCTCTGTTTCTCGCCCGCTGCTTCAGCCCCTCTGTTTCGCGCCCTCTGTTTCAGACCCTCTGTTTCAGACCCTCTGTTTCTCGCCCTCTGTTTCAGACCCTCTGTTTCTCGCCCTCTGTTTCGCGCCCTCTGTTTTGCGCCCTCTGTTTCAGACCCTCTGTTTCAGACCCTCTGTTTCTCGCCCTCTGTTTCTCGCCCTCTGTTTCAGACCCTCTGTTTCATACCCTCTGTTTCAGACCCTCTGTTTCTCGCCCTCTGTTTCGCGCCCTCTGTTTCGCACCCTCTGTTTCAGACCCTCTGTTTCGGCCCATCTGTTTCGCGCCCTCTGTTTCGCGCCCTCTGTTTCGCGCCCTCTGTTTCAGACCCTCTGTTTCGGCCCCTCTGTTTCCCACCCTCTGTTTCGGCCCCTCTGTTTCTCGCCCTCTGTTTCGCGCCCTCTGTTTCAGTCTCTCTGTTTCAGACCCTCTGTTTCTCGCCCTCTGTTTCTCGCCCTCTGTTTCAGACCCTCGGTTTCAGACCCTCTGTTTCAGACCCTCTGTTTCAGACCCTCTGTTTCTCGCCCTCTGTTTCTCGCCCTCTCTTTCAGACCCTCTGTTTCAGACCCTCCGTTTCAGACCCTCTGTTTCAGACCCTCTGTTTCAGACCCTCTGTTTCTCACCCTCTGTTTCTCGCCCTCTGTTTCAGACCCTCTGTTTCAGACCCTCTGTTTCAGTCCCTCCGTTTCTCGCCCTCTGTTTCGCGCCCTCTGTTTCGCACCCTCTGTTTCAGACCCTCTGTTTCGGCCCATCTGTTTCCCGCCCTCTGTTTCGCGCCCTCTGTTTCAGACCCTCTGTTTCGGCCCCTCTGTTTCCCACCCTCTGTTTCGGCCCCTCTGTTTCTCGCCCTCTGTTTCGCGCCCTCTGTTTCAGTCCCTCTGTTTCAGACCCTCTGTTTCTCGCCCTCTGTTTCTCGCCCTCTGTTTCAGACCCTCCGTTTCAGACCCTCTGTTTCAGACCCTCTGTTTCAGACCCTCTGTTTCTCGCCCTCTGTTTCGCGCCCTCTGTTTCTCGCCCTCTGTTTCAGACCCTCTGTTTCAGACCCTCTGTTTCGGCCCCTCTGTTTCCCACCCTCTGTTTCGGCCCCTCTGTTTCTCGCCCTCTGTTTCGCGCCCTCTGTTTCAGTCCCTCTGTTTCAGACCCTCTGTTTCTCGCCCTCTGTTTCTCGCCCTCTGTTTCAGACCCTCCGTTTCAGACCCTCTGTTTCAGACCCTCTGTTTCAGACTCTCTGTTTCTCGCCCTCTGTTTCGCGCCCTCTGTTTCTCGCCCTCTGTTTCAGACCCTCTGTTTCTCGCCCTCTGTTTCTCGCCCTCTGTTTCAGACCCTCTGTTTCAGACCCTCTGTTTCAGACCCTCCGTTTCAGACCCTCTGTTTCTCGCCCTCTGTTTCGCGCCCACTGTTTCGCACCCTCTGTTTCGTGCCCTCTGTTTCAGACCCTCTGTTTCGGCCCCTCTGTTTCTCGCCCGCTGCTTCAGCCCCTCTGTTTCGCGCCCTCTGTTTCAGACCCTCTGTTTCAGACCCTCTGTTTCTCGCCCTCTGTTTCAGACCCTCTATTTCAGACGCTCAGTTTCTCGCCCTCTGTTTCTCGCCCTCTGTTTCAGACCCTCTGTTTCTCGCCCTCTGTTTCGCGCCCTCTGTTTCGCGCCCTCTGTTTCGCGCCCTCTGTTTCAGACCCTCTGTTTCAGCCCCTCTGTTTATCTCCCTCTGCTTCGGCCCCTCTGTTTTGCGCCCTCTGTTTCAGACCCTCTGTTTCAGACCCTCTGTTTCTCGCCCTCTGTTTCAGACACTCTGTTTCAGACCCTCTGTTTCAGACCCTCTGTTTCAGACCCTCTGATTCTCGCCCTCTGTTTCGCGCCCTCTGTTTCAGACCCTCTGTTTCAGACCCTCTGTTTCTCGCCCTCTGTTTCTCGCCCTCTGTTTCAGACCCTCTGTTTCAGACCCTCTGTTTCTCGCCCTCTGTTTCGCGCCCTCTGTTTCGCGCCCTCTGTTTCGCACCCTCTGTTTCAGACCCTCTGTTTCAGACCCTCTGTTTCCGACCCTCTGTTTCTCGCCCTCTGTTTCGGCCCCTCTGTTTCTCGCCCTCTGTTTTGGCCCCTCTGTTTTGCGCCCTCTGTTTCAGACCCTCTGCTTCAGACCCTCTGTTTCTCGCCCTCTGTTTCGCGCCCTCTTTTTCAGACCGTCTGTTTCAGACCCTCTGTTTCAGACCCTCTGTTTCTCGCCCTCTGTTTCAGACCCTCTGTTTCAGACCCTCTGTTTCAGACCCTCTGTTTCTCGCCCTCTGTTTCTCGCCCTCTGTTTCTCGCCCTCTGTTTCTGACCCTCTGTTTCTTGCCCTCTGTTTCGCGCCCACTGTTTTGCACCCTCTGTTTCGTGCCCTCTGTTTCAGACCCTCTGTTTCAGACCCTCTGTTTCTCGCCCGCTGCTTCAGCCCCTCTGTTTCGCGCCCTCTGTTTCAGACCCTCTGTTTCAGACCCTCTGTTTCTCGCCCTCTGTTTCAGACCCTCTGTTTCTCGCCCTCTGTTTTGCGCCCTCTGTTTTGCGCCCTCTGTTTCAGACCCTCTGTTTCAGACCCTCTGTTTCTCGCCCTCTGTTTCTCGCCCTCTGTTTCAGACCCTCTGTTTCATACCCTCTGTTTCAGACCCTCTGTTTCTCGCCCTCTGTTTCGCGCCCTCTGTTTCGCACCCTCTGTTTCAGACCCTCTGTTTCGGCCCATCTGTTTCCCGCCCTCTGTTTCGCGCCCTCTGTTTCGCGCCCTCTGTTTCAGACCCTCTGTTTCGGCCCCTCTGTTTCCCACCCTCTGTTTCGGCCCCTCTGTTTCTCGCCCTCTGTTTCGCGCCCTCTGTTTCAGTCCCTCTGTTTCAGACCCTCTGTTTCTCGCCCTCTGTTTCTCGCCCTCTGTTTCAGACCCTCCGTTTCAGACCCTCTGTTTCAGACCCTCTGTTTCAGACCCTCTGTTTCTCGCCCTCTGTTTCTCGCCCTCTGTTTCAGACCCTTTGTTTCAGACCCTCCGTTTCAGACACTCTGTTTCTCGCCCTCTGTTTCGCGCCCTCTGTTTCTCGCCCTCTGTTTCAGACCCTCTGTTTCTCGCCCTCTGTTTCGCGCCCACTGTTTCGCACCCTCTGTTTCGTGCCCTCTGTTTCAGACCCTCTGTTTCGGCCCCTCTGTTTCTCACCCGCTGCTTCAGCCCCTCTGTTTCGCGCCCTCTGTTTCAGACCCTCTGTTTCAGACCCTCTGTTTCTCGCCCTCTGTTTCAGACCCTCTGTTTCAGACGCTCAGTTTCTCGCCCTCTGTTTCTAGCCCTCTGTTTCAGACCCTCTGTTTCTCGCCCTCTGTTTCGCGCCCTCTGTTTCGCGCCCTCTGTTTCGCGCCCTCTGTTTCAGACCCTCTGTTTCGGCCCCTCTGTTTCTCTCCCTCTGCTTCGGCCCCTCTGTTTTGCGCCCTCTGTTTCAGACCCTCTGTTTCAGACCCTCTGTTTCTCGCCCTCTGTTTCAGACACTCTGTTTCAGACCCTCTGTTTCAGACCCTCTGTTTCAGACCCTCTGATTCTCGCCCTCTGTTTCGCGCCCTCTGTTTCAGACCCTCTGTTTCAGACCCTCTGTTTCTCGCCCTCTGTTTCTCGCCCTCTGTTTCAGACCCTCTGTTTCAGAACCTCTGTTTCTCGCCCTCTGTTTCGCGCCCTCTGTTTCGCGCCCTCTGTTTCGCACCCTCTGTTTCAGACCCTCTGTTTCAGACCCTCTGTTTCCGACCCTCTGTTTCTCGCCCTCTGTTTCGGCCCCTCTGTTTCTCGCCCTCTGTTTTGGCCCCTCTGTTTTGCGCCCTCTGTTTCAGACCCTCTGCTTCAGACCCTCTGTTTCTCGCCCTCTGTTTCGCGCCCTCTGTTTCAGACCGTCTGTTTCAGACCCTCTGTTTCTCGCCCTCTGTTTCTCGCCCTCTGTTTCAGACCCTCTGTTTCAGACCCTCTGTTTCAGACCCTCTGTTTCTCGCCCTCTGTTTCTCGCCCTCTGTTTCTGACCCTCTGTTTCTTGCCCTCTGTTTCGCGCCCACTGTTTTGCACCCTCTGTTTCGTGCCCTCTGTTTCAGACCCTCTGTTTCAGACCCTGTGTTTCTCGCCTGCTGCTTCAGCCCCTCTGTTTCGCGCCCTCTGTTTCAGACCCTCTGTTTCAGACCCTCTGTTTCTCGCCCTCTGTTTCAGACCCTCTGTTTCTCGCCCTCTGTTTCGCGCCCTCTGTTTTGCCCCCTCTGTTTCAGACCCTCTGTTTCAGACCCTCTGTTTCTCGCCCTCTGTTTCTCGCCCTCTGTTTCAGACCCTCTGTTTCATACCCTCTGTTTCAGACCCTCTGTTTATCTCCCTCTGCTTCGGCCCCTCTGTTTTGCGCCCTCTGTTTCAGACCCTCTGTTTCAGACCCTCTGTTTCTCGCCCTCTGTTTCAGACACTCTGTTTCAGACCCTCTGTTTCAGACCCTCTGTTTCAGACCCTCTGATTCTCGCCCTCTGTTTCGCGCCCTCTGTTTCAGACCCTCTGTTTCAGACCCTCTGTTTCTCGCCCTCTGTTTCTCGCCCTCTGTTTCAGACCCTCTGTTTCAGACCCTCTGTTTCTCGCCCTCTGTTTCGCGCCCTCTGTTTCGCGCCCTCTGTTTCGCACCCTCTGTTTCAGACCCTCTGTTTCAGACCCTCTGTTTCCGACCCTCTGTTTCTCGCCCTCTGTTTCGGCCCCTCTGTTTCTCGCCCTCTGTTTTGGCCCCTCTGTTTTGCGCCCTCTGTTTCAGACCCTCTGCTTCAGACCCTCTGTTTCTCGCCCTCTGTTTCGCGCCCTCTTTTTCAGACCGTCTGTTTCAGACCCTCTGTTTCAGACCCTCTGTTTCTCGCCCTCTGTTTCAGACCCTCTGTTTCAGACCCTCTGTTTCAGACCCTCTGTTTCTCGCCCTCTGTTTCTCGCCCTCTGTTTCTCGCCCTCTGTTTCTGACCCTCTGTTTCTTGCCCTCTGTTTCGCGCCCACTGTTTTGCACCCTCTGTTTCGTGCCCTCTGTTTCAGACCCTCTGTTTCAGACCCTCTGTTTCTCGCCCGCTGCTTCAGCCCCTCTGTTTCGCGCCCTCTGTTTCAGACCCTCTGTTTCAGACCCTCTGTTTCTCGCCCTCTGTTTCAGACCCTCTGTTTCTCGCCCTCTGTTTCGCGCCCTCTGTTTTGCGCCCTCTGTTTCAGACCCTCTGTTTCAGACCCTCTGTTTCTCGCCCTCTGTTTCTCGCCCTCTGTTTCAGACCCTCTGTTTCATACCCTCTGTTTCAGACCCTCTGTTTCTCGCCCTCTGTTTCGCGCCCTCTGTTTCGCACCCTCTGTTTCAGACCCTCTGTTTCGGCCCATCTGTTTCCCGCCCTCTGTTTCGCGCCCTCTGTTTCGCGCCCTCTGTTTCAGACCCTCTGTTTCGGCCCCTCTGTTTCCCACCCTCTGTTTCGGCCCCTCTGTTTCTCGCCCTCTGTTTCGCGCCCTCTGTTTCAGTCCCTCTGTTTCAGACCCTCTGTTTCTCGCCCTCTGTTTCTCGCCCTCTGTTTCAGACCCTCCGTTTCAGACCCTCTGTTTCAGACCCTCTGTTTCAGACCCTCTGTTTCTCGCCCTCTGTTTCGCGCCCTCTGTTTCTCGCCCTCTGTTTCAGACCCTCTGTTTCTCGCCCTCTGTTTCTCGCCCTCTGTTTCAGACCCTTTGTTTCAGACCCTCCGTTTCAGACACTCTGTTTCTCGCCCTCTGTTTCGCGCCCTCTGTTTCTCGCCCTCTGTTTCAGACCCTCTGTTTCTCGCCCTCTGTTTCGCGCCCACTGTTTCGCACCCTCTGTTTCGTGCCCTCTGTTTCAGACCCTCTGTTTCGGCCCCTCTGTTTCTCACCCGCTGCTTCAGCCCCTCTGTTTCGCGCCCTCTGTTTCAGACCCTCTGTTTCAGACCCTCTGTTTCTCGCCCTCTGTTTCAGACCCTCTGTTTCAGACGCTCAGTTTCTCGCCCTCTGTTTCTAGCCCTCTGTTTCAGACCCTCTGTTTCTCGCCCTCTGTTTCGCGCCCTCTGTTTCGCGCCCTCTGTTTCGCGCCCTCTGTTTCAGACCCTCTGTTTCGGCCCCTCTGTTTCTCTCCCTCTGCTTCGGCCCCTCTGTTTTGCGCCCTCTGTTTCAGACCCTCTGTTTCAGACCCTCTGTTTCTCGCCCTCTGTTTCAGACACTCTGTTTCAGACCCTCTGTTTCAGACCCTCTGTTTCAGACCCTCTGATTCTCGCCCTCTGTTTCGCGCCCTCTGTTTCAGACCCTCTGTTTCAGACCCTCTGTTTCTCGCCCTCTGTTTCTCGCCCTCTGTTTCAGACCCTCTGTTTCAGAACCTCTGTTTCTCGCCCTCTGTTTCGCGCCCTCTGTTTCGCGCCCTCTGTTTCGCACCCTCTGTTTCAGACCCTCTGTTTCAGACCCTCTGTTTCCGACCCTCTGTTTCTCGCCCTCTGTTTCGGCCCCTCTGTTTCTCGCCCTCTGTTTTGGCCCCTCTGTTTTGCGCCCTCTGTTTCAGACCCTCTGCTTCAGACCCTCTGTTTCTCGCCCTCTGTTTCGCGCCCTCTGTTTCAGACCGTCTGTTTCAGACCGTCTGTTTCAGACCCTCTGTTTCTCGCCCTCTGTTTCTCGCCCTCTGTTTCAGACCCTCTGTTTCAGACCCTCTGTTTCTCGCCCTCTGTTTCTCGCCCTCTGTTTCTGACCCTCTGTTTCTTGCCCTCTGTTTCGCGCCCACTGTTTTGCACCCTCTGTTTCGTGCCCTCTGTTTCAGACCCTCTGTTTCAGACCCTGTGTTTCTCGCCTGCTGCTTCAGCCCCTCTGTTTCGCGCCCTCTGTTTCAGACCCTCTGTTTCAGACCCTCTGTTTCTCGCCCTCTGTTTCAGACCCTCTGTTTCTCGCCCTCTGTTTCGCGCCCTCTGTTTTGCGCCCTCTGTTTCAGACCCTCTGTTTCAGACCCTCTGTTTCTCGCCCTCTGTTTCTCGCCCTCTGTTTCAGACCCTCTGTTTCATACCCTCTGTTTCAGACCCTCTGTTTCTCGCCCTCTGTTTCGCGCCCTCTGTTTCGCACCCTCTGTTTCAGACCCTCTGTTTCGGCCCAGCTGTTTCGCGCCCTCTGTTTCGCGCCCTCTGTTTCGCGCCCTCTGTTTCAGACCCTCTGTTTCGGCCCCTCTGTTTCCCACCCTCTGTTTCGGCCCCTCTGTTTCTCGCCCTCTGTTTCGCGCCCTCTGTTTCAGTCCCTCTGTTTCAGACCCTCTGTTTCTCGCCCTCTGTTTCTCGCCCTCTGTTTCAGACCCTCCGTTTCAGACCCTCTGTTTCAGACCCTCTGTTTCAGACCCTCTGTTTCTCGCCCTCTGTTTCGCGCCCTCTGTTTCTCGCCCTCTGTTTCAGACCCTCTGTTTCTCGCCCTCTGTTTCTCGCCCTCTCTTTCAGACCCTCTGTTTCAGACCCTCTGTTTCAGACCCTCAGTTTCTCGCCCTCTGTTTCGCGCCCTCTGTTTCGCGCCCTCTGTTTCAGACCCTCTGTTTCTCGCCCTCTGTTTCGCGCCCTCTGTTTCGCGCCCTCTGTTTCGCGCCCTCTGTTTCAGACCCTCTGTTTCAGACCCTCTGTTTCAGACCCTCTGTTTCTCACCCTCTGTTTCTCGCCCTCTCTTTCAGACCCTCTGTTTCAGACCCTCTGTTTCAGTCCCTCCGTTTCTCGCCCTCTGTTTCGCGCCCTCTGTTTCGCACCCTCTGTTTCAGACCCTCTGTTTCGGCCCATCTGTTTCCCGCCCTCTGTTTCGCGCCCTCTGTTTTAGACCCTCTGTTTCGGCCCCTCTGTTTCCCACCCTCTGTTTCGGCCCCTCTGTTTCTCGCCCTCTGTTTCGCGCCCTCTGTTTCAGTCCCTCTGTTTCAGACCCTCTGTTTCTCGCCCTCTGTTTCTCGCCCTCTGTTTCAGACCCTCCGTTTCAGACCCTCTGTTTCAGACCCTCTGTTTCAGACCCTCTGTTTCTCGCCCTCTGTTTCGCGCCCTCTGTTTCTCGCCCTCTGTTTCAGACCCTCTGTTTCTCGCCCTCTGTTTCTCGCCCTCTGTTTCAGACCCTCTGTTTCAGACCCTCCGTTTCAGACCCTCTGTTTCTCGCCCTCTGTTTCGCGCCCTCTGTTTCTCGCCCTCTGTTTCAGACCCTCTGTTTCTCGCCCTCTGTTTCGCGCCCACTGTTTCGCACCCTCTGTTTCGTGCCCTCTGTTTCAGACCCTCTGTTTCGGCCCCTCTGTTTCTCGCCCGCTGCTTCAGCCCCTCTGTTTCGCGCCCTCTGTTTCAGACCCTCTGTTTCAGACCCTCTGTTTCTCGCCCTCTGTTTCAGACCCTCTATTTCAGACGCTCAGTTTCTCGCCCTCTGTTTCTCGCCCTCTGTTTCAGACCCTCTGTTTCTCGCCCTCTGTTTCGCGCCCTCTGTTTCGCGCCCTCTGTTTCGCGCCCTCTGTTTCAGACCCTCTGTTTCAGACCCTCTGTTTCTCTCCCTCTGCTTCGGCCCCTCTGTTTTGCGCCCTCTGTTTCAGACCCTCTGTTTCAGACCCTCTGTTTCTCGCCCTCTGTTTCAGACACTCTGTTTCAGACCCTCTGTTTCAGACCCTCTGTTTCAGACCCTCTGATTCTCGCCCTCTGTTTCGCGCCCTCTGTTTCAGACCCTCTGTTTCAGACCCTCTGTTTCTCGCCCTCTGTTTCTCGCCCTCTGTTTCAGACCCTCTGTTTCTCGCCCTCTGTTTCGCGCCCTCTGTTTCGCGCCCTCTGTTTCGCACCCTCTGTTTCAGACCCTCTGTTTCAGACCCTCTGTTTCCGACCCTCTGTTTCTCGCCCTCTGTTTCGGCCCCTCTGTTTCTCGCCCTCTGTTTTGGCCCCTCTGTTTTGCGCCCTCTGTTTCAGACCCTCTGCTTCAGACCCTCTGTTTCTCGCCCTCTGTTTCGCGCCCTCTTTTTCAGACCGTCTGTTTCAGACCCTCTGTTTCTCGCCCTCTGTTTCTCGCCCTCTGTTTCAGACCCTCTGTTTGAGACCCTCTGTTTCAGACCCTCTGTTTCTCGCCCTCTGTTTCTCGCCCTCTGTTTCTCGCCCTCTGTTTCTGACCCTCTGTTTCTTGCCCTCTGTTTCGCGCCCACTGTTTTGCACCCTCTGTTTCGTGCCCTCTGTTTCAGACCCTCTGTTTCAGACCCTCTGTTTCTCGCCCGCTGCTTCAGCCCCTCTGTTTCGCGCCCTCTGTTTCAGACCCTCTGTTTCAGACCCTCTGTTTCTCGCCCTCTGTTTCAGACCCTCTGTTTCTCGCCCTCTGTTTCGCGCCCTCTGTTTTGCGCCCTCTGTTTCAGACCCTCTGTTTCAGACCCTCTGTTTCTCGCCCTCTGTTTCTCGCCCTCTGTTTCAGACCCTCTGTTTCATACCCTCTGTTTCAGACCCTCTGTTTCTCGCCCTCTGTTTCGCGCCCTCTGTTTCGCACCCTCTGTTTCAGACCCTCTGTTTCGGCCCATCTGTTTCGCGCCCTCTGTTTCGCGCCCTCTGTTTCGCGCCCTCTGTTTCAGACCCTCTGTTTCGGCCCCTCTGTTTCCCACCATCTGTTTCAGCCCCTCTGTTTCTCGCCCTCTGTTTCGCGCCCTCTGTTTCAGTCCCTCTGTTTCAGACCCTCTGTTTCTCGCCCTCTGTTTCTCGCCCTCTGTTTCAGACCCTCCGTTTCAGACCCTCTGTTTCAGACCCTCTGTTTCAGACCCTCTGTTTCTCGCCCTCTGTTTCTCGCCCTCTCTTTCAGACCCTCTGTTTCAGACCCTCCGTTTCAGACCCTCTGTTTCAGACCCTCTGTTTCAGACCCTCTGTTTCTCACCCTCTGTTTCTCGCCCTCTCTTTCAGACCCTCTGTTTCAGACCCTCTGTTTCAGTCCCTCCGTTTCTCGCCCTCTGTTTCGCGCCCTCTGTTTCGCACCCTCTGTTTCAGACCCTCTGTTTCGGCCCATCTGTTTCCCGCCCTCTGTTTCGCGCCCTCTGTTTCAGACCCTCTGTTTCGGCCCCTCTGTTTCCCACCCTCTGTTTCGGCCCCTCTGTTTCTCGCCCTCTGTTTCGCGCCCTCTGTTTCAGTCCCTCTGTTTCAGACCCTCTGTTTCTCGCCCTCTGTTTCTCGCCTTCTGTTTCAGACCCTCCGTTTCAGACCCTCTGTTTCAGACCCTCTGTTCCAGACCCTCTGTTTCTCGCCCTCTGTTTCGCGCCCTCTGTTTCTCGCCCTCTGTTTCAGACCCTCTGTTTCTCGCCCTCTTTTTCTCGCCCTCTGTTTCAGACCCTCTGTTTCAGACCCTCTGTTTCAGACCCTCCGTTTCAGACCCTCTGTTTCTCGCCCTCTGTTTCGCGCCCTCTGTTTCTCGCCCTCTGTTTCAGACCCTCTGTTTCTCGCCCTCTGTTTCGCGCCCACTGTTTCGCACCCTCTGTTTCGTGCCCTCTGTTTCAGACCCTCTGTTTCGGCCCCTCTGTTTCTCGCCCGCTGCTTCAGCCCCTCTGTTTCGCGCCCTCTGTTTCAGACCCTCTGTTTCAGACCCTCTGTTTCTCGCCCTCTGTTTCAGACCCTCTATTTCAGACGCTCAGTTTCTCGCCCTCTGTTTCTCGCCCTCTGTTTCAGACCCTCTGTTTCTCGCCCTCTGTTTCGCGCCCTCTGTTTCGCGCCCTCTGTTTCGCGCCCTCTGTTTCAGACCCTCTGTTTCAGCCCCTCTGTTTCTCTCCCTCTGCTTCGGCCCCTCTGTTTTGTGCCCTCTGTTTCAGACCCTCTGTTTCAGACCCTCTGTTTCTCGCCCTCTGTTTCAGACACTCTGTTTCAGACCCTCTGTTTCAGACCCTCTGTTTCAGACCCTCTGATTCTCGCCCTCTGTTTCGCGCCCTCTGTTTCAGACCCTCTGTTTCAGACCCTCTGTTTCTCGCCCTCTGTTTCTCGCCCTCTGTTTCAGACCCTCTGTTTCAGACCCTCTGTTTCTCGCCCTCTGTTTCGCGCCCTCTGTTTCGCGCCCTCTGTTTCGCACCCTCTGTTTCAGACCCTCTGTTTCAGACCCTCTGTTTCCGACCCTCTGTTTCTCGCCCTCTGTTTCGGCCCCTCTGTTTCTCGCCCTCTGTTTTGGCCCCTCTGTTTTGCGCCCTCTGTTTCAGACCCTCTGCTTCAGACCCTCTGTTTCTCGCCCTCTGTTTCGCGCCCTCTTTTTCAGACCGTCTGTTTCAGACCCTCTGTTTCTCGCCCTCTGTTTCTCGCCCTCTGTTTCAGACCCTCTGTTTCAGACCCTCTGTTTCAGACCCTCTGTTTCTCGCCCTCTGTTTCTCGCCCTCTGTTTCTCGCCCTCTGTTTCTGACCCTCTGTTTCTTGCCCTCTGTTTCGCGCCCACTGTTTTGCACCCTCTGTTTCGTGCCCTCTGTTTCAGACCCTCTGTTTCAGACCCTCTGTTTCTCGCCCGCTGCTTCAGCCCCTCTGTTTCGCGCCCTCTGTTTCTGACCCTCTGTTTCAGACCCTCTGTTTCTCGCCCTCTGTTTCAGACCCTCTGTTTCTCGCCCTCTGTTTCGCGCCCAATGTTTTGCGCCCTCTGTTTCAGACCCTCTGTTTCAGACCCTCTGTTTCTCGCCCTCTGTTTCTCGCCCTCTGTTTCAGACCCTCTGTTTCATACCCTCTGTTTCAGACCCTCTGTTTCTCGCCCTCTGTTTCGCGCCCTCTGTTTCGCACCCTCTGTTTCAGACCCTCTGTTTCGGCCCATCTGTTTCCCGCCCTCTGTTTCGCGCCCTCTGTTTCGCGCCCTCTGTTTCAGACCCTCTGTTTCGGCCCCTCTGTTTCCCACCCTCTGTTTCGGCCCCTCTGTTTCTCGCCCTCTGTTTCGCGCCCTCTGTTTCAGTCCCTCTGTTTCAGAACCTCTGTTTCTCGCCCTCTGTTTCTCGCCCTCTGTTTCAGACCCTCCGTTTCAGACCCTCTGTTTCAGACCCTCTGTTTCAGACCCTCTGTTTCTCGCCCTCTGTTTCGCGCCCTCTGTTTCTCGCCCTCTGTTTCAGACCCTCTGTTTCTCGCCCTCTGTTTCTCGCCCTCTGTTTCAGACCCTCTGTTTCAGACCCTCTGTTTCAGACCCTCAGTTTCTCGCCCTCTGTTTCGCGCCCTCTGTTTCAGACCCTCTGTTTCTCGCCCTCTGTTTCGCGCCCTCTGTTTCGCGCCCTCTGTTTCGCGCCCTCTGTTTCAGACCCTCTGTTTCGGCCCCTCTGCTTCGGCCCCTCTGTTTTGCGCCCTCTGTTTCAGACCCTCTGTTTCAGACCCTCTGTTTCTCGCCCTCTGTTTCAGACACTATTTTTCAGACCCTCTGTTTCAGGCCCTCTGTTTCAGACCCTCTGTTTCTCGCCGTCTGTTTCGCGCCCTCTGTTTCAGACCCTCTGTTTCAGACCCTCTGTTTCGCGCCCTCTGTTTCGCGCCCTCTGTTTCAGACCGTCTGTTTCAGACCCTCTGTTTCTCGCCCTCTGTTTCTCGCCCTCTGTTTCAGACCCTCTGTTTCAGACCCTCTGTTTCAGACCCTCTGTTTCTCGCCCTCTGTTTCTCGCCCTCTGTTTCTCGCCCTCTGTTTCAGACCCTCTGTTTCTTGCCCTCTGTTTCGCGCCCACTGTTTCGCACCCTCTGTTTCGTGCCCTCTGTTTCAGACCCTCTGTTTCAGACCCTCTGTTTCTCGCCCGCTGCATCAGGCCCTCTGTTTCGCGCCCTCTGTTTCAGACCCTCTGTTTCAGACCCTCTGTTTCTCGCCCTCTGTTTCAGACCCTCTGTTTCTCGCCCTCTGTTTCGCGCCCTCTGTTTTGCGCCCTCTGTTTCAGACCCTCTGTTTCAGACCCTCTGTTTCTCGCCCTCTGTTTCTCGCCCTCTGTTTCAGACCCTCTGTTTCAGACCCTCTGTTTCAGACCCTCTGTTTCTCGCCCTCTGTTTCGCGCCCTCTGTTTCGCACCCTCTGTTTCAGACCCTCTGTTTCGGCCCATCTGTTTCCCGCCCTCTGTTTCGCGCCCTCTGTTTCGCGCCCTCTGTTTCAGACCCTCTGTTTCGGCCCCTCTGTTTCCCACCCTCTGTTTCGGCCCCTCTGTTTCTCGCCCTCTGTTTCGCGTCCTCTGTTTCAGACCCTCTGTTTCTCGCCCTCTGTTTCTCGCCCTCTGTTTCGCGCCCTCTGTTTCAGACCCTCTGTTTCTCGCCCTCTGTTTCTCGCCCTCTGTTTCGCGCCCACTGTTTCGCACCCTCTGTTTCGTGCCCTCTGTTTCAGCCCCTCTGTTTCGCGCCCTCTGTTTCTCGCCCTCTGTTTCAGACCCTCTGTTTCAGACCCTCTGTTTCAGACCCTCTGTTTCTCGCCCTCTGTTTCGCGCCCTCTGTTTCGCACCCTCTGTTTCAGACCCTCTGTTTCGGCCCATCTGTTTCCCGCCCTCTGTTTCGCGCCCTCTGTTTCGCGCCCTCTGTTTCAGACCCTCTGTTTCGGCCCCTCTGTTTCCCACCCTCTGTTTCGGCCCCTCTGTTTCTCGCCTTCTGTTTCGCGCCCTCTGTTTCAGACCCTCTGTTTCTCGCCCTCTGTTTCTCGCCCTCTGTTTCGCGCCCTCTGTTTCAGACCCTCTGTTTCTCGCCCTCTGTTTCTCGCCCTCTGTTTCGCGCCCACTGTTTCGCACCCTCTGTTTCGTGCCCTCTGTTTCAGCCCCTCTGTTTCGCGCCCTCTGTTTCAGACCCTCTGTTTCAGACCCTCTGTTTCTCGCCCTGTATTTCAGACCCTCTGTTTCAGACCCTCAGTTTCTCGCCCTGTGTTTCTCGCCCTCTGTTTTAGACCCTCTGTTTCTCGCCATCTGTTTCGCGCCCTCTGTTTCGCGCCCTCTGTTTCGCGCCCTCTGTTTCAGACCCTCTGTTTCGGCCCCTCTGTTTCTCGCCCTCTGCTTCGGCCCCTCTGTTTTGCGCCCTCTGTTTCAGACCCTCTGTTTCAGACCCTCTGTTTCTCGCCCTCTGTTTCAGACACTCTGTTTCAGACCCTCTGTTTCAGACCCTCTGTTTCAGACCCTCTGTTTCTCGCCCTCTGTTTCGCGCCCTCTGTTTCAGACCCTCTGTTTCAGACCCTCTGTTTCTCGCCCTCTGTTTCTCGCCCTCTGTTTCAGACCCTCTGTTTCAGACCCTCTGTTTCTCGCCCTCTGTTTCGCGCCGTCTGTTTCGCGCCCTCTGTTTCAGACCCTCTGTTTCGGCCCCTCTGTTTCTCGCCCTCTGCTTCGGCCCCTCTGTTTCGCGCCCTCTGTTTCAGACCCTCTGTTTCAGCCCCTCTGTTTCAGACCCTCTGTTTCGCGCCCTCTGTTTCGCGCCCTTTGTTTCGCGCCCTCTGTTTCAGACCCTCTGTTTCAGCCCCTCTGTTTCAGCCCCTCTGTTTCAGACCCTCTGTTTCTCTCCCTCTGTTTTGCGCCCTCTGTTTCAGACCCTCTGTTTCAGCCCCTCTGTTTCAGCCCCTCTGTTTCAGCCCCTCTGTTTCTCGTCCTCTGATTCAGCCCCTCTGTTTCAGACCCTCTGTTTCAGCCCCACTGTTTCAGCCCCTCTGTTTCAGACCCTCTGTTTCTCGCCCTCTGTTTCGCACCCTCTGTTTCGCACACTCTGTTTCGCGCCCTCAGTTTCAGATCCTCTGTTTCAGACCCTCTGTTTCTCGCCCTCTGTTTCGGCCCCTCTGTTTCTCGCCCTCTGTTTCAGACCCTCTGTTTCGCACTCTCCGTTTCGCGCCCTCTGTTTCAGACCCTCTGTTTCTCGCCCTCTGTTTCGCGCCCTCTGTTTCGCGCCCTCTGTTTCGCACCCTCTGTTTCAGACCCTCTGTTTCTCGGCCTCTGTTTCAGACCCTCTGTTTCAGACCCTCTGTTTCACACCCTCTGTTTCAGACCCTCTGTTTCTCACCCTCTGTTTCTCGCCCTCTGTTTCAGACCCTCTGTTTCTCACCCTCAGTTTCTCACCCTCTGTTTCGCGCCCTCTGTTTCGCGCCCTCTGTTTCTCGCCCTCTGTTTCAGAACCTCTGTTTCTCGCCCTCTGTTTCAGCCCCTCTGTTTCAGACCCTCCGCTTCTCACCCTGTTTCGCGCCCTCCGTTTCGCGCCCTCTGTTTCAGACCCTCTGTTTCTCGCCCTCTGTTTCTCGCCCTCTGTTTCAGCCCCTCTGTTACAGACCCTCTGTTTCAGACCCTCTGTTTCAGACCCTCTGTTTCAGATGCTCTGTTTCAGACCGTCTGTTTCTCGCCCTCTGGTTCTCGCCCTCTGTTTCGGCCCCTCTGTTTCTCCCCTCTGTTTCGGACCCTCTGTTTCGCGCCCTCTGTTTCAGACCCTCTGTTTCAGACCCTCTGTTTCTTGCCCTCTGTTTCGCGCCCTCAGTTTCCGCCTTCTGTTTCAGACCCTCTGTTTCGGCCCCTCAGTTTCCCGCCCTCTGTTTCGGCCCCTCTGTTTCAGACCCTCTGTTTCAGACCCTCTGTTTCATACCCTCTGTTTCAGACCCTCTGTTTCCCACCCTCTGTTTCGGCCCCTCTGTTTCACGCCCTCTGTTTCGCGCCCTCTGTTTCAGTCCCTCTGTTTCAGATCCTCTGTTTCTCGCCCTCTGTTTCTCGCCCTCTGTTTCAGACCCTCTGTTTCAGACCCTCTGTTTCAGACCCTCTGTTTCAGACCCTCTGTTTCTCGCCCTCTGTTATTCGGGCTCTGTTTCTCGCCCTCTGTTTCAGACCCTCTGTTTCTCGCCCTCTGTTTCTCGCCCACTGTATCAGACCCTCTGTTTCAGACCCTCTGTTTCAGACCCTCTGTTTCTCGCCCTCTGTTTCAGGCCCTCTGTTTCTCGACCTCTGTTTCTCACACTCTGTTTCAGACCCTCTGTTTCAGCCCCTCTGTTTCAGCCCCTCTGTTTCTCGTCCTCTGATTCAGCCCCTCTGTTTCAGACCCTCTGTTTCAGCCCCACTGTTTCAGCCCCTCTATTTCAGACCCTCTGTTTCTCGCCCTCTGTTTCGCACCCTCTGTTTCGCGCACTCTGTTTCGCGCCCTCAGTTTCAGATCCTCTGTTTCAGACCCTCTGTTTCTCGCCCTCTGTTTCGGCCCCTCTGTTTCTCGCCCTCTGTTTCAGACCCTCTGTTTCGCACTCTCCGTTTCGCGCCCTCTGTTTCAGACCCTCTGTTTCTCGCCCTCTGTTTCGCGCCCTCTGTTTCGCGCCCTCTGTTTCACACCCTCTGTTTCAGACCCTCTGTTTCTCGGACTCTGTTTCAGACCCTCTGTTTCAGAGCCTCTGTTTCACACCCTCTGTTTCAGACCCTCTGTTTCTCACCCTCTGTTTCTCGCCCTCTGTTTCAGACCCTCTGTTTCTCACCCTCAGTTTCTCACCCTCTGTTTCGCGCCCTCTGTTTCGCGCCCTCTGTTTCTCGCCCTCTGTTTCAGAACCTCTGTTTCTCGCCCTCTGTTTCAGCCCCTCTGTTTCAGACCCTCCGCTTCTCACCCTGTTTCGCGCCCTCCGTTTCGCGCCCTCTGTTTCAGACCCTCTGTTTCTCGCCCTCTGTTTCTCGCCCTCTGTTTCAGCCCCTCTGTTACAGACCCTCTGTTTCAGACCCTCTGTTTCAGACCCTCTGTTTCAGATGCTCTGTTTCAGACCGTCTGTTTCTCGCCCTCAGGTTCTCGCCCTCTGTTTCGGCCCCTCTGTTTCTCCCCCTCTGTTTCGGACCCTCTGTTTTGCGCCCTCTGTTTCAGACCCTCTGTTTCAGACCCTCTGTTTCTTGCCCTCTGTTTCGCGCCCTCAGTTTCCGCCCTCTGTTTCAGACCCTCTGTTTCGGCCCCTCAGTTTCCCGCCCTCTGTTTCGGCCCCTCTGTTTCAGACCCTCTGTTTCAGACCCTCTGTTTCATACCCTCTGTTTCAGACCCTCTGTTTCCCACCCTCTGTTTCGGCCCCTCTGTTTCACGCCCTCTGTTTCGCGCCCTCTGTTTCAGTCCCTCTGTTTCAGATCCTCTGTTTCTCGCCCTCTGTTTCTCGCCCTCTGTTTCAGACCCTCTGTTTCAGACCCTCTGTTTCAGACCCTCTGTTTCAGACCCTCTGTTTCTCGCCCTCTGTTATTCGGGCTCTGTTTCTCGCCCTCTGTTTCAGACCCTCTGTTTCTCGCCCTCTGTTTCTCGCCCTCTGTATCAGACCCTCTGTTTCAGACCCTCTGTTTCAGACCCTCTGTTTCTCGCCCTCTGTTTCAGGCCCTCTGTTTCTCGACCTCTGTTTCTCACCCTCTGTTTCAGACCCTCTGTTTCTCGCCCTCTGTTTTGCGCCCTCTGTTTCGCGCCCTCTGTTTCGTGCCCTCTGTTTCAGACCCTCTGTTTCGGCCCCTCTGTTTCTCGCCCTCTGCTTCGGCCCCTCTGTTTCGCGCCCTCTGTTTCAGACCCTCTGTTTCAGACCCTCTGTTTCTCGCCCTCTGTTTCAGACCCTCTGTTTCTGACCCTCTGTTTCAGACCCTCTGTTTCAGACCCTCTGTTTCAGACCCTCTGTTTCGGCCCCTCTGTTTCTCGCCCTCTGCTTCGGCCACTCTGTTTCGCGCACTCTGTTTCAGACCCTCTGTTTCAGAACCTCTGTTTCTCGCCCTCTGTTTCATAAACTCTGTTTCAGACCCTCTGTCTCAGACCCTCTGTTTCAGACCCTCTGTTTCTCGCCCTCTGTTTCGCACCCTCTCTTTCAGACCCTCTGTTTCAGACCCTCTGTTTCTCGCCCTCTGTTTCAGACCCTCTGTTTCAGACCCTCTGTTTCTCGCCCTCTGTTTCGCGCCCTCTGTTTCGCGCCCTCTGTTTCTCGCTCTCTGCTTCGGCCCCTCTGTTTCGCCCACTCTGTTTCAGACCCTCTGTTTCAGGCCCTCTGTTTCTCGCCCTCTGTTTCAGACACTCTGTTTTGCGCCCTCTGTTTCGCGCCCACTGTTTCGCGCCCTCTGTTTCAGACCCTCTGTTTCAGCCCCTCTGTTTCAGCCCCTCTGTTTCAGACCCTCTGTTTCTCGCCCTCTATTTTGCGCCCTCTGTTTCAGACCCTCTGTTTCAGCCCCTCTGTTTCAGCCCCTCTGTTTCAGCCCCTCTGTTTCTCGCCCTCTGATTCAGCCCCTCTGTTTCAGACCCTCTGTTTCAGCCCCTCTGTTTCAGCCCCTCTGTTTCTCGCCCTCTGTTACGCGCCCTCTGTTTCGCGCCCTCTGTTTCAGCCCCTCTGTTTCAAGACCCTCTGTTTCAGCCCGTCTGTTTCAGCCCCTCTGATTCAGCTCCTCTGTTTCAGCCCCACTGTTTCAGCCCCTCTGTTTCTCGCCCTCTTTGTCAGCCCCTCTGTTTCAGACCCTCTGTTTCAGACCCACTGTTTCAGACCCTCTGTTTCAGACCCTCTGTTTCTCGCCCTCTGTTTCGCGCCCTCTGTTTCTCGCCCTCTGTTTCTCGCCCTCTGTTTCAGACCCTCTTTTTCTCGCCCTCTGTTTCGCGCCCTCTGTTTCGTGCCCTGTGATTCAGCCCCTCTGTTTCAGACCCTCTGTTTCCCACCCTCTGTTTCGGCCCCTCTGTTTCGCGCCCTCTGTTTCGCGCCCTCTGTTTCAGTCCCTCTGTTTCAGACCCTCTGTTTCTCGCCCTCTGTTTCTCGCCCTCTGTTTCAGATCCTCTGTTTCAGACCCTCTGTTTCAGACCCTCTGTTTCTCGCCCTCTGTTATTCGCGCTCTGTTTCTCGCCCTCTGTTTCAGTCCCTCTGTTTCTCGCCCTCTGTTTCTCACCCTCTGTATCAGACCCTCTGATTCAGACCCTCTGTTTCAGACCCTCTGTTTCTCGCCCTCTGTTTCAGGCCTTCTGTTTCTCGCCCTCTGTTTCTCACCCTCTGTTTCAGACCCTCTGTTTCTCGCCCTCTGTTTCGCGCCCTCTGTTTCGCGCCCTCTGTTTCGTGCCCTCTGTGTCAGACCCTCTGTTTCGGCCCCTCTGTTTCTCGCCCTCTGCTTCGGCCCCTCTGTTTCGCGCCCTCTGTTTCAGACCCTCTGTTTCAGACCCTCTGTTTCTCGCCCTCTGTTTCAGACCCTGTGTTTCTGACCCTCTGTTTCAGACCCTCTGTTTCAGACCCTCTGTTTCTCACCCTCTGTTTCGCGCCCTCTGTTTTGCGCCCTCTGTTTCAGACCCTCTGTTTCGGCCCCTCTGTTTCTCGCCCTCTGCTTTGGCCACTCTGTTTCGCGCACTCTGTTTCAGACCCTCTGTTTCAGAACCTCTGTTTCTCGCCCTCTGTTTCAGACACTCTGTTTCAGACCCTCTGTCTCAGACCCTCTGTTTCAGACCCTCTGTTTCTCGCCCTCTGTTTCACACCCTCTGTTTCAGACCCTCTGTTTCAGACCCTCTGTTTCTCGCCCTCTGTTTCAGACCCTCTGTTTCAGACCCTCTGTTTCTCGCCCTCTGTTTCGCGCCCTCTGTTTCGCGCCCTCTGTTTCTCGCCCTCTGCTTCGGCCCCTCTGTTTCGCGCACTCTGTTTCAGACCCTCTGTTTCAGGCCCTCTGTTTCTCGCCTTCTGTTTCAGACACTCTGTTTTGCCGCCTCTGTTTCGCGCCCACTGTTTTGCGCCCTCTGTTTCAGACCCTCTGTTTCAGCCCCTCTGTTTCAGCCCGTCTGTTTCAGACCCTCTGTTTCTCGCCCTCTATTTTGCGCCCTCTGTTTCAGAACCTCTGTTTCAGCCCCTCTGTTTCAGCCCCTCTGTTTCAGACCCTCTGTTTCTCGCCCTCTGATTCAGCCCCTCTGTTTCAGACCCTCTGTTTCTCGCCCTCTGTTACGCGCCCTCTGTTTCGCGCCCTCTGTTTCAGCCCCTCTGTTTCAAGACCCTCTGTTTCAGCCCCTCTGTTTCAGTCCCTCTGATTCAGCTCCTCTGTTTCAGCCACACTGTTTCGCGCCCTCTGTTTCTCGCCCTCTTTGTCAGCCACTCTGTTTCAGACCCTCTGTTTCAGACCCACTGTTTCAGACCCTCTGTTTCAGACCCTCTGTTTCTCGCCCTCTGTTTCGCGCCCTCTGTTTCTCGCCCTCTGTTTCTCGCCCTCTGTTTCAGACCCTCTGTTTCTCGCCCTCTGTTTCGCGCCCTCTGTTTCGTGCCCTCTGTTTCAGACCCTCTGTTTCGGCCCCTCTGTTTCTCGCCCGCTGCTTCGGCCCCTCTATTTCGCGCCCTCTGTTTCAGACCCTCTGTTTCAGACCCTCTGTTTCTCGCCCTCTGTTTCAGACCCTCTGTTTCAGACCCTCAGTTTCTCGCCCTCTGTTTCTCGCCCTTTGTTTCAGACCCTCTGTTTCTCGCCCTCTGTTTCGCGCCCTCTGTTTCGCGCCCTCTGTTTCGCGCCCTCTGTTTCAGACCCTCTGTTTCGGCCCTTCTGTTTCTCGCCCTCTGCTTCGGCCCCTCTGTTTCGCGCCCTCTGTTTCAGATCCTCTGTTTCAGACCCTCTGTTTCTCGCCCTCTGTTTCAGACACTCTGTTTCAGACCCTCTGTTTCAGACCCTCTGTTTCTCGGCCTCTGTTTCTCGGCCTCTGTTTCAGACCCTCTGTTTCAGACCCTCTGTTTCACACCCTCTGTTTCAGACCCTCTGTTTCTCACCCTCTGTTTCTCGCCCTCTGTTTCAGACCCTCTGTTTCTCACCCTCAGTTTCTCACCCTCTGTTTCGCGCCCTCTGTTTCGCGCCCTCTGTTTCGCGCCCTCTGTTTCTCGCCCTCTGTTTCAGAACCTCTGTTTCTCGCCCTCTGTTTCAGCCCCTCTGTTTCAGACCCTCCGCTTCTCACCCTGTTTCGCGCCCTCCGTTTCGCGCCCTCTGTTTCAGACCCTCTGTTTCTCGCCCTCTGTTTCTCGCCCTCTGTTTCAGACCCTCTGTTACAGACCCTCTGTTTCAGACCCTCTGTTTCAGACCCTCTGTTTCAGATGCTCTGTTTCAGACCGTCTGTTTCTCGCCCTCTGGTTCTCGCCCTCTGTTTCGGCCCCTCTGTTTCTCCCCCTCTGTTTCGGACCCTCTGTTTCGCGCCCTCTGTTTCAGACCCTCTGTTTCAGACCCTCTGTTTCTTGCCCTCTGTTTCGCGCCCTCAGTTTCCGCCCTCTGTTTCAGACCCTCTGTTTCGGCCACTCAGTTTCCCGCCCTCTGTTTCGGCCCCTCTGTTTCAGACCCTCTGTTTCAGACCCTCTGTTTCATACCCTCTGTTTCAGACCCTCTGTTTCCCACCCTCTGTTTCGGCCCCTCTGTTTCACGCCCTCTGTTTCGCGCCCTCTGTTTCAGTCCCTCTGTTTCAGATCCTCTGTTTCTCGCCCTCTGTTTCTCGCCCTCTGTTTCAGACCCTCTGTTTCAGACCCTCTGTTTCAGACCCTCTGTTTCAGACCCTCTGTTTCTCGCCCTCTGTTATTCAGGCTCTGTTTCTCGCCCTCTGTTTCAGACCCTCTGTTTCTCGCCCTCTGTTTCTCGCCCTCTGTATCAGACCCTCTGTTTCAGACCCTCTGTTTCAGACCCTCTGTTTCTCGCCCTCTGTTTCAGGCCCTCTGTTTCTCGACCTCTGTTTCTCACCCTCTGTTTCAGACCCTCTGTTTCTCGCCCTCTGTTTTGCGCCCTCTGTTTCGCGCCCTCTGTTTCGTGCCCTCTGTTTCAGACCCTCTGTTTCGGCCCCTCTGTTTCTCGCCCTCTGCTTCGGCCCCTCTGTTTCGCGCCCTCTGTTTCAGACCCTCTGTTTCAGACCCTCTGTTTCTCGCCCTCTGTTTCAGACCCTCTGTTTCTGACCCTCTGTTTCAGACCCTCTGTTTCAGACCCTCTGTTTCAGACCCTCTGTTTCGGCCCCTCTGTTTCTCGCCCTCTGCTTCGGCCACTCTGTTTCGCGCACTCTGTTTCAGACACTCTGTTTCAGAACCTCTGTTTCTCGCCCTCTGTTTCATAAACTCTGTTTCAGACCCTCTGTCTCAGACCCTCTGTTTCAGACCCTCTGTTTCTCGCCCTCTGTTTCGCACCCTCTCTTTCAGACCCTCTGTTTCAGACCCTCTGTTGCTCGCCCTCTGTTTCATACCCTCTGTTTCAGACCCTCTGTTTCTCGCCCTCTGTTTCGCGCCCTCTGTTTCGCGCCCTCTGTTTCTCGCTCTCTGCTTCGGCCCCTCTGTTTCGCCCACTCTGTTTCAGACCCTCTGTTTCAGGCCCTCTGTTTCTCGCCCTCTGTTTCAGACACTCTGTTTTGCGCCCTCTGTTTCGCGCCCACTGTTTCGCGCCCTCTGTTTCAGACCCTCTGTTTCAGCCCCTCTGTTTCAGCCCCTCTGTTTCAGACCCTCTGTTTCTCGCCCTCTATTTTGCGCCCTCTGTTTCAGACCCTCTGTTTCAGCCCCTCTGTTTCAGCCCCTCTGTTTCAGCCCCTCTGTTTCTCGCCCTCTGATTCAGCCCCTCTGTTTCAGACCCTCTGTTTCAGCCCCTCTGTTTCAGCCCCTCTGTTTCTCGCCCTCTGTTACGCGCCCTCTGTTTCGCGCCCTCTGTTTCAGCCCCTCTGTTTCAAGACCCTCTGTTTCAGCCCGTCTGTTTCAGCCCCTCTGATTCAGCTCCTCTGTTTCAGCCCCACTGTTTCAGCCCCTCTGTTTCTCGCCCTCTTTGTCAGCCCCTCTGTTTCAGACCCTCTGTTTCAGACCCACTGTTTCAGACCCTCTGTTTCAGACCCTCTGTTTCTCGCCCTCTGTTTCGCGCCCTCTGTTTCTCGCCCTCTGTTTCTCGCCCTCTGTTTCAGACCCTCTTTTTCTCGCCCTCTGTTTCGCGCCCTCTGTTTCGTGCCCTGTGATTCAGCCCCTCTGTTTCAGACCCTCTGTTTCCCACCCTCTGTTTCGGCCCCTCTGTTTCGCGCCCTCTGTTTCGCGCCCTCTGTTTCAGTCCCTCTGTTTCAGACCCTCTGTTTCTCGCCCTCTGTTTCTCGCCCTCTGTTTCAGATCCTCTGTTTCAGACCCTCTGTTTCAGACCCTCTGTTTCTCGCCCTCTGTTATTCGCGCTCTGTTTCTCGCCCTCTGTTTCAGTCCCTCTGTTTCTCGCCCTCTGTTTCTCACCCTCTGTATCAGACCCTCTGATTCAGACCCTCTGTTTCAGACCCTCTGTTTCTCGCCCTCTGTTTCAGGCCTTCTGTTTCTCGCCCTCTGTTTCTCACCCTCTGTTTCAGACCCTCTGTTTCTCGCCCTCTGTTTCGCGCCCTCTGTTTCGCGCCCTCT
This sequence comes from Chiloscyllium punctatum, assembly GCF_047496795.1. NCBI lineage: Eukaryota > Metazoa > Chordata > Chondrichthyes > Orectolobiformes > Hemiscylliidae > Chiloscyllium > Chiloscyllium punctatum. Next base: position 56,627,143 of record NC_092779.1, on the reverse strand, counting down.
GTTTCGTGCCCTCTGTGTCAGACCCTCTGTTTCGGCCCCTCTGTTTCTCGCCCTCTGCTTCGGCCCCTCTGTTTCGCGCCCTCTGTTTCAGACCCTCTGTTTCAGACCCTCTGTTTCTCGCCCTCTGTTTCAGACCCTGTGTTTCTGACCCTCTGTTTCAGACCCTCTGTTTCAGACCCTCTGTTTCTCACCCTCTGTTTCGCGCCCTCTGTTTTGCGCCCTCTGTTTCAGACCCTCTGTTTCGGCCCCTCTGTTTCTCGCCCTCTGCTTTGGCCACTCTGTTTCGCGCACTCTGTTTCAGACCCTCTGTTTCAGAACCTCTGTTTCTCGCCCTCTGTTTCAGACACTCTGTTTCAGACCCTCTGTCTCAGACCCTCTGTTTCAGACCCTCTGTTTCTCGCCCTCTGTTTCACACCCTCTGTTTCAGACCCTCTGTTTCAGACCCTCTGTTTCTCGCCCTCTGTTTCAGACCCTCTGTTTCAGACCCTCTGTTTCTCGCCCTCTGTTTCGCGCCCTCTGTTTCGCGCCCTCTGTTTCTCGCCCTCTGCTTCGGCCCCTCTGTTTCGCGCACTCTGTTTCAGACCCTCTGTTTCAGGCCCTCTGTTTCTCGCCTTCTGTTTCAGACACTCTGTTTTGCCGCCTCTGTTTCGCGCCCACTGTTTTGCGCCCTCTGTTTCAGACCCTCTGTTTCAGCCCCTCTGTTTCAGCCCGTCTGTTTCAGACCCTCTGTTTCTCGCCCTCTATTTTGCGCCCTCTGTTTCAGAACCTCTGTTTCTGCCCCTCTGTTTCAGCCCCTCTGTTTCAGACCCTCTGTTTCTCGCCCTCTGATTCAGCCCCTCTGTTTCAGACCCTCTGTTTCTCGCCCTCTGTTACGCGCCCTCTGTTTCGCGCCCTCTGTTTCAGCCCCTCTGTTTCAAGACCCTCTGTTTCAGCCCCTCTGTTTCAGTCCCTCTGATTCAGCTCCTCTGTTTCAGCCACACTGTTTCGCGCCCTCTGTTTCTCGCCCTCTTTGTCAGCCACTCTGTTTCAGACCCTCTGTTTCAGACCCACTGTTTCAGACCCTCTGTTTCAGACCCTCTGTTTCTCGCCCTCTGTTTCGCGCCCTCTGTTTCTCGCCCTCTGTTTCTCGCCCTCTGTTTCAGACCCTCTGTTTCTCGCCCTCTGTTTCGCGCCCTCTGTTTCGTGCCCTCTGTTTCAGACCCTCTGTTTCGGCCCCTCTGTTTCTCGCCCGCTGCTTCGGCCCCTCTATTTCGCGCCCTCTGTTTCAGACCCTCTGTTTCAGACCCTCTGTTTCTCGCCCTCTGTTTCAGACCCTCTGTTTCAGACCCTCAGTTTCTCGCCCTCTGTTTCTCGCCCTTTGTTTCAGACCCTCTGTTTCTCGCCCTCTGTTTCGCGCCCTCTGTTTCGCGCCCTCTGTTTCGCGCCCTCTGTTTCAGACCCTCTGTTTCGGCCCTTCTGTTTCTCGCCCTCTGCTTCGGCCCCTCTGTTTCGCGCCCTCTGTTTCAGATCCTCTGTTTCAGACCCTCTGTTTCTCGCCCTCTGTTTCAGACACTCTGTTTCAGACCTTCTGTTTCAGACCCTCTGTTTCTCGGCCTCTGTTTCGCGCCCTCTGTTTCAGACCCTCTGTTTCGGCCCTTCTGTTTCTCGCCCTCTGCTTCGGCCCCTCTGTTTCGCGCCCTCTGTTTCAGATCCTCTGTTTCAGACCCTCTGTTTCTCGCCCTCTGTTTCAGACACTCTGTTTCAGAACCTCTGTTTCAGACCCTCTGTTTCTCGCCCTCTGTTTCTCGCCCTCTGTTTCAGACCCTCTGTTTCAGACCCTCTGTTTCTCGCCCTCTGTTTCGTGCCCTCTGTTTGGCGCCCTCTGTTTCGCGCCCTCTGTTTCGGACCCTATGTTTCGGCCCCTCTGTTTCTCGCCCTCTGCTTCGGTCCCTCTGTTTCGCGCCCTCTGTTTCAGACCCTCTCTTTCAGACCCTCTGTTTCTCGCCCTCTGTTTCAGCCCCTCTGTTTCGCGCCCTCTGTTTCGCGCCCTTTGTTTCGTGCCCTCTGTTTCAGACCCTCTGTTTCAGCCCCTCTGTTTCAGCCCCTCTGTTTCAGACCCTCTATTTCTCGCCCTCTGTTTTGCGCCCTCTGCTTCAGCCCCTCTGTTTCAGCCCCTCTGTTTCAGCCCCTGTGTTTCAGCCCCTCTGTTTCTCGCCCTCTGATTCAGCCCCTCTGTTTCAGACCCTCTGTTTCAGACCCTCTGTTTCTCGCCCTCTGTTTCGCGCCCTCTGTTTCGCGCCCTCTGTTTCAGAACCTTTGTTTCAGACCCTCTGTTTCAGTCCCTCTGTTTCAGACCCTCTGTTTCTCGCCCTCTGTTTCGGCCCCTCTGTTTCTCGCACTCTGTTTCAGACCCTCTGTTTCGCAACCTCCGTTTCGCGCCCTCTGTTTCTTGCCCTCTGTTTCGTGCCCTCTGTTTCGCGCCCTCTGTTTCAGACCCTCTGTTTCGGCCCCTCTGTTTCTCGCCCTCTGCTTCGGCCCCTCTGGTTCGCGCCCTCTGTTTCGCACCCTCTGTTTCAGACCCTCTGTTTCTCGCCCTCTGTTTCAGACACTCTGTTTCAGACCCTCTGTTGCACACCCTCTTTTTCAGACCCTCTGTTTCTCGCCCTCTGTTTCTCGCCCTCTGTTTCAGACCCTCTGTTTCAGACCCTCTGTTTCTCGGCCTCTGTTTCGCGCCCTCTGTTTCGCGCCCTCTGTTTCAGACCCTCTGTTTCGGCCCTTCTGTTTCTCGCCCTCTGCTTCGGCCCCTCTGTTTCGCGCCCTCTGTTTCAGATCCTCTGTTTCAGACCCTCTGTTTCTCGCCCTCTGTTTCAGACACTCTGTTTCAGACCCTCTGTTTCAGACCCTCTGTTTCTCGGCCTCTGTTTCGCGCCCTCTGTTTCAGACCCTCTGTTTCGGCCCTTCTGTTTCTCGCCCTCTGCTTCGGCCCCTCTGTTTCGCGCCCTCTGTTTCAGATCCTCTGTTTCAGACCCTCTGTTTCTCGCCCTCTGTTTCAGACCCTCTGTTTCAGACCCTCTGTTTCTCGCCCTCTGTTTCGCGCCCTCTGTTTCGCGCCCTCTGTTTCTCGCCCTCTGCTTCGGCCCCTCTGTTTCGCGCACTCTGTTTCAGACCCTCTGTTTCAGGCCCTCTGTTTCTCGCCTTCTGTTTCAGACACTCTGTTTTGCCGCCTCTGTTTCGCGCCCACTGTTTTGCGCCCTCTGTTTCAGACCCTCTGTTTCAGCCCCTCTGTTTCAGCCCGTCTGTTTCAGACCCTCTGTTTCTCGCCCTCTATTTTGCGCCCTCTGTTTCAGAACCTCTGTTTCAGCCCCTCTGTTTCAGCCCCTCTGTTTCAGACCCTCTGTTTCTCGCCCTCTGATTCAGCCCCTCTGTTTCAGACCCTCTGTTTCTCGCCCTCTGTTACGCGCCCTCTGTTTCGCGCCCTCTGTTTCAGCCCCTCTGTTTCAAGACCCTCTGTTTCAGCCCCTCTGTTTCAGTCCCTCTGATTCAGCTCCTCTGTTTCAGCCACACTGTTTCGCGCCCTCTGTTTCTCGCCCTCTTTGTCAGCCACTCTGTTTCAGACCCTCTGTTTCAGACCCACTGTTTCAGACCCTCTGTTTCAGACCCTCTGTTTCTCGCCCTCTGTTTCGCGCCCTCTGTTTCTCGCCCTCTGTTTCTCGCCCTCTGTTTCAGACCCTCTGTTTCTCGCCCTCTGTTTCGCGCCCTCTGTTTCGTGCCCTCTGTTTCAGACCCTCTGTTTCGGCCCCTCTGTTTCTCGCCCGCTGCTTCGGCCCCTCTATTTCGCGCCCTCTGTTTCAGACCCTCTGTTTCAGACCCTCTGTTTCTCGCCCTCTGTTTCAGACCCTCTGTTTCAGACCCTCAGTTTCTCGCCCTCTGTTTCTCGCCCTTTGTTTCAGACCCTCTGTTTCTCGCCCTCTGTTTCGCGCCCTCTGTTTCGCGCCCTCTGTTTCGCGCCCTCTGTTTCAGACCCTCTGTTTCGGCCCTTCTGTTTCTCGCCCTCTGCTTCGGCCCCTCTGTTTCGCGCCCTCTGTTTCAGATCCTCTGTTTCAGACCCTCTGTTTCTCGCCCTCTGTTTCAGACACTCTGTTTCAGACCTTCTGTTTCAGACCCTCTGTTTCTCGGCCTCTGTTTCGCGCCCTCTGTTTCAGACCCTCTGTTTCGGCCCTTCTGTTTCTCGCCCTCTGCTTCGGCCCCTCTGTTTCGCGCCCTCTGTTTCAGATCCTCTGTTTCAGACCCTCTGTTTCTCGCCCTCTGTTTCAGACACTCTGTTTCAGACCCTCTGTTTCAGACCCTCTGTTTCTCGCCCTCTGTTTCTCGCCCTCTGTTTCAGACCCTCTGTTTCAGACCCTCTGTTTCTCGCCCTCTGTTTCGTGCCCTCTGTTTGGCGCCCTCTGTTTCGCGCCCTCTGTTTCGGACCCTATGTTTCGGCCCCTCTGTTTCTCGCCCTCTGCTTCGGTCCCTCTGTTTCGCGCCCTCTGTTTCAGACCCTCTCTTTCAGACCCTCTGTTTCTCGCCCTCTGTTTCAGCCCCTCTGTTTCGCGCCCTCTGTTTCGCGCCCTTTGTTTCGTGCCCTCTGTTTCAGACCCTCTGTTTCAGCCCCTCTGTTTCAGCCCCTCTGTTTCAGACCCTCTATTTCTCGCCCTCTGTTTTGCGCCCTCTGCTTCAGCCCCTCTGTTTCAGCCCCTCTGTTTCAGCCCCTGTGTTTCAGCCCCTCTGTTTCTCGCCCTCTGATTCAGCCCCTCTGTTTCAGACCCTCTGTTTCAGACCCTCTGTTTCTCGCCCTCTGTTTCGCGCCCTCTGTTTCGCGCCCTCTGTTTCAGAACCTTTGTTTCAGACCCTCTGTTTCAGTCCCTCTGTTTCAGACCCTCTGTTTCTCGCCCTCTGTTTCGGCCCCTCTGTTTCTCGCACTCTGTTTCAGACCCTCTGTTTCGCAACCTCCGTTTCGCGCCCTCTGTTTCTTGCCCTCTGTTTCGCGCCCTCTGTTTCGCGCCCTCTGTTTCAGACCCTCTGTTTCGGCCCCTCTGTTTCTCGCCCTCTGCTTCGGCCCCTCTGGTTCGCGCCCTCTGTTTCGCACCCTCTGTTTCAGACCCTCTGTTTCTCGCCCTCTGTTTCAGACACTCTGTTTCAGACCCTCTGTTGCACACCCTCTTTTTCAGACCCTCTGTTTCTCGCCCTCTGTTTCTCGCCCTCTGTTTCAGACCCTCTGTTTCAGACCCTCTGTTTCTCGGCCTCTGTTTCGCGCCCTCTGTTTCGCGCCCTCTGTTTCAGACCCTCTGTTTCGGCCCTTCTGTTTCTCGCCCTCTGCTTCGGCCCCTCTGTTTCGCGCCCTCTGTTTCAGATCCTCTGTTTCAGACCCTCTGTTTCTCGCCCTCTGTTTCAGACACTCTGTTTCAGACCCTCTGTTTCAGACCCTCTGTTTCTCGGCCTCTGTTTCGCGCCCTCTGTTTCAGACCCTCTGTTTCGGCCCTTCTGTTTCTCGCCCTCTGCTTCGGCCCCTCTGTTTCGCGCCCTCTGTTTCAGATCCTCTGTTTCAGACCCTCTGTTTCTCGCCCTCTGTTTCAGACACTCTGTTTCAGACCCTCTGTTTCAGACCCTCTGTTTCTCGCCCTCTGTTTCTCGCCCTCTGTTTCAGACCCTCTGTTTCAGACCCTCTGTTTCTCGCCCTCTGTTTCGTGCCCTCTGTTTGGCGCCCTCTGTTTCGCGCCCTCTGTTTCGGACCCTATGTTTCGGCCCCTCTGTTTCTCGCCCTCTGCTTCGGTCCCTCTGTTTCGCGCCCTCTGTTTCAGACCCTGTCTTTCAGACCCTCTGTTTCTCGCCCTCTGTTTCAGCCCCTCTGTTTCGCGCCCTCTGTTTCGCGCCCTTTGTTTCGTGCCCTCTGTTTCAGACCCTCTGTTTCAGCCCCTCTGTTTCAGCCCCTCTGTTTCAGACCCTCTGTTTCTCGCCCTCTGTTTTGCGCCCTCTGCTTCAGCCCCTCTGTTTCAGCCCCTCTGTTTCAGCCCCTGTGTTTCAGCCCCTCTGTTTCTCGCCCTCTGATTCAGCCCCTCTGTTTCAGACCCTCTGTTTCAGACCCTCTGTTTCTCGCCCTCTGTTTCGCGCCCTCTGTTTCGCGCCCTCTGTCTCAGAACCTTTGTTTCAGACCCTCTGTTTCAGTCCCTCTGTTTCAGACCCTCTGTTTCTCGCCCTCTGTTTCGGCCCCTCTGTTTCTCGCACTCTGTTTCTGACCCTCTGTTTCGCAACCTCCGTTTCGCGCCCTCTGTTTCTTGCCCTCTGTTTCGCGCCCTCTGTTTCGCGCCCTCTGTTTCAGACCCTCTGTTTCGGCCCCTCTGTTTCTCGCCCTCTGCTTCGGCCCCTCTGTTTCACGCCCTCTGTTTCGCACCCTCTGTTTCAGACCCTCTGTTTCTCGCCCTCTGTTTCAGACACTCTGTTTCAGACCCTCTGTTGCACACCCTCTTTTTCAGACCCTCTGTTTCTCGCCCTCTGTTTCTCGCCCTCTGTTTCAGACGCTCTGTTTCAGACCCTCTGTTTCTCACCCTCTGTTTCGCGCCCTCTGTTTCGCGCCCTCTGTTTCGCGCCCTCTGTTTCAGACCCGCTGTTTCAGACCCTCTGTTTCTCGCCCTCTGTTTCAGACCCTGTGTTTCTGACCCTCTGTTTCAGACCCTCTGTTTCAGACCCTCTGTTTCTCGCCCTCTGTTTCGCGCCCTCTGTTTTGCGCCCTCTGTTTCAGACCCTCTGTTTCGGCCCCTCTGTTTCTCGCCCTCTGCTTTGGCCACTCTGTTTCGCGCACTCTGTTTCAGACCCTCTGTTTCAGAACCTCTGTTTCTCGACCTCTGTTTCAGACACTCTGTTTCAGACCCTCTGTCTCAGACCCTCTGTTTCAGACCCTCTGTTTCTCGCCCTCTGTTTCGCACCCTCTGTTTCAGACCCTCTGTTTCAGACCCTCTGTTTCTCGCCCTCTGTTCAGACCCTCTGTTTCAGACCCTCTGTTTCTCGCCCTCTGTTTCGCGCCCTCTGTTTCGCGCCCTCTGTTTCTCGCCCTCTGCTTCGGCCCCTCTGTTTCGCGCACTCTGTTTCAGACCCTCTGTTTCAGGCCCTCTGTTTCTCGCCCTCTGTTTGAGACACTCTGTTTTGCACCCTCTGTTTCGCACCCACTGTTTCGCGCCCTCAGTTTCAGACCCTCTGTTTCAGCCCCTCTGTTTCAGCCCGTCTGTTTCCGACCCTCTGTTTCTCGCCCTCTATTTTGCGCCCTCTGTTTCAGAACACCTGTTTCAGCCCCTCTGTTTCAGCCCCTCTGCTTCAGACCCTCTGTTTCTCGCCCTCTGATTCAGCCCCTCTGTTTCAGACCCTCTGTTTCAGCCCCTCTGTTTCAGCCCCTCTGTTTCTCGCCCTCTGTTACGCGCACTCTGTTTCGCGCCCTCTGTTTCAGCCCCTCTGTTTCAAGACCCTCTGTTTCAGCCCCTCTGTTTCAGCCCTCTGATTCAGCTCCTCTGTTTCAGCCCCACTGTTTCAGCCCCTCTGTTTCTCGCCCTCTTTTTCAGCCCCTCTGTTTCAGACCCTCTGTTTCAGACCCACTGTTTCAGACCCTCTGTTTCAGACCCTCTGTTTCTCGCCCTCTGTTTCAGACCCTCTGTTTCGGCCCCTCTGTTTCTCGCCCTCTGCTTCGGCCCCTCTGTTTCGCGCCCTCTGTTTCGCACCCTCTGTTTCAGACCCTCTGTTTCTCGCCCTCTGATTCGCGCCCTCTGTTTCACGCCCTCTGTTTCAGACCCTCTGTTTCGGCCCCTCTGTTTCTCCCCCTCTGCTTCGCGCCCTCTGTTTCGCGCCCTCTGTTTCAGACCCTCTGTTTCGGCCCCTCTGTTTCTCGCCCTCTGCTTCGGCCCCTCTGTTTCGCGCCCTCTGTTTCGCACCCTCTGTTTCAGACCCTCTGTTTCTCGCCCTCTGTTTCAGACACTCTGTTTCAGACCCTCTGTTGCACACCCTCTTTTTCAGACCCTCTGTTTCTCGCCCTCTGTTTCTCGCCCTCTGTTTCAGACGCTCTGTTTCAGACCCTCTGTTTCTCACCCTCTGTTTCACGCCCTCTGTTTCGCGCCCTCTGTTTCGCGCCCTCTGTTTCAGACCCTCTGTTTCAGATCCTCTGTTTCTCGCCCTCTGTTTCAGACCCTGTGTTTCTGACCCTCTGTTTCAGACCCTCTGTTTCAGAACCTCTGTTTCTCGACCTCTGTTTCAGACACTCTGTTTCAGACCCTCTGTCTCAGACCCTCTGTTTCAGACCCTCTGTTTCTCGCCCTCTGTTTCGCACCCTCTGTTTCAGACCCTCTGTTTCAGACCCTCTGTTTCTCGCCCTCTGTTCAGACCCTCTGTTTCAGACCCTCTGTTTCTCGCCCTCTGTTTCGCGCCCTCTGTTTCGCGCCCTCTGTTTCTCGCCCTCTGCTTCGGCCCCTCTGTTTCGCGCACTCTGTTTCAGACCCTCTGTTTCAGGCCCTCTGTTTCTCGCCCTCTGTTTGAGACACTCTGTTTTGCACCCTCTGTTTCGCACCCACTGTTTCGCGCCCTCAGTTTCAGACCCTCTGTTTCAGCCCCTCTGTTTCAGCCCGTCTGTTTCCGACCCTCTGTTTCTCGCCCTCTATTTTGCGCCCTCTGTTTCAGAACACCTGTTTCAGCCCCTCTGTTTCAGCCCCTCTGTTTCAGACCCTCTGTTTCTCGCCCTCTGATTCAGCCCCTCTGTTTCAGACCCTCTGTTTCAGCCCCTCTGTTTCAGCCCCTCTGTTTCTCGCCCTCTGTTACGCGCACTCTGTTTCGCGCCCTCTGTTTCAGCCCCTCTGTTTCAAGACCCTCTGTTTCAGCCCCTCTGTTTCAGCCCTCTGATTCAGCTCCTCTGTTTCAGCCCCACTGTTTCAGCCCCTCTGTTTCTCGCCCTCTTTTTCAGCCCCTCTGTTTCAGACCCTCTGTTTCAGACCCACTGTTTCAGACCCTCTGTTTCAGACCCTCTGTTTCTCGCCCTCTGTTTCGCGCCCTCTGTTTCTCGCCCTCTGTTTCTCGCCCTCTGTTTCAGACCCTCTGTTTCTCGCCCTCTGTTTCGCGCCCTCTGTTTCGTGCCCTCTGTTTCAGACCCTCTGTTTCGGCCCCTCTGTTTCTCGCCCGCTGCTTCGGCCCCTCTGTTTCGCGCCCTCTGTTTCAGACCCTCTGTTTCAGACCCTCTGTTTCTCGCCCTCTGTTTCAGACCCTCTGTTTCAGACCCTCAGTTTCTCGCCCTCTGTTTCTCGCCCTTTGTTTCAGACCCTCTGTTTCTCGCCCTCTGTTTCGCGCCCTCTGTTTCGCGCCCTCTGTTTCGCGCCCTCTGTTTCAGACCCTCTGTTTCGGCCCTTCTGTTTCTCGCCCTCTGCTTCGGCCCCTCTGTTTCGCGCCCTCTCTTTCAGATCCTCTGTTTCAGACCCTCTGTTTCTCGCCCTCTGTTTCAGACACTCTGTTTCAGACCCTCTGTTTCAGACCCTCTGTTTCTCGGCCTCTGTTTCGCGCCCTGTGTTTTAGACCCTGTGTTTCAGACCCTCTGTTTCTCGCCCTCTGTTTCTCGCCCTCTGTTTCAGACCCTCTGTTTCAGACCCTCTGTTTCTCGCCCTCTGTTTCGTGCCCTCTGTTTGGCGCCCTCTGTTTCGCGCCCTCTGTTTCGGTCCCTCTGTTTCAGACCCTCTGTTTCAGACCCTCTCTTTCAGACCCTCTGTTTCTCGCCCTCTGTTTCAGCCCCTCTGTTTCGCGCCCTCTGTTTCGCGCCCTTTGTTTCTCGCCCTCTGTTTTGCGCCCTCTGCTTCAGCCCCTCTGTTTCAGCCCCTCTGTTTCAGCCCCTCTGTTTCAGCCCCTCTGTTTCAGCCCCTCTGTTTCTCGCCCTCTGATTCAGCCCCTCTGTTTCAGACCCTCTGTTTCAGACCCTCTGTTTCTCGCCCTCTGTTTCGCGCCCTCTGTTTCGCGCCCTCTGTTTCAGAACCTCTGTTTCAGACCCTCTGTTTCAGTCCCTCTGTTTCAGACCCTCTGTTTCTCGCCCTCTGTTTCGGCCCCTCTGTTTCTCGCCCTCTGTTTCAGCCCCTCTGTTTCGCGCCCTCTGTTTCGCGCCCTTTGTTTCTCGCCCTCTGTTTTGCGCCCTCTGCTTCAGCCCCTCTGTTTCAGCCCCTCTGTTTCAGCCCCTCTGTTTCAGCCCCTCTGTTTCAGCCCCTCTGTTTCTCGCCCTCTGATTCAGCCCCTCTGTTTCAGACCCTCTGTTTCAGACCCTCTGTTTCTCGCCCTCTGTTTCGCGCCCTCTGTTTCGCGCCCTCTGTTTCAGAACCTCTGTTTCAGACCCTCTGTTTCAGTCCCTCTGTTTCAGACCCTCTGTTTCTCGCCCTCTGTTTCGGCCCCTCTGTTTCTCGCACTCTGTTTCAGACCCTCTGTTTCGCAACCTCCGTTTCAGGCCCTCTGTTTCAGACCCTCTGTTTCTTGCCCTCTGTTTCGCGCCCTCTGTTTCGCGCCCTCTGTTTCAGACCCTCTGTTTCGGCCCCTCTGTTTCTCGCCCTCTGCTTCGGCCCCTCTGTTTCGCGCCCTCTGTTTCGCACCCTCTGTTTCAGACCTCTGTTTCTCGCCCTCTGTTTCAGACACTCTGTTTCAGACCCTCTGTTGCACACCCTCTTTTTCAGACCCTCTGTTTCTCGCCCTCTGTTTCTCGCCCTCTGTTTCAGACGCTCTGTTTCAGACCCTCTGTTTCTCACCCTCTGTTTCGCGCCCTCTGTTTCGCGCCCTCTGTTTCTCGCCCTCTGTTTCAGCCCCTCTGTTTCAGCCCCTCTGTTACAGACCCTCTGTTTCTCGCCATCTGTTTCGCGCCATCTGTTTCTCGCCCTCTGTTTCGTCCCCTCTGTTTCAGACCCTCTGTTTCAGACCCTCTGTTTCAGCCCCTCTGTTTCAGACCCTCTTTTTCATACCCTCTGTTTCTCGCCCTCTGTTTCGCGCCCTCTGTTTCAGACCCTCTGTTTCGGCCCCTCTGTTTCCCACGCTCTGTTTCGGTCCCTCTGTTTCGCGCCCTCTGTTTCGCACCCTCTGTTTCAGACCCTCTTTTTCATACCCTCTGTTTCTCGCCCTCTGTTTCGCGCCCTCTGTTTCAGACCCTCTGTTTCGGCCCCTCTGTTTCCCACCCTCTGTTTCTCGCCCTCTGTTTCGTGCCCTCTGTTTGGCGCCCTCTGTTTCGCGCCCTCTGTTTCGGACCCTCTGTTTCGGCCCCTCTGTTTCTCGCCCTCTGCTTCGGTCCCTCTGTTTCGCGCCCTCTGTTTCAGACCCTCTCTTTCAGACCCTCTGTTTCTCGCCCTCTGTTTCAGCCCCTCTGTTTCGCGCCCTCTGTTTCGCGCCCTTTGTTTCGTGCCCTCTGTTTCAGCCCCTCTGTTTCAGCCCCTCTGTTTCAGCCCCTCTGTTTCAGTCCCTCTGTTTCTCGCTCTCTGTTTTGCGCCCTCTGTTTCAGCCCCTCTGTTTCAGCCCCTCTGTTTCAGCCCCTCTGTTTCAGCCCCTCTGTTTCTCGCCCTCTGATTCAGCACCTCTGTTTCGCGCCCTCTGTTTCGCGCCCTTTGTTTCGTGCCCTCTGTTTCAGACCCTCTGTTTCAGCCCCTCTGTTTCAGCCCCTCTGTTTCAGACCCTCTGTTTCTCGCCCTCTGTTTTGCGCCCTCTGTTTCAGCCCCTCTGTTTCAGCCCCTCTGTTTCAGCCCCTCTGTTTCAGCCCCTCTGTTTCTCGCCCTCTGATTCAGCCCCTCTGTTTCAGACCCTCTGTTTCAGACCCTCTGTTTCTCGCCCTCTTTTTCGAACCCTCTGTTTCGCGCCCTCTGTTTCAGAACCTCTGTTTCAGACCCTCTGTTTCAGTCCCTCTGTTTCAGACCCTCTGTTTCTCGCCCTCTGTTTCTCACCCTCTGTTTCTCGCCCTCTGTTTCAGACCCTCTGTTTCGCAACCTCCGTTTCGCGCCCTTTGTTTCAGACCCTCTGTTTCTTGCCCTCTGTTTCGCGCCCTCTGTTTCGCGCCCTCTGTTTCAGACCCTCTGTTTCGGCCCCTCTGTTTCTCGCCCTCTGCTTCGGCCCCTCTGTTTCGCGCCCTCTGTTTCGCACCCTCTGTTTCAGACCCTCTGTTTCTCGCCCTCTGTTTCAGACACTCTGTTTCAGACCCTCTGTTGCACACCCTCTTTTTCAGACCCTCTGTTTCTCGCCCTCTGTTTCTCGCCCTCTGTTTCAGACGCTCTGTTTCAGACCCTCTGTTTCTCACCCTCTGTTTCGCGCCCTCTGTTTCGCGCCCTCTGTTTCTCGCCCTCTGTTTCAGCCCCTCTGTTTCAGCCCCTCTGTTACAGACCCTCTGTTTCTCGCCCTCTGTTTCGCGCCATCTGTTTCTCGCCCTCTGTTTCGGCCCCTCTGTTTCAGACCCTCTGTTTCAGACCCTCTGTTTCAGCCCCTCTGTTTCAGACCCTCTTTTTCATACCCTCTGTTTCTCGCCCTCTGTTTCGCGCCCTCTGTTTCAGACCCTCTGTTTCGGCCCCTCTGTTTCCCACACTCTGTTTCGGTCCCTCTGTTTCGCGCCCTCTGTTTCGCACCCTCTGTTTCAGACCCTCTGTTTCAGACCCTCTGTTTCTCGCCCTCTGTTTCGCGCCCTCAGTTTCAGACCCTCTGTTTCAGACCCTCTGTTTCTCGCCCTCTGTTTCAGACACTCTGTTTCAGACCCTCTGTTTCAGACCCTCTGTTTCAGACACTCTGTTTCTCGCCCTCTGTTTCGCGCCCTCTGTTTCAGACCCTCTGTTTCTCGCCCTCTGTTTCTCGCCCTCTGTTTCAGACCCTCTGTTTCAGACCCTCTGTTTCTCGCCCTCTGTTTCGCGCCCTCTGTTTCGCGCCCTCTGTTTCGCGCCCTCTGTTTCAGACCCTCTGTTTCGGCCCCTCTGTTTCTCGCCCTCTGCTTCGGCCCCTCTGTTTCGCGCCCTCTGTTTCAGACCCTCTGTTTCTCGCCCTCTGTTTCTCGCCCTCTGTTTCAGACCCTCTGTTTCAGACCCTCTGTTTCTCGCCCTCTGTTTCGCGCCCTCTGTTTCGCGCCCTCTGTTTCGCGCCCTCTGTTTCAGACCCTCTGTTTCGGCCCCTCTGTTTCTCGCCCTCTGCTTCGGCCCCTCTGTTTCGCGCCCTCTGTTTCAGACCCTCTGTTTCAGACCCCCTGTTTCTCGCCCTCTGTTTCAGCCCCTCTGTTTCAGACACTCTGTTTCGCGCCCTCTGTTTCGCGCCCTTTGTTTCGTGCCATCTGTTTCAGACCCTCTGTTTCAGCTCCTCTGTTTCAGCCCCTCTGTTTCAGACCCTCTGTTTCTCGCCCTCTGTTTTGCGCCCTCTGTTTCAGACCCTCTGTTTCAGCCCCTCTGTTTCTCGCCCTCTGATTCAGCCCCTCTGTTTCGGACCCTCTGTTTCAGACCCTCTGTTTCTCGCCCTCTGTTTCATGCCCTCTGTTTCTCGCCCTCTGTTTCGCGCCCTCTGTTTCGGCCCCTCAGTTTCCCGCCCTCTGTTTCACGCCCTCTGTTTCGCGCCCTCTGTTTCGGCCCCTCTGTTTCCCACCCTCTGTTTCGGACCCTCTGTTTCGCGCCCTCTGTTTCGCACCCTCTGTTTCAGACCCTCTGTTTCTCGCACTCTGTTTCTCGCCCTCTGTTTCAGACCCTCTGTTTCAGACCCTCTGTTTCAGACCCTCTGTTTCTCGCCCACTGTTTCGCGCCCTCTGTTTCGCACCCTCTGTTTCAGACCCTCTGTTTCGGCCCCTCTGTTTCTCGCCCTCTGATTCAGCCCCTCTGTTTCGGACCCTCTGTTTCAGACCCTCTGTTTCTCGCCCTCTGTTTCATGCCCTCTGTTTCTCGCCCTCTGTTTCGCGCCCTCTGTTTCGGCCCCTCAGTTTCCCGCCCTCTGTTTCGCGCCCTCTGTTTCGCGCCCTCTGTTTCAGACCCTCTGTTTCGGCCCCTCTGTTTCCCACCCTCTGTTTCGGTCCCTCTGTTTCGCGCCCTCTGTTTCGCACCCTCTGTTTCAGACCCTCTGTTTCAGACCCTCTGTTTCTCGCCCTCTGTTTCTCGCCCTCTGTTTCAGACCCTCTGTTTCAGACCCTCTGTTTCTCGCCCACTGTTTCGCGCCCTCTGTTTCGCACCCTCTGTTTCAGACCCTCTGGTTCGGCCCATCTGTTTCCCGCCCTCTGTTTCGCACCCTCTGTTTCGCGCCCTCTGTTTCAGACACTCTGTTTCGGCCCCTCTGATTCCCACCCTCTGTTTCGGCCCCTCTGTTTCGCGCCCTCTGTTTCGCGCCCTCTGTTTCAGTCCCTCTGTTTCAGACCCTCTGTTTCTCGCCCTCTGTTTCTCGCCCTCTGTTTCAGACCCTCTGTTTCAGACCCTCTGTTTCAGACCCTCTGTTTCAGACCCTCTGTTTCTCGCCCTCTGTTTTGCACCCTCTGTTTCTCGCCCTCTGTTTCAGACCCTCTGTTTCTCGCCCTCTGTTTCTCGCCCTCTGTTTCGCGCCCTCTATTTGAGACACTCTGTTTCAGACCCTCTGTTTCTCGCCCTCTGTATCTCGCCCTCTGTTTCAGACCCTCTGTTTCAGACCCTCTGTTTCTCGCCCTCTGTTTCGCGCCCTCTGTTTCACGCCCTCTGTTTCGCGCCCTCTTTTTCAGACCCTCTGTTTCGGCCCCTCTGTTTCCCACCCTCTGTTTCGGTCCCTCTGTTTCGCGCCCTCTGTTTCGCACCCTCTGTTTCAGACCCTCTGTTTCAGACCCTCTGTTTCTCGCCCTCTGTTTCTCGCCCTCTGTTTCAGACCCTCTGTTTCAGACCCTCTGTTTCAGACCCTCTGTTTCTCGCCCTCTGTTACGCGCCCTCTGTTTCGCACCCTCTGTTTCAGACCCTCTGTTTCGGCCCATCTGTTTCCCGACCTCTGTTTCGCGCCCTCTGTTTCGCGCCCTCTGTTTCAGACCCTCTGTTTCGGCCCCTCTGTTTCCCACCCTCTGTTTCGGCCCCTCTGTTTCTCGCCCTCTGTTTCGCGCCCTCTGTTTCAGTCCGTCTGTTTCAGACCCTCTGTTTCTCGCCCTCTGTTTCTCGCCCTCTGTTTCAGACCCTCTGTTTCAGACCCTCTGTTTCAGACCCTCTGTTTCTCGCCCTCTGTTTCGCGCCCTCTGATTCTCGCCCTCTGTTTCAGACCCTCTGTTTCTCGCCCTCTGTTTCTCGCTCTCTGTATCAGACCCTCTGTTTCAGACCCTCTGTTTCAGACCCTCTGTTTCTCGCCCTCTGTTTCGCGCCCTCTGTTTCTCGCCCTCTGTTTCAGACCCTCTGTTTCAGACCCTCTGTTTCTCGCCCTCTGTTTCGCGCCCTCTGTTTCGCGCCCTCTGTTTCTCGCCCTCTGTTTCTCGCCCTCTGTTTCGGCCCCTCTGTTTCAGACCCTCTGTTTCAGACCCTCTGTTTCGCGCCCTCTGTTTCAGACCCTCTGTTTCAGACCCTCTGTTTCAGACCCTCTGTTTCGGCCCCTCTGTTTCTCGCCCTCTGCTTCGGCCCCTCTGTTTCGCGCCCTCTGTTTCAGACCCTCTGTTTCAGACCCCCTGTTTCTCTCCCTCTGTTTCAGCCCCTCTGTTTCAGACCCTCTGTTTCGCGCCCTCTGTTTCGCGCCCTTTGTTTCGCGCCCTCTGTTTCAGACCCTCTGTTTCAGCCCCTCTGTTTCAGCCCCTCTGTTTCAGACCCTCTGTTTCTCGCCCTCTGTTTTGCGCCCTCTGTTTCAGACCCTATGTTTCAGCCCCTCTGTTTCTCGCCCTCTTATTCAGCCCCTCTGTTTCGGACCCTCTGTTTCAGACCCTCTGTTTCTCGCCCTCTGTTTCATGCCCTCTGTTTCTCGCCCTCTGTTTCGCGCCCTCTGTTTCGGCCCCTCAGTATCCCGCCCTCTGTTTCGCGCCCTCTGTTTCGCGCCCTCTGTTTCAAACCCTCTGTTTCGGCCCCTCTGTTTCCCACCCTCTGTTTCGGTCCCTCTGTTTCGCGCCCTCTGTTTCGCACCCTGTTTCAGACCCTCTGTTTCAGACCCTCTGTTTCTCGCCCTCTGTTTCTCGCCTTCTGTTTCAGACCCTCTGTTTCAGACCCTCTGTTTCTCGCCCACTGTTTCGCGCCCTCGGTTTCGCACCCTCTGTTTCAGACCCTCTGTTTCGGCCCATCTGTTTCCCGCCCTCTGTTTCGCACCCTCTGTTTCGCGCCCTCTGTTTCAGACACTCTGTTTCGGCCCCTCTGTTTCCCACCCTCTGTTTCGGCCCCTCTGTTTCGCGCCCTCTGTTTCGCGCCCTCTGTTTCAGACACTCTGTTTCTCGCCCTCTGTTTCTCGCCCTCTGTTTCAGACCCTCTGTTTCAGACCCTCTGTTTCAGACCCTCTGTTTCTCGCCCTCTGTTTTGCGCCCTCTGTTTCTCGCCCTCTGTTTCAGACCCTCTGTTTCTCGCCCTCTGTTTCTCGCCCTCTGTTTCGCGCCCTCTATTTGAGACCCTCTGTTTCAGACCCTCTGTTTCTCGCCCTCTGTTTCTCGCCCTCTGTTTCAAACCCTCTGTTTCGGCCCCTCTGTTTCCCACCCTCTGTTTCGGTCCCTCTGTTTCGCGCCCTCTGTTTCGCACCCTGTTTCAGACCCTCTGTTTCAGACCCTCTGTTTCTCGCCCTCTGTTTCTCGCCCTCTGTTTCAGACCCTCTGTTTCAGACCCTCTGTTTCTCGCCCACTGTTTCGCGCCCTCGGTTTCGCACCCTCTGTTTCAGACCCTCTGTTTCGGCCCATCTGTTTCCCGCCCTCTGTTTCGCACCCTCTGTTTCGCGCCCTCTGTTTCAGACACTCTGTTTCGGCCCCTCTGTTTCCCACCCTCTGTTTCGGCCCCTCTGTTTCGCGCCCTCTGTTTCGCGCCCTCTGTTTCAGACACTCTGTTTCTCGCCCTCTGTTTCTCGCCCTCTGTTTCAGACCCTCTGTTTCAGACCCTCTGTTTCAGACCCTCTGTTTCTCGCCCTCTGTTTTGCGCCCTCTGTTTCTCGCCCTCTGTTTCAGACCCTCTGTTTCTCGCCCTCTGTTTCTCGCCCTCTGTTTCGCGCCCTCTATTTGAGACCCTCTGTTTCAGACCCTCTGTTTCTCGCCCTCTGTTTCTCGCCCTCTGTTTCAGACCCTCTGTTTCAGACCCTCTGTTTCTCGCCCTCTGTTTCGCGCCCTCTGTTTCGCGCCCTCTTTTTCAGACCCTCTGTTTCGGCCCCTCTGTTTCCCACCCTCTGTTTCGGTCCCTCTGTTTCGCGCCCTCTGTTTCGCACCCTCTGTTTCAGACCCTCTGTTTCAGACCCTCTGTTTCTCGCCCTCTGTTTCGCGCCCTCTGTTTCGCGCCCTCTGTTTCGCGCCCTCTGTTTCGCGCCCTCTTTTTCAGACCATCTGTTTCGGCCCCTCTGTTTCCCACCCTCTGTTTCGGTCCCTCTGTTTCGCGCCCTCTGTTTTGCACCCTCTGTTTCAGACCCTCTGTTTCGGCCCATCTGTTTCCCGCCCTCTGTTTCGCGCCCTCTGTTTCGCGCCCTCAGTTTCAGACCCTCTGTTTCGGCCCCTCTGTTTCCCACCCTCTGTTTCGGCCCCTCTGTTTCTCGCCCTCTGTTTCGCGCCCTCTGTTTCAGTCCCTCTGTTTCAGACCCTCTGTTTCTCGCCCTCTGTTTCTCGCCCTCTGTTTCAGACCCTCTGTTTCGCGCCCTCTGTTTCAGACCCTCTGTTTCGGCCCCTTTGTTTCTCGCCCTCTGCTTCGGCCCCTCTGTTTTGCGCCCTCTGTTTCGCACCCTCTGTTTCTCGCCCTCTGTTTCAGAACCTCTGTTTCTCGCCCTCTGTTTCAGCCCCTCTGTTTCCGACCCTCCGCTTCTCACCCTGTTTCGCGCCCTCCGTTTCTCGCCCTCTGTTTTAGACCCTCTGTTTCTCGCCCTCTGTTTCTCGCCCTCTGTTTCAGCCCCTCTGTTACAGACCCGCTGTTTCTCGCCCTCTGTTTCGCGCCATCTGTTTCTCGCCCTCTGTTTCACACCCTCTGTTTCAGACCCTCTGTTTCTCGCCCTCTGAACGCTCCCTCTGTTTCAGACCCTCTTTTTTAGACCCTCTGTTTCTCGCCCTCTGTTTCTCACCCTCTGTTTCAGACCCTCTGTTTCAGACCCTCAGTTTCTCACCCTCTGTTTCGCGCCCTCTGTTTCGCGCCCTCTGTTTCTCGCCCTCTGTTTCAGAACCTCTGTTTCTCGCCCTCTGTTTCAGCCCCTCTGTTTCCGACCCTCCACTTCTCACCCTGTTTCGCGCCCTCCGTTTCGCGCCCTCTGTTTTAGACCCTCTGTTTCTCGCCCTCTGTTTCAGCCCCTCTGTTACAGACCCGCTGTTTCTCGCCCTCTGTTTCGCGCCATCTGTTTCTCGCCCTCTGTTTCGGCCCCTCTGTTTCAGACCCTCTGTTTCAGACCCTCTGTTTCAGCCCCTCTGTTTCAGACCCTCTGTTTCAGACCCTCTGTTTCTCGCCCTCTGGTTCTCGCACTCTGTTTCGGCCCCTCTGTTTCTCCCCCTCTGTTTCGGCCCCTCTGTTTCGCGCCCTCTGTTTCAGACCCTCTGTTTCAGACCCTCTGTTTCTTACCCTCTGTTTCGCACCCTCTGTTTCCGCACTCTGTTTCAGATCCTCTGTTTCGGCTCCTCAGTTTCCCGCCCTCTGTTTCAGCCCCTCTGTTTCAGACCCTCTGTTTCAGACCCTCTGTTTCAGACCCTCTGTTTCATACCGTCTGTTTCTCGCCCTCTGTTTCGGCCCCTCTGTTTCTCGCCCTCTGTTTCGGCCCCTCTGTTTTGCGCCCTCTGTTTCAGACCCTCTGTTTCAGACCCTCTGTTTCAGACCCTCTGTTTCATACCGTCTGTTTCTCGCCCTCTGTTTCGGCCCCTCTGTTTCTCGCCCTCTGTTTCGGCCCCTCTGTTTTGCGCCCTCTGTTTCAGACCCTCTGCTTCAGACCCTCTGTTTCTCGCCCTCTGTTTCGCGCCCTCTGTTTCAGACCGTCTGTTTCAGACCCTCTGTTTCTCGCCCTCTGTTTCTCGCCCTCTGTTTCAGACCCTCTGTTTCAGACCCTCTGTTTCAGACCCTCTGTTTCATACGCTCTGATTCTCGCCCTCTGTTTCGCGCCCTCTGTTTCGCGCCCTCTGTTTCAGACCCTCTGTTTCGGCCCCTCTGTTTCCCACCCTCTGTTTCGGTCCCTCTGTTTCGCGCCCTCTGTTTCGCACCCTCTGTTTCAGACCGTCTGTTTCAGACCCTCTGTTTCTCGCCCTCTGTTTCTCGCCCTCTGTTTCAGACCCTCTGTTTCAGACCTTCTGTTTCAGACCCTCTGTTTCAGACCCTCTGTTTCTCGCCCTCTGTTTCGCGCCCTCTGTTTCGCGCCCTCTGTTTCAGACCCTCTGTTTCAGACCCTCTGTTTCAGACACTCTGTTTCATACGCTCTGTTTCTCGCCCTCTGTTTCGCGCCCTCTGTTTCGCGCCCTCTGTTTCAGACCCTCTGTTTCGGCCCCTCTGTTTCCCACCCTCTGTTTCGGTCCCTCTGTTTCGTGCCCTCTGTTTCGCGCCCTCTGTTTCAGACCCTCTGTTTCAGCCCCTCTGTTTCAGCCCCTCTGTTTCAGCCCCTCTGTTTCAGACCCTCTGTTTCAGACCCTCTGTTTCTCGCCCTCTGTTTCGGCCCCTCTGTTTCTCGCCCTCAATTTCGGCCCCTCTGTTTCGCGCCCTCTGTTTCAGACCCTCTGGTTCAGACACTCTGTTTCTCGCCCTCTGTTTCGCACCCTCTGTTTCGCGCCCTCTGTTTCAGACCCTCTGTTTCGGCCAATCTGTTTCCCGACCTCTGTTTCGCGCCCTCTGTTTCCCGCCCTCTGTTTCAGACCCTCTGTTTCAGACCCTCTGTTTCCCACCCTCTGTTTCGGCCCCTCTGTTTCGCGCCCTCTGTTTCGCGCCCTCTGTTTCAGTCCCTCTGTTTCAGACCCTCTGTTTCTCGCCCTCTGTTTCTCGCCCTCTGTTTCAGACCCTCTGTTTCAGACCCTCTGTTTCAGACCCTCTGTTTCAGACCCTCTGTTTCTCGCCCTCTGTTTTGCACCCTCTGTTTCTCGCCCTCTGTTTCAGACCCTCTGTTTCTCGCCCTCTGTTTCTCGCCCTCTGTTTCGCGCCCTCTATTTGAGACACTCTGTTTCAGACCCTCTGTTTCTCGCCCTCTGTATCTCGCCCTCTGTTTCAGACCCTCTGTTTCAGACCCTCTGTTTCTCGCCCTCTGTTTCGCGCCCTCTGTTTCACGCCCTCTGTTTCGCGCCCTCTTTTTCAGACCCTCTGTTTCGGCCCCTCTGTTTCCCACCCTCTGTTTCGGTCCCTCTGTTTCGCGCCCTCTGTTTCGCACCCTCTGTTTCAGACCCTCTGTTTCAGACCCTCTGTTTCTCGCCCTCTGTTTCTCGCCCTCTGTTTCAGACCCTCTGTTTCAGACCCTCTGTTTCAGACCCTCTGTTTCTCGCCCTCTGTTACGCGCCCTCTGTTTCGCACCCTCTGTTTCAGACCCTCTGTTTCGGCCCATCTGTTTCCCGACCTCTGTTTCGCGCCCTCTGTTTCGCGCCCTCTGTTTCAGACCCTCTGTTTCGGCCCCTCTGTTTCCCACCCTCTGTTTCGGCCCCTCTGTTTCTCGCCCTCTGTTTCGCGCCCTCTGTTTCAGTCCGTCTGTTTCAGACCCTCTGTTTCTCGCCCTCTGTTTCTCGCCCTCTGTTTCAGACCCTCTGTTTCAGACCCTCTGTTTCAGACCCTCTGTTTCTCGCCCTCTGTTTCGCGCCCTCTGATTCTCGCCCTCTGTTTCAGACCCTCTGTTTCTCGCCCTCTGTTTCTCGCTCTCTGTATCAGACCCTCTGTTTCAGACCCTCTGTTTCAGACCCTCTGTTTCTCGCCCTCTGTTTCGCGCCCTCTGTTTCTCGCCCTCTGTTTCAGACCCTCTGTTTCAGACCCTCTGTTTCTCGCCCTCTGTTTCGCGCCCTCTGTTTCGCGCCCTCTGTTTCTCGCCCTCTGTTTCTCGCCCTCTGTTTCGGCCCCTCTGTTTCAGACCCTCTGTTTCAGACCCTCTGTTTCGCGCCCTCTGTTTCAGACCCTCTGTTTCAGACCCTCTGTTTCAGACCCTCTGTTTCGGCCCCTCTGTTTCTCGCCCTCTGCTTCGGCCCCTCTGTTTCGCGCCCTCTGTTTCAGACCCTCTGTTTCAGACCCCCTGTTTCTCTCCCTCTGTTTCAGCCCCTCTGTTTCAGACCCTCTGTTTCGCGCCCTCTGTTTCGCGCCCTTTGTTTCGCGCCCTCTGTTTCAGACCCTCTGTTTCAGCCCCTCTGTTTCAGCCCCTCTGTTTCAGACCCTCTGTTTCTCGCCCTCTGTTTTGCGCCCTCTGTTTCAGACCCTATGTTTCAGCCCCTCTGTTTCTCGCCCTCTTATTCAGCCCCTCTGTTTCGGACCCTCTGTTTCAGACCCTCTGTTTCTCGCCCTCTGTTTCATGCCCTCTGTTTCTCGCCCTCTGTTTCGCGCCCTCTGTTTCGGCCCCTCAGTATCCCGCTCTCTGTTTCGCGCCCTCTGTTTCGCGCCCTCTGTTTCAAACCCTCTGTTTCGGCCCCTCTGTTTCCCACCCTCTGTTTCGGTCCCTCTGTTTCGCGCCCTCTGTTTCGCACCCTGTTTCAGACCCTCTGTTTCAGACCCTCTGTTTCTCGCCCTCTGTTTCTCGCCTTCTGTTTCAGACCCTCTGTTTCAGACCCTCTGTTTCTCGCCCACTGTTTCGCGCCCTCGGTTTCGCACCCTCTGTTTCAGACCCTCTGTTTCGGCCCATCTGTTTCCCGCCCTCTGTTTCGCACCCTCTGTTTCGCGCCCTCTGTTTCAGACACTCTGTTTCGGCCCCTCTGTTTCCCACCCTCTGTTTCGGCCCCTCTGTTTCGCGCCCTCTGTTTCGCGCCCTCTGTTTCAGACACTCTGTTTCTCGCCCTCTGTTTCTCGCCCTCTGTTTCAGACCCTCTGTTTCAGACCCTCTGTTTCAGACCCTCTGTTTCTCGCCCTCTGTTTTGCGCCCTCTGTTTCTCGCCCTCTGTTTCAGACCCTCTGTTTCTCGCCCTCTGTTTCTCGCCCTCTGTTTCGCGCCCTCTATTTGAGACCCTCTGTTTCAGACCCTCTGTTTCTCGCCCTCTGTTTCTCGCCCTCTGTTTCAAACCCTCTGTTTCGGCCCCTCTGTTTCCCACCCTCTGTTTCGGTCCCTCTGTTTCGCGCCCTCTGTTTCGCACCCTGTTTCAGACCCTCTGTTTCAGACCCTCTGTTTCTCGCCCTCTGTTTCTCGCCCTCTGTTTCAGACCCTCTGTTTCAGACCCTCTGTTTCTCGCCCACTGTTTCGCGCCCTCGGTTTCGCACCCTCTGTTTCAGACCCTCTGTTTCGGCCCATCTGTTTCCCGCCCTCTGTTTCGCACCCTCTGTTTCGCGCCCTCTGTTTCAGACACTCTGTTTCGGCCCCTCTGTTTCCCACCCTCTGTTTCGGCCCCTCTGTTTCGCGCCCTCTGTTTCGCGCCCTCTGTTTCAGACACTCTGTTTCTCGCCCTCTGTTTCTCGCCCTCTGTTTCAGACCCTCTGTTTCAGACCCTCTGTTTCAGACCCTCTGTTTCTCGCCCTCTGTTTTGCGCCCTCTGTTTCTCGCCCTCTGTTTCAGACCCTCTGTTTCTCGCCCTCTGTTTCTCGCCCTCTGTTTCGCGCCCTCTATTTGAGACCCTCTGTTTCAGACCCTCTGTTTCTCGCCCTCTGTTTCTCGCCCTCTGTTTCAGACCCTCTGTTTCAGACCCTCTGTTTCTCGCCCTCTGTTTCGCGCCCTCTGTTTCGCGCCCTCTGTTTCGCGCCCTCTTTTTCAGACCCTCTGTTTCGGCCCCTCTGTTTCCCACCCTCTGTTTCGGTCCCTCTGTTTCGCGCCCTCTGTTTCGCACCCTCTGTTTCAGACCCTCTGTTTCAGACCCTCTGTTTCTCGCCCTCTGTTTCGCGCCCTCTGTTTCGCGCCCTCTGTTTCGCGCCCTCTGTTTCGCGCCCTCTTTTTCAGACCATCTGTTTCGGCCCCTCTGTTTCCCACCCTCTGTTTCGGTCCCTCTGTTTCGCGCCCTCTGTTTTGCACCCTCTGTTTCAGACCCTCTGTTTCGGCCCATCTGTTTCCCGCCCTCTGTTTCGCGCCCTCTGTTTCGCGCCCTCAGTTTCAGACCCTCTGTTTCGGCCCCTCTGTTTCCCACCCTCTGTTTCGGCCCCTCTGTTTCTCGCCCTCTGTTTCGCGCCCTCTGTTTCAGTCCCTCTGTTTCAGACCCTCTGTTTCTCGCCCTCTGTTTCTCGCCCTCTGTTTCAGACCCTCTGTTTCAGACCCTCTGTTTCAGACCCTCTGTTTCTCGCCCTCTGTTTCGCGCCCTCTGTTTCTCGCCCTCTGTTTCAGACCCTCTGTTTCTCGCCCTCTGTTTCTTGCGCTCTGTTTCAGACCCTCTGTTTCAGACCCTCTGTTTCTCGCCCTCTGTTTCGCGCCCTCTGTTTCTCGCCCTCTGTTTCAGACCCTCTGTTTCTCGCCCTCTGTTTCGCGCCCACTGTTTCGCACCCTCTGTTTCGTGCCCTCTGTTTCAGACCCTCTGTTTCGGCCCCTCTGTTTCTCGCCCGCTGCTTCAGCCCCTCTGTTTCGCGCCCTCTGTTTCAGACCCTCTGTTTCAGACCCTCTGTTTCTCGCCCTCTATTTCAGACCCTCTGTTTCACACCCTCAGTTTCTCGCCCTCTGTTTCTCGCCCTCTGTTTCAGACCCTCTGTTTCTCGCCCTCTGTTTCGCGCCCTCTGTTTCGCGCCCTCTGTTTCGCGCCCTCTGTTTCAGACCCTCTGTTTCAGACCCTCTGTTTCAGACCCTCTGTTTCTCGCCCTCTGTTTCGCGCCCTCTGTTTCAGACCCTCTGTTTCAGACCCTCTGTTTCTCGCCCTCTGTTTCTCGCCCTCTGTTTCAGGCCCTCTGTTTCAGACCCTCTGTTTCTCGCCCTCTGTTTCGCGCCCTCTGTTTCGCACCCTCTGTTTCGCGCCCTCTGTTTCAGACCGTCTGTTTCGGCCCCTCTGTTTCTCGCCCTCTGCTTCGGTCCCTCTGTTTCGCGCCCTCTGTTTCAGACCCTCTGTTTCAGACCCTCTGTTTCTCGCCCTCTGTTTCAGCCCCTCTGTTTCAGACCCTGTGTTTCGCGCCCTCGGTTTCGCGCCCTTTGTTTCGCGCCCTCTGTTTCAGACACTCTGTTTCAGACGCTCTGTTTTAGCCCCTCTGTTTCAGACCCTCTGTTTCTCGCCCTCTGTTTTGCGCCCTCTGTTTCAGACTGTCTGTTTCAGCCCCTCTATTTCAGCCCCTCTGTTTCTCGTCCACTGATTCAGCCCCTCTGTTTCAGCCCCTCTGTTTCTGCCCCACTGTTTCAGCCGCTCTGTTTCAGACCCTCTGTTTCTCGCCCTCTGTTTCGCGCCCTCTGTTTCAGAACCTCTGTTTCAGACCCTCTGTTTCAGACCCTCTGTTTCAGACCCTCTGTTTCTCGCCCTCTGTTTCGGCCCCTCTGTTTCTCGCCCACTGTTTCAGACCCTCTGTTTCGCACTCTCAGTTTCGCGCCCTCTGTTTCAGACCCTCTGTTTCTCGCCCTCTGTTTCGCGCCCTCTGTTTCGCGCCCTCTGTTTCGCGCCCTCTGTTTCAGACCCTCTGTTTCGGCCCCTCTGTTTCTCGCCCTCTGCTTCGGCCCCTCTGTTTCGCGCCCTCTGTTTCGCACCCTCTGTTTCAGACCCTCTGTTTCTCGGCCTCTGTTTCAGCCCCTCTGTTTCAGACCCTCTGTTTCACACCCTCTGTTTCAGACCCTCTGTTTCAGACCCTCTGTTTGTCGCCCTCTGTTTCTCGCCCTCTGTTTCAGACCCTCTGTTTCAGACCCTCTGTTTCTCGCCCTCTGTTTCGCGCCCTCTGTTTCGCGCCCTCTGTTTCGCGCCCTCTGTTTCAGACCCTGTGTTTCGGCCCCTCTGTTTCTCGCCCACTGCTTCGGCCCCTCTGTTTCGCGCCCTCTGTTTCAGACCCTCTGTTTCAGACCCTCTGTTTCTCGCCCTCTGTTTCAGCCCCACTGTTTCAGACCCTCTGTTTTGCGCCCTCTGTTTCAGACCCTCTGTTTCAGCCCCTCTGTTTCAGCCCGTCTCTTTCAGCCCCTCTGTTTCTCGTCCTCTGATTCAGCCCCTCTGTTTCAGACCCTCTGTTTCTGCACCACTGTTTCAGCCCCTCTGTATCAGACCCTCTGTTTCTCGCCCTCTGTTTCGGCCCCTCTGTTTCTCGCCCTCTGTTTCAGACCCTCTGTTTCGCACTCTCCGTTTCGCGCCCTCTGTTTCAGACCCTCTGTTTCTCGCCCTCTGTTTTGCGCCCTCTGTTTCGCGCCCTGTGTTTCGCGCCCTCTGTTTCAGACCCTCTGTTTCGGCCCCTTTGTTTCTCGCCCTCTGCTTCGGCCCCTCTGTTTTGCGCCCTCTGTTTCGCACCCTCTGTTTCTCGCCCTCTGTTTCAGAACCTCTGTTTCTCGCCCTCTGTTTCAGCCCCTCTGTTTCCGACCCTCCGCTTCTCACCCTGTTTCGCGCCCTCCGTTTCTCGCCCTCTGTTTTAGACCCTCTGTTTCTCGCCCTCTGTTTCTCGCCCTCTGTTTCAGCCCCTCTGTTACAGACCCGCTGTTTCTCGCCCTCTGTTTCGCGCCATCTGTTTCTCGCCCTCTGTTTCACACCCTCTGTTTCAGACCCTCTGTTTCTCGCCCTCTGAACGCTCCCTCTGTTTCAGACCCTCTTTTTTAGACCCTCTGTTTCTCGCCCTCTGTTTCTCGCCCTCTGTTTCTCACCCTCTGTTTCAGACCCTCTGTTTCAGACCCTCAGTTTCTCGCCCTCTGTTTCGCGCCCTCTGTTTCTCGCCCTCTGTTTCAGAACCTCTGTTTCTCGCCCTCTGTTTCAGCCCCTCTGTTTCCGACCCTCCACTTCTCACCCTGTTTCGCGCCCTCCGTTTCGCGCCCTCTGTTTTAGACCCTCTGTTTCTCGCCCTCTGTTTCAGCCCCTCTGTTACATACCCGCTGTTTCTCGCCCTCTGTTTCGCGCCATCTGTTTCTCGCCCTCTGTTTCGGCCCCTCTGTTTCAGACCCTCTGTTTCAGACCCTCTGTTTCAGCCCCTCTGTTTCAGACCCTCTGTTTCAGACCCTCTGTTTCTCGCCCTCTGGTTCTCGCACTCTGTTTCGGCCCCTCTGTTTCTCCCCCTCTGTTTCGGCCCCTCTGTTTCGCGCCCTCTGTTTCAGACCCTCTGTTTCAGACCCTCTGTTTCTTACCCTCTGTTTCGCACCCTCTGTTTCCGCACTCTGTTTCAGATCCTCTGTTTCGGCTCCTCAGTTTCCCGCCCTCTGTTTCGGCCCCTCTGTTTCAGACCCTCTGTTTCAGACCCTCTGTTTCAGACCCTCTGTTTCATACCGTCTGTTTCTCGCCCTCTGTTTCGGCCCCTCTGTTTCTCGCCCTCTGTTTCGGCCCCTCTGTTTTGCGCACTCTGTTTCAGACCCTCTGCTTCAGACCCTCTGTTTCTCGCCCTCTGTTTCGCGCCCTCTGTTTCAGACCGTCTGTTTCAGACCCTCTGTTTCTCGCCCTCTGTTTCTCGCCCTCTGTTTCAGACCCTCTGTTTCAGACCCTCTGTTTCAGACGCTCTGTTTTAGCCCCTCTGTTTCAGACCCTCTGTTTCTCGCCCTCTGTTTCAGCCCCTCTGTTTCAGACCCTGTGTTTCGCGCCCTCGGTTTCGCGCCCTTTGTTTCGCGCCCTCTGTTTCAGACACTCTGTTTCAGACGCTCTGTTTTAGCCCCTCTGTTTCAGACCCTCTGTTTCTCGCCCTCTGTTTTGCGCCCTCTGTTTCAGACTGTCTGTTTCAGCCCCTCTATTTCAGCCCCTCTGTTTCTCGTCCACTGATTCAGCCCCTCTGTTTCAGCCCCTCTGTTTCTGCCCCACTGTTTCAGCCGCTCTGTTTCAGACCCTCTGTTTCTCGCCCTCTGTTTCGCGCCCTCTGTTTCAGAACCTCTGTTTCAGACCCTCTGTTTCAGACCCTCTGTTTCAGACCCTCTGTTTCTCGCCCTCTGTTTCGGCCCCTCTGTTTCTCGCCCACTGTTTCAGACCCTCTGTTTCGCACTCTCAGTTTCGCGCCCTCTGTTTCAGACCCTCTGTTTCTCGCCCTCTGTTTCGCGCCCTCTGTTTCGCGCCCTCTGTTTCGCGCCCTCTGTTTCAGACCCTCTGTTTCGGCCCCTCTGTTTCTCGCCCTCTGCTTCGGCCCCTCTGTTTCGCGCCCTCTGTTTCGCACCCTCTGTTTCAGACCCTCTGTTTCTCGGCCTCTGTTTCAGCCCCTCTGTTTCAGACCCTCTGTTTCACACCCTCTGTTTCAGACCCTCTGTTTCAGACCCTCTGTTTGTCGCCCTCTGTTTCTCGCCCTCTGTTTCAGACCCTCTGTTTCAGACCCTCTGTTTCTCGCCCTCTGTTTCGCGCCCTCTGTTTCGCGCCCTCTGTTTCAGACCCTGTGTTTCGGCCCCTCTGTTTCTCGCCCACTGCTTCGGCCCCTCTGTTTCGCGCCCTCTGTTTCAGACCCTCTGTTTCAGACCCTCTGTTTCTCGCCCTCTGTTTCAGCCCCACTGTTTCAGACCCTCTGTTTCGCGGCCTCTGTTTCGCGCCCTTTGTTTCGCGCCCTCTGTTTCAGACCCTCTGTTTCAGCCCCTCTGTTTCAGCCCGTCTCTTTCAGCCCCTCTGTTTCTCGTCCTCTGATTCAGCCCCTCTGTTTCAGACCCTCTGTTTCTGCACCACTGTTTCAGCCCCTCTGTATCAGACCCTCTGTTTCTCGCCCTCTGTTTCGGCCCCTCTGTTTCTCGCCCTCTGTTTCAGACCCTCTGTTTTGCACTCTCCGTTTCGCGCCCTCTGTTTCAGACCCTCTGTTTCTCGCCCTCTGTTTTGCGCCCTCTGTTTCGCGCCCTGTGTTTCGCGCCCTCTGTTTCAGACCCTCTGTTTCGGCCCCTTTGTTTCTCGCCCTCTGCTTCGGCCCCTCTGTTTTGCGCCCTCTGTTTCGCACCCTCTGTTTCTCGCCCTCTGTTTCAGAACCTCTGTTTCTCGCCCTCTGTTTCAGCCCCTCTGTTTCCGACCCTCCGCTTCTCACCCTGTTTCGCGCCCTCCGTTTCTCGCCCTCTGTTTTAGACCCTCTGTTTCTCGCCCTCTGTTTCTCGCCCTCTGTTTCAGCCCCTCTGTTACAGACCCGCTGTTTCTCGCCCTCTGTTTCGCGCCATCTGTTTCTCGCCCTCTGTTTCACACCCTCTGTTTCAGACCCTCTGTTTCTCGCCCTCTGAACGCTCCCTCTGTTTCAGACCCTCTTTTTTAGACCCTCTGTTTCTCGCCCTCTGTTTCTCACCCTCTGTTTCAGACCCTCTGTTTCAGACCCTCAGTTTCTCACCCTCTGTTTCGCGCCCTCTGTTTCGCGCCCTCTGTTTCTCGCCCTCTGTTTCAGAACCTCTGTTTCTCGCCCTCTGTTTCAGCCCCTCTGTTTCCGACCCTCCACTTCTCACCCTGTTTCGCGCCCTCCGTTTCGCGCCCTCTGTTTTAGACCCTCTGTTTCTCGCCCTCTGTTTCAGCCCCTCTGTTACAGACCCGCTGTTTCTCGCCCTCTGTTTCGCGCCATCTGTTTCTCGCCCTCTGTTTCGGCCCCTCTGTTTCAGACCCTCTGTTTCAGACCCTCTGTTTCAGCCCCTCTGTTTCAGACCCTCTGTTTCAGACCCTCTGTTTCTCGCCCTCTGGTTCTCGCACTCTGTTTCGGCCCCTCTGTTTCTCCCCCTCTGTTTCGGCCCCTCTGTTTCGCGCCCTCTGTTTCAGACCCTCTGTTTCAGACCCTCTGTTTCTTACCCTCTGTTTCGCACCCTCTGTTTCCGCACTCTGTTTCAGATCCTCTGTTTCGGCTCCTCAGTTTCCCACCCTCTGTTTCGGCCCCTCTATTTCAGACCCTCTGTTTCAGACCCTCTGTTTCAGACCCTCTGTTTCATACCGTCTGTTTCTCGCCCTCTGTTTCGGCCCCTCTGTTTCTCGCCCTCTGTTTCAGCCCCTCTGTTTTGCGCCCTCTGTTTCAGACCCTCTGCTTCAGACCCTCTGTTTCTCGCCCTCTGTTTCGCGCCCTCTGTTTCAGACCCTCTGTTTCAGACCCTCTGTTTCTCGCCCTCTGTTTCGCGCCCTCTGTTTCGCGCCCTCTGTTTCAGACCCTGTGTTTCGGCCCCTCTGTTTCTCGCCCACTGCTTCGGCCCCTCTGTTTCGCGCCCTCTGTTTCAGACCCTCTGTTTCAGACCCTCTGTTTCTCGCCCTCTGTTTCAGCCCCACTGTTTCAGACCCTCTGTTTCGCGGCCTCTGTTTCGCGCCCTTTGTTTCGCGCCCTCTGTTTCAGACCCTCTGTTTCAGCCCCTCTGTTTCAGCCCGTCTCTTTCAGCCCCTCTGTTTCTCGTCCTCTGATTCAGCCCCTCTGTTTCAGACCCTCTGTTTCTGCACCACTGTTTCAGCCCCTCTGTATCAGACCCTCTGTTTCTCGCCCTCAGTTTCGGCCCCTCTGTTTCTCGCCCTCTGTTTCAGACCCTCTGTTTTGCACTCTCCGTTTCGCGCCCTCTGTTTCAGACCCTCTGTTTCTCGCCCTCTGTTTTGCGCCCTCTGTTTCGCGCCCTGTGTTTCGCGCCCTCTGTTTCAGACCCTCTGTTTCGGCCCCTTTGTTTCTCGCCCTCTGCTTCGGCCCCTCTGTTTTGCGCCCTCTGTTTCGCACCCTCTGTTTCTCGCCCTCTGTTTCAGAACCTCTGTTTCTCGCCCTCTGTTTCAGCCCCTCTGTTTCCGACCCTCCGCTTCTCACCCTGTTTCGCGCCCTCCGTTTCTCGCCCTCTGTTTTAGACCCTCTGTTTCTCGCCCTCTGTTTCTCGCCCTCTGTTTCAGCCCCTCTGTTACAGACCCGCTGTTTCTCGCCCTCTGTTTCGCGCCATCTGTTTCTCGCCCTCTGTTTCACACCCTCTGTTTCAGACCCTCTGTTTCTCGCCCTCTGAACGCTCCCTCTGTTTCAGACCCTCTTTTTTAGACCCTCTGTTTCTCGCCCTCTGTTTCTCACCCTCTGTTTCAGACCCTCTGTTTCAGACCCTCAGTTTCTCACCCTCTGTTTCGCGCCCTCTGTTTCGCGCCCTCTGTTTCTCGCCCTCTGTTTCAGAACCTCTGTTTCTCGCCCTCTGTTTCAGCCCCTCTGTTTCCGACCCTCCACTTCTCACCCTGTTTCGCGCCCTCCGTTTCGCGCCCTCTGTTTTAGACCCTCTGTTTCTCGCCCTCTGTTTCAGCCCCTCTGTTACAGACCCGCTGTTTCTCGCCCTCTGTTTCGCGCCATCTGTTTCTCGCCCTCTGTTTCGGCCCCTCTGTTTCAGACCCTCTGTTTCAGACCCTCTGTTTCAGCCCCTCTGTTTCAGACCCTCTGTTTCAGACCCTCTGTTTCTCGCCCTCTGGTTCTCGCACTCTGTTTCGGCCCCTCTGTTTCTCCCCCTCTGTTTCGGCCCCTCTGTTTCGCGCCCTCTGTTTCAGACCCTCTGTTTCAGACCCTCTGTTTCTTACCCTCTGTTTCGCACCCTCTGTTTCCGCACTCTGTTTCAGATCCTCTGTTTCGGCTCCTCAGTTTCCCACCCTCTGTTTCGGCCCCTCTATTTCAGACCCTCTGTTTCAGACCCTCTGTTTCAGACCCTCTGTTTCATACCGTCTGTTTCTCGCCCTCTGTTTCGGCCCCTCTGTTTCTCGCCCTCTGTTTCAGCCCCTCTGTTTTGCGCCCTCTGTTTCAGACCCTCTGCTTCAGACCCTCTGTTTCTCGCCCTCTGTTTCGCGCCCTCTGTTTCAGACCGTCTGTTTCAGACCCTCTGTTTCTCGCCCTCTGTTTCTCGCCCTCTGTTTCAGACCCTCTGTTTCAGACCCTCTGTTTCAGACCCTCTGTTTCATACGCTCTGTTTCTCGCCCTCTGTTTCGCGCCCTCTGTTTCGCGCCCTCTGTTTCAGACCCTCTGTTTCGGCCCCTCTGTTTCCCACCCTCTGTTTCGGTCCCTCTGTTTCGCGCCCTCTGTTTCGCACCCTCTGTTTCAGACCGTCTGTTTCAGACCCTCTGTTTCTCGCCCTCTGTTTCTCGCCCTCTGTTTCAGACCCTCTGTTTCAGACCTTCTGTTTCAGACCCTCTGTTTCAGACCCTCTGTTTCTCGCCCTCTGTTTCGCGCCCTCTGTTTCGCGCCCTCTGTTTCAGACCCTCTGTTTCAGACCCTCTGTTTCAGACACTCTGTTTCATACGCTCTGTTTCTCGCCCTCTGTTTCGCGCCCTCTGTTTCGCGCCCTCTGTTTCAGACCCTCTGTTTCGGCCCCTCTGTTTCCCACCCTCTGTTTCGGTCCCTCTGTTTCGCGCCCTCTGTTTCGCGCCCTCTGTTTCAGACCCTCTGTTTCAGCCCCTCTGTTTCAGCCCCTCTGTTTCAGCCCCTCTGTTTCAGACCCTCTGTTTCAGACCCTCTGTTTCTCGCCCTCTGTTTCGGCCCCTCTGTTTCTCGCCCTCAATTTCGGCCCCTCTGTTTCGCGCCCTCTGTTTCAGACCCTCTGGTTCAGACACTCTGTTTCTCGCCCTCTGTTTCGCACCCTCTGTTTCGCGCCCTCTGTTTCAGACCCTCTGTTTCGGCCAATCTGTTTCCCGACCTCTGTTTCGCGCCCTCTGTTTCCCGCCCTCTGTTTCAGACCCTCTGTTTCAGACCCTCTGTTTCCCACCCTCTGTTTCGGCCCCTCTGTTTCGCGCCCTCTGTTTCGCGCCCTCTGTTTCAGTCCCTCTGTTTCAGACCCTCTGTTTCTCGCCCTCTGTTTCTCGCCCTCTGTTTCAGACCCTCTGTTTCAGACCCTCTGTTTCAGACCCTCTGTTTCATACCCTCTGTTTCTCGCCCTCTGTTTCGCGCCCTCTGTTTCGCGCCCTCTGTTTCAGACCCTCTGTTTCAGCCCCTCTGTTTCAGCCCCTCTGTTTCAGCCCCTCTGTTTCAGACCCTCTGTTTCACACCGTCTGTTTCTCGCCCTCTGTTTCGGCCCCTCTGTTTCTCGCCCTCAATTTCGGCCCCTCTGTTTCGCGCCCTCTGTTTCAGACCCTCTGTTTCAGACACTCTGTTTCTCGCCCTCTGTTTCGCACCCTCTGTTTCGCGCC
Source organism: Chiloscyllium punctatum (assembly GCF_047496795.1). NCBI lineage: Eukaryota > Metazoa > Chordata > Chondrichthyes > Orectolobiformes > Hemiscylliidae > Chiloscyllium > Chiloscyllium punctatum. The sequence continues at coordinate 56,594,868 of NC_092779.1, read as the reverse complement.
CTCTGTTTCAGACCCTCTGTTTCGGCCAATCTGTTTCCCGACCTCTGTTTCGCGCCCTCTGTTTCCCGCCCTCTGTTTCAGACCCTCTGTTTCAGACCCTCTGTTTCCCACCCTCTGTTTCGGCCCCTCTGTTTCGCGCCCTCTGTTTCGCGCCCTCTGTTTCAGTCCCTCTGTTTCAGACCCTCTGTTTCTCGCCCTCTGTTTCTCGCCCTCTGTATCAGACCCTCTGTTTCAGACCCTCTGTTTCAGACCCTCTGTTTCAGACCCTCTGTTTCTCGCCCTCTGTTATTCGTGCTCTGTTTCTCGCCCTCTGTTTCAGACCCTCTGTTTCAGACCCTCTGTTTCTCGCCCTCTGTATCAGACCCTCTGTTTCAGACCCTCTGTTTCAGCCCCTCTGTTTCAGCCCCTCTGTTTCAGACCCTCTGTTTCAGACCCTCTGTTTCGGACCCTCTGTTTCAGGCCCTCTGTTTCTCGCCCTCTGTTTCTCACCCTCTGTTTCAGACCCTCTGTTTCTCGCCCAATGTTTCGCGCCCTCTGTTTCGCGCCCTCAGTTTCGTGCCCTCTGTTTCAGACCCTCTGTTTCGGCCCCTCTGTTTCTCGCCCTCTGCTTCGGCCCCTCTGTTTCGCGCCCTCTGTTTCAAACCCTCTGTTTCAGACGCTCTGTTTCTCGCCCTCTGTTTCAGACCCTCTGTTTCTGACCCTCTGTTTCAGCCCCTCTGTTTCAGCCCCTCTGTTTCATCCCCTCTGTTTCAGACCCTCTGTTTCAGACCCTCTGTTTCTCGCCCTCTGTTTCGGCCCCTCTGTTTCTCACCCTCTGTTTCGCGCCCTCTGTTCCGCGCCCTCTGTTTCAGACCCACTGTTTCGGCCCCTCTGTTTCCCACCCTCTGTTTCGGTCCCTCTGTTTCGCGCCCTCTGTTTCGCACCCTCTGTTTCAGACCCTCTGTTTCAGACCCTCTGTTTCTCGCCCTCTGTGTCAGACCCTCTGTTTCAGACCCTCTGTTTCTCGCCAACTGTTTCGCGCCCTCTGTTTCGCACCCTCTGTTTCAGACCCTCTGTTTCAGAACCTCTGTTTCTCGCCCACTGTTTCGCGCCCTCTGTTTCGCGCCCTCTGTTTCAGACCGTCTGTTTCAGACACTCTGTTTCTCGCCCTCTGTTTCTCGCCCTCTGTTTCAGACCCTCTGTTTCAGACCCTCTGTTTCATACCCTCTGTTTCTCGCCATCTGTTTCGCGCCCTCTGTTTGGTGCCCTCTGTTTCAGACCCTCTGTTTCAGCCCCTCTGTTTCAGCCCCTCTGTTTCAGCCCCTCTGTTTCAGACCCTCTGTTTCAGACCCTCTGTTTCTCGCCCTCTGTTTCGGCCCCTCTGTTTCTCGCCCTCTATTTCGGCCCCTCTGTTTCGCGCCCTCTGTTTCAGACCCTCTGTTTCTCGCCCTCTGTTTAGGCCACTCTGTTTCTCGCCCTCTATCTCGCCCTCTGTTTTGCCCCCTCTGTTTCGCGCCCTCTGTTTCAGACACTCTGTTTCGGCCAATCTGTTTCCCGCCCTCTGTTTCGCGCCCTCTGTTTCCCGCCCTCTGTTTCAGACCCTCTGTTTCAGACCCTCTGTTTCCCAACCTCTGTTTCGGCCCCTCTGTTTCGCGCCCTCTGTTTCGCGCCCTCTGTTTCAGTCCCTCTGTTTCAGACCCTCTGTTTCTCGCCCTCTGTTTCTCGCCCTCTGTTTCAGACCCTCTGTTTCAGACCCTCTGTTTCTCGCCCTCTGTAATTCGCGCTCTGTTTCTCGCCCTCTGTTTCAGACCCTCTGTTTCTCGCCCTCTGTTTCTCGCCCTCTGTATCAGACCCTCTGTTTCAGACCCTCTGTTTCAGACCCTCTGTTTCAGGCCCTCTGTTTCTCGCCCTCTGTTTCTCACCCTCTGTTTCAGACCCTCTGTTTCTCGCCCTCTGTTTCGCGCCCTCTGTTTCGCGCCCTCTGTTTCGTGCCCTCTGTTTCAGACCCTCTGTTTCGGCCCCTCTGTTTCTCGCCCTCTGCTTCGGCCCCTCTGTTTCGCGCCCTCTGTTTCAGACCCTCTGTTTCAGACCCTCTGTTTCTCGCCCTCTGTTTCAGACCCTCTGTTTCTGACCCTCTGTTTCAGACCCTCTGTTTCAGACCCTCTGTTTCTCGCCCTCTGTTTCGCGCCCTCTGTTTCGCGCCCTCTGTTTTGCGCCCTCTGTTTCAGAACCTCTGTTTCGGACCCTCTGTTTCTCGCCCTCTGCTTCGGCCCCTCTGTTTCGCGCAATCTGTTTCAGACCCTCTGTTTCAGAACCTCTGTTTCTCGCCCTCTGTTTCAGACACTCTGTTTCAGACCCTCTGTCTCAGACCCTCTGTTTCAGAACCTCTGTTTCTCGCCCTCTGTTTCGCACCCTCTGTTTCAGACCCTCTGTTTCAGACCCTCTGTTTCTCGTGTCTGTTTTGCGCCCTCTGTTTCAGACCCTCTGTTTCGGCCCCTCTGTTTCCCACCCTCTGTTTCGGTCCCTCTGTTTCGCGCCCTCTGTTTCGCACCCTCTGTTTCAGACCCTCTGTTTCAGACCCTCTGTTTCTCGCCCTCTGTTTCTCGCCCTCTGTTTCAGACCCTCTGTTTCAGACCCTCTGTTTCTCGCCCACTGTTTCGCGCCCTCTGTTTCGCACCCTCTGTTTCAGACCCTCTGTTTCAGACCATCTGTTTCTCGCCCACTGTTTCGCGCCCTCTGTTTCGCGCCCTCTGTTTCAGACCCTCTGTTTCAGACCCTCTGTTTCTCGCCCTCTGTTTCTCGCCCTCTGTTTCACACCCTCTGTTTCAGACCCTCTGTTTCAGACCCTCTGTTTCTCGCCCTCTGTTTCGCGCCCTCTGTTTCGCGCCCTCTGTTTCAGACCCTCTGTTTCAGCCCCTCTGTTTCAGCCCCTCTGTTTCAGACCCTCTGTTTCAGACCCTCTGTTTCTCGCCCTCTATTTCGGCCCCTCTGTTTCGCGCCCTCTGTTTCAGACCCTCTGTTTCAGACACTCTGTTTCTCGCCCTCTGTTTCGCCCCATCTGTTTCGTGCCCTCTGTTTCAGACCCTCTGTTTCGGCCAATCTGTTTCCCGCCCTCTGTTTCGCGCCTTCTGTTTCCCGCCCTCTGTTTCAGAACCTCTGTTTCAGACCCTCTGTTTCCCACCCTCTGTTTCGGCCCCTCTGTTTCGCGCACTCTGTTTCGCGCCCTCTGTTTCAGTCCCTCTGTTTCAGACCCTCTGTTTCTCGCCCTCTGTTTCTCGCCCTCTGTTTCAGACCCTCTGTTTCAGACCCTCTGTTTCAGACCCTCTGTTTCAGACCCTCTGTTTCTCGCCCTCTGTTATTCGCGCTCTGTTTCTCGCCCTCTGTTTCAGACCCTCTGTTTCTCGCCCTCTGTTTCTCGCCCTCTGTTTCAGACCCTCTGTTTCAGACCCTCTGTTTCTCGCCCTCTGTTTCGCGCCCTCTGTTTCTCGCCCTCTGTTTCAGACCCTCTGTTTCAGACCCTCTGTTTCAGACCCTCTGTTTCTCGCCCTCTGATTCGCGCCCTCTGTTTCTCGCCCTCTGTTTCAGACCCTCTGTTTCTCGCCCTCTGTTTCGCGCCCTCTGTTTCGCGCCCTCTGTTTCGCGCCCTCTGTTTCAGACCCTCTGTTTCGGCCCCTCTGTTTCTCGCCCTCTGCTTCGGCCCCTCTGTTTCAGACCCTCTGTTTCAGAGCCTCTGTTTCAGACCCTCTGTTTCTCGCCCTCTGTTTCGCGCCCTCTGTTTCTCGCCCTCTGTTTCAGACCCTCTGTTTCTCGCCCTCTGTTTCTCGCCCTCTGTTTCAGACCCTCTGTTTCAGACCCTCTGTTTCAGACCCTCTGTTTCTCGCCCTCTGTTTCGCGCCCTCTGTTTCTCGCCCTCTGTTTCAGACCCTCTGTTTCTCGCCCTCTGTTTCGCGCCCACTGTTTCGCGCCCTCTGTTTCGCGCCCTCTGTTTCGGCCCCTCAGTTTCAGACCCTCTGTTTCAGACCCTCTGTTTCAGCCCCTCTGTTTCAGACCCTCTGTTTCAGACCCTCTGTTTCTCGCCCTCTGGTTCTCGCACTCTGTTTCGGCCCCTCTGTTTCTCCCCCTCTGTTTCGGCCCCTCTGTTTCGCGCCCTCTGTTTCAGACCCTCTGTTTCAGACCCTCTGTTTCTTACCCTCTGTTTCGCACCCTCTGTTTCCGCCCTCTGTTTCAGACCCTCTGTTTCGGCTCCTCAGTTTCCCGCCCTCTGTTTCGGCCCCTCTGTTTCAGACCCTCTGTTTCAGACCCTCTGTTTCAGACCCTCTGTTTCAGACCCTCTGTTTCATACCCTCTGTTTCTCGCCCTCTGTTTCGGCCCCTCTGTTTCTCGCCCTCTGTTTCGGCCCCTCTGTTTTGCGCCCTCTGTTTCAGACCCTCTGCTTCAGACCCTCTGTTTCTCGCCCTCTGTTTCGCGCCCTCTGTTTCAGACCGTCTGTTTCAGACCCTCTGTTTCTCGCCCTCTGTTTCTCGCCCTCTGTTTCAGACCCTCTGTTTCAGACCCTCTGTTTCAGACCCTCTGTTTCATACGCTCTGTTTCTCGCCCTCTGTTTCGCGCCCTCTGTTTCGCGCCCTCTGTTTCAGACCCTCTGTTTCAGCCCCTCTGTTTCAACCCCTCTGTTTCAGCCCCTCTGTTTCAGACCCTCTGTTTCAGACCCTCTGTTTCTCGCCCTCTGTTTCGGCCCCTCTGTTTCTCGCCCTCTGTTTCGCGCCCTCTGTTTCGCGCCCTCTGTTTCAGACCCTCTGTTTCGGCCCCTCTGTTTCCCACCCTCTGTTTCGGTCCCTCTGTTTCGCGCCCACTGTTTCGCACCCTCTGTTTCAGACCGTATGTTTCAGACCCTCTGTTTCTCGCCCTCTGTTTCTCGCCCTCTGTTTCAGACCCTCTGTTTCAGACCCTCTGTTTCAGACCCTCTGTTTCATACCCTCTGTTTCTCGCCCTCTGTTCGCGCCCTCTGTTTCGCGCCCTCTGTTTCAGACCCTCTGTTTCAGCCCCTCTGTTTCAGCCCCTCTGTTTCAGCCCCTCTGTTTCAGACCCTCTGTTTCAGACCCTCTGTTTCTCGCTCTTTGTTTCGCGCCCTCTGTTTCGCGCCCTCTGTTTCAGACCCTCTGTTTCAGCCCATCTGTTTCAGCCCCTCTGTTTCAGCCCCTCTGTTTCTCGCCCTTTGTTTCGCGCCCTCTGTTTCGCACCCTCTGTTTCGCGCCCTCTGTTTCAGACCCTCTGTTTCGGCCCCTCTGTTTCTCGCCCTCTGCTTCGGTCCCTCTGTTTCGCGCCCTCTGTTTCAGACCCTCTGTTTCAGACCCTCTGTTTCTCGCCCTCTGTTTCAGCCCCTCTGTTTCAGACCCTGTGTTTCGCGCCCTCGGTTTCGCACCCTTTGTTTCGCTCCCTCTGTTTCAGACCCTCTGTTTCAGCCGCTCTGTTTTAGCCCCTCTGTTTCAGACCCTCTGTTTCTCGCCCTCTGTTTTGCGCCCTCTGTTTCAGACTGTCTGTTTCAGCCCCTCTGTTTCAGCCCCTCTGTTTCTCGTCCTCTGATTCAGCCCCTCTGTTTCAGACCCTCTGTTTCTGCCCCACTGTTTCAGCCGCTCTGTTTCAGACCCTCTGTTTCTCGCCCTCTGTTTCGCGCCCTCTGTTTCAGACCCTCTGTTTCAGACCCTCTGTTTCAGACCCTCTGTTTCTCGCCCTCTGTTTCGGCCCCTCTGTTTCTCGCCCACTGTTTCAGACCCTCTGTTTCGCACTCTCAGTTTCGCGCCCTCTGTTTCAGTCCCTCTGTTTCTCGCCCTCTGTTTCGCGCCCTCTGTTTCGCGCCCTCTGTTTCAGACCCTCTGTTTCGGCCCCTCTGTTTCTCGCCCTCTGCTTCGGCCCCTCTGTTTCGCGCCCTCTGTTTCGCACCCTCTGTTTCAGACCCTCTGTTTCTCGGCCTCTGTTTCAGCCCATCTGTTTCAGACCCTCTGTTTCACACCCCCTGTTTCAGACCCTCTGTTTCAGACCCTCTGTTTGTCGCCCTCTGTTTCTCGCCCTCTGTTTCAGACCCTCTGTTTCAGACCCTCTGTTTCTCGCCCTCTGTTTCGCGCCCTCTGTTTCGCGCCCTCTGTTTCGCGCCCTCGGTTTCAGACCCTGTGTTTCGGCCCCTCTGTTTCTCGCCCTCTGCTTCGGCCCCTCTGTTTCGCGCCCTCTGTTTCAGACCCTCTGTTTCAGACCCTCTGTTTCTCGCCCTCTGTTTCAGCCCCTCTGTTTCAGACCCTCTGTTTCGCGCCCTCTGTTTCGCGCCCTTTGTTTCGCGCCCTCTGTTTCAGACCCTCTGTTTCAGCCCCACTGTTTCAGCCCCTCTGTTTCAGACCCTCTGTTTCTCGCCCTCTGTTTTGCGCCCTCTGTTTCAGACCCTCTGTTTCAGCCCCTCTGTTTCAGCCCGTCTCTTTCAGCCCCTCTGTTTCTCGTCCTCTGATTCAGCCCCTCTGTTTCAGACCCTCTGTTTCTGCACCACTGTTTCAGCCCCTCTGTATCAGACCCTCTGTTTCTCGCCCTCTGTTTCGCGCCCTCTTTTTCGAGCCCTCTGTTTCAGAACCTCTGTTTCAGACCCTCTGTTTCAGACCCTCTGTTTCTCGCCCTCTGTTTCGGCCCCTCTGTTTCTCGCCCTCTGTTTCAGACCCTCTGTTTCGCACTCTCCGTTTCGCGCCCTCTGTTTCAGACCCTCTGTTTCTCGCCCTCTGTTTTGCGCCCTCTGTTTCGCGCCCTGTGTTTCGCGCCCTCTGTTTCAGACCCTCTGTTTCGGCCCTTCTGTTTCTCGCCCTCTGCTTCGGCCCCTCTGTTTTGCGCCCTCTGTTTCGCACCCTCTGTTTCTCGCCCTCTGTTTCAGAACCTCTGTTTCTCGCCCACTGTTTCAGCCCCTCTGTTTCCGACCCTCCGCTTCTCACCCTGTTTCGCGCCCTCCGTTTCTCGCCCTCTGTTTTAGACCCTCTGTTTCTCGCCCTCTGTTTCTCGCCCTCTGTTTCAGCCCCTCTGTTACAGACCCGCTGTTTCTCGCCCTCTGTTTCGCGCCATCTGTTTCTCGCCCTCTGTTTCACACCCTCTGTTTCAGACCCTCTGTTTCTCGCCCTCTGAACGCTCCCTCTGTTTCAGACCCTCTTTTTTAGAACCTCTGTTTCTCGCCCTCTGTTTCTCACCCTCTGTTTCAGACCCTCTGTTTCAGACCCTCCGTTTTTCACCCTCTGTTTCGCGCCCTCTGTTTCGCGCCCTCTGTTTCTCGCCCTCTGTTTCAGAACCTCTGTTTCTCGCCCTCTGTTTCAGCCCCTCTGTTTCCGACCCTCCGCTTCTCACCCTGTTTCGCGCCCTCCGTTTCTCGCCCTCTGTTTTAGACCCTCTGTTTCTCGCCCTCTGTTTCTCGCCCTCTGTTTCAGCCCCTCTGTTACAGACCCGCTGTTTCTCGCCCTCTGTATCGCGCCATCTGTTTCTCGCCCTCTGTTTCGGCCCCTCTGTTTCAGACCCTCTGTTTCAGACCCTCTGTTTCAGCCCCTCTGTTTCAGACCCTCTGTTTCAGACCCTCTGTTTCTCGCCCTCTGGTTCTCGCACTCTGTTTCGGCCCCTCTGTTTCTCCCCCTCTGTTTCGGCCCCTCTGTTTCGCGCCCTCTGTTTCAGACCCTCTGTTTCAGACCCTCTGTTTCTTACCCTCTGTTTCGCACCCTCTGTTTCCGCCCTCTGTTTCAGACCCTCTGTTTCGGCTCCTCAGTTTCCCGCCCTCTGTTTCGGCCCCTCTGTTTCAGACCCTCTGTTTCAGACCCTCTGTTTCAGACCCTCTGTTTCAGACCCTCTGTTTCATACCCTCTGTTTCTCGCCCTCTGTTTCGGCCCCTCTGTTTCTCGCCCTCTCTTTCGGCCCCTCTGTTTTGCGCCCTCTGTTTCAGACCCTCTGCTTCAGACCCTCTGTTTCTCGCCCTCTGTTTCGCGCCCTCTGTTTCAGACCGTCTGTTTCAGACCCTCTGTTTCTCGCCCTCTGTTTCTCGCCCTCTGTTTCAGACCCTCTGTTTCAGACCCTCTGTTTCAGACCCTCTATTTCATACGCTCTGTTTCTCGCCCTCTGTTTCGCGCCCTCTGTTTCGCGCCCTCTGTTTCAGACCCTCTGTTTCAGCCCCTCTGTTTCAACCCCTCTGTTTCAGCCCCTCTGTTTCAGACCCTCTGTTTCAGACCCTCTGTTTCTCGCCCTCTGTTTCGGCCCCTCTGTTTCTCGCCCTCTGTTTCGCGCCCTCTGTTTCGCGCCCTCTGTTTCAGACCCTCTGTTTCGGCCCCTCTGTTTCCCACCCTCTGTTTCGGTCCCTCGGTTTCGCGCCCTCTGTTTCAGACCGTCTGTTTCAGACCCTCTGTTTCTCGCCCTCTGTTTCTCGCCCTCTGTTTCAGACCCTCAGTTTCAGACCCTCTGTTTCAGACCCTCTGTTTCATACCCTCTGTTTCTCGCCCTCTGTTTCGCGCCCTCTGTTTCGCGCCCTCTGTTTCAGACCCTCTGTTTCAGCCCCTCTGTTTCAGCCCCTCTGTTTCAGCCCCTCTGTTTCAGACCCTCTGTTTCAGACCCTCTGTTTCTCGCCCTCTGTTTCGGCCCCTCTGTTTCTCGCCCTCAATTTCGGCCCCTCTGTTTCGCGCCCTCTGTTTCAGACCCTCTGTTTCAGACACTCTGTTTCTCGCCCTCTGTTTCGCCCCCTCTGTTTCGCGCCCTCTGTTTCAGACCCTCTGTTTCGGCCAATCTGTTTCCCGACCTCTGTTTCGCGCCCTCTGTTTCCCGCCCTCTGTTTCAGACCCTCTGTTTCAGACCCTCTGTTTCCCACCCTCTGTTTCGGCCCCTCTGTTTCGCGCCCTCTGTTTCGCGCCCTCTGTTTCAGTCCCGCTGTTTCAGACCCTCTGTTTCTCGCCCTCTGTTTCTCGCCCTCTGTTTCAGACCCTCTGTTTCAGACCCTCTGTTTCAGACCCTCTGTTTCAGACCCTCTGTTTCACACCCTCTGTTATTCGCGCTCTGTTTCTCGCCCTCTGTTTCAGACCCTCTGTTTCTCGCCCTCTGTTTCTCGCCCTCTGTATCAGACCCTCTGTTTCAGACCCTCTGTTTCAGACCCTCTGTTTCAGACCCTCTGTTTCTCGCCCTCTGTTTCAGGCCCTCTGTTTCTCGCCCTCTGTTTCTCACCCTCTGTTTCAGACCCTCTGTTTCACGCCCAATGTTTCGCGCCCTCTGTTTCGCGCCCTCAGTTTCGTGCCCTCTGTTTCAGACCCTCTGTTTCGGCCCCTCTGTTTCTCGCCCTCTGCTTCGGCCCCTCTGTTTCGCGCCCTCTGTTTCAAACCCTCTGCTTCAGACGCTCTGTTTCTCGCCTTCTGTTTCAGACCCTCTGTTTCTGACCCTCTGTTTCAGCCCCTCTGTTTCAGACCCTCTGTTTCAGACCCTCTGTTTCTCGCCCTCTGTTTCGGCCCCTCTGTTTCTCACCCTCTGTTTCGCGCCCTCTGTTTCGCGCCCTCTGTTTCAGACCCTCTGTTTCGGCCCCTCTGTTTCCCACCCTCTGTTTCGGTCCCTCTGTTTCGCGCCCTCTGTTTCGCACCCTCTGTTTCAGACCCTCTGTTTCAGACCCTCTGTTTCTCGCCCTCTGTTTCTCGCCCTCTGTGTCAGACCCTCTGTTTCATACCCTCTGTTTCTCGCCCACTGTTTCGCGCCCTCTGTTTCGCACCCTCTGTTTCAGACCCTCTGTTTCAGACCCACTGTTTCTCGCCCACTGTTTCGCGCCCTCTGTTTTGCGCCCTCTGTTTCAGACCGTCTGTTTCAGACACTCTGTTTCTCGCCCTCTGTTTCTCGCCCTCTGTTTCAGACCCTCTGTTTCAGACCCTCTGTTTCATACCCTCTGTTTCTCGCCATCTGTTTCGCGCCCTCTGTTTCACGCCCTCTGTTTCAAAACCCTCTGTTTCAGCCCCTCTGTTTCAGCCCCTCTGTTTCAGCCCCTCTGTTTCAGACCCTCTCTTTCTCGCCCTCTGTTTCGGCCCCTCTGTTTCTCGCCCTCTATTTCGGCCCCTCTGTTTCGCGCCCTCTGTTTCAGACCCTCTGTTTCAGACACTCTGTTTCTCGCCCTCTGTTTCGCCCCCTCTGTTTCGCGCCCTCTGTTTCAGACACTCTGTTTCGGCCAATCTGTTTCCCGCCCTCTGTTTCCCGCCCTCTGTTTCAGACCCTCTGTTTCAGACCCTCTGTTTCCCACCCTCTGTTTCGGCCCCTCTGTTTCGCGCCCTCTGTTTCGCGCCCTCTGTTTCAGTCCCTCTGTTTCAGACCCTCTGTTTCTCGCCCTCTGTTTCTCGCCCTCTGTTTCAGACCCTCTGTTTCAGACCCTCTGTTTCTCGCCCTCTGTAATTCGCGCTCTGTTTCTCGCCCTCTGTTTCAGACCCTCTGTTTCTCGCCCTCTGTTTCTCGCCCTCTGTATCAGACCCTCTGTTTCAGACCCTCTGTTTCAGACCCTCTGTTTCAGGCCCTCTGTTTCTCGCCCTCTGTTTCTCGCCCTCTGTTTCAGACCCTCTGTTTCTCGCCCTCTGTTTCGCGCCCTCTGTTTCGCGCCCTCTGTTTCGTGCCCTCTGTTTCAGACCCTCTGTTTCGGCCCCTCTGTTTCTCGCCCTCTGCTTCGGCCCCTCTGTTTCGCGCCCTCTGTTTCAGACCATCTGTTTCAGACCCTCTGTTTCTCGCCCTCTGTTTCAGACCCTCTGTTTCTGACCCTCTGTTACAGACCCTCTGTTTCAGACCCTCTGTTTCTCGCCCTCTGTTTCGCGCCCTCTGTTTCGCGCCCTCTGTTTTGCGCCCTCTGTTTCAGACCCTCTGTTTCGGCCCCTCTGTTTCTCGCCCTCTGCTTCGGCCCCTCTGTTTCGCGCAATCTGTTTCAGACCCTCTGTTTCAGAACCTCTGTTTCTCGCCCTCTGTTTCAGACACTCTGTTTCAGACCCTCTGTCTCAGACCCTCTGTTTCAGAACCTCTGTTTCTCGCCCTCTGTTTCGCACCCTCTGTTTCAGACCCTCTGTTTCAGACCCTCTGTTTCTCGGCCTCTGTTTTGCGCCCTCTGTTTCAGACCCTCTGTTTCGGCCCCTCTGTTTCCCACCCTCTGTTTCGGTCCCTCTGTTTCGCGCCCTCTGTTTCGCACCCTCTGTTTCAGACCCTCTGTTTCAGACCCTCTGTTTCTCGCCCTCTGTTTCTCACCCTCTGTTTCAGACCCTCTGTTTCATACCCTCTGTTTCTCGCCCACTGTTTCGCGCCCTCTGTTTCGCACCCTCTGTTTCAGACCCTCTGTTTCAGACCATCTGTTTCTCGCCCACTGTTTCGCGCCCTCTGTTTCGCGCCCTCTGTTTCAGACCGTCTGTTTCAGACCCTCTGTTTCTCGCCCTCTGTTTCTCGCCCTCTGTTTCAGACCCTCTGTTTCAGACCCTCTGTTTCAGACCCTCTGTTTCTCGCCCTCTGTTTCGCGCCCTCTGTTTCGCGCCCTCTGTTTCAGACCCTCTGTTTCAGCCCCTCTGTTTCAGCCCCTCTGTTTCAGCCCCTCTGTTTCAGACCCTCTGTTTCACACCCTCTGTTTCTCGCCCTCTATTTCGGCCCCTCTGTTTCGCGCCCTCTGTTTCAGACCCTCTGTTTCAGACACTCTGTTTCTCGCCCTCTGTTTCGCCCCATCTGTTTCGCGCCCTCTGTTTCAGACCCTCTGTTTCGGCCAATCTGTTTCCCGCCCTCTGTTTCGCGCCTTCTGTTTCCCACCCTCTGTTTCAGAACCTCTGTTTCAGACACTCTGTTTCCCACCCTCTGTTTCGGCCCCTCTGTTTCGCGCCCTCTGTTTCGCGCCCTCTGTTTCAGTCCCTCTGTTTCAGACCCTCTGTTTCTCGCCCTCTGTTTCTCGCCCTCTGTTTCAGACCCTCTGTTTCAGACCCTCTGTTTCAGACCCTCTGTTTCAGACCCTCTGTTTCTCGCCCTCTGTTATTCGCGCTCTGTTTCTCGCCCTCTGTTTCAGACCCTCTGTTTCTCGCCCTCTGTTTCTCGCCCTCTGTATCAGACCCTCTGTTTCAGACCCTCTGTTTCAGACCCTCTGTTTCAGACCCTCTGTTTCTCGCCCTCTGTTTCAGGCCCTCTGTTTCTCGCCCTCTGTTTCTCACCCTCTGTTTCAGACCCTCTGTTTCTCGCCCTCTGTTTCGCGCCCTCTGTTTCGCACCCTCTGTTTCGTGCACTCTGTTTCAGACCCTCTGTTTCGGCCCCTCTGTTTCTCGCCCTCTGCTTCGGCCCCTCTGTTTCGCGCCCTCTGTTTCAGACCCTCTGTTTCTCACCCTCTGTTTCAGACCCTCTGTTTCTGACCCTCTGTTTCAGACCCTCTGTTTCAGACCCTCTGTTTCTCGCCCTCTGTTTCGCGCCCTCTGTTTCGCGCCCTCTGTTTTGCGCCCTCTGTTTCAGACCCTCTGTTTCGGCCACTCTGTTTCTCGCCCTCTGCTTCGGCCCCTCTGTTTCGCACACTCTGTTTCAGACCCTCTGTTTCAGAACCTCTGTTTCTCGCCCTCTGTTTCAGACACTCTGTTTCAGACCCTCTGTTTCATACCCTCTGTTTCTCGCCCTCTGTTTCGCGCCCTCTGTTTCGCGCCCTCTGTTTCAGACCCTCTGTTTCAGCCCCTCTGTTTCTCGCCCTCTGGTTCTCGCACTCTGTTTCGGCCCCTCTGTTTCTCCCCCTCTGTTTCGGCCCCTCTGTTTCGCGCCCTCTGTTTCAGACCCTCTGTTTCAGACCCTCTGTTTCTTACCCTCTGTTTCGCACCCTCTGTTTCCGCCCTCTGTTTCAGACCCTCTGTTTCGGCTCCTCAGTTTCCCGCCCTCTGTTTCGGCCCCTCTGTTTCAGACCCTCTGTTTCAGACCCTCTGTTTCAGACCCTCTGTTTCAGACCCTCTGTTTCATACCCTCTGTTTCTCGCCCTCTGTTTCGGCCCCTCTGTTTCTCGCCCTCTCTTTCGGCCCCTCTGTTTTGCGCCCTCTGTTTCAGACCCTCTGCTTCAGACCCTCTGTTTCTCGCCCTCTGTTTCGCGCCCTCTGTTTCAGACCGTCTGTTTCAGACCCTCTGTTTCTCGCCCTCTGTTTCTCGCCCTCTGTTTCAGACCCTCTGTTTCAGACCCTCTGTTTCAGACCCTCTATTTCATACGCTCTGTTTCTCGCCCTCTGTTTCGCGCCCTCTGTTTCGCGCCCTCTGTTTCAGACCCTCTGTTTCAGCCCCTCTGTTTCAACCCCTCTGTTTCAGCCCCTCTGTTTCAGACCCTCTGTTTCAGACCCTCTGTTTCTCGCCCTCTGTTTCGGCCCCTCTGTTTCTCGCCCTCTGTTTCGCGCCCTCTGTTTCGCGCCCTCTGTTTCAGACCCTCTGTTTCGGCCCCTCTGTTTCCCACCCTCTGTTTCGGTCCCTCGGTTTCGCGCCCTCTGTTTCAGACCGTCTGTTTCAGACCCTCTGTTTCTCGCCCTCTGTTTCTCGCCCTCTGTTTCAGACCCTCAGTTTCAGACCCTCTGTTTCAGACCCTCTGTTTCATACCCTCTGTTTCTCGCCCTCTGTTTCGCGCCCTCTGTTTCGCGCCCTCTGTTTCAGACCCTCTGTTTCAGCCCCTCTGTTTCAGCCCCTCTGTTTCAGCCCCTCTGTTTCAGACCCTCTGTTTCAGACCCTCTGTTTCTCGCCCTCTGTTTCGGCCCCTCTGTTTCTCGCCCTCAATTTCGGCCCCTCTGTTTCGCGCCCTCTGTTTCAGACCCTCTGTTTCAGACACTCTGTTTCTCGCCCTCTGTTTCGCCCCCTCTGTTTCGCGCCCTCTGTTTCAGACCCTCTGTTTCGGCCAATCTGTTTCCCGACCTCTGTTTCGCGCCCTCTGTTTCCCGCCCTCTGTTTCAGACCCTCTGTTTCAGACCCTCTGTTTCCCACCCTCTGTTTCGGCCCCTCTGTTTCGCGCCCTCTGTTTCGCGCCCTCTGTTTCAGTCCCGCTGTTTCAGACCCTCTGTTTCTCGCCCTCTGTTTCTCGCCCTCTGTTTCAGACCCTCTGTTTCAGACCCTCTGTTTCAGACCCTCTGTTTCAGACCCTCTGTTTCACACCCTCTGTTATTCGCGCTCTGTTTCTCGCCCTCTGTTTCAGACCCTCTGTTTCTCGCCCTCTGTTTCTCGCCCTCTGTATCAGACCCTCTGTTTCAGACCCTCTGTTTCAGACCCTCTGTTTCAGACCCTCTGTTTCTCGCCCTCTGTTTCAGGCCCTCTGTTTCTCGCCCTCTGTTTCTCACCCTCTGTTTCAGACCCTCTGTTTCACGCCCAATGTTTCGCGCCCTCTGTTTCGCGCCCTCAGTTTCGTGCCCTCTGTTTCAGACCCTCTGTTTCGGCCCCTCTGTTTCTCGCCCTCTGCTTCGGCCCCTCTGTTTCGCGCCCTCTGTTTCAAACCCTCTGCTTCAGACGCTCTGTTTCTCGCCTTCTGTTTCAGACCCTCTGTTTCTGACCCTCTGTTTCAGCCCCTCTGTTTCAGACCCTCTGTTTCAGACCCTCTGTTTCTCGCCCTCTGTTTCGGCCCCTCTGTTTCTCACCCTCTGTTTCGCGCCCTCTGTTTCGCGCCCTCTGTTTCAGACCCTCTGTTTCGGCCCCTCTGTTTCCCACCCTCTGTTTCGGTCCCTCTGTTTCGCGCCCTCTGTTTCGCACCCTCTGTTTCAGACCCTCTGTTTCAGACCCTCTGTTTCTCGCCCTCTGTTTCTCGCCCTCTGTGTCAGACCCTCTGTTTCATACCCTCTGTTTCTCGCCCACTGTTTCGCGCCCTCTGTTTCGCACCCTCTGTTTCAGACCCTCTGTTTCAGACCCACTGTTTCTCGCCCACTGTTTCGCGCCCTCTGTTTTGCGCCCTCTGTTTCAGACCGTCTGTTTCAGACACTCTGTTTCTCGCCCTCTGTTTCTCGCCCTCTGTTTCAGACCCTCTGTTTCAGACCCTCTGTTTCATACCCTCTGTTTCTCGCCATCTGTTTCGCGCCCTCTGTTTCACGCCCTCTGTTTCAAAACCCTCTGTTTCAGCCCCTCTGTTTCAGCCCCTCTGTTTCAGCCCCTCTGTTTCAGACCCTCTCTTTCTCGCCCTCTGTTTCGGCCCCTCTGTTTCTCGCCCTCTATTTCGGCCCCTCTGTTTCGCGCCCTCTGTTTCAGACCCTCTGTTTCAGACACTCTGTTTCTCGCCCTCTGTTTCGCCCCCTCTGTTTCGCGCCCTCTGTTTCAGACACTCTGTTTCGGCCAATCTGTTTCCCGCCCTCTGTTTCCCGCCCTCTGTTTCAGACCCTCTGTTTCAGACCCTCTGTTTCCCACCCTCTGTTTCGGCCCCTCTGTTTCGCGCCCTCTGTTTCGCGCCCTCTGTTTCAGTCCCTCTGTTTCAGACCCTCTGTTTCTCGCCCTCTGTTTCTCGCCCTCTGTTTCAGACCCTCTGTTTCAGACCCTCTGTTTCTCGCCCTCTGTAATTCGCGCTCTGTTTCTCGCCCTCTGTTTCAGACCCTCTGTTTCTCGCCCTCTGTTTCTCGCCCTCTGTATCAGACCCTCTGTTTCAGACCCTCTGTTTCAGACCCTCTGTTTCAGGCCCTCTGTTTCTCGCCCTCTGTTTCTCGCCCTCTGTTTCAGACCCTCTGTTTCTCGCCCTCTGTTTCGCGCCCTCTGTTTCGCGCCCTCTGTTTCGTGCCCTCTGTTTCAGACCCTCTGTTTCGGCCCCTCTGTTTCTCGCCCTCTGCTTCGGCCCCTCTGTTTCGCGCCCTCTGTTTCAGACCATCTGTTTCAGACCCTCTGTTTCTCGCCCTCTGTTTCAGACCCTCTGTTTCTGACCCTCTGTTACAGACCCTCTGTTTCAGACCCTCTGTTTCTCGCCCTCTGTTTCGCGCCCTCTGTTTCGCGCCCTCTGTTTTGCGCCCTCTGTTTCAGACCCTCTGTTTCGGCCCCTCTGTTTCTCGCCCTCTGCTTCGGCCCCTCTGTTTCGCGCAATCTGTTTCAGACCCTCTGTTTCAGAACCTCTGTTTCTCGCCCTCTGTTTCAGACACTCTGTTTCAGACCCTCTGTCTCAGACCCTCTGTTTCAGAACCTCTGTTTCTCGCCCTCTGTTTCGCACCCTCTGTTTCAGACCCTCTGTTTCAGACCCTCTGTTTCTCGGCCTCTGTTTTGCGCCCTCTGTTTCAGACCCTCTGTTTCGGCCCCTCTGTTTCCCACCCTCTGTTTCGGTCCCTCTGTTTCGCGCCCTCTGTTTCGCACCCTCTGTTTCAGACCCTCTGTTTCAGACCCTCTGTTTCTCGCCCTCTGTTTCTCACCCTCTGTTTCAGACCCTCTGTTTCATACCCTCTGTTTCTCGCCCACTGTTTCGCGCCCTCTGTTTCGCACCCTCTGTTTCAGACCCTCTGTTTCAGACCATCTGTTTCTCGCCCACTGTTTCGCGCCCTCTGTTTCGCGCCCTCTGTTTCAGACCGTCTGTTTCAGACCCTCTGTTTCTCGCCCTCTGTTTCTCGCCCTCTGTTTCAGACCCTCTGTTTCAGACCCTCTGTTTCAGACCCTCTGTTTCTCGCCCTCTGTTTCGCGCCCTCTGTTTCGCGCCCTCTGTTTCAGACCCTCTGTTTCAGCCCCTCTGTTTCAGCCCCTCTGTTTCAGCCCCTCTGTTTCAGACCCTCTGTTTCACACCCTCTGTTTCTCGCCCTCTATTTCGGCCCCTCTGTTTCGCGCCCTCTGTTTCAGACCCTCTGTTTCAGACACTCTGTTTCTCGCCCTCTGTTTCGCCCCATCTGTTTCGCGCCCTCTGTTTCAGACCCTCTGTTTCGGCCAATCTGTTTCCCGCCCTCTGTTTCGCGCCTTCTGTTTCCCACCCTCTGTTTCAGAACCTCTGTTTCAGACACTCTGTTTCCCACCCTCTGTTTCGGCCCCTCTGTTTCGCGCCCTCTGTTTCGCGCCCTCTGTTTCAGTCCCTCTGTTTCAGACCCTCTGTTTCTCGCCCTCTGTTTCTCGCCCTCTGTTTCAGACCCTCTGTTTCAGACCCTCTGTTTCAGACCCTCTGTTTCAGACCCTCTGTTTCTCGCCCTCTGTTATTCGCGCTCTGTTTCTCGCCCTCTGTTTCAGACCCTCTGTTTCTCGCCCTCTGTTTCTCGCCCTCTGTATCAGACCCTCTGTTTCAGACCCTCTGTTTCAGACCCTCTGTTTCAGACCCTCTGTTTCTCGCCCTCTGTTTCAGGCCCTCTGTTTCTCGCCCTCTGTTTCTCACCCTCTGTTTCAGACCCTCTGTTTCTCGCCCTCTGTTTCGCGCCCTCTGTTTCGCACCCTCTGTTTCGTGCACTCTGTTTCAGACCCTCTGTTTCGGCCCCTCTGTTTCTCGCCCTCTGCTTCGGCCCCTCTGTTTCGCGCCCTCTGTTTCAGACCCTCTGTTTCTCACCCTCTGTTTCAGACCCTCTGTTTCTGACCCTCTGTTTCAGACCCTCTGTTTCAGACCCTCTGTTTCTCGCCCTCTGTTTCGCGCCCTCTGTTTCGCGCCCTCTGTTTTGCGCCCTCTGTTTCAGACCCTCTGTTTCGGCCACTCTGTTTCTCGCCCTCTGCTTCGGCCCCTCTGTTTCGCACACTCTGTTTCAGACCCTCTGTTTCAGAACCTCTGTTTCTCGCCCTCTGTTTCAGACACTCTGTTTCAGACCCTCTGTTTCATACCCTCTGTTTCTCGCCCTCTGTTTCGCGCCCTCTGTTTCGCGCCCTCTGTTTCAGACCCTCTGTTTCAGCCCCTCTGTTTCAGCCCCTCTGTTTCAGCCCCTCTGTTTCAGACCCTCTGTTTCAGACCCTCTGTTTCTCGCCCTCTGTTTCGGCCCCTCTGTTTCTCGCCCTCAATTTCGGCCCCTCTGTTTCGCGCCCTCTGTTTCAGACCCTCTGTTTCAGTCCCTCTGTTTCAGACCCTCTGTTTCTCGCCCTCTGTTTCAGACACTCTGTTTCAGACCCTCTGTTTCATACCCTCTGTTTCTCGCCCTCTGTTTCGCGCCCTCTGTTTCGCGCCCTCTGTTTCAGACCCTCTGTTTCAGCCCCTCTGTTTCTCGCCCTCTGCTTCGGCCCCTCTGTTTTGCACACTCTGTTTCAGACCCTCTGTTTCAGAACCTCTGTTTCTCGCCCTCTGTTTCAGACACTCTGTTTCAGACCCTCTGTTTCATACCCTCTGTTTCTCGCCCTCTGTTTCTCGCCCTCTGTTTCGCCCCCTCTGTTTCGCGCCCTCTGTTTCAGACCCTCTGTTTCGGCCAATCTGTTTCCCGACCTCTGTTTCGCGCCCTCTGTTTCCCGCCCTCTGTTTCAGACCCTCTGTTTCAGACCCTCTGTTTCCCACCCTCTGTTTCGGCCCCTCTGTTTCGCGCCCTCTGTTTCGCGCCCTCTGTTTCAGTCCCTCTGTTTCAGACCCTCTGTTTCTCGCCCTCTGTTTCTCGCCCTCTGTTTCAGACCCTCTGTTTCAGACCCTCTGTTTCAGACCCTCTGTTTCAGACCCTCTGTTTCTCGCCCTCTGTTATTCGCGCTCTGTTTCTCGCCCTCTGTTTCAGACACTCTGTTTCTCGCCCTCTGTTTCAGGCCCTCTGTTTCTCGCCCTCTGTTTCTCACCCTCTGTTTCAGACCCTCTGTTTCACGCCCAATGTTTCGCGCCCTCTGTTTCGCGCCCTCAGTTTCGTGCCCTCTGTTTCAGACCCTCTGGTTCAGCCCCTCTGTTTCTCGCCCTCTGCTTCGGCCCCTCTGTTTCGCGCCCTCTGTTTCAAACCCTCTGCTTCAGACGCTCTGTTTCTCGCCTTCTGTTTCAGACCCTCTGTTTCTGACCCTCTGTTTCAGCCCCTCTGTTTCAGACCCTCTGTTTCAGACCCTCTGTTTCTCGCCCTCTGTTTCGGCCCCTCTGTTTCTCACCCTCTGTTTCGCGCCCTCTGTTTCGCGCCCTCTGTTTCAGACCCTCTGTTTCGGTCCCTCTGTTTCGCGCCCTCTGTTTCGCACCCTCTGTTTCAGACCCTCTGTTTCAGACCCTCTGTTTCTCGCCCTCTGTTTCTCGCCCTCTGTGTCAGACCCTCTGTTTCAGACCCTCTGTTTCTCGCCCACTGTTTCGCGCCCTCTGTTTCGCACCCTCTGTTTCAGACCCTCTGTTTCAGACTCTCTGTTTCTCGCCCACTGTTTCGCGCCCTCTGTTTTGCGCCCTCTGTTTCAGACCGTCTGTTTCAGACACTCTGTTTCTCGCCCTCTGTTTCTCGCCCTCTGTTTCAGACCCTCTGTTTCAGACCCTCTGTTTCATACCCTCTGTTTCTCGCCATCTGTTTCGCGCCCTCTGTTTCGCGCCCTCTGTTTCAGACCCTCTGTTTCAGCCCCTCTGTTTCAGCCCCTCTGTTTCAGCCCCTCTGTTTCAGACCCTCTGTTTCTCGCCCTCTGTTTCGGCCCCTCTGTTTCTCGCCCTCTATTTCGGCCCCTCTGTTTCGCGCCCTCTGTTTCAGACACTCTGTTTCTCGCCCTCTGTTTCGCCCCCTCTGTTTCGCGCCCTCTGTTTCAGACACTCTGTTTCGGCCAATCTGTTTCCCGCCCTCTGTTTCCCGCCCTCTGTTTCAGACCCTCTGTTTCAGACCCTCTGTTTCCCACCCTCTGTTTCGGCCCCTCTGTTTCGCGCCCTCTGTTTCGCGCCCTCTGTTTCAGTCCCTCTGTTTCAGACCCTCTGTTTCTCGCCCTCTGTTTCTCGCCCTCTGTTTCAGACCCTCTGTTTCAGACCCTCTGTTTCTCGCCCTCTGTAATTCGCGCTCTGTTTCTCGCCCTCTGTTTCAGACCCTCTGTTTCTCGCCCTCTGTTTCTCGCCCTCTGTATCAGACCCTCTGTTTCAGACCCTCTGTTTCAGACCCTCTGTTTCAGGCCCTCTGTTTCTCGCCCTCTGTTTCTCACCCTCTGTTTCAGACCCTCTGTTTCTCGCCCTCTGTTTCGCGCCCTCTGTTTCGCGCCCTCTGTTTCGTGCCCTCTGTTTCAGACCCTCTGTTTCGGCCCCTCTGTTTCTCGCCCTCTGCTTCGGCCCCTCTGTTTCGCGCCCTCTGTTTCAGACCCTCTGTTTCAGACCCTCTGTTTCTCGCCCTCTGTTTCAGACCCTCTGTTTCTGACCCTCTGTTTCAGACCCTCTGTTTCAGACCCTCTGTTTCTCGCCCTCTGTTTCGCGCCCTCTGTTTCGCGCCCTCTGTTTTGCGCCCTCTGTTTCAGACCCTCTCTTTCGGCCCCTCTGTTTCTCGCCCTCTGCTTCGGCCCCTCTGTTTCGTGCAATCTGTTTCAGACCCTCTGTTTCAGAACCTCTGTTTCTCGCCCTCTGTTTCAGACACTCTGTTTCAGACCCTCTGTCTCAGACTCTCTGTTCCAGAACCTCTGTTTCTCGCCCTCTGTTTCGCACCCTCTGTTTCAGACCCTCTGTTTCATACCCTCTGTTTCTCGCCCTCTGTTTTGCGCACTCTGTTTCAGACCCTCTGTTTCGGCCCCTCTGTTTCCCACCCTCTGTTTCGGTCCCTCTGTTTCGCGCCCTCTGTTTCGCACCCTCTGTTTCAGACCCTCTGTTTCAGACCCTCTGTTTCTCGCCCTCTGTTTCTCGCCCTCTGTTTCAGACCCTCTGTTTCTCGCCCACTGTTTCGCGCCCTCTGTTTCGCACCCTCTGTTTCAGACCCTCTGTTTCAGACCATCTGTTTCTCGCCCACTGTTTCGCGCCCTCTGTTTCGCGCCCTCTGTTTCAGACCGTCTGTTTCAGACCCTCTGTTTCTCGCCCTCTGTTTCTCGCCCTCTGTTTCAGACCCTCTGTTTCAGACCCTCTGTTTCAGACCCTCTGTTTCTCGCCCTCTGTTTCGCGCCCTCTGTTTCGCGCCCTCTGTTTCAGACCCTCTGTTTCAGCCCCTCTGTTTCAGCCCCTCTGTTTCAGCCCCTCTGTTTCAGACCCTCTGTTTCACACCCTCTGTTTCTCGCCCTCTATTTCGGCCCCTCTGTTTCGCGCCCTCTGTTTCAGACCCTCTGTTTCAGACACTCTGTTTCTCGCCCTCTGTTTCGCCCCATCTGTTTCGCGCTCTCTGTTTCAGACCCTCTGTTTCGGCCAATCTGTTTCCCGCCCTCTGTTTCGCGCCTTCTGTTTCCCACCCTCTGTTTCAGAACCTCTGTTTCAGACCCTCTGTTTCCCACCCTCTGTTTCGGCCCCTCTGTTTCGCGCCCTCTGTTTCGCGCCCTCTGTTTCAGTCCCTCTGTTTCAGACCCTCTGTTTCTCGCCCTCTGTTTCTCGCCCTCTGTTTCAGACCCTCTGTTTCAGACCCGCTGTTTCAGACCCTCTGTTTCAGACCCTCTGTTTCTCGCCCTCTGTTATTCGCGCTCTGTTTCTCGCCCTCTGTTTCAGACCCTCTGTTTCTCGCCCTCTGTTTCTCGCCCTCTGTATCAGACCCTGTGTTTCAGACCCTCTGTTTCAGACCCTCTGTTTCAGACCCTCTGTTTCTCGCCCTCTGTTTCAGGCCCTCTGTTTCTCGCCCTCTGTTTCTCACCCTCTGTTTCAGACCCTCTGTTTCTCGCCCTCTGTTTCGCGCCCTCTGTTTCGCACCCTCTGTTTCGTGCCCTCTGTTTCAGACCCTCTGTTTCGGCCCCTCTGTTTCTCGCCCTCTGCTTCGGCCCCTCTGTTTCGCGCCCTCTGTTTCAGACCCTCTGTTTCAGACCCTCTGTTTCTCACCCTCTGTTTCAGACCCTCTGTTTCTGACCCTCTGTTTCAGACCCTCTGTTTCAGACCCTCTGTTTCTCGCCCTCTGTTTCGCGCCCTCTGTTTCGCGCCCTCTGTTTCTCACCCTCTGTATCTCGCCATCTGTTTCAGCCCCTCTGTTTTTCGCACTCTGTTTCAGTCCCTCTGTTTCTCGCCCTCTGTATCAGCCCCTCTGTTTCAGCCCCTCTGTTTCAGCCCCTCTGTTTCAGCTCCTCTGTTTCTCGCCCTCTGTTTCTCGCCCTCTGTTTCAGCCCCTCTGTTTCTCGCCCTTTGTTTCAGCCCCTCTGTTTCGCGCTCTCTGTTTCAGCCCCTCTGATTCTCGCCTTCTGTTTCTGCCCCTCTGTTTCTCGCCCTCTGTTTCAGCCCCTCTGTTTCTCGCCCTCTGTTTCTGCCCCGCTGAATCAGACCCTCTGTTTCTGCCCCTCTGAATCAGCACCTCTGTTTCAGCCCCTCTGTTTCTCACCCTCTGTTTCAGCCCCTCTGTTTCAGCCCCTATGTTTCTCGCCCTCTGTTTCAGCCCCTCTGTTTCTCGCCCTCTGTTTCAGCCCCTCTGATGCAGCCCATCTGTTTCTCGCCGTCTGTTTCTCGCCCTCTGTTTCTCGCCCTTTGTTTCAGCCCCTCTGTTTCGCGCTCTCTGTTTCAGCCCCTCTGTTTCTCACCCTCTGTTTCTGCCCCTTTGTTTCTCACCCTCTGTTTCAGCCCCTCTGTTTCTCGCCCTCTGTTTCAGCCCCGCTGAA
Source organism: Chiloscyllium punctatum (assembly GCF_047496795.1). Classification (NCBI taxonomy): domain Eukaryota; kingdom Metazoa; phylum Chordata; class Chondrichthyes; order Orectolobiformes; family Hemiscylliidae; genus Chiloscyllium; species Chiloscyllium punctatum. Next base: position 56,572,401 of record NC_092779.1, on the reverse strand, counting down.
TCAGACCCTCTGTTTCTGCCCCTCTGAATCAGCCCCTCTGTTTCAGCCCCTCTGTTTCTCACCCTCTGTTTCAGCCCCTCTGTTTCAGCCACTCTGTTTCTCACCCTCTGTTTCAGCCCCTCTGTTTCTCGCCCTCTTTGTCAGCCCCTCAGTTTCAGCCCCTCTGTTTCAGCCCCTCTGTTTCTCGCCCTCTGTTTCAGCCCCTCTGATTCAGCCCCTCTGTTTCAGCCCTTCTGATTCAGCCCCTCTGTTTCAGCCCCTCTGTTTCAGCCCCTTTGTTTCTCGCCCTCTGTTTCTCACCCTCTGTTTCTCGCCGTCTGTTTCAGCCCCTCTGTTTTTCGCACTCTGTTTCAGCCCCTCTGTTTCTCGCCCTCTGTATCAGCACCTCTGTTTCAGCCCCTCTGTTTCAGCCCCTCTGTTTCAGCTCCTCTGTTTCTCGCCCTCTGTTTCTCGCCCTCTGTTTCAGCCCCTCTGTTTCTCGCCCTTTGTTTCAGCCCCTCTGTTTCGCGCTCTCTGTTTCAGCCCCTCTGTTTCTCGCCCTCTGTTTCTGCCCCTCTGTTTCTCGCCCTCTGTTTCAGCCCCTCTGTTTCTCGCCCTCTATTTCAGCCCCGCTAAATCAGACCCTCTTTTTCTGCCACTCTGAATCAGCCCCTCTGTTTCAGCCCCTCTGTTTCTCACCCTCTGTTTCAGCCCCTCAGTTTCAGCCCCTCTGTTTCTCGCCCTCTGTTTCAGCCCCTCTGTTTCTCGCCCTCTGTTTCAGCCCCTCTGATGCAGCCCCTCTGTTTCTCGCCCTCTGTTTCAGCCCCTCTGTTTCTCGCCCTCTGTTTCAGCCCCTCTGTTTCAGCCCCTCTTTTTCAGCCACTCTGTTTCTCACCCTCTGTTTCAGCCCCTGTGTTTCTCGCCCTCTGTTTCAGCCCCTCTGTTTCTCGCCTTCTGTTTCAGCCCCTCTGTTTCTCGCCCTCTGTTTCAGCCCCTGTGTTTCAGCCCCTGTGTTTTAGCCCCTCTGTTTCTCGCCCTCTGTTTCAGCCCCGCTGTTTCTCGCCCTCTGTTTCAGCCCCTCTGTTTCTCGCCCTCTGTTTCAGCCCCTCTGCTTCAGCCCCTCTGTTTCAGTCTCTCTGTTTCTCACCCTCTGTTTCTCCCCCTCTTTTTCAGCCCCTCTGTTTCTCGCCCTCTGTTTCAGCCCCTCTGTTTCTCGCCCTCTGTTTCAGCCCCTCTGTTTCAGCCCCTCTGGTTCAGCCCCTCTGTTTCTCGCCCTCTGTTTCAGCCCCTCTGTTTCTCGCCCTCTGTTTCTCACCCTCTGTTTCTCACCCTCTGTTTCAGCCCCTCTGTTTCAGCCCCTCTGTTTCAGCCCCTCTGATTCAGCCCCTCTGATTCAGCCCCTCTGTTACTCACCCTCTGTTTCAGCCCCTCTGATTCAGCCCCGCTGATTCAGCCCCTCTGATTCGTGCCCCTCTGATTCAGCCCCTCTGATTCAACCCCTCTGTTTCCCGCCCCTCTGTTTCAGCCCCTCTGTTTCTCGCCCTCTGTTTCAGCCCCTCTTTATCTCGCCCTCTGTTTCAGCCCCTCTGTTTCTCGCCCTCTGTTTCAGCCCCTCTTTATCTCGCCCTCTGTTTCAGCCCCTCTGATTCAGCCCCTCTGTTTCAGCCCCGCTGATTCAGACCCTCTGAATCAGCCCCTCTGAATCAGCCCCTCTGATTCAGCCCCTCTGTTTCAGCCCCTATGTTTCAGCCGCTCTGTTTCTCGCCCTCTGTTTCATCCCCTCTGTTTCTCACCCTCTGTTTCAGCCCCTCTGATTCAGCCCCTCAGTTTCTCGCCCTCTGTTTCTCGCCCTCTGTTTCACCCCCTCTGATTCAGCCCCTCTTTTTCTCGCCCTCTGTTTCAGCCCCTCTGTTTCTCGCCCTCTGCTTCAGCCCCTCTGTTTCTCGCACTCTGTTTCAGCCCCTCTGTTTTAGCCCCTCTGTTTCAGCCCCTCTGTTTCAGCCCCAATGTTTCAGCCCCTCTGTTTCTCGCCCTCTTTGTCAGCCAATCAGTTTCAGCCCTTCTGTTTCAGCCCCTCTGTTTCTCACCCTCTGTTTCAGCCCCCCTGATTCAGCCCCTCTGTTTCTTGCCCTCTGTTTCAGCCCCTCTGAATCAGCTCCTCTGTTTCAGCACCTCTGTTTCAGCCCCTCTGTTTCTCGCCCTCTGTTTCTCACCCTCTGTTTCTCGCCCTCTGTTTCAGCCCCTCTGTTTTTCACCCTCTGTTTCAGCCCCTCTGTTTCTCGCCCTCTGTATCAGCCCCTCTGTTTCTCGCCCTCTGTTTCTCGCTCTCTGTTTCAGCCCCTCTGTTTCTCGCCCTTTGTTTCAGCCCCTCTGTTTCGCGCTCATTGTTTCAGCCCCTCTGTTTCAGCCCATCTGTTTCTCGCCCTCTGCTTCAGCCCCGCTGAATCAGACCCTCTGTTTCAGCGCCTCTGAATCAGCCCCTCTGTTTCAGCCCCTCTGTTTCAGCCCCTCTCTTTCTCACCCTCTGTTTCAGCCCCTCTGTTTCTGACCCTCTGTTTCAGCCCCTCTGTTTCAGCCCCTATGTTTCTCGCCTTCTGTTTCAGCCCATCTGTTTCTCGCCCTCTGTTTCTGCCCCTCTGTTTCTCGCCCTCTGTTTCTGCCCCTTTGTTTCTCGCCCTCTGTTACAGCCCCTCTGTTTCTCGCCCTCTGTTTCAGCCCCGCTGAATCAGACCCTCTGTTTCTGCCCCTCTGAATCAGCCCCTCTGTTTCAGCCCCTCTGTTTCTCACCCTCTGTTTCAGCCCCTCTGTTTCAGCCCCTATGTTTCTCGCCCTCTGTTTCAGCCCCTCTGTTTCTCGCCCTCTGTTTCAGCCCCTCTGATGCAGCCCCTCTGTTTCTCGCCCTCTGTTTCAGCCCCTCTGTTTCAGCCCCTCTGTTTCAGCCTCTCTGTTTCTCACCCTCTGTTTCAGCCCCTCTGTTTCTCGCCCTCTTTGTCAGCCCCTCAGTTTCAGCCCCTCTGTTTCAGCCCCTCTGTTTCTCGCCCTCTGTTTCAGCCCCTCTGATTCAGCCCCTCTGTTTCAGCCCTTCTGATTCAGCCCCTCTGTTTCAGCCCCTCTGTTTCAGCCCCTCTGTTTCTCGCCCTCTGTTTCTCACCCTCTGTTTCTCGCCGTCTGTTTCAGCCCCTCTGTTTTTCGCACTCTGTTTCAGCCCCTCTGTTTCTCGCCCTCTGTATCAGCCCCTCTGTTTCAGCCCCTCTGTTTCAGCCCCTCTGTTTCAGCTCCTCTGTTTCTCGCCCTCTGTTTCTCGCCATCTGTTTCAGCCCCTCTGTTTCTCGCCCTTTGTTTCAGCCCCTCTGTTTCGCGCTCTCTGTTTCAGCCCCTCTGTTTCTCGCCCTCTGTTTCTGCCCCTCTGTTTCTCGCCCTCTGATTCAGCCCCTCTGTTTCTCGCCCTCTGTTTCAGCCCCGCTAAATCAGACCCTCTTTTTCTGCCCCTCTGAATCAGCCTCTCTGTTTCAGCCCCTCTGCTTCTCACCCTCTGTTTCAGCCCCTCAGTTTCAGCCCCTCAGTTTCTCGCCCTCTGTTTCAGCCCCTCTGTTTCTCGCCCTCTGTTTCAGCCCCTCTGATGCAGCCCCTCTGTTTCTCGCCCTCTGTTTCAGCCCCTCTGTTTCTCGCCCTCTGTTTCAGCCCATCTGTTTCAGCCCCTCTGTTTCAGCCACTCTGTTTCTCACCCTCTGTTTCAGCCCCTGTGTTTCTCGCCCTCTGTTTCAGCCCCTCTGTTTCTCGCCTTCTGTTTCAGCCCCTCTGTTTCTCGCCCTCTGTTTCAGCCCCTGTGTTTCAGCCCCTGTGTTTTAGCCCCTCTGTTTCTCGCCCTCTGTTTCAGCCCCTCTGTTTCTCGCCCTCTGTTTCAGCCCCTCTGTTTCTCGCCCTCTGTTTCAGCCCCTCTGCTTCAGCCCCTCTGTTTCAGTCTCTCTGTTTCTCACCCTCTGTTTCTCCCCCTCTTTTTCAGCCCCTCTGTTTCTCGCCCTCTGTTTCACCCCCTCTGTTTCTCGCCCTCTGTTTCAGCCCCTCTGTTTCAGCCCCTCTGTTTCAGCCCCTCTGTTTCTCGCCCTCTGTTTCTCACCCTCTGTTTCAGCCCCTCTGTTTCAGCCCCTCTGTTTCAGCCCCTCTGATTCAGCCCCTCTGATTCAGCCCCTCTGTTTCTCGCCCTCTGTTTCAGCCCCTCTGTTTCAGCCCCTCTGTTTCAGCCCCTCTGTTACTCACCCTCTGTTTCAGCCCCTCTGATTCAGCCCCGCTGATTCAGCCCCTCTGATTCGTGCCCCTCTGATTCAGCCCCTCTGATTCAACCCCTCTGTTTCCCGCCCCTCTGTTTCAGCCCCTCTGTTTCTCGCCCTCTGTTTCAGCCCCTCTTTATCTCGCCCTCTGTTTCAGCCCCTCTGTTTCTCGCCCTCTGTTTCAGCCCCTCTTTATCTCGCCCTCTGTTTCAGCCCCTCTGATTCAGCCCCTCTGTTTCAGCCCCGCTGATTCAGACCCTCTGTTTCAGCCCCTCTGAATCAGCCCCTATGTTTCAGCCGCTCTGTTTCTCGCCCTCTGTTTCAGCCCCTCTGTTTCTCACCCTCTGTTTCAGCCCCTCTGTTTCAGCCCCTCAGTTTCTCGCCCTCAGTTTCAGCCCCTCTGTTTCTCGCCCTCTGTTTCACCCCCTCTGATTCAGCCCCTCTTTTTCTCGCCCTCTGTTTCAGCCCCTCTGTTTCTCGCCCTCTGCTTCAGCCCCTCTGTTTCTCGCACTCTGTTTCAGCCCCTCTGTTTTAGCCCCTCTGTTTCAGCCCCTCTGTTTCAGCCCCACTGTTTCAGCCCCTCTGTTTCTCGCCCTCTTTGTCAGCCAATCAGTTTCAGCCCCTCTGTTTCAGCCCCTCTGTTTCTCACCCTCTGTTTCAGCCCCCCTGATTCAGCCCCTCTGTTTCTTGCCCTCTGTTTCAGCCCCTCTGAATCAGCTCCTCTGTTTCAGCACCTCTGTTTCAGCCCCTCTGTTTCTCGCCCTCTGTTTCTCACCCTCTGTTTCTCGCCCTCTGTTTCAGCCCCTCTGTTTTTCTCCCTCTGTTTCAGCCCCTCTGTTTCTCGCCCTCTGTATCAGCCCCTCTGTTTCTCGCCCTCTGTTTCTCGCCCTCTGTTTCAGCCCCTCTGTTTCTCGCCCTTTGTTTCAGCCCCTCTGTTTCGCGCTCATTGTTTCAGCCCCTCTGTTTCAGCCCATCTGTTTCTCGCCCTCTGCTTCAGCCCCGCTGAATCAGACCCTCTGTTTCAGCGCCTCTGAATCAGCCCCTCTGTTTCAGCCCCTCTGTTTCAGCCCCTCTCTTTCTCACCCTCTGTTTCTGCCCCTCTGTTTCTCACCATCTGTTTCAGCCCCTCTGTTTCAGCCCCTATGTTTCTCGCCCTCTGTTTCAGCCCCTCTGTTTCTCGCCTTCTGTTTCTGCCCCTCTGTTTCTCGCCCTCTGTTTCAGCCCCTCTGTTTCTCGCCCTCTGTTTCAGCCCCTCTGTTTCAGCCCCTCTGTTTCAGCCCTTCTGTTTCTCGCCCTCTGTTTCAGCCCCTCTGTTTCACGCCCTCTGTTTCAGCCCCTCTGTTTCTCGCCCTCTGTTTCAGCCCCTCTTTTTCAGGCCCCTCTGTTTCAGCCCCTCTGTTTCAGCCCCTCTGTTTCAGCTCCTGTGTTTCAGCCCCTCTGTTTCAGCCCCTCTGTTTCTCACCCTCTGTTTCAGCCCCTCTGTTTCTCGCCCTCTGTTTCAGACCCTCTGTTTCTCGCCCTCTGTTTCAGCCCCTCTGTTTCTCGCCCTCAGTTTCTCGCCCTCTGTTTCAGACCCTCTGTTTCTCGCCCTCTGTTTCAGCACCTCTGTTTCTCGCCCTCTGTTTCAGCCCCTCTGTTTCAGACCCTCTGTTTCAGCCCCTCTGTTTCTCGCCCTCTGTTTCAGCCCCTCTGTTTCGCGCCCTCTGTTTCTCACCCTCTGTTTCTCGCCGTCTGTTTCAGCCCCTCTGTTTTTCGCACTCTGTTACAGCCCCTCTGTTTCTCGCCCTCTGTATCAGCCCCTCTGTTTCAGCCCCTCTGTTTCAGCCCCTCTGTTTCAGCTCCTCTGTTTCTCGCCCTCTGTTTCTCGCCCTCTGTTTCAGCCCCTCTGTTTCTCGCCCTTTGTTTCAGCCCCTCTGTTTCGCGCTCTCTGTTTCAGCCCCTCTGTTTCTCGCCCTCTGTTTCTGCCCCTCTGTTTCTCGCCCTCTGATTCAGCCCCTCTGTTTCTCGCCCTCTGTTTCAGCCCCGCTAAATCAGACCCTCTTTTTCTGCCCCTCTGAATCAGCCTCTCTGTTTCAGCCCCTCTGCTTCTCACCCTCTGTTTCAGCCCCTCAGTTTCAGCCCCTCTGTTTCTCGCATTCTGTTTCAGCCCCTCTGTTTCTCGCCCTCTGTTTCAGCCCCTCTGATGCAGCCCCTCTGTTTCTCGCCCTCTGTTTCAGCCCCTCTGTTTCTCGCCCTCTGTTTCAGCCCATCTGTTTCAGCCCCTCTGTTTCAGCCACTCTGTTTCTCACCCTCTGTTTCAGCCCCTGTGTTTCTCGCCCTCTGTTTCAGCCCCTCTGTTTCTCGCCTTCTGTTTCAGCCCCTCTGTTTCTCGCCCTCTGTTTCAGCCCCTGTGTTTCAGCCCCTGTGTTTTAGCCCCTCTGTTTCTCGCCCTCTGTTTCAGCCCCTCTGTTTCTCGCCCTCTGTTTCAGCCCCTCTGTTTCTCGCCCTCTGTTTCAGCCCCTCTGCTTCAGCCCCTCTGTTTCAGTCTCTCTGTTTCTCACCCTCTGTTTCTCCCCCTCTTTTTCAGCCCCTCTGTTTCTCGCCCTCTGTTTCACCCCCTCTGTTTCTCGCCCTCTGTTTCAGCCCCTCTGTTTCAGCCCCTCTGTTTCAGCCCCTCTGTTTCTCGCCCTCTGTTTCTCACCCTCTGTTTCAGCCCCTCTGTTTCAGCCCCTCTGTTTCAGCCCCTCTGATTCAGCCCCTCTGATTCAGCCCCTCTGTTTCTCGCCCTCTGTTTCAGCCCCTCTGTTTCAGCCCCTCTGTTTCAGCCCCTCTGTTACTCACCCTCTGTTTCAGCCCCTCTGATTCAGCCCCGCTGATTCAGCCCCTCTGATTCGTGCCCCTCTGATTCAGCCCCTCTGATTCAACCCCTCTGTTTCCCGCCCCTCTGTTTCAGCCCCTCTGTTTCTCGCCCTCTGTTTCAGCCCCTCTTTATCTCGCCCTCTGTTTCAGCCCCTCTGTTTCTCGCCCTCTGTTTCAGCCCCTCTTTATCTCGCCCTCTGTTTCAGCCCCTCTGATTCAGCCCCTCTGTTTCAGCCCCGCTGATTCAGACCCTCTGTTTCAGCCCCTCTGAATCAGCCCCTATGTTTCAGCCGCTCTGTTTCTCGCCCTCTGTTTCAGCCCCTCTGTTTCTCACCCTCTGTTTCAGCCCCTCTGTTTCAGCCCCTCAGTTTCTCGCCCTCTGTTTCAGCCCCTCTGTTTCTCGCCCTCTGTTTCACCCCCTCTGATTCAGCCCCTCTTTTTCTCGCCCTCTGTTTCAGCCCCTCTGTTTCTCGCCCTCTGCTTCAGCCCCTCTGTTTCTCGCACTCTGTTTCAGCCCCTCTGTTTTAGCCCCTCTGTTTCAGCCCCTCTGTTTCAGCCCCACTGTTTCAGCCCCTCTGTTTCTCGCCCTCTTTGTCAGCCAATCAGTTTCAGCCACTCTGTTTCTCACCCTCTGTTTCAGCCCCCCTGATTCAGCCCCTCTGTTTCTTGCCCTCTGTTTCAGCCCCTCTGAATCAGCTCCTCTGTTTCAGCACCTCTGTTTCAGCCCCTCTGTTTCTCGCCCTCTGTTTCTCACCCTCTGTTTCTCGCCCTCTGTTTCAGCCCCTCTGTTTTTCGCCCTCTGTTTCAGCCCCTCTGTTTCTCGCCCTCTGTATCAGCCCCTCTGTTTCTCGCCCTCTGTTTCTCGCCCTCTGTTTCAGCCCCTCTGTTTCTCGCCCTTTGTTTCAGCCCCTCTGTTTCGCGCTCATTGTTTCAGCCCCTCTGTTTCAGCCCATCTGTTTCTCGCCCTCTGCTTCAGCCCCGCTGAATCAGACCCTCTGTTTCAGCGCCTCTGAATCAGCCCCTCTGTTTCAGCCCCTCTGTTTCAGCCCCTCTCTTTCTCACCCTCTGTTTCAGCCCCTCTGTTTCTCACCCTCTGTTTCAGCCCCTCTGTTTCAGCCCCTATGTTTCTCGCCCTCTGTTTCAGCCCCTCTGTTTCTCGCCCTCTGTTTCTGCCCCTCTGTTTCTCGCCCTCTGTTTCAGCCCCTCTGTTTCTCACCCTCTGTTTCAGCCCCTCTGTTTCAGCCCCTCTGTTTCAGCCCTTCTGTTTCTCGCCCTCTGTTTCAGCCCCTCTGTTTCACGCCCTCTGTTTCAGCCCCTCTGTTTCTCGCCCTCTGTTTCAGCCCCTCTTTTTCAGGCCCCTCTGTTTCAGCCCCTCTGTTTCAGCCCCTCTGTTTCAGCTCCTGTGTTTCAGCCCCTCTGTTTCAGCCCCTCTGTTTCTCACCGTCTGTTTCAGCCCCTCTGTTTCTCGCCCTCTGTTTCAGCCCCTCTGTTTCTCGCCCTCTGTTTCAGCCCCTCTGTTTCTCGCCCTCAGTTTCTCGCCCTCTGTTTCAGACCCTCTGTTTCTCGCCCTCTGTTTCAGCCCCTGTTTCTCGCCCTCTGTTTCAGCCCCTCTGTTTCAGACCCTCTGTTTCAGCCCCTCTGTTTCTCGCCCTCTGTTTCAGCCCCTCTGTTTCTCGCCCTCTGTTTCAGCACCTCTGTTTCTCACCCTCTGTTTCAGCCCCCCTGTTTCTCGCCCTCTGTTTCAGCCCCTCTGAATCAGCCCCTCTGTTTCAGCCCCTCTTTTTCAGGCCCCTCTGTTTCAGCCCCTCTGTTTCAGCCCCTCTGTTTCAGCCCCTGTGTTTCAGCCCCTCTGTTTCAGCCCCTCTGTTTCTCGCCCTCTGTTTCAGCCCCGCTGTTTCTCACCCTCTGTTTCAGCCCCTCTGTTTCTCGCCCTCTGTTTCAGCCCCTCTGATTCAGCCCCTCTGTTTCAGCCCTTCTGATTCAGCCCCTCTGTTTCAGCCCCTCTGTTTCAGCCCCTCTGTTTCTCGCCGTCTGAATCAGCCCCTCTGTTTTTCGCACTCTGTTTCAGCCCCTCTGTTTCTCGCCCTCTGTATCAGCCCCTCTGTTTCAGCCCCTCTGTTTCAGCCCCTCTGTTTCAGTCTCTCTGTTTCTCGCCCTCAGTTTCTCGCCCTCTCTTTCAGACCCTCTGTTTCTCGCCCTCTGTTTCAGCCCCTCTGTTTCTCGCCCTCTGTTTCTCGCCCTCTGTTTCAGCCCCTCTTTTCCAGCCCCTCTGTTTCTCGCCCTCTGTTTCACCCCCTCTGTTTCTCGCCCTCTGTTTCAGCACCTCTGTTTCTCACCCTCTGTTTCAGCCCCCCTGTTTCTCGCCCTCTGTTTCAGCCCCCTCTGAATCAGCCCCTCTGTTTCTCGCCCTCTGTTTCTCGCCCTCTGTTTCAGCCCCTCTGTTTCTCGCCCTTTGTTTCAGCCCCTCTGTTTCGCGCTCATTGTTTCAGCCCCTCTGTTTCAGCCCATCTGTTTCTCGCCCTCTGCTTCAGCCCCGCTGAATCAGACCCTCTGTTTCAGCGCCTCTGAATCAGCCCCTCTGTTTCAGCCCCTCTGTTTCAGCCCCTCTCTTTCTCACCCTCTGTTTCTGCCCCTCTGTTTCTCACCATCTGTTTCAGCCCCTCTGTTTCAGCCCCTATGTTTCTCGCCCTCTGTTTCAGCCCCTCTGTTTCTCGCCTTCTGTTTCTGCCCCTCTGTTTCTCGCCCTCTGTTTCAGCCCCTCTGTTTCTCGCCCTCTGTTTCAGCCCCTCTGTTTCAGCCCCTCTGTTTCAGCCCTTCTGTTTCTCGCCCTCTGTTTCAGCCCCTCTGTTTCACGCCCTCTGTTTCAGCCCCTCTGTTTCTCGCCCTCTGTTTCAGCCCCTCTTTTTCAGGCCCCTCTGTTTCAGCCCCTCTGTTTCAGCCCCTCTGTTTCAGCTCCTGTGTTTCAGCCCCTCTGTTTCAGCCCCTCTGTTTCTCACCCTCTGTTTCAGCCCCTCTGTTTCTCGCCCTCTGTTTCAGACCCTCTGTTTCTCGCCCTCTGTTTCAGCCCCTCTGTTTCTCGCCCTCAGTTTCTCGCCCTCTGTTTCAGACCCTCTGTTTCTCGCCCTCTGTTTCAGCACCTCTGTTTCTCGCCCTCTGTTTCAGCCCCTCTGTTTCAGACCCTCTGTTTCAGCCCCTCTGTTTCTCGCCCTCTGTTTCAGCCCCTCTGTTTCAGCCCCTCTGTTTCAGTCTCTCTGTTTCTCGCCCTCAGTTTCTCGCCCTCTGTTTCAGACCCTCTGTTTCTCGCCCTCTGTTTCAGCCCCTCTGTTTCTCGCCCTCTGTTTCTCGCCCTCTGTTTCAGCCCCTCTGTTTCTCGCCATCTGTTTCTGCCCCTCTGTTTCTCGCCCTCTGTTTCAGCCCCATTGTTTCTCGCCCTCTGTTTCAGCCCCGCTGAATCAGACCCTCTGTTTCTGCCCCTCCGGATCAGCCCCTCTGTTTCAGCCCCTCTGTTTCTTGCCCTCTGTTTCAGCCCGTCTGTTTCTCACCCTCTGTTTCAGCCCCTCTGTTTCAGCCCCTATGTTTCTCGCCCTCTGTTTCTGCCCCTCTGTTTCTCGCCCTCTGTTTCAGCCCCTCTGTTTCTCGCCCTCTGTTTCAGCCCCGCTGATTCAGACACTCTGTTTCAGCCCCTCTGAATCAGCCCCTCTGATTCAGCCCCACTGTTTCTTGCCCTCTTTGTCAGCCAATCAGTTTCAGCCCCTCTGTTTCAGCCCCTCTGTTTCTCGCCCTCTGTTTCAGCCCCCCTGATTCAGCCCCTCTGTTTCTCGCCCTCTGTTTCAGCCCCTCTGTTTCTCGCCCTCTGCTTCAGCCCCTCTGTTTCTCGCACTCTGTTTCAGCCCCTCTGTTTTAGCCCCTCTGTTTCAGCCCCTCTGTTTCAGCCCCACTGTTTCAGCCCCTCTGTTTCTTGCCCTCTTTGTCAGCCAATCAGTTTCAGCCCCTCTGTTTCAGCCCCTCTGTTTCTCGCCCTCTGTTTCAGCCCCCCTGATTCAGCCCCTCTGTTTCTTGCCCTCTGTTTCAGCCCCTCTGTTTCAGCCCCACTGTTTCAGCCCCTCTGTTTCTTGCCCTCTTTGTCAGCCAATCAGTTTCAGCCCCTCTGTTTCAGCCCCTCTGTTTCTCGCCCTCTGTTTCAGCCCCCCTGATTCAGCCCCTCTCTTTCTCGCCCTCTGTTTAGGCCCTCTGTTTCTCACCCTCTGTTTCAGCCCCTCTGTTTCAGCCCCTATGTTTCTCGCCCTCTGTTTCAGCCCCTCTGTTTCAGCCCCTCTGTTTCAGCCCCACTGTTTCAGCCCCTATGTTTCTCACCCTCTGTTTCAGCCCCTCTGTTTCTCGCCCTCTGTTTCAGCCCCTCTGTTTCAGCCCCTATGTTTCTCGCCCTCTGTTTCAGCCCCTCTGTTTCAGCCCCTCTGTTTCAGCCCCTCTGATGCAGCCCCTCTGTTTAGGCCCTCTGTTTCTCACCCTCTGTTTCAGCCCCTCTGTTTCAGCCCCTATGTTTCTCGCCCTCTGTTTCAGCCCCTCTGTTTCAGCCCCTCTGTTTCAGCCCCACTGTTTCAGCCCCTCTGTTTCTCACCCTCTGTTTCAGCCCCTCTGTTTCTCGCCCTCTGTTTCAGCCCCTCTGTTTCAGCCCCTCTGTTTCAGCCCCTCTGTTTCAGCCACTCTGTTTCTTCCCCTTTGTTTCTCGCCCTTTGTTTCAGCCCCGCTGTTTCTCACCCTCTGTTTCAGCCCCTCTGTTTCTCGCCCTCCCTTTCAGCCCCTCTGATTCAGCCCCTCTGTTTCAGCCCTTCTGATTCAGCCCCTCTGTTTCAGCCCCTCTGTTTCAGCCCCTCTGTTTCTCGCCCTCTGTTTCTCACCCTCTGTTTCTCGCCGTCTGAATCAGCCCCTCTGTTTTTCGCACTCTGTTTCAGCCCCTCTGTTTCTCGCCCTCTGTATCAGCCCCTCTGTTTCAGCCCCTCTGTTTCAGCCCCTCTGTTTCAGTCTCTCTGTTTCTCGCCCTCAGTTTCTCGCCCTCTGTTTCAGACCCTCTGTTTCTCGCCCTCTGTTTCAGCCCCTCTGTTTCTCGCCCTCTGTTTCTCGCCCTCTGTTTCAGCCCCTCTGTTTCAGCCCCTCTGTTTCTCGCCCTCTGTTTCACCCCCTCTGTTTCTCGCCCTCTGTTTCAGCACCTCTGTTTCTCACCCTCTGTTTCAGCCCCCCTGTTTCTCGCCCTCTGTTTCAGCCCCCTCTGAATCAGCCCCTCTGTTTCAGACCCTCTGATTCAGCCCCTCTGTTTCAGCCCCTCTGATTCAGCCCCTCTGTTTCTCGCCCTCTGTTTCAGCCTCTCTGTTTCTGCCCATCTGTTTCAGCCCCTCTGTTTCTCACCCTCTGTTTCAGCCCCTCTGATTCAGCCCCGCTGATTCAGCCCCTCTGTTTTCGGCCCTCTGTTTCAGCCCCTCTGTTTCTCGCCCGCTGTTTGAGCCCTTCTGATTCTCGCCCTCTGTTTCAGCCCCTCTGTTTCAGCCCCTCTGTTTCAGCCCCTCTGATTCAGCCGCTCTGTTTCAGCCCCTCTGATTCAGCCCCTCTGTTTCAGCCCCTCTGTTTCTCACCCTCTATTTCTCACCCTCTGCTTCTCGCCCTCTGTTTCAGCCCCTCTGTTTCTCGCCCTCTGTTTCAGCCCCTCTGTTTCTCGCCCTCTGTTTCAGCCTCTCTGTTTCTGCCCATCTGTTTCAGCCCCTCTGTTTCTCACCCTCAGTTTCAGCCCCTCTGTTTCACCGTCTCTGTTTCTCGCCCTCTGTTTCAGCCCCTCTGATTCAGCCACTCTGTTTCAGCCCCTCTGATTCAGCCCCTGTGTTTCAGCCCCTCTGTTTCAGCCCCTCTGTTTCTCGCCCTCTGTTTCTCACCCTTTGTTTCTCGCCCTCTGTTTCAGCCCCTCTGTTTTTCGCACTCTGTTTCAGCCCCTCTGTTTCAGCCCCTCTGTTTCAGCCCCTCTGTTTCAGCTCCTCTGTTTCTCGCCCACTGTTTCTCGCCCTCTGTTTCTTCCCCTTTGTTTCTCGCCCTTTGTTTCAGCCCCTCTGTTTCGCGCTCTCTGTTTCAGCCCCTCTGTTTCTCGCCATCTGTTTCTGCCCCTCTGTTTCTCGCCCTCTGTTTCAGCCCCATTGTTTCTCGCCCTCTGTTTCAGCCCCGCTGAATCAGACCCTCTGTTTCTGCCCCTCTGAATCAGCCCCTCAGTTTCAGCCCCTCTGTTTCTTGCCCTCTGTTTCAGCCCGTCTGTTTCTCACCCTCTGTTTCAGCCCCTCTGTTTCAGCCCCTATGTTTCTCGCCCTCTGTTTCTGCCCCTCTGTTTCTCGCCCTCTGTTTCAGCCCCTCTGTTTCTCGCCCTCTGTTTCAGCCCCGCTGATTCAGACACTCTGTTTCAGCCCCTCTGAATCAGCCCCTCTGATTCAGCCCCTCTGTTTCTTGCCCTCTTTGTCAGCCAATCAGTTTCAGCCCCTCTGTTTCAGCCCCTCTGTTTCTCGCCCTCTGTTTCAGCCCCCCTGATTCAGCCCCTCTGTTTCTCGCCCTCTGTTTCAGCCCCTCTGTTTCTCGCCCTCTGCTTCAGCCCCTCTGTTTCTCGCACTCTGTTTCAGCCCCTCTGTTTTAGCCCCTCTGTTTCAGCCCCTCTGTTTCAGCCCCACTGTTTCAGCCCCTCTGTTTCTTGCCCTCTTTGTCAGCCAATCAGTTTCAGCCCCTCTGTTTCAGCCCCTCTGTTTCTCGCCCTCTGTTTCAGCCCCCCTGATTCAGCCCCTCTGTTTCTTGCCCTCTGTTTCAGCCCCTCTGAATCAGCTCCTCTGTTTCAGCACCTCTGTTTCAGCCCCTCTGTTTCAGCCCCTCTGTTTCTCGCCCTCTGTTTCTAACCCTCTGTTTCTCGCCCTCTGTTTCAGCCCCTCTGTTTTTCGCCCTCTGTTTCAGCCCCTCTGTTTCTCGCCCTCTGTATCAGCCCATCTGTTTCTCGCCCTCAGTTTCTCGCCCTCTGTTTCAGCCCCTCTGTTTCACGCTCTCTGTTTCAGCCCCTCTGTTTCAGCCCCTCTGTTTCTCGCCCTCTGTTTCTGCCCCTCTGTTTCTCGCCCTCTGTTTCAGCCCCTCTGTTTCTCGCCCTCTGCTTCAGCCCCGCTGAATCAGACCCTCTGTTTCAGCGCCTCTGAATCAGCCCCTCTGTTTCAGCCCCTCTGTTTCAGCCCCTCTCTTTCTCGCCCTCTGTTTAGGCCCTCTGTTTCTCACCCTCTGTTTCAGCCCCTCTGTTTCAGCCCCTATGTTTCTCGCCCTCTGTTTCAGCCCCTCTGTTTCTCGCCCTCTGTTTCAGCCCCTCTGATGCAGCCCCTCTGTTTCTCGCCCTCTGATTCTGCCCTTCTGTTTCTCGCCCTCTGTTTCAGCCCCTCTGTTTCTCGCCCTCTGTTTCAGCCCCTCTGTTTCAGCCCCTCTGTTTCAGCCCCACTGTTTCAGCCCCTCTGTTTCTCACCCTCTGTTTCAGCCCCTCTGTTTCTCGCCCTCTGTTTCAGCCCCTCTGTTTCTCGCCCTCTGTTTCAGCCCCCCTGATTCAGCCCCTCTGTTTCTCGCCCTCTGTTTCAGCCCCTCTGTTTCTCGCCCTCTGCTTCAGCCCCTCTGTTTCTCGCACTCTGTTTCAGCCCCTCTGTTTTAGCCCCTCTGTTTCAGCCCCTCTGTTTCAGCCCCACTGTTTCAGCCCCTCTGTTTCTTGCCCTCTTTGTCAGCCAATCAGTTTCAGCCCCTCTGTTTCAGCCCCTCTGTTTTTCGCCCTCTGTTTCAGCCCCCCTGATTCAGCCCCTCTGTTTCTTGCCCTCTGTTTCAGCCCCTCTGAATCAGCTCCTCTGTTTCAGCACCTCTGTTTCAGCCCCTCTGTTTCAGCCCCTCTGTTTCTCGCCCTCTGTTTCTAACCCTCTGTTTCTCGCCCTCTGTTTCAGCCCCTCTGTTTTTCGCCCTCTGTTTCAGCCCCTCTGTTTCTCGCCCTCTGTATCAGCCCATCTGTTTCTCGCCCTCAGTTTCTCGCCCTCTGTTTCAGCCCCTCTGTTTCGCGCTCTCTGTTTCAGCCCCTCTCTTTCAGCCCCTCTGTTTCTCGCCCTCTGTTTCTGCCCCTCTGTTTCTCGCCCTCTGTTTCAGCCCCTCTGTTTCTCGCCCTCTGCTTCAGCCCCGCTGAATCAGACCCTCTGTTTCAGCGCCTCTGAAACAGCCCCTCTGTTTCAGCCCCTCTGTTTCAGCCCCTCTCTTTCTCGCCCTCTGTTTAGGCCCTCTGTTTCTCACCCTCTGTTTCAGCCCCTCTGTTTCAGCCCCTATGTTTCTCGCCCTCTGTTTCAGCCCCTCTGTTTCTCGCCCTCTGTTTCAGCCCCTCTGATGCAGCCCCTCTGTTTCTCGCCCTCTGATTCTGCCCTTCTGTTTCTCGCCCTCTGTTTCAGCCCCTCTGTTTCTCGCCCTCTGTTTCAGCCCCTCTGTTTCAGCCCCTGTGTTTCAGCCCCTCTGTTTCAGCCCCTCTGTTTCTCGCCCTCTGTTTCAGCCCCTCTGTTTCTCGCCCTCTGTTTCAGCCCCTCTGTTTCAGCCCCTCTGTTTCAGTCTCTCTGTTTCTCGCCCTCAGTTTCTCGCCCTCTGTTTCAGACCCTCTGTTTCTCGCCCTCTGTTTCAGCCCCTCTGTTTCTCGCCCTCTGTTTCAGCCCCTCTGTTTCAGCCCCTCTGTTTCTCGCCCTCTGTTTCAGCCCCTCTATTTCTCGCCCTCTGTTTCAGAACCTCTGTTTCAGCACCTCTGTTTCTCACCCTCTGTTTCAGCCCCCCTGTTTCTCGCCCTCTGTTTCAGCCCCTCTGAATCAGCCCCTCTGTTTCAGCCCCTCTGATTCAGCCCCTCTGATTGAGCCCCTCTGTTTCAGCCCCTCTGTTTCTCGCCCTCTGTTTCAGCCCCTCTGTTTCAGCCCCTCTGTTTCAGCCACTCTGTTTCTCACCCTCTGTTTCAGCCCCTCTGTTTCTCGCCCTGTTTCAGCCACTCTGTTTCTCGCCTTCTGTTTCAGCCCCTCTGTTTCTCGCCCTCTGTTTCAGCCCCTCTTTTCCAACCCCTCTGTTTCAGCCCCTCTGTTTCAGCCCCTCTGTTTCAGCCCCTGTGTTTCAGACCCTCTGTTTCAGCCCCTCTGTTTCTCGCCCTCTGTTTCAGCCCCACTGTTTCTCGCCCTCTGTTTCACCCCTCTGTTTCTCGCCCTCTATTTCAGCCCCTCTGCTTCAGCACCTCTGTTTCAGTCTCCCTGTTTCTCACCCTCTGTTTCTCGCCCCTTTTTCAGCCCCTCTGTTTCTCGCCCTCTGTTTCAGCACCTCTGTTTCTCGCCCACTGTTACAGCCCCTCTGTTTCAGCCCCTCTGTTTCAGCCCCTCTGTTTCTCGCCCTCTGTTTCTCGCCCTCTGTTTCTCGCCCTTTGTTTCAGCCCCTCTGTTTCGCGCTCTCTGTTTCAGCCCCTCTGTTTCTCGCCCTCTGTTTCTGCCCCTTTGTTTCTCGCCCTCTGTTACAGCCCCTCTGTTTCTCGCCCTCTGTTTCAGCCCCGCTGAATCAGACCCTCTGTTTCTGCCCCTCTGAATCAGGCCCTCTGTTTCAGCCCCTCTGTTTCACACCCTCTGTTTCAGCCGCTCTGTTTCAGCCCCTATGTTTCTCGCCCACTGTTTCAGCCCCTCTGTTTCTCGCCCTCTGTTTCAGCCCCTCTGATGCAGCCCCTCTGTTTCTCGCCCTCTGTTTCAGCCCCTCTGTTTCTCGCACTCTGTTTCAGCCCCTCTGTTTCTCGCCCTCTGTTTCAGCCCCTCTGTTTCAGCCCCTCTGTTTCAGCCCCTCTGTTTCAGCCACTCTGTTTCTCACCCTCTGTGTCAGCCCCTCTGTTTCTCGCCCTCTTTGCCAGCCCCTCAGTTTCAGCCCCTCTGTTTCAGCCCCTCTGTTTCTCGCCCTCTGTTTCAGCCCCTCTGTTTCGGCCCCTCTGTTTCAGCTCCTCTGTTTCTCGCCCACTGTTTCTCGCCCTCTGTTTCTTCCCCTTTGTTTCTCGCCCTTTGTTTCAGCCCCTCTGTTTCGCGCTCTCTGTTTCAGCCCCTCTGTTTCTCGCCATCTGTTTCTGCCCCTCTGTTTCTCGCCCTCTGTTTCTGCCCCTCTGTTTCTCGCCCTCTGTTTCAGCCCCACTGTTTCTCGCCCTCTGTTTCAGCCCCGCTGAATCAGACCCTCTGTTTCTGCCCCTCTGAATCAGCCCCTCTGTTTCAGCCCCTCTGTTTCTTGCCCTCTGTTTCAGCCCGTCTGTTTCTCACCCTCTGTTTCAGCCCCTCTGTTTCAGCCCCTATGTTTCTCGCCCTCTGTTTCTTCCCCTCTGTTTCTTGCCCTCTGTTTCAGCCCCGCTGATTCAGACACTCTGTTTCAGCCCCTCTGAATCAGCCCCTCTGATTCAGCCCCTCTGTTTCTTGCCCTCTTTGTCAGCCAATCAGTTTCAGCCCCTCTGTTTCAGCCCCTCTGTTTCTCGCCCTCTGTTTCAGCCCCCCTGATTCAGCCCCTCTGTTTCTCGCCCTCTGTTTCAGCCCCTCTGTTTCTCGCCCTCTGCTTCAGCCCCTCTGTTTCTCGCACTCTGTTTCAGCCCCTCTGTTTTAGCCCCTCTGTTTCAGCCCCTCTGTTTCAGCCCCACTGTTTCAGCCCCTCTGTTTCTTGCCCTCTTTGTCAGCCAATCAGTTTCAGCCCCTCTGTTTCAGCCCCTCTGTTTCTCGCCCTCTGTTTCAGCCCCCCTGATTCAGCCCCTCTGTTTCTTGCCCTCTGTTTCAGCCCCTCTGAATCAGCTCCTCTGTTTCAGCACCTCTGTTTAAGCCCCTCTGTTTCAGCCCCTCTGTTTCTCGCCCTCTGTTTCTAACCCTCTGTTTCTCGCCCTCTGTTTCAGCCCCTCTGTTTTTCGCCCTCTGTTTCAGCCCCTCTGTTTCTCGCCCTCTGTATCAGCCCATCTGTTTCTCGCCCTCAGTTTCTCGCCCTCTGTTTCAGCCCCTCTGTTTCACGCTCTCTGTTTCAGCCCCTCTGTTTCAGCCCCTCTGTTTCTCGCCCTCTGTTTCAGCCCCTCTGTTTCTCGCCCTCTGTTTCAGCCCCTCTGTTTCTCGCCCTCTGCTTCAGCCCCGCTGAATCAGACCCTCTGTTTCAGCGCCTCTGAATCATCCCCTCTGTTTCAGCCCCTCTGTTTCAGCCCCTCTCTTTCTCGCCCTCTGTTTAGGCCCTCTGTTTCTCACCCTCTGTTTCAGCCCCTCTGTTTCAGCCCCTATGTTTCTCGCCCTCTGTTTCAGCCCCTCTGTTTCTCGCCCTCTGTTTCAGCCCCTCTGATGCAGCCCCTCTGTTTCTCGCCCTGTGATTCTGCCCTTCAGTTTCTCGCCCTCTGTTTCAGCCCCTCTGTTTCTCGCCCTCTGTTTCAGCCCCTCTGTTTCAGCCCCTCTGTTTCAGCCCCACTGTTTCAGCCCCTCTGTTTCTCACCCTCTGTTTCAGCCCCTCTGTTTCTCGCCCTCTGTTTCAGCCCCTCTGTTTCTCGCCCTCTGTTTCAGCCCCTCTTTTTCAGCCCCTCTGTTTCAGCCCCTCTGTTTCAGCCCCTCTGTTTCAGCCCCTGTGTTTCAGCCCCTCTGTTTCAGCCCCTCTGTTTCTCGCCCTCTGTTTCAGCCCCTCTGTTTCTCGCCCTCTGTTTCAGCCCCTCTGTTTCAGTCTCTCTGTTTCTCGCCCTCAGTTTCTCGCCCTCTGTTTCAGACCCTCTGTTTCTCGCCCTCTGTTTCAGCCCCTCTGTTTCTCGCCCTCTGTTTCAGCCCCTCTGTTTCAGCCCCTCTGTTTAAGCCCCTCTGTTTCTCGCCCTCTGTTTCAGCCCCTCTATTTCTCGCCCTCTGTTTCAGCACCTCTGTTTCAGCACCTCTGTTTCTCACCCTCTGTTTCAGCCCCCCTGTTTCTCGCCCTCTGTTTCAGCCCCTCTGAATCAGCCCCTCTGTTTCAGCCCCTCTGATTCAGCCCCTCTGATTGAGCCCCTCTGATTCAGCCCCTCTGTTTCTCGCCCTCTGTTTCAGCCTCTCTATTTCAGCCCCTCTGTTTCAGCCCCTCTGTTTCTCACCCTCTGTTTCAGCCCCTCTGTTTCAGCCCCTCTGTTTCTCGCCCTCTGTTTCAGCCCCTCTGTTTCTCGCCCTCTGTTTAAGCCCCTCTGTTTCAGCCCCTCTGTTTCTCGCCCTCTGTTTCTAACCCTCTGTTTCTCGCCCTCTGTTTCAGCCCCTCTGTTTCTCGCCCTCTGTTTCAGCCCCTCTGTTTCAGCCCCTCTGTTTCAGCCCCACTGTTTCAGCCCCTCTGTTTCTCACCCTCTGTTTCAGCCCCTCTGTTTCTCGCCCTCTGTTTCAGCCCCTCTGTTTCTCGCCCTCTGTTTCAGCCCCTCTGTTTCAGCCCCTCTGTTTCAGCCCCACTGTTTCAGCCCCTCTGTTTCTCACCCTCTGTTTCAGCCCCTCTGTTTCTCGCCCTCTGTTTCAGCCCCTCTGTTTCTCGCCCTCTGTTTCAGCTCCTCTTTTTCAGCCCCTCTGTTTCAGCCCCTCTGTTTCAGCCCCTCTGTTTCAGCCCCTGTGTTTCAGCCCCTCTGTTTCAGCCCCTCTGTTTCTCGCCCTCTGTTTCAGCCCCTCTGTTTCTCGCCCTCTGTTTCAGCCCCTCTGTTTCAGTCTCTCTGTTTCTCGCCCTCAGTTTCTCGCCCTCTGTTTCAGACCCTCTGTTTCTCGCCTTCTGTTTCAGCCCCTCTGTTTCTCGCCCTCTGTTTCAGCCCCTCTGTTTCAGCCCCTCTGTTTAAGCCCCTCTGTTTCTCGCCCTCTATTTCAGCCCCGCTATTTCTCGCCCTCTGTTTCAGCACCTCTGTTTCAGCACCTCTGTTTCTCACCCTCTGTTTCAGCCCCCCTGTTTCTCGCCCTCTGTTTCAGCCCCTCTGAATCAGCCCCTCTGTTTCAGCCCCTCTGATTCAGCCCCTCTGATTGAGCCCCTCTGATTCAGCCCCTCTTTTTCTCGCCCTCTGTTTCAGCCTCTCTATTTCAGCCCCTCTGTTTCAGCCCCTCTGTTTCTCACCCTCTGTTTCAGCCCCTCTGTTTCAGCCCCTCTGTTTCTCGCCCTCTGTTTCAGCCCCTCTGTTTCTCGCCCTCTGTTTCAGCCCCTCTGACGCAGCCCCTCTGTTTCTCGCCCTCTGTTTCAGCCCCTCTGTTTCTCGCCCTCTGTTTCAGCCCCTCTGTTTCTCGCCCTCTGTTTCAGTCCCTCTGTTTCAGCCCCTCTGTTTCAGCCCCTCTGTTTCAGCCACTCTGTTTCTCACCCTCTGTTTCAGCCCCTCTGTTTCTCGCCCTGTTTCAGCCACTCTGTTTCTCGCCTTCTGTTTCAGCCCCTCTGTTTCTCGCCCTCTGTTTCAGCCCCTCTTTTCCAGCCCCTCTGTTTCAGCCCCTCTGTTTCAGCCCCTCTGTTTCAGCCCCTGTGTTTCAGCCCCTCTGTTTCAGCCCCTCTGTTTCTCGCCCTCTGTTTCAGCCCCACTGTTTCTCGCCCTCTGTTTCACCCCTCTGTTTCTCGCCCTCTGTTTCAGCCCCTCTGCTTCAGCACCTCTGTTTCTGTCTCCCTGTTTCTCACCCTCTGTTTCTCGCCCCTTTTTCAGCCCCTCTGTTTCTCGCCCTCTGTTTCAGCACCTCTGTTTCTCGCCCACTGTTACAGACCCTCTGTTTCAGCCCCTCTGTTTCAGCCCCTCTGTTTCTCACCCTCTGTTTCTCACCCTCTGTTTCTCGCCCTTTGTTTCAGCCCCTCTGTTTCGCGCTCTCTGTTTCAGCCCCTCTGTTTCTCGCCCTCTGTTTCTGCCCCTTTGTTTCTCGCCCTCTGTTACAGCCCCTCTGTTTCTCGCCCTCTGTTTCAGCCCCGCTGAATCAGACCCTCTGTTTCTGCCCCTCTGAATCAGCCCCTCTGTTTCAGCCCCTCTGTTTCACACCCTCTGTTTCAGCCGCTCTGTTTCAGCCCCTATGTTTCTCGCCCACTGTTTCAGCCCCTCTGTTTCTCGCCCTCTGTTTCAGCCCCTCTGATGCAGCCCCTCTGTTTCTCGCCCTCTGTTTCAGCCCCTCTATTTCTCGCCCTCTGTTTCAGCCCCTCTGTTTCACGCCCTCTGTTTCAGCCCCTCTGTTTCAGCCCCTCTGTTTCAGCCCCTCTGTTTCAGCCACTCTGTTTCTCACCCTCTGTTTCAGCCTCTCTGTTTCTCGCCCTCTTTGCCAGCCCCTCAGTTTCAGCCCCTCTGTTTCAGCCCCTCTGTTTCTCACCCTCTGTTTCAGCCCCTCTGATTTAGCCCCTCTGTTTCAGCCCCTCTGATTCAGCCCCTCTGTTTCAGCCCCTCTGTTTCAGCCCCTCTGTTTCTCGCCCTCTGTTTCTCACCCTCTGTTTCTCGCCGTCTGTTGCAGCCCCTCTGTTTTTCGCACGCTGTTTCAGCCCCTCTGTTTCTCGCCCTCTGTATCAGCCCCTCTGTTTCAGCCCCTCGATTTCAGCCCCTCTGTTTCAGCTCCTCTGTTTCTCGCCCTCTGTTTCTCGCCCTCTGTTTCAGCCCCTCTCTTTCTCACTCACTGTTTCAGCCCCTCTGTTTCGCGCTCTCTGTTTCAGCCCCTCTGTTTCAGCCCCACTGTTTCTCCCCCTCTGTTTCTGCCCCTCTGTTTCTCGCCCTCTGTTTCAGCCCCTCTGTTTCTCACCCTCTGTTTCAGCCCCGCTGATTCAGACACTCTGTTTCAGCCCCTCTGAATCAGCCGCTCTGATTCAGCCCCTCTGTTTCAGCCCCTCTGTTTCAGCCGCTCCGTTTCTCGCCCTCTGTTTCAGCCCCTCTGTTTCTCTCCCTCTGTTTCAGCCCCTCTGTTCCTCGCCCTCTGTTTCAGCCCCTCTGATTCAGCCCCTCTGTTTCTCGCCCTCTGTTTCAGCCCCTCTGTTTCTCGCCCTCTGTTTCAGCCCCTCTGTTTCTCGCCCTCTGATTCAGCCCCTCTGTTTCTCGCCCTCTGTTTCAGCCCCTCTGTTTCTCGCCCTCTGTTTCAGCCCCTCTGTTTCTCGCCCTCTGCTTCAGCCCCTCTGTTTCTCGCCCTCTGTTTCAGCCCCTCTGTTTTAGCCCCTCTGTTTCAGCCCCTCTGTTTCAGCCCCACTGTTTCAGCCCCTCTCTTTCTCGCCCCCTTTGTCAGCCCCTCTGTTTCAGCCCCTCTGTTTCTCGCCCTCTGTTTCAGCCCCCCTGATTCAGCCCCTCTGTTTCTTGCCCTCTGTTTCAGCCCCTCTGAATCAGCTCCTCTGTTTCAGCACCTCTGTTTCAGCCCCTCTGTTTCAGCCCCTCTGTTTCTCGCCCTCTGTTTCTAACCCTCTGAATCAGCTCCTCTGTTTCAGCACCTCTGTTTCAGTCCCTCTGTTTCAGCCCCTCTGTTTCAGCCCCTCTGTTTCAGCCACTCTGTTTCTCACCCTCTGTTTCAGCCCCTCTGTTTCTCGCCCTGTTTCAGCCACTCTGTTTCTCGCCTTCTGTTTCAACCCCTCTGTTTCTCGCCCTCTGTTTCAGCCCCTCTGATTCAGCCCCTCTGTTTCAGCCCCTCTGATTCAGCCCCTCTGTTTCAGCCCCTCTGTTTCAGCCCCTCTGTTTCTCGCCCTCTGTTTCTCACCCTCTGTTTCTCGCCGTCTGTTGCAGCCCCTCTGTTTTTCGCACTCTGTTTCAGCCCCTCTGTTTCTCGCCCTCTGTATCAGCCCCTCTGTGTCAGCCCCTCGATTTCAGCCCCTCTGTTTCAGCTCCTCTGTTTCTCGCCCTCTGTTTCTCGCCCTCTGTTTCAGCCCCTCTCTTTCTCGCCCTCTGTATCAGCCCCTCTGTTTCAGCCCTCTGTTTCTCACCCTCTGTTTCAGCCCCTCTGTTTCTCGCCCTCTGTTTCTCGCCCTCTGTTTCAGCCCCTCTGTTTCTCACTCACTGTTTCAGCCCCTCTGTTTCGCGCTCTCTGTTTCAGCCCCTCTGTTTCAGCCCCTCTGTTTCTCCCCCTCTGTTTCTGCCCCTCTGTTTCTCGCCCTCTGTTTCAGCCCCTCTGTTTCTCGCCCTCTGTTTCCGCACCGCTGATTCAGACACTCTGTTTCAGCCCCTCTGAATCAGCCCCTCTGATTCAGCCCCTCTGTTTCAGCCCCTCTGTTTCAGCCGCTCCGTTTCTCGCCCTCTGTTTCACCCCCTCTGATTCAGCCCCTCTGTTTCTCGCTCTCTGTTTCAGCCCCTCTGTTTCTCGCCCTCTGTTTCACCCCCTCTGATTCAGCCCCTCTGTTTCTCGCCCTCTGTTTCAGCCCCTCTGTTTCTCGCCCTCTGTTTCAGCCCCTCTGTTCCTCGCCCTCTGCTTCAGCCCCTCTGTTTCTCGCCCTCTGTTTCAGCCCCTCTGTTTTAGCCCCTCTGTTTCAGCCCCTCTGTTTCAGCCCCACTGTTTCAGCCCCTCTCTTTCTCGCCCCCTTTGTCAGCCCCTCAGTTTCAGCCCCTCTGTTTCTCGCCCTCTGTTTCAGCCCCTCAGATTCAGCCTCTCTGTTTCAGCCCCTCTGTTTCTCGCCCTCTGTTTCAGACCCCTGATTCAGCCCCTCTGTTTCTTGCCCTCTGTTTCAGCCCCTCTGAATCAGCTCCTCTGTTTCAGCACCTCTGTTTCAGCCCATCTGTTTCAGCCCCTCTGTTTCTCGCCCTCTGTTTCTAACCCTCTGAATCAGCTCCTCTGTTTCAGCACCTCTGTTTCAGTCCCTCTGTTTCAGCCCCTCTGTTTCAGCCCCTCTGTTTCAGCCACTCTGTTTCTCACCCTCTGTTTCAGCCCCTCTGTTTCTCGCCCTGTTTCAGCCACTCTGTTTCTCGCCTTCTGTTTCAGCCCCTCTGTTTCTCGCCCTCTGTTTCAGCCCCTCTTTTCCAGCCCCTCTGTTTCAGCCCCTCTGTTTCAGCCCCTCTGTTTCAGCCCCTGTGTTTCAGCCCCTCTGTTTCAGCCCCTCTGTTTCTCGCCCTCTGTTTCAGCCCCACTGTTTCTCGCCCTCTGTTTCACCCCTCTGTTTCTCGCCCTCTGTTTCAGCCCCTCTGCTTCAGCACCTCTGTTTCAGTCTCCCTGTTTCTCACCCTCTGTTTCTCGCCCCTTTTTCAGCCCCTCTGTTTCTCGCCCTCTGTTTCAGCACCTCTGTTTCTCGCCCACTGTTACAGCCCCTCTGTTTCAGCCCCTCTGTTTCTGCCCCTCTGTTTCTCGCCCTCTGTTTCTCGCCCTCTGTTTCTCGCCCTTTGTTTCAGCCCCTCTGTTTCGCGCTCTCTGTTTCAGCTCCTCTGTTTCTCGCCCTCTGTTTCTGCCCCTTTGTTTCTCGCCCTCTGTTACAGCCCCTCTGTTTCTCGCCCTCTGTTTCAGCCCCGCTGAATCAGACCCTCTGTTTCTGCCCCTCTGAATCAGCCGCTCTGTTTCAGCCCCTCTGTTTCTCGCCCTCTGTTTCAGCCGCTCAGTTTCAGCCCCTCTGTTTCAGCCCCTCTGTTTCTCGCCCTCTGTTTCAGCCCCTCTGATTCAGCCCCTCTGTTTCAGCCCCTCTGATTCAGGCCCTCTGTTTCAGCCCCTCTGTTTCAGCCCCTCTGTTTCTCGCCCTCTGTTTCTCACCCTCTGTTTCTCGCCGTCTGTTGCAGCCCCTCTGTTTTTCGCACTCTGTTTCAACCCTCTGTTTCTCGCCCTCTGTATCAGCCCCTCTGTTTCAGCCCCTCTATTTCAGCCCCTCTGTTTCAGCTCCTCTGTTTCTCTCCCTCCGTTTCTCGCCCTCTGTTTCAGCCCCTCTCTTTCTCGCCCTCTGTATCAGAACCTCTGTTTCAGCCCTCTGTTTCAGCCCCTCTGTTTCAGCCCCTCTGTTTCTCGCCCTCTGTTTCTCGCCCTCTGTTTCAGCCCCTCTGTTTCTCACTCACTGTTTCAGCCCCACTGTTTCGCGCTCTCTGTTTCAGCCTCTCTGTTTCAGCCCCTCTGTTTCTCCCCCTCTGTTTCTGCCCCTCTCTTTCTCGCCCTCTGTTTCAGCCCCTCTGTTTCTCGCCCTCTGTTTCAGCCCCGCTGATTCAGACACTCTGTTTCAGCCCCTCTGAATCAGCCCCTCTGATTCAGCCCCTCTGTTTCAGCCCCTCTGTTTCAGCCGCTCCGTTTCTCGCCCTCTGTTTCAGCCCCTCTGTTTCTCGCCCTCTGTTTCAGCCCCACTGTTTCTCGCCCTCTGTTTCACCCCTCTGTTTCTCGCCCTCTGTTTCAGCCCCTCTGCTTCAGCACCTCTGTTTCAGTCTCCCTGTTTCTCACCCTCTGTTTCTCGCCCCTTTTTCAGCCCCTCTGTTTCTCGCCCTCTGTTTCAGCACCTCTGTTTATCGCCCACTGTTACAGCCCCTCTGTTTCAGCCCCTCTGTTTCAGCCCCTCTGTTTCTCGCCCTCTGTTTCTCGCCCTCTGTTTCTCGCCCTCTGTTTCAGCCCCTCTGTTTCTCGCCCTCTGTTTCAGCCCCTCTGTTTCTCGCCCTCTGCTTCAGCCCTTCTGTTTCTCGCCCTCTGTTTCAGCCCCTCTGTTTTAGCCCCTCTGTATCAGCCCCTCTGTTTCAGCCCCTCTGTTTCAGCCACTCTGTTTCTCACCCTCTGTTTCAGCCCCTCTGTTTCTCGCCCTGTTTCAGCCACTCTGTTTCTCGCCTTCTGTTTCAGCCCCTCTGTTTCTCGCCCTCTGATTCAGCCCCTCTGATTCAGCCCCTCTGTTTCAGCCCCTCTGATTCAGCCCCTCTGTTTCAGCCCCTCTGTTTCAGCCCCTCTGTTTCTCGCCCTCTGTTTCTCACCCTCTGTTTCTCGCCCTCTGTTACAGCCCCTCTGTTTCTCGCCCTCTGTTTCAGCCCCGCTGAATCAGACCCTCTGTTTCTGCCCCTCTGAATCAGCCCCTCTGTTTCAGCCCCTCTGTTTCACACCCTCTGTTTCAGCCGCTCTGTTTCAGCCCCTATGTTTCTCGCCCACTGTTTCAGCCCCTCTGGTTCTCGCCCTCTGTTTCAGCCCCTCTGATGCAGCCTCTCTGTTTCTCGCCCTCTGTTTCAGCCCCTCTATTTCTCGCCCTCTGTTTCAGCCACTCTGTTTCTCGCCCTCTGTTTCAGCCCCTCTGTTTCAGCCCCTCTGTTTCAGCCCCTCTGTTTCAGCCACTCTGTTTCTCACCCTCTGTTTCAGCCCCTCTGTTTCTTGCCCTCTTTGCCAGCCCCTCAGTTTCAGCCCCTCTGTTTCAGCCCCTCTGTTTCTCGCCCTCTGTTTCAGCCCCTCTGATTCAGCCACTCTGTTTCAGCCCCTCTGATTCAGCCCCTCTGTTTCAGCCCCTCTGTTTCAGCCCCTCTGTTTCTCCCCCTTTGTTTCTCACCCTCTGTTTCTCGCCGTCTGTTGCAGCCCCTCTGTTTTTCGCACTCTGTTTCAGCCCCTCTGTTTCTCGCCCTCTGTATCAGCCCCTCTGTTTCAGCCCCTCGATTTCAGCCCCTCTGTTTCAGCTCCTCTGTTTCTCGCCCTCTGTTTCTCGCCCTCTGTTTCAGCCCCTCTCTTTCTCGCCCTCTGTATCAGCCCCTCTGTTTCAGCCCTCTGTTTCAGCCCCTCTGTTTCAGCCCCTCTGTTTCTCGCCCTCTGTTTCTCGCCCTCTGTTTCAGCCCCTCTGTTTCTCACTCACTGTTTCAGCCCCTCTGTTTCGCGCTCAATGTTTCAGCCCCTCTGTTTCAGTCCCTCTGTTTCTCCCCCTCTGTTTCTGCCCCTCTGTTTCGCGCCCTCTGTTTCAGCCCCTCTGTTTCTCACCCTCTGTTTCAGCCCCGCTGATTCAGACACTCTGTTTCAGCCCCTCTGAATCAGCCCCTCTGATTCAGCCCCTCTGTTTCAGCCCCTCTGTTTCAGCCGCTCCGTTTCTCGCCCTCTGTTTCAGCCCCTCTGTTTCTCGCCATCTGTTTCAGCCCTTCTGATTCAGCCCCTCTGTTTCTCGCCCTCTGTTTCAGCCCCTCTGTTTCTCGCCCTCTGTTTCAGCCCCTCTCTTTCTCGCCCCCTTTGTCAGCCCCTCAGTTTCAGCCCCTCTGTTTCTCGCCCTCTGTTTCAGCCCCTCTGATTCAGCCCCTCTGTTTCAGCCCCTCTGTTTCTCGCCCTCTGTTTCAGCCCCCCTGATTCAGCCCCTCTGTTTCTTGCCCTCTGTTTCAGCCCCTCTGAATCAGCTCCTCTGTTTCAGCACCTCTGTTTCAGCCCCTCTGTTTCAGCCCCTCTGTTTCTTGCCCTCTGTTTCAGCCCCTCTGAATCAGCTCCTCTGTTTCAGCACCTCTGTTTCAGCCCCTCTGTTTCAGCCCCTCTGTTTCTCGCCCTCTGTTTCTAAACCTCTGAATCAGCTCCTCTGATTCAGCCCCTCTGTTTCAGCCCCTCTGTTTCAGCCCCTCTGTTTCTCGCCCTCTGTTTCTCACCCTCTGTTTCTCGCCGTCTGTTGCAGCCCCTCTGTTTTTCGCACTCTGTTTCAGCCCCTCTGTTTCTCGCCCTCTGTATCAGCCCCTCTGTTTCAGCCCCTCGATTTCAGCCCCTCTGTTTCAGCTCCTCTGTTTCTCGCCCTCTGTTTCTCGCCCTCTGTTTCAGCCCCTCTCTTTCTCGCCCTCTGTATCAGCCCCTCTGTTTCAGCACTCTGTTTCAGCCCCTCTGTTTCAGCCCCTCTGTTTCTCGCCCTCTGTTTCTCGCCCTCTGTTTCAGCCCCTCTGTTTCTCACTCACTGTTTCAGCCCCTCTGTTTCGCGCTCTCTGTTTCAGCCCCTCTGTTTCAGCCCCTCTGTTTCTCCCCCTCTGTTTCTGCCCCTCTGTTTCTCGCCCTCTGTTTCAGCCTCTCTGTTTCTCGCCCTCTGTTTCAGCCCCGCTGATTCAGACACTCTGTTTCAGCCCCTCTGAATCAGCCCCTCTGATTCAGCCCCTCTGTTTCAGCCCCTCTGTTTCAGCCGCTCCGTTTCTCGCCCTCTGTTTCAGCCCCTCTGTTTCTCGCCCTCTGTTTCAGCCCCTCTGTTTCTCGCCCTCTGTTTCACGCCCTCTGATTCAGCCCCTCTGTTTCTCGCCCTCTGTTTCAGCCCCTCTGTTTCTCGCCCTCTGTTTCAGCCCCTCTGTTCCTCGCCCTCTGCTTCAGCCCCTCTGTTTCTCGCCCTCTGTTTCAGCCCCTCTGTTTTAGCCCCTCTGTTTCAGCCCCTCTGTTTCAGCCCCACTGTTTCAGCCCCTCTCTTTCTCGCCCCCTTTGTCAGCCCCTCAGTTTCAGCCCCTCTGTTTCTCGCCCTCTGTTTCAGCCCCTCTGATTCAGCCCCTCTGTTTCAGCCCCTCTGTTTCTCGCCCTCTGTTTCAGCCCCCCTGATTCAGCCCCTCTGTTTCTTGCCCTCTGTTTCAGCCCCTCTGAATCAGCTCCTCTGTTTCAGCACCTCTGTTTCAGCCCCTCTGTTTCAGCCCCTCTGTGTCTCGCCCTCTGTTTCTAACCCTCTGAATCAGCTCCTCTGTTTCAGCACCTCTGTTTCAGACCCTCTGTTTGAGCCCCTCTGTTTCAGCCCCTCTGTTTCAGCCACTCTGTTTCTCACCCTCTGTTTCAGCCCCTCTGTTTCTCGCCCTGTTTCAGCCACTCTGTTTCTCGCCTTCTGTTTCAGCCCCTCTGTTTCTCGCCCTCTGTTTCAGCCCCTCTTTTCCAGCCCCTCTGTTTCAGCCCCTCTGTTTCAGCCCCTCTGTTTCAGCCCCTGTGTTTCAGCCCCTCTGTTTCAGCCCCTCTGTTTCTCGCCCTCTGTTTCAGCCCCACTGTTTCTCGCCCTCTGTTTCACCCCTCTGTTTCTCGCCCTCTGTTTCAGCCCCTCTGCTTCAGCACCTCTGTTTCAGTCTCCCTGTTTCTCACCCTCTGTTTCTCGCCCCTTTTTCAGCCCCTCTGTTTCTCGCCCTCTGTTTCAGCACCTCTGTTTCTCGCCCACTGTTACAGCCCCTCTGTTTCAGCCCCTCTGTTTCAGCCCCTCTGTTTCTCGCCCTCTGTTTCTCGCCCTCTGTTTCTCGCCCTTTGTTTCAGCCCCTCTGTTTCGCGCTCTCTGTTTCAGCCCCTCTGTTTCTCGCCCTCTGTTTCTGCCCCTTTGTTTCTCGCCCTCTGTTACAGCCCCTCTGTTTCTCGCCCTCTGTTTCAGCCCCGCTGAATCAGACCCTCTGTTTCTGCCCCTCTGAATCAGCCCCTCTGTTTCAGCCCCTCTGTTTCACACCCTCTGTTTCAGCCGCTCTGTTTCAGACCCTATGTTTCTCGCCCACTGTTTCAGCCCCTCTGTTTCTCGCCCTCTGTTTCAGCCCCTCTGATGCAGCCCCTCTGTTTCTCGCCCTCTGTTTCAGCCCCTCTATTTCTCGCCCTCTGTTTCAGCCCCTCTGTTTCTCGCCCTCTGTTTCAGCCCCTCTGTTTCAGCCCCTCTGTTTCAGCCCCTCTGTTTCAGCCACTCTGTTTTTCACCCTCTGTTTCAGCCCCTCTGTTTCTCGCCCTCTTTGCCAGCCCCTCAGTTTCAGCCCCTCTGTTTCAGCCCCTCTGTTTCTCGCCCTCTTTTTCAGCCCCTCTGATTCAGCCCCTCTGTTTCAGCCCCTCTGATTCAGCCCCTCTGTTTCAGCCCCTCTGTTTCAGCCCCTCTGTTTCTCGCCCTCTGTTTCTCACCCTCTGTTTCTCGCCGTCTGTTGCAGCCCCTCTGTTTTTCGCACTCTGTTTCAGCCCCTCTGTTTCTCGCCCTCTGTATAAGCCCCTCTGTTTCAGCCCCTCTAGTTCAGCCCCTCTGTTTCAGCCCCTCTGATTCAGCCCCTCTGTTTCAGCCCCTCTGATTCAGCCCCTCTGTTTCAGCCCCTCTGTTTCAGCCCCTCTGTTTCTCGCCCTCTGTTTCTCACCCTCTGTTTCTCGCCGTCTGTTGCAGCCCCTCTGTTTTTCGCACTCTGTTTCAGCCCCTCTGTTTCTCGCCCTCTGTATCAGCCCCTCTGTTTCAGCCCCTCTATTTCAGCCCCTCTGTTTCAGCTCCTCTGTTTCTCGCCCTCCGTTTCTCGCCCTCTGTTTCAGCCCCTCTCTTTCTCGCCCTCTGTATCAGCCCCTCTGTTTCAGCCCTCTGTTTCAGCCCCTCTGTTTCAGCCCCTCTGTTTCTCGCCCTCTGTTTCTCGCCCTCTGTTTCAGCCCCTCTGTTTCTCACTCACTGTTTCAGCCCCTCTGTTTCGCGCTCTCTGTTTCAGCCCCTCTGTTTCAGCCCCTCTGTTTCTCCCCCTCTGTTTCTGCCCCTCTCTTTCTCGCCCTCTGTTTCAGCCCCTCTGTTTCTGGCCCTCTGTTTCAGCCCCGCTGATTCAGACACTCTGTTTCAGCCCCTCTGAATCAGCCCCTCTGATTCAGCCCCTCTGTTTCAGCCCCTCTGTTTCAGCCGCACCGTTTCTCGCCCTCTGTTTCAGCCCCTCTGTTTCTCGCCCTCTGTTTCAGCCCCTCTTTTTCTCGCCCACTGTTACAGCCCCTCTGTTTCAGCCCCTCTGTTTCTGCCCCTCTGTTTCTCGCCCTCTGTTTCTCGCCCTCTGTTTCTCGCCCTTTGTTTCAGCCCCTCTGTTTCGCGCTCTCTGTTTCAGCCCCTCTGTTTCTCGCCCTCTGTTTCTGCCCCTTTGTTTCTCGCCCTCTGTTACAGCCCCTCTGTTTCTCGCCCTCTGTTTCAGCCCCGCTGAATCAGACCCTCTGTTTCTGCCCCTCTGAATCAGCCCCTCTGTTTCAGCCCCTCTGTTTCACACCCTCTGTTTCAGCCGCTCTGTTTCAGCCCCTATGTTTCTCGCCCACTGTTTCAGCCCCTCTGTTTCTCGCCCTCTGTTTCAGCCCCTCTGATGCAGCCCCTCTGTTTCTCGCCCTCTGTTACAGCCCCTCTATTTCTCGCCCACTGTTTCAGCCCCTCTGTTTCTCGCCCTCTGTTTCAGCCCCTCTGTTTCAGCCCCTCTGTTTCAGCCCCTCTGTTTCAGCCACTCTGTTTTTCACCCTCTGTTTCAGCCCCTCTGTTTCTCGCCCTCTTTGCCAGCCCCTCAGTTTCAGCCCCTCTGTTTCAGCCCCTCTGTTTCTCGCCCTCTGTTTCAGCCCCTCTGATTCAGCCCCTCTGTTTCAGCCCCTCTGATTCAGCCCCTCTGTTTCAGCCCCTCTGTTTCAGCCCCTCTGTTTCTCGCCCTCTGTTTCTCACCCTCTGTTTCTCGCCGTCTGTTGCAGCCCCTCTGTTTTTCGCACTCTGTTTCAGCCCCTCTGTTTCTCGCCCTCTGTATCAGCACCTCTGTTTCAGCCCCTCTAGTTCAGCCCCTCTGTTTCAGCCTCTCTGATTCAGCCCCTCTGTTTCAGCCCCTCTGATTCAGCCCCTCTGTTTCAGCCCCTCTGTTTCAGCCCCTCTGTTTCTCGCCCTCTGTTTCTCACCCTCTGTTTCTCGCCGTCTGTTGCAGCCCCTCTGTTTTTCGCACTCTGTTTCAGCCCCTCTGTTTCTCGCCCTCTGTATCAGCCCCTCTGTTTCAGCCCCTCTATTTCAGCCCCTCTGTTTCAGCTCCTCTGTTTCTCGCCCTCCGTTTCTCGCCCTCTGTTTCAGCCCCTCTCTTTCTCGCCCTCTGTATCAGCCCCTCTGTTTCAGCCCTCTGTTTCAGCCCCTCTGTTTCAGCCCCTCTGTTTCTCGCCCTCTGTTTCTCGCCCTCTGTTTCAGCCCCTCTGTTTCTCACTCACTATTTCAGCCCCTCTGTTTCGCGCTCTCTGTTTCAGCCCCTCTGTTTCAGCCCCTCTGTTTCTCCCCCTCTGTTTCTGCCCCTCTCTTTCTCGCCCTCTGTTTCAGCCCCTCTGTTTCTGGCCCTCTGTTTCAGCCCCGCTGATTCAGACACTCTGTTTCAGCCCCTCTGAATCAGCCCCTCTGATTCAGCCCCTCTGTTTCAGCCCCTCTGTTTCAGCCGCTCCGTTTCTCGGCCTCTGTTTCAGCCCCTCTGTTTCTCGCCCTCTGTTTCAGCCCCTCTGTTTCTCGCCCTCTGTTTCAGCCCCTCTGATTCAGCCCCTCTGTTTCTCGCCCTCTGTTTCAGCCCCTCTGTTTCTCGCCCTCTGTTTCAGCCCCTCTGTTTCTCGCCCTCTGCTTCAGCCCCTCTGTTTCTCGCCCTCTGTTTCAGCCCCTCTGTTTTCGCCCCTCTGTTTCAGCCCCTCTGTTTCAGCCCCACTGTTTCAGCCCCTCTCTTTCTCGCCCCCTTTGTCACAGCCCCTCTGTTTCAGCCCCTCTGTTTCTCGCCCTCTGTTTCAGCCCCCCTGATTCAGCCCCTCTGTTTCTTGCCCTCTGTTTCAGCCCCTCTGAATCAGCTCCTCTGTTTCAGCACCTCTGTTTCAGCCCCTCTGTTTCAGCCCCTCTGTTTCTCGCCCTCTGTTTCTAACCCTCTGTTTCTCGCCCTCTGTTTCAGCCCCTCTGTTTTTCGCCCACTGTTTCAGCCCCTCTGTTTCTCGCACTCTGTATCAGCCCCTCTGTTTCTCGCCCTCAGTTTCTCGCCCTCTGTTTCAGCCCCTCTGTTTCGCGCTCTCTGTTTCAGCCCCTCTGTTTCAGCCCCTCTGTTTCTCGCCCTCTGTTTCTGCCCCTCTGTTTCTCGCCCTCTGTTTCAGCCCCTCTGTTTCTCGCCCTCTGCTTCAGCCCCGCTGAATCAGACCCTCTGTTTCAGCGCCTCTGAATCAGCCCCTCTGTTTCAGCCCCTCTGTTTCAGCCCCTCTCTTTCTCGCCCTCTGTTTAGGCCCTCTGTTTCAGCCCCTCTGTTTCAGCCCCTATGTTTCTCGCCCTCTGTTTCAGCCCCTCTGTTTCTCGCCCTCTGTTTCAGCCCCTCTGATGCAGCCCCTCTGTTTCTCGCCCTCTGATTCTGCCCGTCTGTTTCTCGCCCTCTGTTTCAGCCCCTCTGTTTCTCGCCCTCTGTTTCAGCCCCTCTGTTTCAGCCCCACTGTTTCAGCCCCTATGTTTCTCACCCTCTGTTTCTCGCCCTCTGTTTCAGCCCCTCTGTTTCTCGCCCTCTGTTTCAGCCCCTCTGTTTCTCGCCCTCTGTTTCAGCCCCTCTTTTTCAGCCCCTCTGTTTCAGCCCCTCTGTTTCAGCTCCTCTGTTTCAGCCCCTGTGTTTCAGCCCCTCTGTTTCAGCCCCTCTGTTTCTCACCCTCTGTTTCAGCCCCTCTGTTTCTCGCCCTCTGTTTCAGCCCCTCTGTTTCAGCCCCTCTGTTTCAGTCTCTCTGTTTCTCGCCCTCAGTTTCTCGCCCTCTGTTTCAGACCCTCTGTTTCTCGCCCTCTGTTTCAGACCCTCTGTTTCTCGCCCACTGTTTCAGCCCCTCTGTTTCAGCCCCTCTGTTTAAGCCCCTCTGTTTCTCGCCCTCTGTTTCAGCCCCTCTGTTTCTCGCCCTCTGTTTCAGCACCTCTGTTTCAGCACCTCTGTTTCTCACCCTCTGTTTCAGCCCCCCTGTTTCTCGCCCTCTGTTTCAGCCCTTCTGAATCAGCCCCTCTGTTTCAGCCCCTCTGATTCAGCCCCTCTTATTGAGCCCCTCTGATTCATTCCCTCTGTTTCTCGCCCTCTGTTTCAGCCTCTCTGTTTCAGCCCCTCTGTTTCAGCCCCTCTGTTTCTCACCCTCTGTTTCAGCCCCTCTGTTTCAGCCCCTCTGTTTCTCGCCCTCTGTTTCAGCCCCTCTGTTTCTCGCCCTCTGTTTCAGCCCCTCTGATGCAGCCCCTCTGTTTCTCGCCCTCTGTTTCAGCCCCTCTGTTTCTCGCCCTCTGTTTCAGCCCCTCTGTTTCTCGCCCTCTGTTTCAGCCCCTCTGTTTCAGCCCCTCTGTTTCAGCCCCTCTGTTTCAGCCACTCAGTTTCTCGCCCTCTGTTTCAGACCCTCTGTTTCAGACCCTCTGTTTCAGCCCCTCTGTTTCTCGCCCTCTGTTTCAGCCCCTCTGTTTCAGCCCCTCTGTTTAAGCCCCTCTGTTTCTCGCCCTCTGTTTCAGCCCCTCTGTTTCTCGCCCTCTGTTTCAGCACCTCTGTTTCAGCACCTCTGTTTCTCACCCTCTGTTTCAGCCCCTCTGATGCAGCCCCTCTGTTTCTCGCCCTCTGTTTCAGCCCCTCTGTTTCTCGCCCTCTGTTTCAGCCCCTCTGTTTCTCGCCCTCTGTTTCAGACCCTCTGTTTCAGACCCTCTGTTTCAGCCCCTCTGTTTCTCGCCCTCTGTTTCAGCCCCTCTGTTTCAGCCCCTCTGTTTCTCGCCCTCTGTTTCAGCCCCTCTGTTTCTCGCCCTCTGTTTCAGCCCCTCTGTTTCTCGCCCTCTGTTTCAGCCCCTCTGTTTCAGCCCCTCTGTTTCAGCCCCTCTGTTTCAGCCACTCAGTTTCTCGCCCTCTGTTTCAGACCCTCTGTTTCAGACCCTCTGTTTCAGCCCCTCTGTTTCTCGCCCTCTGTTTCAGCCCCTCTGTTTCAGCCCCTCTGTTTAAGCCCCTCTGTTTCTCGCCCTCTGTTTCAGCCCCTCTGTTTCTCGCCCTCTGTTTCAGCACCTCTGTTTCAGCACCTCTGTTTCTCACCCTCTGTTTCAGCCCCTCTGTTTCTCGCCCTCTGTTTCAGCACCTCTGTTTCAGCACCTCTGTTTCTCACCCTCTGTTTCAGCCCCCCTGTTTCTCGCCCTCTGTTTCAGCCCCTCTGAATCAGCCCCTCTGTTTCAGCCCCTCTGATTCAGCCCCTCTGATTGAGCCCCTCTGATTCAGCCCCTCTGTTTCTCGCCCTCTGTTTCAGCCTCTCTGTTTCAGCCCCTCTGTTTCAGCCCCTCTGTTTCTCACCCTCTGTTTCAGCCCCTCTGTTTCAGCCCCTCTGTTTCTCGCCCTCTGTTTCAGCCCCTCTGTTTCTCGCCCTCTGTTTCAGCCCCTCTGATGCAGCCCCTCTGTTTCTCGCCCTCTGTTTCAGCCCCTCTGTTTCTCGCCCTCTGTTTCAGCCCCTCTGTTTCTCGCCCTCTGTTTCAGTCCCTCTGTTTCAGCCCCTCTGTTTCAGCCCCTCTGTTTCAGCCACTCTGTTTCTCACCCTCTGTTTCTCGCCCTGTTTCAGCCACTCTGTTTCTCGCCTTCTGTTTCAGCCCCTCTGTTTCTCGCCCTCTGTTTCAGCCCCTCTTTTCCAGCCCCTCTGTTTCAGCCCCTATGTTTCAGCCCCTCTGTTTCAGCCCCTGTGTTTCAGCCCTTCTGTTTCAGCCCCTCTGTTTCTCGCCCTCTGTTTCAGCCCCACTGTTTCTCGCCCTCTGTTTCACCCCTCTGTTTCTCGCCCTCTGTTTCAGCCCCTCTGCTTCAGCCCCTCTGTTTCAGTCTCCCTGTTTCTCACCCTCTGTTTCTCGCCCCTTTTTCAGCCCCTCTGTTTCTCGCCCTCTGTTTCAGCACCTCTGTTTCTCGCCCACTGTTACAGCCCCTCTGTTTCAGCCCCTCTGTTTCAGCCCCTCTGTTTCAGCCCCTCTGTTTCTCGCCCTCTGTTTCTCGCCCTCTGTTTCTCGCCCTTTGTTTCGCGCTCTCTGATTCAGCCCCTCTGTTTCTCGCCCTCTGTTTCTCGCCCTCTGCTTCAGCCCCTCTGTTTCTCGCACTCTGTTTCAGCCCCTCTGTTTTAGCCACTCTGTTTCAGCCCCTCTGTTTCAGCCCCACTGTTCCAGCCCCTCTGTTTCTCGCCCTCTTTGTCAGCCAATCAGTTTCAGCCCCTCTGTTTCAGCCCCTCTGTTTCTCGCCCTCTGTTTCAGCACCTCTGTTTCTCGCCCTCTGTTTCAGCCCCTCTGTTTCACCCCCTCTGTTTCAGCCCCTCTGTTTCAGCCCCACTGTTTCTCGCCCTCTGTTTCAGCCCCTCTGTTTCTCGCCCTCTGTTTCAGCCCCTCTGATTCAGCCCCTCTGTTTCAGCCCCTCTGATTCAGCCCCTCTGTTTCAGCTCCTCCGGTTCTGCCCCTCTGTTTCTCGCCCTCTGTTTCTCACCCTCTGTTTCTCGCCCTCTGTTTCAGCCCCTCTGATTCAGCCCCTCTGTTTCAGCCCCTATGTTTCAGCCGCTCTGTTTCTCGCCCTCTGTTTCGGCCCCCCTGTTTCGCGCCCACTGTTTCAGACCCTCTGTTTCTCGCCCTCTGTTTCTCGCCCTCTGTTTCAGTCCCTCTGTTTCATACCCTCTGTTCCTCGCCCTCTGTTTCGCACCCTCTGTTTCTCGCCCTCTGTTTCGGCCCCTCTGTTTCAGACCCTCTGTTTAAAACCCTCTGTTTCAGCCCCTCTGTTTCAGACCCTCTGTTTCAGACTCTCTGTTTCTCGCCCTCTGTTTCGGCCCCTCTGATTCTCGCCCTCTGTTTCGGCCCCTCCATTTCGCGCCCGCTGTATCAGACCCTCTGTTTCAGATCCTCTGTTTCTCGCCCTCTGTTTCGCGCCCTCTGTTTCAGACACTCTGGTTCGGCCCCAATGTTTCCCGCCCTCTGTTTCGGCTCCTCTGTTTCGCGCCCTCTGTTTCGCGCCCTCTGTTTCAGACCCTCTCTTTCAGACCCTCTGTTTCAGCCGCTCTGTTTCTCGCCCTCTGTTTCGGCCCCCCTGTTTCGCGCCCTCTGTTTCAGACCCTCTGTTTCTCGCCCTCTGTTTCAGCCCCTCTGTTTCATACCCTCTGTTCCTCGCCCTCTGTTTCGCACCCTCTGTTTCTCGCCCTCTGTTTCGGCCCCTCTGTTTCTCGCCCTCTGTTTCAGCCCCTCTCTTTCTAGCCCTCTGTTTCAGCCCCTCTGTTTCTCGCCCTCTGCTTCAGCCCCTCTGTTTCTCGCCCTCTGTTTCAGCCCCTCTGTTTTAGCCCCTCTGTTTCAGCCCCTCTGTTTCTCACCCTCTGTTTCAGGCCCTCTGTTTCTCGCCCTCTGGTTCAGCCACTCTGTTTCTCGCCTTCTGTTTCAGCCCCTCTGTTTCTCGCCCTCTGTTTCTGCCCCTCTGTTTCAGACCCTCTGTTTCAGCCGCTCTGTTTCTCGCCCTCTGTTTCGGCCCCCCTGTTTCGCGCCCTCTGTTTCAGACCCTCTGTTTCTCGCCCTCTGTTTCAGCCCCTCTGTTTCAGACCCTCTGTTTCAGACCCTCTGTTTCAGCCGCTCTGTTTCTCGCCCTCTGTTTCGGCCCCCCTGTTTCGCGCCCTCTGTTTCAGACCCACTGTTTCTCGCCCTCTGTTTCAGCCCCTCTGTTTCATACCCTCTGTTCCTCGCCCTCTGTTTCGCAGCCTCTGTTTCTCGCCCTCTGTTTCGGCCCCTCTGTTTCTCGCCCTCTGTTTCAGCCCCTCTCTTGCTAGCCCTCTGTTTCAGCCCCTCTGTTTCTCGCCCTCTGCTTCAGCCCCTCTGTTTCTCGCCCTCTGTTTCAGCCCCTCTGTTTTAGCCCCTCTGTTTCAGCCCCGCTGTTTCTCACCCTCTGTTTCAGGCCCTCTGTTTCTCGCCCTCTGGTTCAGCCACTCTGTTTCTCGCCTTCTGTTTCAGCCCCTCTGTTTCTCGCCCTCTGTTTCTGCCCCTCTGTTTCTCGCCCTCTGTTTCAGCCCCTCTGTTTCTCGCCCTCTGTTTCTGCCCCTCTGAATCAGCCCCTCTGTTTCAGCCCCTCTTTTTCTCACCCTCTGTTTCAGCCCCTCTGTTTCAGACCCTCTGTTTCTCGCCCTCTGTTTCTGCCCCTCTGTTTCTCGCCCTCTGTTTCAGCCTCTCTGATGCAGCCCCTCTGTTTCTCGCCCTCTGTTTCAGCCCCTCTGTTTCTCGCCCTCTGTTTCAGCCCCTCTGTTTCTCGCCCTCTGTTTCAGTCCCACTGTTTCAGCCCCTCTGTTTCAGCCACTCTGTTTCTCGCCCTCTGTTTCAGCCCCTCTGTTTCAGCCCCACTGTTTCAGCCCCTCTGTTTCTCACCCTCTGTTTCTCGCCCACTGTTTCAGCCCCTCTGTTTCTCGCCCTCTGTTTCAGCCCCTCTGTTTCTCGCCCTCTGTTTCAGCCCCTCTTTTTCAGCCCCTCTGTTTCAGCCCCTCTGTTTCAGCCCCTCTGTTTCAGCCCCACTGTTTCAGCCCCTCTGTTTCTCGCCCTCTCTTTCAGCCCCTCTGTTTCTCGCCCTCTGTTTCAGCCCCTCTTTTTCAGCCCCTCTGTTTCAGCCCCTCTGTTTCAGCCCCTCTGTTTCAGCCCCTGTGTTTCAGCCCCTCTGTTTCAGCCCCTCTGTTTCTCGCCCTCTGTTTCAGCCCCTCTGTTTCTCGCCCTCTGTTTCAGCCCCTCTGTTTCAGCCCCTCTGTTTCAGTCTCTCTGTTTCTCGCCCTCAGTTTCTCGCCCTCTGTTTCAGACCCTCTGTTTCAGACCCTCTGTTTCAGCCCCTCTGTTTCTCGCCCTCTGTTTCAGCCCCTCTGTTTCAGCCCCTCTGTTTAAGCCCCTCTGTTTCTCGCCCTCTGTTTCAGCCCCTCTGTTTCTCGCCCTCTGTTTCAGCAACTCTGTTTCAGCACCTCTGTTTCTCACCCTCTGTTTCAGCCCCCCTGTTTCTCGCCCTCTGTTTCAGCCCCTCTGAATCAGCCCCTCTGTTTCAGCCCCTCTGATTCAGCCCCTCTGATTGAGCCCCTCTGATTCAGCCCCTCTGTTTCTCGCCCTCTGTTTCAGCCTCTCTGTTTCAGCCCCTCTGTTTCAGCCCCTCTGTTTCTCACCCTCTGTTTCAGCCCCTCTGTTTCAGCCCCTCTGTTTCTCGCCCTCTGTTTCAGCCCCTCTGTTTCTCGCCCTCTGTTTCAGCCCCTCTGATGCAGCCCCTCTGTTTCTCGCCCTCTGTTTCAGCCCCTCTGTTTCTCGCCCTCTGTTTCAGCCCCTCTGTTTCTCGCCCTCTGTTTCAGTCCGTCTGTTTCAGCCCCTCTGTTTCAGCCCCTCTGTTTCATCCAATCTGTTTCTCACCCTCTGTTTCAGCCCCTCTGTTTCTCGCCCTGTTTCAGCCACTCTGTTTCTCGCCTTCTGTTTCAGCCCCTCTGTTTCTCGCCCTCTGTTTCAGCCCCTCTTTTCCAGCCCCTCTGTTTCAGCCCCTATGTTTCAGCCCCTCTGTTTCAGCCCCTGTGTTTCAGCCCCACTGTTTCAGCCCCTCTGTTTCTCGCCCTCTGTTTCAGCCCCGCTGTTTCTCACCCTCTGTTTCAGGCCCTCTGTTTCTCGCCCTCTGGTTCAGCCACTCTGTTTCTCGCCTTCTGTTTCAGCCCCTCTGTTTCTCGCCCTCTGTTTCTGCCCCTCTGTTTCTCGCCCTCTGTTTCAGCCCCTCTGTTTCTCGCCCTCTGTTTCTGCCCCTCTGAATCAGCCCCTCTGTTTCAGCCCCTCTTTTTCTCACCCTCTGTTTCAGCCCCTCTGTTTCAGACCATCTGTTTCTCGCCCTCTGTTTCTGCCCCTCTGTTTCTCGCCCTCTGTTTCAGCCTCTCTGATGCAGCCCCTCTGTTTCTCGCCCTCTGTTTCAGCCCCTCTGTTTCTCGCCCTCTGTTTCAGCCCCTCTGTTTCTCGCCCTCTGTTTCAGTCCCACTGTTTCAGCCCCTCTGTTTCAGCCACTCTGTTTCTCGCCCTCTGTTTCAGCCCCTCTGTTTCAGCCCCACTGTTTCAGCCCCTCTGTTTCTCACCCTCTGTTTCTCGCCCACTGTTTCAGCCCCTCTGTTTCTCGCCCTCTGTTTCAGCCCCTCTGTTTCTCGCCCTCTGTTTCAGCCCCTCTTTTTCAGCCCCTCTGTTTCAGCCCCTCTGTTTCAGCCCCTCTGTTTCAGCCCCTGTGTTTCAGCCCCTCTGTTTCAGCCCCTCTGTTTCTCGCCCTCTCTTTCAGCCCCTCTGTTTCTCGCCCTCTGTTTCAGCCCCTCTTTTTCAGCCCCTCTGTTTCAGCCCCTCTGTTTCAGCCCCTCTGTTTCAGCCCCTGTGTTTCAGCCCCTCTGTTTCAGCCCCTCTGTTTCTCGCCCTCTGTTTCAGCCCCTCTGTTTCTCGCCCTCTGTTTCAGCCCCTCTGTTTCAGCCCCTCTGTTTCAGTCTCTCTGTTTCTCGCCCTCAGTTTCTCGCCCTCTGTTTCAGACCCTCTGTTTCAGACCCTCTGTTTCAGCCCCTCTGTTTCTCGCCCTCTGTTTCAGCACCTCTGTTTCAGCCCCTCTGTTTAAGCCCCTCTGTTTCTCGCCCTCTGTTTCAGCCCCTCTGTTTCTCGCCCTCTGTTTCAGCAACTCTGTTTCAGCACCTCTGTTTCTCACCCTCTGTTTCAGCCCCCCTGTTTCTCGCCCTCTGTTTCAGCCCCTCTGAATCAGCCCCTCTGTTTCAGCCCCTCTGATTCAGCCCCTCTGATTGAGCCCCTCTGATTCAGCCCCGCTGTTTCTCGCCCTCTGTTTCAGCCTCTCTGTTTCAGCCCCTCTGTTTCAGCCCCTCTGTTTCTCACCCTCTGTTTCAGCCCCTCTGTTTCAGCCCCTCTGTTTCTCGCCCTCTGTTTCAGCCCCTCTGTTTCTCGCCCTCTGTTTCAGCCCCTCTGATGCAGCCCCTCTGTTTCTCGCCCTCTGTTTCAGCCCCTCTGTTTCTCGCCCTCTGTTTCAGCCCCTCTGTTTCTCGCCCTCTGTTTCAGTCCGTCTGTTTCAGCCCCTCTGTTTCAGCCCCTCTGTTTCATCCAATCTGTTTCTCACCCTCTGTTTCAGCCCCTCTGTTTCTCGCCCTGTTTCAGCCACTCTGTTTCTCGCCTTCTGTTTCAGCCCCTCTGTTTCTCGCCCTCTGTTTCAGCCCCTCTTTTCCAGCCCCTCTGTTTCAGCCCCTATGTTTCAGCCCCTCTGTTTCAGCCCCTGTGTTTCAGCCCCACTGTTTCAGCCCCTCTGTTTCTCGCCCTCTGTTTCAGCCCCACTGTTTCTCGCCCTCTGTTTCACCCCTCTGTTTCTCGCCCTCTGTTTCAGCCCCTCTGCTTCAGCCCCTCTGTTTCAGTCTCCCTGTTTCTCACCCTCTGTTTCTCGCCCCTTTTTCAGCCCCTCTGTTTCTCGCCCTCTGTTTCAGCACCTCTGTTTCTCGCCCACTGTTACAGCCCCTCTGTTTCAGCCCCTCTGTTTCAGCCCCTCTGTTTCTCGCCCTCTGTTTCTCGCCCTCTGTTTCTCGCCCTTTGTTTCAGCCCCTCTGTTTCGCGCTCTCTGATTCAGCCCCTCTGTTTCTCGCCCTCTGTTTCTCGCCCTCTGCTTCAGCCCCTCTGTTTCTCGCACTCTGTTTCAGCCCCTCTGTTTTAGCCACTCTGTTTCAGCCCCTCTGTTTCAGCCCCACTGTTCCAGCCCCTCTGTTTCTCGCCCTCTTTGTCAGCCAATCAGTTTCAGCCCCTCTGTTTCAGCCCCTCTGTTTCTCGCCCTCTGTTTCAGCACCTCTGTTTCTCGCCCTCTGTTTCAGCCCCTCTGTTTCACCCCCTCTGTTTCAGCCCCTCTGTTTCAGCCCCACTGTTTCTCGCCCTCTGTTTCAGCCCCTCTGTTTCTCGCCCTCTGTTTCAGCCCCTCTGATTCAGCCCCTCTGTTTCATCCAATCTGTTTCTCACCCTCTGTTTCAGCCCCTCTGTTTCTCGCCCTGTTTCAGCCACTCTGTTTCTCGCCTTCTGTTTCAGCCCCTCTGTTTCTCGCCCTCTGTTTCAGCCCCTCTTTTCCAGCCCCTCTGTTTCAGCCCCTATGTTTCAGCCCCTCTGTTTCAGCCCCTGTGTTTCAGCCCCACTGTTTCAGCCCCTCTGTTTCTCGCCCTCTGTTTCAGCCCCACTGTTTCTCGCCCTCTGTTTCACCCCTCTGTTTCTCGCCCTCTGTTTCAGCCCCTCTGCTTCAGCCCCTCTGTTTCAGTCTCCCTGTTTCTCACCCTCTGTTTCTCGCCCCTTTTTCAGCCCCTCTGTTTCTCGCCCTCTGTTTCAGCACCTCTGTTTCTCGCCCACTGTTACAGCCCCTCTGTTTCAGCCCCTCTGTTTCAGCCCCTCTGTTTCTCGCCCTCTGTTTCTCGCCCTCTGTTTCTCGCCCTTTGTTTCAGCCCCTCTGTTTCGCGCTCTCTGATTCAGCCCCTCTGTTTCT
Source organism: Chiloscyllium punctatum (assembly GCF_047496795.1). Lineage (NCBI taxonomy): Eukaryota > Metazoa > Chordata > Chondrichthyes > Orectolobiformes > Hemiscylliidae > Chiloscyllium > Chiloscyllium punctatum. The sequence goes on along the minus strand of NC_092779.1, from coordinate 56,530,338 downwards.
CGCCCTCTGTTTCTCGCCCTCTGCTTCAGCCCCTCTGTTTCTCGCACTCTGTTTCAGCCCCTCTGTTTTAGCCACTCTGTTTCAGCCCCTCTGTTTCAGCCCCACTGTTCCAGCCCCTCTGTTTCTCGCCCTCTTTGTCAGCCAATCAGTTTCAGCCCCTCTGTTTCAGCCCCTCTGTTTCTCGCCCTCTGTTTCAGCACCTCTGTTTCTCGCCCTCTGTTTCAGCCCCTCTGTTTCACCCCCTCTGTTTCAGCCCCTCTGTTTCAGCCCCACTGTTTCTCGCCCTCTGTTTCAGCCCCTCTGTTTCTCGCCCTCTGTTTCAGCCCCTCTGATTCAGCCCCTCTGTTTCAGCCCCTCTGATTCAGCCCCTCTGTTTCAGCTCCTCCGGTTCTGCCCCTCTGTTTCTCGCCCTCTGTTTCTCACCCTCTGTTTCTCGCCCTCTGTTTCAGCCCCTCTGATTCAGCCCCTCTGTTTCAGCCCCTATGTTTCAGCCGCTCTGTTTCTCGCCCTCTGTTTCGGCCCCCCTGTTTCGCGCCCACTGTTTCAGACCCTCTGTTTCTCGCCCTCTGTTTCTCGCCCTCTGTTTCAGTCCCTCTGTTTCATACCCTCTGTTCCTCGCCCTCTGTTTCGCACCCTCTGTTTCTCGCCCTCTGTTTCGGCCCCTCTGCTTCAGACCCTCTGTTTCAGACCCTCTGTTTCAGACCCTCTGTTTCAGACCCTCTGTTTCAGACTCTCTGTTTCTCGCCCTCTGTTTTGGCCCCTCTGATTCTCGCCCTCTGTTTCGGCCCCTCCATTTCGCGCCCTCTGTATCAGACCCTCTGTTTCAGATCCTCTGTTTCTCGCCCTCTGTTTCGCACCCTCTGTTTCAGACACTCTGGTTCGGCCCCACTGTTTCCCGCCCGCTGTTTCGGCTCCTCTGTTTCGCGCCCTCTGTTTCGCGCCCTCTGTTTCAGACCCTCTGTTTCAGACCCTCTGTTTCAGCCGCTCTGTTTCTCGCCCTCTGTTTCGGCCCCCCTGTTTCGCGCCCTCTGTTTCAGACCCTCTGTTTCTCGCCCTCTGTTTCAGCCCCTCTGTTTCATACCCTCTGTTCCTCGCCCTCTGTTTCGCACCCTCTGTTTCTCGCCCTCTGTTTCGGCCCCTCTGTTTCTCGCCCACTGTTTCAGCCCCTCTGTTTCTCGCCCTCTGTTTCAGCCCCTCTGTTTCTCGCCCTCTGCTTCAGCCCCTCTGTTTCTCGCCCTCTGTTTCAGCCCCTCTGTTTTAGCCCCTCTGTTTCAGCCCCTCTGTTTCAGCCCCACTGTTTCAGCCCCTCTCTTTCTCGCCCCCTTTGTCAGCCCCTCAGTTTCAGCACCTCTGTTTCAGCCCCTCTGTTTCTCGCCCTCTGTTTCCACCCCTCTGATTCAGCCCCTCTGTTTCAGCCCCTCTGATTCAGCCCCTCTGTTTCAGCCCCTCTGTTTCAGCCCCTCTGGTTCAGCCCCTCTGTTTCAGCCCCTCTGTTTCTCGCCCTCTGTTTCTCACCGTCTGTTTCTCGCCCTCTGTTTCAGCCCCTCTGTTTTTCGCCCTCTGTTTCAGCCCCTCTGTTTCTCGCCCTCTGTATCAGCCCCTCTGTTTCAGCACTCTGTTTCAGCCCCTCTGTTCCAGCCCCTCTGTTTCTCGCCCTCTGTTTCTCGCCCTCTGTTTCAGCCCCTCTGTTTCTCACTCACTGTTTCAGCCCCTCTGTTTCGCGCTCTCTGTTTCAGCCCCTCTGTTTCAGCCCCTCTGTTTCTCCCCCTCTGTTTCTGCCCCTCTGTTTCTCGCCCTCTGTTTCAGCCCCTCTGTTTCTCGCCCTCTGTTTCAGCCCCGCTGATTCAGACACTCTGTTTCAGCCCCTCTGAATCAGCCCCTCTGATTCAGCCCCTCTGTTTCAGCCCCTCTGTTTCAGCCGCTCCGTTTCTCGCCCTCTGTTTCAGCCCCTCTGTTTCTCGCCCTCTGTTTCAGCCCCTCTGTTTCTCGCCCTCTGTTTCAGCCCCTCTGATTCAGCCCCTCTGTTTCTCGCCCTCTGTTTCAGCCCCTCTGTTTCTCGCCCTCTGTTTCAGCCCCTCTGTTTCTCGCCCTCTGCTTCAGCCCCTCTGTTTCTCGCCCTCTGTTTCAGCCCCTCTGTTTTAGCCCCTCTGTTTCAGCCCCTCTGTTTCAGCCCCACTGTTTCAGCCCCTCTCTTTCTCGCCCCCTTTGTCAGCCCCTCAGTTTCAGCCCCTCTGTTTCTCGCCCTCTGTTTCAGCCCCTCTGATTCAGCCCCTCTGTTTCAGCCCCTCTGTTTCTCGCCCTCTGTTTCAGCCCCCCTGATTCAGCCCCTCTGTTTCTTGCCCTCTGTTTCAGCCCCTCTGAATCAGCTCCTCTGTTTCAGCACCTCTGTTTCAGCCCCTCTGTTTCAGCCCCTCTGTTTCTCGCCCTCTGTTTCTAACCCTCTGTTTCTCGCCCTCTGTTTCTGCCCCTCTGTTTTTCGCCCTCTGTTTCAGTCCGTCTGTTTCAGCCCCTCTGTTTCAGCCCCTCTGTTTCTCGCCCTCTGTTTCTGCCCCTCTGTTTCTCGCCCTCTATATCAGCCCCTCTGTTTCTCGCCCTCAGATTCTCGCCCTCTGTTTCAGCCCCTCTGTTTCGCGCTCTCTGTTTCAGCCCCTGTGTTTCAGCCCCTCTGTTTCTCGCCCTCTGTTTCTGCCCCTCTGTTTCTCGCCCTCTGTTTCAGCCCCTCTGTTTCTCGCCCTCTGCTTCAGCCCCGCTGAATCAGACCCTCTGTTTCAGCGCCTCTGAATCAGCCCCTCTGTTCCAGCCCCTCTGTTTCAGCCCCTCTCTTTCTCGCCCTCTGTTTAGGCCCTCTGTTTCTCACCCTCTGTTTCAGCCCCTCTGTTTCAGCCCCTCTGTTTCTCGCCCTCTGTTTCAGCCCCTCTGTTTCTCGCCCTCTGTTTCAGCCCCTCTGATGCAGCCCCTCTGTTTCTCGCCCTCTGATTCTGCCCCTCTGTTTCTCGCCCTCTGTTTCAGCCCCTCTGTTTCTCGCCCTCTGTTTCAGCCCCTCTGTTTCAGCCCCACTGTTTCAGCCCCTCTGTTTCTCACCCTCTGTTTCTCGCCCTCTGTTTCAGCCCCTCTGTTTCTCGCCCTCTGTTTCAGCCCCTCTGTTTCTCGCCCTCTGTTTCAGCCCCTCTTTTTCAGCCCCTCTGTTTCAGCCCCTCTGTTTCAGCCCCTCTGTTTCAGCCCCTGTGTTTCAGCCCCTCTGTTTCAGCCCCTCTGTTTCTCGCCCTCTGTTTCAGCCCCTCTGTTTCTCGCCCTCTGTTACAGCCCCTCTGTTTCAGCCCCTCTGTTTCAGTCTCTCTGCTTCTCGCCCTCAGTTTCTCGCCCTCTGTTTCAGACCCTCTGTTTCAGACCCTCTGTTTCAGCCCCTCTGTTTCTCGCCCTCTGTTTCAGCCCCTCTGTTTCAGCCCCTCTGTTTAAGCCCCTCTGTTTCTCGCCCTCTGTTTCAGCCCCTCTGTTTCTCGCCCTCTGTTTCAGCACCTCAGTTTCAGCACCTCTGTTTCTCACCCTCTGTTTCAGCCCCCCGTTTCTCGCCCTCTGTTTCAGCCCCTCTGAATCAGCCCCTCTGATTGAGCCCCTCTGATTCAGCCCCTCTGTTTCTCGCCCTCTGTTTCAGCCTCTCTGTTTCAGCCCCTCTGTTTCAGCCCCTCTGTTTCTCACCCTCTGTTTCAGCCCCTCTGTTTCAGCCCCTCTGTTTCTCGCCCTCTGTTTCAGTCCCTCTGTTTCTCGCCCTCTGTTTCAGCCCCTCTGATGCAGCCCCTCTGTTTCTCGCCCTCTGTTTCAGCCCCTCTGTTTCTCGCCCTCTGTTTCAGCCCCTCTGTTTCTCGCCCTCTGTTTCAGTCCCTCTGTTTCAACCCCTCTGTTTCAGCCCCTCTGTTTCAGCCACTCTGTTTCTCACCCTCTGTTTCAGCCCCTCTGTTTCTCGCCCTGTTTCAGCCACTCTGTTTCTCGCCTTCTGTTTCAGCCCCTCTGTTTCTCGCCCTCTGTTTCAGCCCCTCTTTTCCAGCCCCTCTGTTTCAGCCCCTCTGTTTCAGCCCCTCTGTTTCAGCCCCTGTGTTTCAGCCCCTCTGTTTCAGCCCCTCTGTTTCTCGCCCTCTGTTTCAGCCCCACTGTTTCTCGCCCTCTGTTTCACCCCTCTGTTTCTCGCCCTCTGTTTCAGCCCCTCTGCTTCAGCCCCTCTGTTTCAGTCTCCCTGTTTCTCACCCTCTGTTTCTCGCCCCTTTTTCAGCCCCGCTGTTTCTCGCCCTCTGTTTCAGCACCTCTGTTTCTCGCCCACTGTTACAGCCCCTCTGTTTCTGCCCCTCTGTTTCTGCCCCTCTGTTTCTCGCCCTCTGTTTCTCGCCCTCTGTTTCTCGCCCTTTGTTTCAGCCCCTCTGTTTCGCGCTCTCTGTTTCAGCCCCTCTGTTTCTCGCCCTCTGTTTCTGCCACTTTGTTTCTCGCCCTCTGTTACAGCCCCTCTGTTTCTCGCCCTCTGTTTCAGCCCCGCTGAATCAGACCCTCTGTTTCTGCCCCTCTGAATCAGCCCCTCTGTTTCAGCCCCTCTGTTTCACACCCTCTGTTTCAGCCGCTCTGTTTCAGCCCCTATGTTTCTCGCCCACTGTTTCAGCCCCTCTGTTTCGCGCTCTCTGTTTCAGCCCCTCTGTTTCTCGCCCTCTGTTTCAGCCCGCTGAATCTGACCCTCTGTTTCTGCCCCTCTGAATCAGCCCCTCTGTTTCAGCCCCTCTGTTTCACACCCTCTGTTTCAGCCCCTCTGTTTCAGCCCCTCTGTTTCAGCCACTCTGTTTCGCACCCTCTGTTTCAGCCCCTCTGTTTCTTGCCCTGTTTCAGCCACTCTGTTTCTCGCCTTCTGTTTCAGCCCCTCTGTTTCTCGCCCTCTGTTTCAGCCCCTCTTTTCCAGCCCCTCTGTTTCAGCCCCTCTGTTTCAGCCCCTCTGTTTCAGCCCCTGTGTTTCAGCCCCTCTGTTTCAGCCCCTCTGTTTCTCGCCCTCTGTTTCAGCCCCACAGTTTCTCGCCCTCTGTTTCAGCCCCTCTGCTTCAGCCCCTCTGTTTCAGTCTCCCTGTTTCTCACCCTCTGTTTCTCGCCCCTTTTTCAGCCCCTCTGTTTCTCGCCCTCTGTTTCAGCACCTCTGTTTCTCGCCCACTGTTACAGCCCCTCTGTTTCAGCCCCTCTGTTTCAGCCCCTCTGTTTCTCGCCCTCTGTTTCTCGCCCTCTGTTTCTCGCCCTTTGTTTCAGCCCCTCTGTTTCGCGCTCTCTGTTTCAGCCCCTCTGTTTCTCGCCCTCTGTTTCTGCCCCTTTGTTTCTCGCCCTCTGTTACAGCCCCTCTGTTTCTCGCCCTCTGTTTCAGCCCCGCTGAATCAGACCCTCTGTTTCTGCCCCTCTGAATCAGCCCCTCTGTTTCAGCCCCTCTGTTTCACACCCTCTGTTTCAGCCGCTCTGTTTCAGCCCCTATGTTTCTCGCCCACTGTTTCAGCCCCTCTGTTTCTCGCCCTCTGTTTCAGCCCCTCTGATGCAGCCCCTCTGTTTCTCGCCCTCTGTTTCAGCCCCTCTGTTTCTCGCCCTCTGTTTCAGCCCCTCTGTTTCTCGCCCTCTGTTTCAGCCCCTCTGTTTCAGCCCCTCTGTTTCAGCCCCTCTGTTTCAGCCACTCTGTTTCTCACCCTCTGTTTCAGCCCCTGTGTTTCAGCCCCTTCGTTTCAGCCCCTCTGTTTCTCGCCCTCTGTTTCAGCCCCTCTGTTTCTCGCCCTCTGTTTCAGCCCCTCTGATTCAGCCCCTCTGTTTCAGCCCCTCTGATTCAGCCCCTCTGATTCAGCCCCTCTGTTTCAGCCCCTCTGTTTCAGCCCCTCTGTTTCTCGCCCTCTGTTTCTCACCCTCTGTTTCTCGCCGTCTGTTGCAGCCCCTCTGTTTTTCGCACTCTGTTTCAGCCCCTCTGTTTCTCGCCCTCTGTATCAGCCCCTCTGTTTCAGCCCCTCTATTTCAGCCCCTCTGTTTCAGCTCCTCTGTTTCTCGCCCTCTGTTTCTCGCCCTCTGTTTCTCGCCCTCTGTTTCAGCCCCTCTCTTTCTCGCCCTCTGTTTCAGCCCCTCTGTTTCTCGCCCTCTGTTTGAGTCCCTCTGTTTCAGCCCCTCTGTTTCAGCCCCTCTGTTTCAGCCACTCTGTTTCTCACCCTCTGTTTCAGGCCCTCTGTTTCTCGCCCTCTGGTTCAGCCACTCTGTTTCTCGCCTTCTGTTTCAGCCCCTTTGTTTCTCGCCCTCTGTTTCAGCCCCTCTGATGCAGCCCCTCTCTTTCTCGCCCTCTGTTTCAGCCCCTCTGTTTCTCGCCCTCTGTTTCAGCCCCTCTGTTTCTCGCCCTCTGTTTCAGTCCCTCTGTTTCAGCCCCTCTGTTTCAGCCCCTCTGTTTCAGCCACTCTGTTTCTCACCCTCTGTTTCAGCCCCTCTGTTTCTCGCCCTGTTTCAGCCACTCTGTTTCTCGCCTTCTGTTTCAGCCCCTCTGTTTCTCGCCCTCTGTTTCAGCCCCTCTTTTCCAGCCCCTCTGTTTCAGCCCCTCTGTTTCAGCCCCTCTGTTTCAGCCCCTGTGTTTCAGCCCCTCTGTTTCAGCCCCTCTGTTTCTCGCCCTCTGTTTCAGCCCCACTGTTTCTCGCCCTCTGTTTCACCCCTCTGTTTCTCGCCCTCTGTTTCTCGCCTTCTTTTTCAGCCCCTCTGTTTCTCGCCCTCTGTTTCAGCCCCTCTGTTTCAGCCCCTCTGGTTCAGCCCCTCTGTTTCAGCCCGTCTGTTTCAGTCTCTCTGTTTCTCGCCCTCTGTTTCAGCCCCTCTGATTCAGCCCCTCTGTTTCAGCCCCTCTGTTTCAGCCCCTCTGTTTCAGCCCCTCTGTTTCAGCCCCTCTGTTTCAGTCTCTCTGTTTCTCGCCCTCTGTTTCAGCCCCTCTGTTTTAGCCCCTCTGTTTCAGCCCCTCTGTTTCAGCCCCACTGTTTCAGCCCCTCTCTTTCTCGCCCCCTTTGTCAGCCCCTCAGTTTCAGCACCTCTGTTTCAGCCCCTCTGTTTCTCGCCCTCTGTTTCCGCCCCTCTGATTCAGCCCCTCTGTTTCAGCCCCTCTGATTCAGCCCCTCTGTTTCAGCCCCTCTGTTTCAGCCCCTCTGGTTCAGCCCCTCTGTTTCAGCCCCTCTGTTTCTCGCCCTCTGTTTCTCACCGTCTGTTTCTCGCCCTCTGTTTCAGCCCCTCTGTTTTTCGCCCTCTGCTTCAGACCCTCTGTTTCAGACTCTCTGTTTCAGCCCCTCTGTTTCAGACCCTCTGTTTCAGACTCTCTGTTTCTCGCCCTCTGTTTCGGCCCCTCTGATTCTCGCCCTCTGTTTCGGCCCCTCCATTTCGCGCCCTCTGTATCGGACCCTCTGTTTCAGATCCTCTGTTTCTCGCCCTCTGTTTCGCGCCCTCTGTTTCAGACACTCTGGTTCGGCCCCACTGTTTCCCGCCCGCTGTTTCGGCTCCTCTGTTTCGCGCCCTCTGTTTCGCGCCCTCTGTTTCAGACCCTCTGCTTCAGACCCTCTGTTTCAGCCGCTCTGTTTCTCGCCCTCTGTTTCGGCCCCCCTGTTTCGCGCCCTCTGTTTCAGACCCTCTGTTTCTCGCCCTCTGTTTCAGCCCCTCTGTTTCATACCCTCTGTTCCTCGCCCTCTGTTTCGCACCCTCTGTTTCTCGCCCTCTGTTTCGGCCCCTCTGTTTCTCGCCCACTGTTTCAGCCCCTCTGTTTCTCGCCCTCTGTTTCAGCCCGTCTGTTTCTCGCCCTCTGCTTCAGCCCCTCTGTTTCTCGCCCTCTGTTTCAGCCCCTCTGTTTTAACCCCTCTGTTTCAGCCCCTCTGTTTCAGCCCCACTGTTTCAGCCCCTCTCTTTCTCGCCCCCTTTGTCAGCCCCTCAGTTTCAGCACCTCTGTTTCAGCCCCTCTGTTTCTCGCCCTCTGTTTCCACCCCTCTGATTCAGCCCCTCTGTTTCAGCCCCTCTGATTCAGCCCCTCTGTTTCAGCCCCTCTGTTTCAGCCCCTCTGGTTCAGCCCCTCTGTTTCAGCCCCTCTGTTTCTCGCCCTCTGTTTCTCACCGTCTGTTTCTCGCCCTCTGTTTCAGCCCCTCTGTTTTTCGCCCTCTGTTTCAGCCCCTCTGTTTCTCGCCCTCTGTATCAGCCCCTCTGTTTCAGCACTCTGTTTCAGCCCCTCTGTTTCAGCCCCTCTGTTTCTCGCCCTCTGTTTCTCGCCCTCTGTTTCAGCCCCTCTGTTTCTCACTCACTGTTTCAGCCCCTCTGTTTCGCGCTCTCTGTTTCAGCCCCTCTGTTTCAGCCCCTCTGTTTCTCCCCCTCTGTTTCTGCCCCTCTGTTTCTCGCCCTCTGTTTCAGCCCCTCTGTTTCTCGCCCTCTGTTTCAGCCCCGCTGATTCAGACACTCTGTTTCAGCCCCTCTGAATCAGCCCCTCTGATTCAGCCCCTCTGTTTCAGCCCCTCTGTTTCAGCCGCTCCGTTTCTCGCCCTCTGTTTCAGCCCCTCTGTTTCTCGCCCTCTGTTTCAGCCCCTCTGTTTCTCGCCCTCTGTTTCAGCCCCTCTGATTCAGCCCCTCTGTTTCTCGCCCTCTGTTTCAGCCCCTCTGTTTCTCGCCCTCTGTTTCAGCCCCTCTGTTTCTCGCCCTCTGCTTCAGCCCCTCTGTTTCTCGCCCTCTGTTTCAGCCCCTCTGTTTTAGCCCCTCTGTTTCAGCCCCTCTGTTTCAGCCCCACTGTTTCAGCCCCTCTCTTTCTCGCCCCCTTTGTCAGCCCCTCAGTTTCAGCCCCTCTGTTTCTCGCCCTCTGTTTCAGCCCCTCTGATTCAGCCCCTCTGTTTCAGCCCCTCTGTTTCTCGCCCTCTGTTTCAGCCCCCCTGATTCAGCCCCTCTGTTTCTTGCCCTCTGTTTCAGCCCCTCTGAATCAGCTCCTCTGTTTCAGCACCTCTGTTTCAGCCCCTCTGTTTCAGCCCCTCTGTTTCTCGCCCTCTGTTTCTAACCCTCTGTTTCTCGCCCTCTGTTTCTGCCCCTCTGTTTTTCGCCCTCTGTTTCAGCCCCTCTGTTTCTCGCCCTCTATATCAGCCCCTCTGTTTCTCGCCCTCAGATTCTCGCCCTCTGTTTCAGCCCCTCTGTTTCGCGCTCTCTGTTTCAGCCCCTGTGTTTCAGCCCCTCTGTTTCTCGCCCTCTGTTTCTGCCCCTCTGTTTCTCGCCCTCTGTTTCAGCCCCTCTGTTTCTCGCCCTCTGCTTCAGCCCCGCTGAATCAGACCCTCTGTTTCAGCGCCTCTGAATCAGCCCCTCTGTTCCAGCCCCTCTGTTTCAGCCCCTCTCTTTCTCGCCCTCTGTTTAGGCCCTCTGTTTCTCACCCTCTGTTTCAGCCCCTCTGTTTCAGCCCCTCTGTTTCTCGCCCTCTGTTTCAGCCCCTCTGTTTCTCGCCCTCTGTTTCAGCCCCTCTGATGCAGCCCCTCTGTTTCTCGCCCTCTGATTCTGCCCCTCTGTTTCTCGCCCTCTGTTTCAGCCCCTCTGTTTCTCGCCCTCTGTTTCAGCCCCTCTGTTTCAGCCCCACTGTATCAGCCCCTCTGTTTCTCACCCTCTGTTTCTCGCCCTCTGTTTCAGCCCCTCTGTTTCTCGCCCTCTGTTTCAGCCCCTCTGTTTCTCGCCCTCTGTTTCAGCCCCTCTTTTTCAGCCCCTCTGTTTCAGCCCCTCTGTTTCAGCCCCTCTGTTTCAGCCCCTGTGTTTCAGCCCCTCTGTTTCAGCCCCTCTGTTTCTCGCCCTCTGTTTCAGCCCCTCTGTTTCTCGCCCTCTGTTACAGCCCCTCTGTTTCAGCCCCTCTGTTTCAGTCTCTCTGCTTCTCGCCCTCAGTTTCTCGCCCTCTGTTTCAGACCCTCTGTTTCAGACCCTCTGTTTCAGCCCCTCTGTTTCTCGCCCTCTGTTTCAGCCCCTCTGTTTCAGCCCCTCTGTTTAAGCCCCTCTGTTTCTCGCCCTCTGTTTCAGCCCCTCTGTTTCTCGCCCTCTGTTTCAGCACCTCAGTTTCAGCACCTCTGTTTCTCACCCTCTGTTTCAGCCCCCCGTTTCTCGCCCTCTGTTTCAGCCCCTCTGAATCAGCCCCTCTGATTGAGCCCCTCTGATTCAGCCCCTCTGTTTCTCGCCCTCTGTTTCAGCCTCTCTGTTTCAGCCCCTCTGTTTCAGCCCCTCTGTTTCTCACCCTCTGTTTCAGCCCCTCTGTTTCAGCCCCTCTGTTTCTCGCCCTCTGTTTCAGTCCCTCTGTTTCTCGCCCTCTGTTTCAGCCCCTCTGATGCAGCCCCTCTGTTTCTCGCCCTCTGTTTCAGCCCCTCTGTTTCTCGCCCTCTGTTTCAGCCCCTCTGTTTCTCGCCCTCTGTTTCAGTCCCTCTGTTTCAACCCCTCTGTTTCAGCCCCTCTGTTTCAGCCACTCTGTTTCTCACCCTCTGTTTCAGCCCCTCTGTTTCTCGCACTGTTTCAGCCACTCTGTTTCTCGCCTTCTGTTTCAGCCCCTCTGTTTCTCGCCCTCTGTTTCAGCCCCTCTTTTCCAGCCCCTCTGTTTCAGCCCCTCTGTTTCAGCCCCTCTGTTTCAGCCCCTGTGTTTCAGCCTCTCTGTTTCAGCCCCTCTGTTTCTCGCCCTCTGTTTCAGCCCCACTGTTTCTCGCCCTCTGTTTCACCCCTCTGTTTCTCGCCCTCTGTTTCAGCTCCTCTGCTTCAGCCCCTCTGTTTCAGTCTCCCTGTTTCTCACCCTCTGTTTCTCGCCCCTTTTTCAGCCCCGCTGTTTCTCGCCCTCTGTTTCAGCACCTCTGTTTCTCGCCCACTGTTACAGCCCCTCTGTTTCTGCCCCTCTGTTTCTGCCCCTCTGTTTCTCGCCCTCTGCTTCTCGCCCTCTGTTTCTCGCCCTTTGTTTCAGCCCCTCTGTTTCGCGCTCTCTGTTTCAGCCCCTCTGTTTCTCGCCCTCTGTTTCTGCCACTTTGTTTCTCGCCCTCTGTTACAGCCCCTCTGTTTCTCGCTCTCTGTTTCAGCCCCTCTGTTTCTCGCCCTCTGTTTCTGCCACTTTGTTTCTCGCCCTCTGTTACAGCCCCTCTGTTTCTCGCCCTCTGTTTCAGCCCCGCTGAATCAGACCCTCTGTTTCTGCCCCTCTGAATCAGCCCCTCTGTTTCAGCCCCTCTGTTTCACACCCTCTGTTTCAGCCGCTCTGTTTCAGCCCCTATGTTTCTCGCCCACTGTTTCAGCCCCTCTGTTTCTCGCCCTCTGTTTCAGCCCCTCTGATGCAGCCCCTCTGTTTCTCGCCCTCTGTTTCAGCCCCTCTGTTTCTCGCCCTCTGTTTCAGCCCCTCTGTTTCTCGCCCTCTGTTTCAGCCCCTCTGTTTCAGCCCCTCTGTTTCAGCCCCTCTGTTTCAGCCACTCTGTTTCTCACCCTCTGTTTCAGCCCCTGTGTTTCAGCCCCTTCGTTTCAGCCCCTCTGTTTCTCGCCCTCTGTTTCAGCCCCTCTGTTTCTCGCCCTCTGTTTCAGCCCCTCTGATTCAGCCCCTCTGTTTCAGCCCCTCTGATTCAGCCCCTCTGTTTCAGCCCCTCTGTTTCAGCCCCTCTGTTTCTCGCCCTCTGTTTCTCACCCTCTGTTTCTCGCCGTCTGTTGCAGCCCCTCTGTTTTTCGCACTCTGTTTCAGCCCCTCTGTTTCTCGCCCTCTGTATCAGCCCCTCTGTTTCAGCCCCTCTATTTCAGCCCCTCTGTTTCAGCTCCTCTGTTTCTCGCCCTCTGTTTCTCGCCCTCTGTTTCTCGCCCTCTGTTTCAGCCCCTCTCTTTCTCGCCCTCTGTTTCAGCCCCTCTGTTTCTCGCCCTCTGTTTGAGTCCCTCTGTTTCAGCCCCTCTGTTTCAGCCCCTCTGTTTCAGCCACTCTGTTTCTCACCCTCTGTTTCAGGCCCTCTGTTTCTCGCCCTCTGGTTCAGCCACTCTGTTTCTCGCCTTCTGTTTCAGCCCCTCTGTTTCTCGCCCTCTGTTTCAGCCCCTCTGATGCAGCCCCTCTGTTTCTCGCCCTCTGTTTCAGCCCCTCTGTTTCTCGCCCTCAGTTTCTCGCCCTCTGTTTCAGCCCCTCTGTTTCGCGCTCTCTGTTTCAGCCCCTCTGTTTCAGCCCCTCTGTTTCTCGCCCTCTGTTTCTGCCCCTCTGTTTCTCGCCCTCTGTTTCAGCCCCTCTGTTTCTCGCCCTCTGCTTCAGCCCCGCTGAATCAGACCCTCTGTTTCAGCGCCTCTGAATCAGCCCCTCTGTTTCAGCCCCTCTGTTTCAGCCCCTCTCTTTCTCGCCCTCTGTTTAGGCCCTCTGTTTCAGCCCCTCTGTTTCAGCCCCTATGTTTCTCGCCCTCTGTTTCAGCCCCTCTGTTTCTCGCCCTCTGTTTCAGCCCCTCTGATGCAGCCCCTCTGTTTCTCGCCCTCTGATTCTGCCCGTCTGTTTCTCGCCCTCTGTTTCAGCCCCTCTGTTTCTCGCCCTCTGTTTCAGCCCCTCTGTTTCAGCCCCACTGTTTCAGCCCCTATGTTTCTCACCCTCTGTTTCTCGCCCTCTGTTTCAGCCCCTCTGTTTCTCGCCCTCTGTTTCAGCCCCTCTGTTTCTCGCCCTCTGTTTCAGCCCCTCTTTTTCAGCCCCTCTGTTTCAGCCCCTCTGTTTCAGCTCCTCTGTTTCAGCCCCTGTGTTTCAGCCCCTCTGTTTCAGCCCCTCTGTTTCTCACCCTCTGTTTCAGCCCCTCTGTTTCTCGCCCTCTGTTTCAGCCCCTCTGTTTCAGCCCCTCTGTTTCAGTCTCTCTGTTTCTCGCCCTCAGTTTCTCGCCCTCTGTTTCAGACCCTCTGTTTCTCGCCCTCTGTTTCAGACCCTCTGTTTCTCGCCCACTGTTTCAGCCCCTCTGGTTCAGCCCCTCTGTTTAAGCCCCTCTGTTTCTCGCCCTCTGTTTCAGCCCCTCTGTTTCTCGCCCTCTGTTTCAGCACCTCTGTTTCAGCACCTCTGTTTCTCACCCTCTGTTTCAGCCCCCCTGTTTCTCGCCCTCTGTTTCAGCCCTTCTGAATCAGCCCCTCTGTTTCAGCCCCTCTGATTCAGCCCCTCTTATTGAGCCCCTCTGATTCATTCCCTCTGTTTCTCGCCCTCTGTTTCAGCCTCTCTGTTTCAGCCCCTCTGTTTCAGCCCCTCTGTTTCTCACCCTCTGTTTCAGCCCCTCTGTTTCAGCCCCTCTGTTTCTCGCCCTCTGTTTCAGCCCCTCTGTTTCTCGCCCTCTGTTTCAGCCCCTCTGATGCAGCCCCTCTGTTTCTCGCCCTCTGTTTCAGCCCCTCTGTTTCTCGCCCTCTGTTTCAGCCCCTCTGTTTCTCGCCCTCTGTTTCAGCCCCTCTGTTTCAGCCCCTCTGTTTCAGCCCCTCTGTTTCAGCCACTCAGTTTCTCGCCCTCTGTTTCAGACCCTCTGTTTCAGACCCTCTGTTTCAGCCCCTCTGTTTCTCGCCCTCTGTTTCAGCCCCTCTGTTTCAGCCCCTCTGTTTAAGCCCCTCTGTTTCTCGCCCTCTGTTTCAGCCCCTCTGTTTCTCGCCCTCTGTTTCAGCACCTCTGTTTCAGCACCTCTGTTTCTCACCCTCTGTTTCAGCCCCTCTGATGCAGCCCCTCTGTTTCTCGCCCTCTGTTTCAGCCCCTCTGTTTCTCGCCCTCTGTTTCAGCCCCTCTGTTTCTCGCCCTCTGTTTCAGACCCTCTGTTTCAGACCCTCTGTTTCAGCCCCTCTGTTTCTCGCCCTCTGTTTCAGCCCCTCTGTTTCAGCCCCTCTGTTTAAGCCCCTCTGTTTCTCGCCCTCTGTTTCAGCCCCTCTGTTTCTCGCCCTCTGTTTCTCGCCCTCTGTTTCAGCCCCTCTGTTTCTCGCCCTCTGTTTCAGCCCCTCTGATGCAGCCCCTCTGTTTCTCGCCCTCTGTTTCAGCCCCTCTGTTTCTCGCCCTCTGTTTCAGCCCCTCTGTTTCTCGCCCTCTGTTTCAGCCCCTCTGTTTCAGCCCCTCTGTTTCAGCCCCTCTGTTTCAGCCACTCAGTTTCTCGCCCTCTGTTTCAGACCCTCTGTTTCAGACCCTCTGTTTCAGCCCCTCTGTTTCTCGCCCTCTGTTTCAGCCCCTCTGTTTCAGCCCCTCTGTTTAAGCCCCTCTGTTTCTCGCCCTCTGTTTCAGCCCCTCTGTTTCTCGCCCTCTGTTTCAGCACCTCTGTTTCAGCACCTCTGTTTCTCACCCTCTGTTTCAGCCCCTCTGTTTCTCGCCCTCTGTTTCAGCACCTCTGTTTCAGCACCTCTGTTTCTCACCCTCTGTTTCAGCCCCCCTGTTTCTCGCCCTCTGTTTCAGCCCCTCTGAATCAGCCCCTCTGTTTCAGCCCCTCTGATTCAGCCCCTCTGATTGAGCCCCTCTGATTCAGCCCCTCTGTTTCTCGCCCTCTGTTTCAGCCTCTCTGTTTCAGCCCCTCTGTTTCAGCCCCTCTGTTTCTCACCCTCTGTTTCAGCCCCTCTGTTTCAGCCCCTCTGTTTCTCGCCCTCTGTTTCAGCCCCTCTGTTTCTCGCCCTCTGTTTCAGCCCCTCTGATGCAGCCCCTCTGTTTCTCGCCCTCTGTTTCAGCCCCTCTGTTTCTCGCCCTCTGTTTCAGCCCCTCTGTTTCTCGCCCTCTGTTTCAGTCCCTCTGTTTCAGCCCCTCTGTTTCAGCCCCTCTGTTTCAGCCACTCTGTTTCTCACCCTCTGTTTCAGCCCCTCTGTTTCTCGCCCTGTTTCAGCCACTCTGTTTCTCGCCTTCTGTTTCAGCCCCTCTGTTTCTCGCCCTCTGTTTCAGCCCCTCTTTTCCAGCCCCTCTGTTTCAGCCCCTATGTTTCAGCCCCTCTGTTTCAGCCCCTGTGTTTCAGCCCTTCTGTTTCAGCCCCTCTGTTTCTCGCCCTCTGTTTCAGCCCCACTGTTTCTCGCCCTCTGTTTCACCCCTCTGTTTCTCGCCCTCTGTTTCAGCCCCTCTGCTTCAGCCCCTCTGTTTCAGTCTCCCTGTTTCTCACCCTCTGTTTCTCGCCCCTTTTTCAGCCCCTCTGTTTCTCGCCCTCTGTTTCAGCACCTCTGTTTCTCGCCCACTGTTACAGCCCCTCTGTTTCAGCCCCTCTGTTTCAGCCCCTCTGTTTCAGCCCCTCTGTTTCTCGCCCTCTGTTTCTCGCCCTCTGTTTCTCGCCCTTTGTTTCGCGCTCTCTGATTCAGCCCCTCTGTTTCTCGCCCTCTGTTTCTCGCCCTCTGCTTCAGCCCCTCTGTTTCTCGCACTCTGTTTCAGCCCCTCTGTTTTAGCCACTCTGTTTCAGCCCCTCTGTTTCAGCCCCACTGTTCCAGCCCCTCTGTTTCTCGCCCTCTTTGTCAGCCAATCAGTTTCAGCCCCTCTGTTTCAGCCCCTCTGTTTCTCGCCCTCTGTTTCAGCACCTCTGTTTCTCGCCCTCTGTTTCAGCCCCTCTGTTTCACCCCCTCTGTTTCAGCCCCTCTGTTTCAGCCCCACTGTTTCTCGCCCTCTGTTTCAGCCCCTCTGTTTCTCGCCCTCTGTTTCAGCCCCTCTGATTCAGCCCCTCTGTTTCAGCCCCTCTGATTCAGCCCCTCTGTTTCAGCTCCTCCGGTTCTGCCCCTCTGTTTCTCGCCCTCTGTTTCTCACCCTCTGTTTCTCGCCCTCTGTTTCAGCCCCTCTGATTCAGCCCCTCTGTTTCAGCCCCTATGTTTCAGCCGCTCTGTTTCTCGCCCTCTGTTTCGGCCCCCCTGTTTCGCGCCCACTGTTTCAGACCCTCTGTTTCTCGCCCTCTGTTTCTCGCCCTCTGTTTCAGTCCCTCTGTTTCATACCCTCTGTTCCTCGCCCTCTGTTTCGCACCCTCTGTTTCTCGCCCTCTGTTTCGGCCCCTCTGTTTCAGACCCTCTGTTTAAAACCCTCTGTTTCAGCCCCTCTGTTTCAGACCCTCTGTTTCAGACTCTCTGTTTCTCGCCCTCTGTTTCGGCCCCTCTGATTCTCGCCCTCTGTTTCGGCCCCTCCATTTCGCGCCCGCTGTATCAGACCCTCTGTTTCAGATCCTCTGTTTCTCGCCCTCTGTTTCGCGCCCTCTGTTTCAGACACTCTGGTTCGGCCCCAATGTTTCCCGCCCTCTGTTTCGGCTCCTCTGTTTCGCGCCCTCTGTTTCGCGCCCTCTGTTTCAGACCCTCTGTTTCAGACCCTCTGTTTCAGCCGCTCTGTTTCTCGCCCTCTGTTTCGGCCCCCCTGTTTCGCGCCCTCTGTTTCAGACCCTCTGTTTCTCGCCCTCTGTTTCAGCCCCTCTGTTTCATACCCTCTGTTCCTCGCCCTCTGTTTCGCACCCTCTGTTTCTCGCCCTCTGTTTCGGCCCCTCTGTTTCTCGCCCTCTGTTTCAGCCCCTCTCTTTCTAGCCCTCTGTTTCAGCCCCTCTGTTTCTCGCCCTCTGCTTCAGCCCCTCTGTTTCTCGCCCTCTGTTTCAGCCCCTCTGTTTTAGCCCCTCTGTTTCAGCCCCTCTGTTTCTCACCCTCTGTTTCAGGCCCTCTGTTTCTCGCCCTCTGGTTCAGCCACTCTGTTTCTCGCCTTCTGTTTCAGCCCCTCTGTTTCTCGCCCTCTGTTTCTGCCCCTCTGTTTCAGACCCTCTGTTTCAGCCGCTCTGTTTCTCGCCCTCTGTTTCGGCCCCCCTGTTTCGCGCCCTCTGTTTCAGACCCTCTGTTTCTCGCCCTCTGTTTCAGCCCCTCTGTTTCAGACCCTCTGTTTCAGACCCTCTGTTTCAGCCGCTCTGTTTCTCGCCCTCTGTTTCGGCCCCCCTGTTTCGCGCCCTCTGTTTCAGACCCACTGTTTCTCGCCCTCTGTTTCAGCCCCTCTGTTTCATACCCTCTGTTCCTCGCCCTCTGTTTCGCAGCCTCTGTTTCTCGCCCTCTGTTTCGGCCCCTCTGTTTCTCGCCCTCTGTTTCAGCCCCTCTCTTGCTAGCCCTCTGTTTCAGCCCCTCTGTTTCTCGCCCTCTGCTTCAGCCCCTCTGTTTCTCGCCCTCTGTTTCAGCCCCTCTGTTTTAGCCCCTCTGTTTCAGCCCCGCTGTTTCTCACCCTCTGTTTCAGGCCCTCTGTTTCTCGCCCTCTGGTTCAGCCACTCTGTTTCTCGCCTTCTGTTTCAGCCCCTCTGTTTCTCGCCCTCTGTTTCTGCCCCTCTGTTTCTCGCCCTCTGTTTCAGCCCCTCTGTTTCTCGCCCTCTGTTTCTGCCCCTCTGAATCAGCCCCTCTGTTTCAGCCCCTCTTTTTCTCACCCTCTGTTTCAGCCCCTCTGTTTCAGACCCTCTGTTTCTCGCCCTCTGTTTCTGCCCCTCTGTTTCTCGCCCTCTGTTTCAGCCTCTCTGATGCAGCCCCTCTGTTTCTCGCCCTCTGTTTCAGCCCCTCTGTTTCTCGCCCTCTGTTTCAGCCCCTCTGTTTCTCGCCCTCTGTTTCAGTCCCACTGTTTCAGCCCCTCTGTTTCAGCCACTCTGTTTCTCGCCCTCTGTTTCAGCCCCTCTGTTTCAGCCCCACTGTTTCAGCCCCTCTGTTTCTCACCCTCTGTTTCTCGCCCACTGTTTCAGCCCCTCTGTTTCTCGCCCTCTGTTTCAGCCCCTCTGTTTCTCGCCCTCTGTTTCAGCCCCTCTTTTTCAGCCCCTCTGTTTCAGCCCCTCTGTTTCAGCCCCTCTGTTTCAGCCCCTGTGTTTCAGCCCCTCTGTTTCAGCCCCTCTGTTTCTCGCCCTCTCTTTCAGCCCCTCTGTTTCTCGCCCTCTGTTTCAGCCCCTCTTTTTCAGCCCCTCTGTTTCAGCCCCTCTGTTTCAGCCCCTCTGTTTCAGCCCCTGTGTTTCAGCCCCTCTGTTTCAGCCCCTCTGTTTCTCGCCCTCTGTTTCAGCCCCTCTGTTTCTCGCCCTCTGTTTCAGCCCCTCTGTTTCAGCCCCTCTGTTTCAGTCTCTCTGTTTCTCGCCCTCAGTTTCTCGCCCTCTGTTTCAGACCCTCTGTTTCAGACCCTCTGTTTCAGCCCCTCTGTTTCTCGCCCTCTGTTTCAGCCCCTCTGTTTCAGCCCCTCTGTTTAAGCCCCTCTGTTTCTCGCCCTCTGTTTCAGCCCCTCTGTTTCTCGCCCTCTGTTTCAGCAACTCTGTTTCAGCACCTCTGTTTCTCACCCTCTGTTTCAGCCCCCCTGTTTCTCGCCCTCTGTTTCAGCCCCTCTGAATCAGCCCCTCTGTTTCAGCCCCTCTGATTCAGCCCCTCTGATTGAGCCCCTCTGATTCAGCCCCTCTGTTTCTCGCCCTCTTTTTCAGCCTCTCTGTTTCAGCCCCTCTGTTTCAGCCCCTCTGTTTCTCACCCTCTGTTTCAGCCCCTCTGTTTCAGCCCCTCTGTTTCTCGCCCTCTGTTTCAGCCCCTCTGTTTCTCGCCCTCTGTTTCAGCCCCTCTGATGCAGCCCCTCTGTTTCTCGCCCTCTGTTTCAGCCCCTCTGTTTCTCGCCCTCTGTTTCAGCCCCTCTGTTTCTCGCCCTCTGTTTCAGTCCGTCTGTTTCAGCCCCTCTGTTTCAGCCCCTCTGTTTCATCCAATCTGTTTCTCACCCTCTGTTTCAGCCCCTCTGTTTCTCGCCCTGTTTCAGCCACTCTGTTTCTCGCCTTCTGTTTCAGCCCCTCTGTTTCTCGCCCTCTGTTTCAGCCCCTCTTTTCCAGCCCCTCTGTTTCAGCCCCTATGTTTCAGCCCCTCTGTTTCAGCCCCTGTGTTTCAGCCCCACTGTTTCAGCCCCTCTGTTTCTCGCCCTCTGTTTCAGCCCCGCTGTTTCTCACCCTCTGTTTCAGGCCCTCTGTTTCTCGCCCTCTGGTTCAGCCACTCTGTTTCTCGCCTTCTGTTTCAGCCCCTCTGTTTCTCGCCCTCTGTTTCTGCCCCTCTGTTTCTCGCCCTCTGTTTCAGCCCCTCTGTTTCTCGCCCTCTGTTTCTGCCCCTCTGAATCAGCCCCTCTGTTTCAGCCCCTCTTTTTCTCACCCTCTGTTTCAGCCCCTCTGTTTCAGACCCTCTGTTTCTCGCCCTCTGTTTCTGCCCCTCTGTTTCTCGCCCTCTGTTTCAGCCTCTCTGATGCAGCCCCTCTGTTTCTCGCCCTCTGTTTCAGCCCCTCTGTTTCTCGCCCTCTGTTTCAGCCCCTCTGTTTCTCGCCCTCTGTTTCAGTCCCACTGTTTCAGCCCCTCTGTTTCAGCCACTCTGTTTCTCGCCCTCTGTTTCAGCCCCTCTGTTTCAGCCCCACTGTTTCAGCCCCTCTGTTTCTCACCCTCTGTTTCTCGCCCACTGTTTCAGCCCCTCTGTTTCTCGCCCTCTGTTTCAGCCCCTCTGTTTCTCGCCCTCTGTTTCAGCCCCTCTGTTTCAGCCCCTCTGTTTAAGCCCCTCTGTTTCTCGCCCTCTGTTTCAGCCCCTCTGTTTCTCGCCCTCTGTTTCAGCACCTCTGTTTCAGCACCTCTGTTTCTCACCCTCTGTTTCAGCCCCTCTGATGCAGCCCCTCTGTTTCTCGCCCTCTGTTTCAGCCCCTCTGTTTCTCGCCCTCTGTTTCAGCCCCTCTGTTTCTCGCCCTCTGTTTCAGACCCTCTGTTTCAGACCCTCTGTTTCAGCCCCTCTGTTTCTCGCCCTCTGTTTCAGCCCCTCTGTTTCAGCCCCTCTGTTTAAGCCCCTCTGTTTCTCGCCCTCTGTTTCAGCCCCTCTGTTTCTCGCCCTCTGTTTCTCGCCCTCTGTTTCAGCCCCTCTGTTTCTCGCCCTCTGTTTCAGCCCCTCTGATGCAGCCCCTCTGTTTCTCGCCCTCTGTTTCAGCCCCTCTGTTTCTCGCCCTCTGTTTCAGCCCCTCTGTTTCTCGCCCTCTGTTTCAGCCCCTCTGTTTCAGCCCCTCTGTTTCAGCCCCTCTGTTTCAGCCACTCAGTTTCTCGCCCTCTGTTTCAGACCCTCTGTTTCAGACCCTCTGTTTCAGCCCCTCTGTTTCTCGCCCTCTGTTTCAGCCCCTCTGTTTCAGCCCCTCTGTTTAAGCCCCTCTGTTTCTCGCCCTCTGTTTCAGCCCCTCTGTTTCTCGCCCTCTGTTTCAGCACCTCTGTTTCAGCACCTCTGTTTCTCACCCTCTGTTTCAGCCCCTCTGTTTCTCGCCCTCTGTTTCAGCACCTCTGTTTCAGCACCTCTGTTTCTCACCCTCTGTTTCAGCCCCCCTGTTTCTCGCCCTCTGTTTCAGCCCCTCTGAATCAGCCCCTCTGTTTCAGCCCCTCTGATTCAGCCCCTCTGATTGAGCCCCTCTGATTCAGCCCCTCTGTTTCTCGCCCTCTGTTTCAGCCTCTCTGTTTCAGCCCCTCTGTTTCAGCCCCTCTGTTTCTCACCCTCTGTTTCAGCCCCTCTGTTTCAGCCCCTCTGTTTCTCGCCCTCTGTTTCAGCCCCTCTGTTTCTCGCCCTCTGTTTCAGCCCCTCTGATGCAGCCCCTCTGTTTCTCGCCCTCTGTTTCAGCCCCTCTGTTTCTCGCCCTCTGTTTCAGCCCCTCTGTTTCTCGCCCTCTGTTTCAGTCCCTCTGTTTCAGCCCCTCTGTTTCAGCCCCTCTGTTTCAGCCACTCTGTTTCTCACCCTCTGTTTCAGCCCCTCTGTTTCTCGCCCTGTTTCAGCCACTCTGTTTCTCGCCTTCTGTTTCAGCCCCTCTGTTTCTCGCCCTCTGTTTCAGCCCCTCTTTTCCAGCCCCTCTGTTTCAGCCCCTATGTTTCAGCCCCTCTGTTTCAGCCCCTGTGTTTCAGCCCTTCTGTTTCAGCCCCTCTGTTTCTCGCCCTCTGTTTCAGCCCCACTGTTTCTCGCCCTCTGTTTCACCCCTCTGTTTCTCGCCCTCTGTTTCAGCCCCTCTGCTTCAGCCCCTCTGTTTCAGTCTCCCTGTTTCTCACCCTCTGTTTCTCGCCCCTTTTTCAGCCCCTCTGTTTCTCGCCCTCTGTTTCAGCACCTCTGTTTCTCGCCCACTGTTACAGCCCCTCTGTTTCAGCCCCTCTGTTTCAGCCCCTCTGTTTCAGCCCCTCTGTTTCTCGCCCTCTGTTTCTCGCCCTCTGTTTCTCGCCCTTTGTTTCGCGCTCTCTGATTCAGCCCCTCTGTTTCTCGCCCTCTGTTTCTCGCCCTCTGCTTCAGCCCCTCTGTTTCTCGCACTCTGTTTCAGCCCCTCTGTTTTAGCCACTCTGTTTCAGCCCCTCTGTTTCAGCCCCACTGTTCCAGCCCCTCTGTTTCTCGCCCTCTTTGTCAGCCAATCAGTTTCAGCCCCTCTGTTTCAGCCCCTCTGTTTCTCGCCCTCTGTTTCAGCACCTCTGTTTCTCGCCCTCTGTTTCAGCCCCTCTGTTTCACCCCCTCTGTTTCAGCCCCTCTGTTTCAGCCCCACTGTTTCTCGCCCTCTGTTTCAGCCCCTCTGTTTCTCGCCCTCTGTTTCAGCCCCTCTGATTCAGCCCCTCTGTTTCAGCCCCTCTGATTCAGCCCCTCTGTTTCAGCTCCTCCGGTTCTGCCCCTCTGTTTCTCGCCCTCTGTTTCTCACCCTCTGTTTCTCGCCCTCTGTTTCAGCCCCTCTGATTCAGCCCCTCTGTTTCAGCCCCTATGTTTCAGCCGCTCTGTTTCTCGCCCTCTGTTTCGGCCCCCCTGTTTCGCGCCCACTGTTTCAGACCCTCTGTTTCTCGCCCTCTGTTTCTCGCCCTCTGTTTCAGTCCCTCTGTTTCATACCCTCTGTTCCTCGCCCTCTGTTTCGCACCCTCTGTTTCTCGCCCTCTGTTTCGGCCCCTCTGTTTCAGACCCTCTGTTTAAAACCCTCTGTTTCAGCCCCTCTGTTTCAGACCCTCTGTTTCAGACTCTCTGTTTCTCGCCCTCTGTTTCGGCCCCTCTGATTCTCGCCCTCTGTTTCGGCCCCTCCATTTCGCGCCCGCTGTATCAGACCCTCTGTTTCAGATCCTCTGTTTCTCGCCCTCTGTTTCGCGCCCTCTGTTTCAGACACTCTGGTTCGGCCCCAATGTTTCCCGCCCTCTGTTTCGGCTCCTCTGTTTCGCGCCCTCTGTTTCGCGCCCTCTGTTTCAGACCCTCTGTTTCAGACCCTCTGTTTCAGCCGCTCTGTTTCTCGCCCTCTGTTTCGGCCCCCCTGTTTCGCGCCCTCTGTTTCAGACCCTCTGTTTCTCGCCCTCTGTTTCAGCCCCTCTGTTTCATACCCTCTGTTCCTCGCCCTCTGTTTCGCACCCTCTGTTTCTCGCCCTCTGTTTCGGCCCCTCTGTTTCTCGCCCTCTGTTTCAGCCCCTCTCTTTCTAGCCCTCTGTTTCAGCCCCTCTGTTTCTCGCCCTCTGCTTCAGCCCCTCTGTTTCTCGCCCTCTGTTTCAGCCCCTCTGTTTTAGCCCCTCTGTTTCAGCCCCTCTGTTTCTCACCCTCTGTTTCAGGCCCTCTGTTTCTCGCCCTCTGGTTCAGCCACTCTGTTTCTCGCCTTCTGTTTCAGCCCCTCTGTTTCTCGCCCTCTGTTTCTGCCCCTCTGTTTCAGACCCTCTGTTTCAGCCGCTCTGTTTCTCGCCCTCTGTTTCGGCCCCCCTGTTTCGCGCCCTCTGTTTCAGACCCTCTGTTTCTCGCCCTCTGTTTCAGCCCCTCTGTTTCAGACCCTCTGTTTCAGACCCTCTGTTTCAGCCGCTCTGTTTCTCGCCCTCTGTTTCGGCCCCCCTGTTTCGCGCCCTCTGTTTCAGACCCACTGTTTCTCGCCCTCTGTTTCAGCCCCTCTGTTTCATACCCTCTGTTCCTCGCCCTCTGTTTCGCAGCCTCTGTTTCTCGCCCTCTGTTTCGGCCCCTCTGTTTCTCGCCCTCTGTTTCAGCCCCTCTCTTGCTAGCCCTCTGTTTCAGCCCCTCTGTTTCTCGCCCTCTGCTTCAGCCCCTCTGTTTCTCGCCCTCTGTTTCAGCCCCTCTGTTTTAGCCCCTCTGTTTCAGCCCCGCTGTTTCTCACCCTCTGTTTCAGGCCCTCTGTTTCTCGCCCTCTGGTTCAGCCACTCTGTTTCTCGCCTTCTGTTTCAGCCCCTCTGTTTCTCGCCCTCTGTTTCTGCCCCTCTGTTTCTCGCCCTCTGTTTCAGCCCCTCTGTTTCTCGCCCTCTGTTTCTGCCCCTCTGAATCAGCCCCTCTGTTTCAGCCCCTCTTTTTCTCACCCTCTGTTTCAGCCCCTCTGTTTCAGACCCTCTGTTTCTCGCCCTCTGTTTCTGCCCCTCTGTTTCTCGCCCTCTGTTTCAGCCTCTCTGATGCAGCCCCTCTGTTTCTCGCCCTCTGTTTCAGCCCCTCTGTTTCTCGCCCTCTGTTTCAGCCCCTCTGTTTCTCGCCCTCTGTTTCAGTCCCACTGTTTCAGCCCCTCTGTTTCAGCCACTCTGTTTCTCGCCCTCTGTTTCAGCCCCTCTGTTTCAGCCCCACTGTTTCAGCCCCTCTGTTTCTCACCCTCTGTTTCTCGCCCACTGTTTCAGCCCCTCTGTTTCTCGCCCTCTGTTTCAGCCCCTCTGTTTCTCGCCCTCTGTTTCAGCCCCTCTTTTTCAGCCCCTCTGTTTCAGCCCCTCTGTTTCAGCCCCTCTGTTTCAGCCCCTGTGTTGCAGCCCCACTGTTTCAGCCCCTCTGTTTCTCGCCCTCTCTTTCAGCCCCTCTGTTTCTCGCCCTCTGTTTCAGCCCCTCTTTTTCAGCCCCTCTGTTTCAGCCCCTCTGTTTCAGCCCCTCTGTTTCAGCCCCTGTGTTTCAGCCCCTCTGTTTCAGCCCCTCTGTTTCTCGCCCTCTGTTTCAGCCCCTCTGTTTCTCGCCCTCTGTTTCAGCCCCTCTGTTTCAGCCCCTCTGTTTCAGTCTCTCTGTTTCTCGCCCTCAGTTTCTCGCCCTCTGTTTCAGACCCTCTGTTTCAGACCCTCTGTTTCAGCCCCTCTGTTTCTCGCCCTCTGTTTCAGCCCCTCTGTTTCAGCCCCTCTGTTTAAGCCCCTCTGTTTCTCGCCCTCTGTTTCAGCCCCTCTGTTTCTCGCCCTCTGTTTCAGCAACTCTGTTTCAGCACCTCTGTTTCTCACCCTCTGTTTCAGCCCCCCTGTTTCTCGCCCTCTGTTTCAGCCCCTCTGAATCAGCCCCTCTGTTTCAGCCCCTCTGATTCAGCCCCTCTGATTGAGCCCCTCTGATTCAGCCCCTCTGTTTCTCGCCCTCTGTTTCAGCCTCTCTGTTTCAGCCCCTCTGTTTCAGCCCCTCTGTTTCTCACCCTCTGTTTCAGCCCCTCTGTTTCAGCCCCTCTGTTTCTCGCCCTCTGTTTCAGCCCCTCTGTTTCTCGCCCTCTGTTTCAGCCCCTCTGATGCAGCCCCTCTGTTTCTCGCCCTCTGTTTCAGCCCCTCTGTTTCTCGCCCTCTGTTTCAGCCCCTCTGTTTCTCGCCCTCTGTTTCAGTCCGTCTGTTTCAGCCCCTCTGTTTCAGCCCCTCTGTTTCATCCAATCTGTTTCTCACCCTCTGTTTCAGCCCCTCTGTTTCTCGCCCTGTTTCAGCCACTCTGTTTCTCGCCTTCTGTTTCAGCCCCTCTGTTTCTCGCCCTCTGTTTCAGCCCCTCTTTTCCAGCCCCTCTGTTTCAGCCCCTATGTTTCAGCCCCTCTGTTTCAGCCCCTGTGTTTCAGCCCCACTGTTTCAGCCCCTCTGTTTCTCGCCCTCTGTTTCAGCCCCGCTGTTTCTCACCCTCTGTTTCAGGCCCTCTGTTTCTCGCCCTCTGGTTCAGCCACTCTGTTTCTCGCCTTCTGTTTCAGCCCCTCTGTTTCTCGCCCTCTGTTTCTGCCCCTCTGTTTCTCGCCCTCTGTTTCAGCCCCTCTGTTTCTCGCCCTCTGTTTCTGCCCCTCTGAATCAGCCCCTCTGTTTCAGCCCCTCTTTTTCTCACCCTCTGTTTCAGCCCCTCTGTTTCAGACCCTCTGTTTCTCGCCCTCTGTTTCTGCCCCTCTGTTTCTCGCCCTCTGTTTCAGCCTCTCTGATGCAGCCCCTCTGTTTCTCGCCCTCTGTTTCAGCCCCTCTGTTTCTCGCCCTCTGTTTCAGCCCCTCTGTTTCTCGCCCTCTGTTTCAGTCCCACTGTTTCAGCCCCTCTGTTTCAGCCACTCTGTTTCTCGCCCTCTGTTTCAGCCCCTCTGTTTCAGCCCCACTGTTTCAGCCCCTCTGTTTCTCACCCTCTGTTTCTCGCCCACTGTTTCAGCCCCTCTGTTTCTCGCCCTCTGTTTCAGCCCCTCTGTTTCTCGCCCTCTGTTTCAGCCCCTCTTTTTCAGCCCCTCTGTTTCAGCCCCTCTGTTTCAGCCCCTCTGTTTCAGCCCCTGTGTTTCAGCCCCTCTGTTTCAGCCCCTCTGTTTCTCGCCCTCTCTTTCAGCCCCTCTGTTTCTCGCCCTCTGTTTCAGCCCCTCTTTTTCAGCCCCTCTGTTTCAGCCCCTCTGTTTCAGCCCCTCTGTTTCAGCCCCTGTGTTTCAGCCCCTCTGTTTCAGCCCCTCTGTTTCTCGCCCTCTGTTTCAGCCCCTCTGTTTCTCGCCCTCTGTTTCAGCCCCTCTGTTTCAGCCCCTCTGTTTCAGTCTCTCTGTTTCTCGCCCTCAGTTTCTCGCCCTCTGTTTCAGACCCTCTGTTTCAGACCCTCTGTTTCAGCCCCTCTGTTTCTCGCCCTCTGTTTCAGCACCTCTGTTTCAGCCCCTCTGTTTAAGCCCCTCTGTTTCTCGCCCTCTGTTTCAGCCCCTCTGTTTCTCGCCCTCTGTTTCAGCAACTCTGTTTCAGCACCTCTGTTTCTCACCCTCTGTTTCAGCCCCCCTGTTTCTCGCCCTCTGTTTCAGCCCCTCTGAATCAGCCCCTCTGTTTCAGCCCCTCTGATTCAGCCCCTCTGATTGAGCCCCTCTGATTCAGCCCCTCTGTTTCTCGCCCTCTGTTTCAGCCTCTCTGTTTCAGCCCCTCTGTTTCAGCCCCTCTGTTTCTCACCCTCTGTTTCAGCCCCTCTGTTCCAGCCCCTCTGTTTCTCGCCCTCTGTTTCAGCCCCTCTGTTTCTCGCCCTCTGTTTCAGCCCCTCTGATGCAGCCCCTCTGTTTCTCGCCCTCTGTTTCAGCCCCTCTGTTTCTCGCCCTCTGTTTCAGCCCCTCTGTTTCTCGCCCTCTGTTTCAGTCCGTCTGTTTCAGCCCCTCTGTTTCAGCCCCTCTGTTTCATCCAATCTGTTTCTCACCCTCTGTTTCAGCCCCTCTGTTTCTCGCCCTGTTTCAGCCACTCTGTTTCTCGCCTTCTGTTTCAGCCCCTCTGTTTCTCGCCCTCTGTTTCAGCCCCTCTTTTCCAGCCCCTCTGTTTCAGCCCCTATGTTTCAGCCCCTCTGTTTCAGCCCCTGTGTTTCAGCCCCACTGTTTCAGCCCCTCTGTTTCTCGCCCTCTGTTTCAGCCCCACTGTTTCTCGCCCTCTGTTTCACCCCTCTGTTTCTCGCCCTCTGTTTCAGCCCCTCTGCTTCAGCCCCTCTGTTTCAGTCTCCCTGTTTCTCACCCTCTGTTTCTCGCCCCTTTTTCAGCCCCTCTGTTTCTCGCCCTCTGTTTCAGCACCTCTGTTTCTCGCCCACTGTTACAGCCCCTCTGTTTCAGCCCCTCTGTTTCAGCCCCTCTGTTTCTCGCCCTCTGTTTCTCGCCCTCTGTTTCTCGCCCTTTGTTTCAGCCCCTCTGTTTCGCGCTCTCTGATTCAGCCCCTCTGTTTCTCGCCCTCTGTTTCTCGCCCTCTGCTTCAGCCCCTCTGTTTCTCGCACTCTGTTTCAGCCCCTCTGTTTTAGCCACTCTGTTTCAGCCCCTCTGTTTCAGCCCCACTGTTCCAGCCCCTCTGTTTCTCGCCCTCTTTGTCAGCCAATCAGTTTCAGCCCCTCTGTTTCAGCCCCTCTGTTTCTCGCCCTCTGTTTCAGCACCTCTGTTTCTCGCCCTCTGTTTCAGCCCCTCTGTTTCACCCCCTCTGTTTCAGCCCCTCTGTTTCAGCCCCACTGTTTCTCGCCCTCTGTTTCAGCCCCTCTGTTTCTCGCCCTCTGTTTCAGCCCCTCTGATTCAGCCCCTCTGTTTCAGCCCCTCTGATTCAGCCCCTCTGTTTCAGCTCCTCCGGTTCTGCCCCTCTGTTTCTCGCCCTCTGTTTCTCACCCTCTGTTTCTCGCCCTCTGTTTCAGCCCCTCTGATTCAGCCCCTCTGTTTCAGCCCCTATGTTTCAGCCGCTCTGTTTCTCGCCCTCTGTTTCGGCCCCCCTGTTTCGCGCCCACTGTTTCAGACCCTCTGTTTCTCGCCCTCTGTTTCTCGCCCTCTGTTTCAGTCCCTCTGTTTCATACCCTCTGTTCCTCGCCCTCTGTTTCGCACCCTCTGTTTCTCGCCCTCTGTTTCGGCCCCTCTGCTTCAGACCCTCTGTTTCAGACCCTCTGTTTCAGCCCCTCTGTTTCAGACCCTCTGTTTCAGACTCTCTGTTTCTCGCCCTCTGTTTCGGCCCCTCTGATTCTCGCCCTCTGTTTCGGCCCCTCCATTTCGCGACCTCTGTATCAGACCCTCTGTTTCAGATCCTCTGTTTCTCGCCCTCTGTTTCACGCCCTCTGTTTCAGACACTCTGGTTCGGCCCCACTGTTTCCCGCCCGCTGTTTCGGCTCCTCTGTTTCGCGCCCTCTGTTTCGCGCCCTCTGTTTCAGACCCTCTGTTTCAGACCCTCTGTTTCAGCCGCTCTGTTTCTCGCCCTCTGTTTCGGCCCCCCTGTTTCGCGCCCTCTGTTTCAGACCCTCTGTTTCTCGCCCTCTGTTTCAGCCCCTCTGTTTCATACCCTCTGTTCCTCGCCCTCTGTTTCGCACCCTCTGTTTCTCGCCCTCTGTTTCGGCCCCTCTGTTTCTCGCCCACTGTTTCAGCCCCTCTGTTTCTCGCCCTCTGTTTCAGCCCCTCTGTTTCTCGCCCTCTGCTTCAGCCCCTCTGTTTCTCGCCCTCTGTTTCAGCCCCTCTGTTTTAGCCCCTCTGTTTCAGCCCCTCTGTTTCAGCCCCACTGTTTCAGCCCCTCTCTTTCTCGCCCCCTTTGTCAGCCCCTCAGTTTCAGCACCTCTGTTTCAGCCCCTCTGTTTCTCGCCCTCTGTTTCCACCCCTCTGATTCAGCCCCTCTGTTTCAGCCCCTCTGATTCAGCCCCTCTGTTTCAGCCCCTCTGTTTCAGCCCCTCTGGTTCAGCCCCTCTGTTTCAGCCCCTCTGTTTCTCGCCCTCTGTTTCTCACCGTCTGTTTCTCGCCCTCTGTTTCAGCCCCTCTGTTTTTCGCCCTCTGTTTCAGCCCCTCTGTTTCTCGCCCTCTGTATCAGCCCCTCTGTTTCAGCACTCTGTTTCAGCCCCTCTGTTCCAGCCCCTCTGTTTCTCGCCCTCTGTTTCTCGCCCTCTGTTTCAGCCCCTCTGTTTCTCACTCACTGTTTCAGCCCCTCTGTTTCGCGCTCTCTGTTTCAGCCCCTCTGTTTCAGCCCCTCTGTTTCTCCCCCTCTGTTTCTGCCCCTCTGTTTCTCGCCCTCTGTTTCAGCCCCTCTGTTTCTCGCCCTCTGTTTCAGCAACTCTGTTTCAGCACCTCTGTTTCTCACCCTCTGTTTCAGCCCCCCTGTTTCTCGCCCTCTGTTTCAGCCCCTCTGAATCAGCCCCTCTGTTTCAGCCCCTCTGATTCAGCCCCTCTGATTGAGCCCCTCTGATTCAGCCCCTCTGTTTCTCGCCCTCTGTTTCAGCCTCTCTGTTTCAGCCCCTCTGTTTCAGCCCCTCTGTTTCTCACCCTCTGTTTCAGCCCCTCTGTTTCAGCCCCTCTGTTTCTCGCCCTCTGTTTCAGCCCCTCTGTTTCTCGCCCTCTGTTTCAGCCCCTCTGATGCAGCCCCTCTGTTTCTCGCCCTCTGTTTCAGCCCCTCTGTTTCTCGCCCTCTGTTTCAGCCCCTCTGTTTCTCGCCCTCTGTTTCAGTCCGTCTGTTTCAGCCCCTCTGTTTCAGCCCCTCTGTTTCATCCAATCTGTTTCTCACCCTCTGTTTCAGCCCCTCTGTTTCTCGCCCTGTTTCAGCCACTCTGTTTCTCGCCTTCTGTTTCAGCCCCTCTGTTTCTCGCCCTCTGTTTCAGCCCCTCTTTTCCAGCCCCTCTGTTTCAGCCCCTATGTTTCAGCCCCTCTGTTTCAGCCCCTGTGTTTCAGCCCCACTGTTTCAGCCCCTCTGTTTCTCGCCCTCTGTTTCAGCCCCACTGTTTCTCGCCCTCTGTTTCACCCCTCTGTTTCTCGCCCTCTGTTTCAGCCCCTCTGCTTCAGCCCCTCTGTTTCAGTCTCCCTGTTTCTCACCCTCTGTTTCTCGCCCCTTTTTCAGCCCCTCTGTTTCTCGCCCTCTGTTTCAGCACCTCTGTTTCTCGCCCACTGTTACAGCCCCTCTGTTTCAGCCCCTCTGTTTCAGCCCCTCTGTTTCTCGCCCTCTGTTTCTCGCCCTCTGTTTCTCGCCCTTTGTTTCAGCCCCTCTGTTTCGCGCTCTCTGATTCAGCCCCTCTGTTTCTCGCCCTCTGTTTCTCGCCCTCTGCTTCAGCCCCTCTGTTTCTCGCACTCTGTTTCAGCCCCTCTGTTTTAGCCACTCTGTTTCAGCCCCTCTGTTTCAGCCCCACTGTTCCAGCCCCTCTGTTTCTCGCCCTCTTTGTCAGCCAATCAGTTTCAGCCCCTCTGTTTCAGCCCCTCTGTTTCTCGCCCTCTGTTTCAGCACCTCTGTTTCTCGCCCTCTGTTTCAGCCCCTCTGTTTCACCCCCTCTGTTTCAGCCCCTCTGTTTCAGCCCCACTGTTTCTCGCCCTCTGTTTCAGCCCCTCTGTTTCTCGCCCTCTGTTTCAGCCCCTCTGATTCAGCCCCTCTGTTTCAGCCCCTCTGATTCAGCCCCTCTGTTTCAGCTCCTCCGGTTCTGCCCCTCTGTTTCTCGCCCTCTGTTTCTCACCCTCTGTTTCTCGCCCTCTGTTTCAGCCCCTCTGATTCAGCCCCTCTGTTTCAGCCCCTATGTTTCAGCCGCTCTGTTTCTCGCCCTCTGTTTCGGCCCCCCTGTTTCGCGCCCACTGTTTCAGACCCTCTGTTTCTCGCCCTCTGTTTCTCGCCCTCTGTTTCAGTCCCTCTGTTTCATACCCTCTGTTCCTCGCCCTCTGTTTCGCACCCTCTGTTTCTCGCCCTCTGTTTCGGCCCCTCTGCTTCAGACCCTCTGTTTCAGACCCTCTGTTTCAGCCCCTCTGTTTCAGACCCTCTGTTTCAGACTCTCTGTTTCTCGCCCTCTGTTTCGGCCCCTCTGATTCTCGCCCTCTGTTTCGGCCCCTCCATTTCGCGACCTCTGTATCAGACCCTCTGTTTCAGATCCTCTGTTTCTCGCCCTCTGTTTCACGCCCTCTGTTTCAGACACTCTGGTTCGGCCCCACTGTTTCCCGCCCGCTGTTTCGGCTCCTCTGTTTCGCGCCCTCTGTTTCGCGCCCTCTGTTTCAGACCCTCTGTTTCAGACCCTCTGTTTCAGCCGCTCTGTTTCTCGCCCTCTGTTTCGGCCCCCCTGTTTCGCGCCCTCTGTTTCAGACCCTCTGTTTCTCGCCCTCTGTTTCAGCCCCTCTGTTTCATACCCTCTGTTCCTCGCCCTCTGTTTCGCACCCTCTGTTTCTCGCCCTCTGTTTCGGCCCCTCTGTTTCTCGCCCACTGTTTCAGCCCCTCTGTTTCTCGCCCTCTGTTTCAGCCCCTCTGTTTCTCGCCCTCTGCTTCAGCCCCTCTGTTTCTCGCCCTCTGTTTCAGCCCCTCTGTTTTAGCCCCTCTGTTTCAGCCCCTCTGTTTCAGCCCCACTGTTTCAGCCCCACTCTTTCTCGCCCCCTTTGTCAGCCCCTCAGTTTCAGCACCTCTGTTTCAGCCCCTCTGTTTCTCGCCCTCTGTTTCCACCCCTCTGATTCAGCCCCTCTGTTTCAGCCCCTCTGATTCAGCCCCTCTGTTTCAGCCCCTCTGTTTCAGCCCCTCTGGTTCAGCCCCTCTGTTTCAGCCCCTCTGTTTCTCGCCCTCTGTTTCTCACCGTCTGTTTCTCGCCCTCTGTTTCAGCCCCTCTGTTTTTCGCCCTCTGTTTCAGCCCCTCTGTTTCTCGCCCTCTGTATCAGCCCCTCTGTTTCAGCACTCTGTTTCAGCCCCTCTGTTCCAGCCCCTCTGTTTCTCGCCCTCTGTTTCTCGCCCTCTGTTTCAGCCCCTCTGTTTCTCACTCACTGTTTCAGCCCCTCTGTTTCGCGCTCTCTGTTTCAGCCCCTCTGTTTCAGCCCCTCTGTTTCTCCCCCTCTGTTTCTGCCCCTCTGTTTCTCGCCCTCTGTTTCAGCCCCTCTGTTTCTCGCCCTCTGTTTCAGCCCCGCTGATTCAGACACTCTGTTTCAGCCCCTCTGAATCAGCCCCTCTGATTCAGCCCCTCTGTTTCAGCCCCTCTGTTTCAGCCGCTCCGTTTCTCGCCCTCTGTTTCAGCCCCTCTGTTTCTCGCCCTCTGTTTCAGCCCCTCTGTTTCTCGCCCTCTGTTTCAGCCCCTCTGATTCAGCCCCTCTGTTTCTCGCCCTCTGTTTCAGCCCCTCTGTTTCTCGCCCTCTGTTTCAGCCCCTCTGTTTCTCACCCTCTGCTTCAGCCCCTCTGTTTCTCGCCCTCTGTTTCAGCCCCTCTGTTTTAGCCCCTCTGTTTCAGCCCCTCTGTTTCAGCCCCACTGTTTCAGCCCCTCTCTTTCTCGCCCCCTTTGTCAGCCCCTCAGTTTCAGCCCCTCTGTTTCTCGCCCTCTGTTTCAGCCCCTCTGATTCAGCCCCTCTGTTTCAGCCCCTCTGTTTCTCGCCCTCTGTTTCAGCCCCCCTGATTCAGCCCCTCTGTTTCTTGCCCTCTGTTTCAGCCCCTCTGAATCAGCTCCTCTGTTTCAGCACCTCTGTTTCAGCCCCTCTGTTTCAGCCCCTCTGTTTCTCGCCCTCTGTTTCTAACCCTCTGTTTCTCGCCCTCTGTTTCTGCCCCTCTGTTTTTCGCCCTCTGTTTCAGTCCGTCTGTTTCAGCCCCTCTGTTTCAGCCCCTCTGTTTCTCGCCCTCTGTTTCTGCCCCTCTGTTTCTCGCCCTCTATATCAGCCCCTCTGTTTCTCGCCCTCAGATTCTCGCCCTCTGTTTCAGCCCCTCTGTTTCGCGCTCTCTGTTTCAGCCCCTGTGTTTCAGCCCCTCTGTTTCTCGCCCTCTGTTTCTGCCCCTCTGTTTCTCGCCCTCTGTTTCAGCCCCTCTGTTTCTCGCCCTCTGCTTCAGCCCCGCTGAATCAGACCCTCTGTTTCAGCGCCTCTGAATCAGCCCCTCTGTTCCAGCCCCTCTGTTTCAGCCCCTCTCTTTCTCGCCCTCTGTTTAGGCCCTCTGTTTCTCACCCTCTGTTTCAGCCCCTCTGTTTCAGCCCCTCTGTTTCTCGCCCTCTGTTTCAGCCCCTCTGTTTCTCGCCCTCTGTTTCAGCCCCTCTGATGCAGCCCCTCTGTTTCTCGCCCTCTGATTCTGCCCCTCTGTTTCTCGCCCTCTGTTTCAGCCCCTCTGTTTCTCGCCCTCTGTTTCAGCCCCTCTGTTTCAGCCCCACTGTTTCAGCCCCTCTGTTTCTCACCCTCTGTTTCTCGCCCTCTGTTTCAGCCCCTCTGTTTCTCGCCCTCTGTTTCAGCCCCTCTGTTTCTCGCCCTCTGTTTCAGCCCCTCTTTTTCAGCCCCTCTGTTTCAGCCCCTCTGTTTCAGCCCCTGTGTTTCAGCCCCTCTGTTTCAGCCCCTCTGTTTCTCGCCCTCTGTTTCAGCCCCTCTGTTTCTCGCCCTCTGTTACAGCCCCTCTGTTTCAGCCCCTCTGTTTCAGTCTCTCTGCTTCTCGCCCTCAGTTTCTCGCCCTCTGTTTCAGACCCTCTGTTTCAGACCCTCTGTTTCAGCCCCTCTGTTTCTCGCCCTCTGTTTCAGCCCCTCTGTTTCAGCCCCTCTGTTTAAGCCCCTCTGTTTCTCGCCCTCTGTTTCAGCCCCTCTGTTTCTCGCCCTCTGTTTCAGCACCTCAGTTTCAGCACCTCTGTTTCTCACCCTCTGTTTCAGCCCCCCGTTTCTCGCCCTCTGTTTCAGCCCCTCTGAATCAGCCCCTCTGATTGAGCCCCTCTGATTCAGCCCCTCTGTTTCTCGCCCTCTGTTTCAGCCTCTCTGTTTCAGCCCCTCTGTTTCAGCCCCTCTGTTTCTCACCCTCTGTTTCAGCCCCTCTGTTTCAGCCCCTCTGTTTCTCGCCCTCTGTTTCAGTCCCTCTGTTTCTCGCCCTCTGTTTCAGCCCCTCTGATGCAGCCCCTCTGTTTCTCGCCCTCTGTTTCAGCCCCTCTGTTTCTCGCCCTCTGTTTCAGCCCCTCTGTTTCTCGCCCTCTGTTTCAGTCCCTCTGTTTCAACCCCTCTGTTTCAGCCCCTCTGTTTCAGCCACTCTGTTTCTCACCCTCTGTTTCAGCCCCTCTGTTTCTCGCCCTGTTTCAGCCACTCTGTTTCTCGCCTTCTGTTTCAGCCCCTCTGTTTCTCGCCCTCTGTTTCAGCCCCTCTTTTCCAGCCCCTCTGTTTCAGCCCCTCTGTTTCAGCCCCTCTGTTTCAGCCCCTGTGTTTCAGCCCCTCTGTTTCAGCCCCTCTGTTTCTCGCCCTCTGTTTCAGCCCCACTGTTTCTCGCCCTCTGTTTCACCCCTCTGTTTCTCGCCCTCTGTTTCAGCCCCTCTGCTTCAGCCCCTCTGTTTCAGTCTCCCTGTTTCTCACCCTCTGTTTCTCGCCCCTTTTTCAGCCCCGCTGTTTCTCGCCCTCTGTTTCAGCACCTCTGTTTCTCGCCCACTGTTACAGCCCCTCTGTTTCTGCCCCTCTGTTTCTGCCCCTCTGTTTCTCGCCCTCTGTTTCTCGCCCTCTGTTTCTCGCCCTTTGTTTCAGCCCCTCTGTTTCGCGCTCTCTGTTTCAGCCCCTCTGTTTCTCGCCCTCTGTTTCTGCCACTTTGTTTCTCGCCCTCTGTTACAGCCCCTCTGTTTCTCGCCCTCTGTTTCAGCCCCGCTGAATCAGACCCTCTGTTTCTGCCCCTCTGAATCAGCCCCTCTGTTTCAGCCCCTCTGTTTCACACCCTCTGTTTCAGCCGCTCTGTTTCAGCCCCTATGTTTCTCGCCCACTGTTTCAGCCCCTCTGTTTCGCGCTCTCTGTTTCAGCCCCTCTGTTTCTCGCCCTCTGTTTCAGCCCGCTGAATCTGACCCTCTGTTTCTGCCCCTCTGAATCAGCCCCTCTGTTTCAGCCCCTCTGTTTCACACCCTCTGTTTCAGCCCCTCTGTTTCAGCCCCTCTGTTTCAGCCACTCTGTTTCGCACCCTCTGTTTCAGCCCCTCTGTTTCTTGCCCTGTTTCAGCCACTCTGTTTCTCGCCTTCTGTTTCAGCCCCTCTGTTTCTCGCCCTCTGTTTCAGCCCCTCTTTTCCAGCCCCTCTGTTTCAGCCCCTCTGTTTCAGCCCCTCTGTTTCAGCCCCTGTGTTTCAGCCCCTCTGTTTCAGCCCCTCTGTTTCTCGCCCTCTGTTTCAGCCCCACAGTTTCTCGCCCTCTGTTTCAGCCCCTCTGCTTCAGCCCCTCTGTTTCAGTCTCCCTGTTTCTCACCCTCTGTTTCTCGCCCCTTTTTCAGCCCCTCTGTTTCTCGCCCTCTGTTTCAGCACCTCTGTTTCTCGCCCACTGTTACAGCCCCTCTGTTTCAGCCCCTCTGTTTCAGCCCCTCTGTTTCTCGCCCTCTGTTTCTCGCCCTCTGTTTCTCGCCCTTTGTTTCAGCCCCTCTGTTTCGCGCTCTCTGTTTCAGCCCCTCTGTTTCTCGCCCTCTGTTTCTGCCCCTTTGTTTCTCGCCCTCTGTTACAGCCCCTCTGTTTCTCGCCCTCTGTTTCAGCCCCGCTGAATCAGACCCTCTGTTTCTGCCCCTCTGAATCAGCCCCTCTGTTTCAGCCCCTCTGTTTCACACCCTCTGTTTCAGCCGCTCTGTTTCAGCCCCTATGTTTCTCGCCCACTGTTTCAGCCCCTCTGTTTCTCGCCCTCTGTTTCAGCCCCTCTGATGCAGCCCCTCTGTTTCTCGCCCTCTGTTTCAGCCCCTCTGTTTCTCGCCCTCTGTTTCAGCCCCTCTGTTTCTCGCCCTCTGTTTCAGCCCCTCTGTTTCAGCCCCTCTGTTTCAGCCCCTCTGTTTCAGCCACTCTGTTTCTCACCCTCTGTTTCAGCCCCTGTGTTTCAGCCCCTTCGTTTCAGCCCCTCTGTTTCTCGCCCTCTGTTTCAGCCCCTCTGTTTCTCGCCCTCTGTTTCAGCCCCTCTGATTCAGCCCCTCTGTTTCAGCCCCTCTGATTCAGCCCCTCTGATTCAGCCCCTCTGTTTCAGCCCCTCTGTTTCAGCCCCTCTGTTTCTCGCCCTCTGTTTCTCACCCTCTGTTTCTCGCCGTCTGTTGCAGCCCCTCTGTTTTTCGCACTCTGTTTCAGCCCCTCTGTTTCTCGCCCTCTGTATCAGCCCCTCTGTTTCAGCCCCTCTATTTCAGCCCCTCTGTTTCAGCTCCTCTGTTTCTCGCCCTCTGTTTCTCGCCCTCTGTTTCTCGCCCTCTGTTTCAGCCCCTCTCTTTCTCGCCCTCTGTTTCAGCCCCTCTGTTTCTCGCCCTCTGTTTGAGTCCCTCTGTTTCAGCCCCTCTGTTTCAGCCCCTCTGTTTCAGCCACTCTGTTTCTCACCCTCTGTTTCAGGCCCTCTGTTTCTCGCCCTCTGGTTCAGCCACTCTGTTTCTCGCCTTCTGTTTCAGCCCCTTTGTTTCTCGCCCTCTGTTTCAGCCCCTCTGATGCAGCCCCTCTCTTTCTCGCCCTCTGTTTCAGCCCCTCTGTTTCTCGCCCTCTGTTTCAGCCCCTCTGTTTCTCGCCCTCTGTTTCAGTCCCTCTGTTTCAGCCCCTCTGTTTCAGCCCCTCTGTTTCAGCCACTCTGTTTCTCACCCTCTGTTTCAGCCCCTCTGTTTCTCGCCCTGTTTCAGCCACTCTGTTTCTCGCCTTCTGTTTCAGCCCCTCTGTTTCTCGCCCTCTGTTTCAGCCCCTCTTTTCCAGCCCCTCTGTTTCAGCCCCTCTGTTTCAGCCCCTCTGTTTCAGCCCCTGTGTTTCAGCCCCTCTGTTTCAGCCCCTCTGTTTCTCGCCCTCTGTTTCAGCCCCACTGTTTCTCGCCCTCTGTTTCACCCCTCTGTTTCTCGCCCTCTGTTTCTCGCCTTCTTTTTCAGCCCCTCTGTTTCTCGCCCTCTGTTTCAGCCCCTCTGTTTCAGCCCCTCTGGTTCAGCCCCTCTGTTTCAGCCCGTCTGTTTCAGTCTCTCTGTTTCTCGCCCTCTGTTTCAGCCCCTCTGATTCAGCCCCTCTGTTTCAGCCCCTCTGTTTCAGCCCCTCTGTTTCAGCCCCTCTGTTTCAGCCCCTCTGTTTCAGTCTCTCTGTTTCTCGCCCTCTGTTTCAGCCCCTCTGTTTTAGCCCCTCTGTTTCAGCCCCTCTGTTTCAGCCCCACTGTTTCAGCCCCTCTCTTTCTCGCCCCCTTTGTCAGCCCCTCAGTTTCAGCACCTCTGTTTCAGCCCCTCTGTTTCTCGCCCTCTGTTTCCGCCCCTCTGATTCAGCCCCTCTGTTTCAGCCCCTCTGATTCAGCCCC
Source organism: Chiloscyllium punctatum (assembly GCF_047496795.1). NCBI lineage: Eukaryota > Metazoa > Chordata > Chondrichthyes > Orectolobiformes > Hemiscylliidae > Chiloscyllium > Chiloscyllium punctatum. The sequence goes on along the minus strand of NC_092779.1, from coordinate 56,493,710 downwards.
TCTGTTTCAGCCCCTCTGTTTCAGCCCCTCTGGTTCAGCCCCTCTGTTTCAGCCCCTCTGTTTCTCGCCCTCTGTTTCTCACCGTCTGTTTCTCGCCCTCTGTTTCAGCCCCTCTGTTTTTCGCCCTCTGCTTCAGACCCTCTGTTTCAGACTCTCTGTTTCAGCCCCTCTGTTTCAGACCCTCTGTTTCAGACTCTCTGTTTCTCGCCCTCTGTTTCGGCCCCTCTGATTCTCGCCCTCTGTTTCGGCCCCTCCATTTCGCGCCCTCTGTATCAGACCCTCTGTTTCAGATCCTCTGTTTCTCGCCCTCTGTTTCGCGCCCTCTGTTTCAGACACTCTGGTTCGGCCCCACTGTTTCCCGCCCGCTGTTTCGGCTCCTCTGTTTCGCGCCCTCTGTTTCGCGCCCTCTGTTTCAGACCCTCTGCTTCAGACCCTCTGTTTCAGCCGCTCTGTTTCTCGCCCTCTGTTTCGGCCCCCCTGTTTCGCGCCCTCTGTTTCAGACCCTCTGTTTCTCGCCCTCTGTTTCAGCCCCTCTGTTTCATACCCTCTGTTCCTCGCCCTCTGTTTCGCACCCTCTGTTTCTCGCCCTCTGTTTCGGCCCCTCTGTTTCTCGCCCACTGTTTCAGCCCCTCTGTTTCTCGCCCTCTGTTTCAGCCCGTCTGTTTCTCGCCCTCTGCTTCAGCCCCTCTGTTTCTCGCCCTCTGTTTCAGCCCCTCTGTTTTAACCCCTCTGTTTCAGCCCCTCTGTTTCAGCCCCACTGTTTCAGCCCCTCTCTTTCTCGCCCCCTTTGTCAGCCCCTCAGTTTCAGCACCTCTGTTTCAGCCCCTCTGTTTCTCGCCCTCTGTTTCCACCCCTCTGATTCAGCCCCTCTGTTTCAGCCCCTCTGATTCAGCCCCTCTGTTTCAGCCCCTCTGTTTCAGCCCCTCTGGTTCAGCCCCTCTGTTTCAGCCCCTCTGTTTCTCGCCCTCTGTTTCTCACCGTCTGTTTCTCGCCCTCTGTTTCAGCCCCTCTGTTTTTCGCCCTCTGTTTCAGCCCCTCTGTTTCTCGCCCTCTGTATCAGCCCCTCTGTTTCAGCACTCTGTTTCAGCCCCTCTGTTTCAGCCCCTCTGTTTCTCGCCCTCTGTTTCTCGCCCTCTGTTTCAGCCCCTCTGTTTCTCACTCACTGTTTCAGCCCCTCTGTTTCGCGCTCTCTGTTTCAGCCCCTCTGTTTCAGCCCCTCTGTTTCTCCCCCTCTGTTTCTGCCCCTCTGTTTCTCGCCCTCTGTTTCAGCCCCTCTGTTTCTCGCCCTCTGTTTCAGCCCCGCTGATTCAGACACTCTGTTTCAGCCCCTCTGAATCAGCCCCTCTGATTCAGCCCCTCTGTTTCAGCCCCTCTGTTTCAGCCGCTCCGTTTCTCGCCCTCTGTTTCAGCCCCTCTGTTTCTCGCCCTCTGTTTCAGCCCCTCTGTTTCTCGCCCTCTGTTTCAGCCCCTCTGATTCAGCCCCTCTGTTTCTCGCCCTCTGTTTCAGCCCCTCTGTTTCTCGCCCTCTGTTTCAGCCCCTCTGTTTCTCGCCCTCTGCTTCAGCCCCTCTGTTTCTCGCCCTCTGTTTCAGCCCCTCTGTTTTAGCCCCTCTGTTTCAGCCCCTCTGTTTCAGCCCCACTGTTTCAGCCCCTCTCTTTCTCGCCCCCTTTGTCAGCCCCTCAGTTTCAGCCCCTCTGTTTCTCGCCCTCTGTTTCAGCCCCTCTGATTCAGCCCCTCTGTTTCAGCCCCTCTGTTTCTCGCCCTCTGTTTCAGCCCCCCTGATTCAGCCCCTCTGTTTCTTGCCCTCTGTTTCAGCCCCTCTGAATCAGCTCCTCTGTTTCAGCACCTCTGTTTCAGCCCCTCTGTTTCAGCCCCTCTGTTTCTCGCCCTCTGTTTCTAACCCTCTGTTTCTCGCCCTCTGTTTCTGCCCCTCTGTTTTTCGCCCTCTGTTTCAGCCCCTCTGTTTCTCGCCCTCTATATCAGCCCCTCTGTTTCTCGCCCTCAGATTCTCGCCCTCTGTTTCAGCCCCTCTGTTTCGCGCTCTCTGTTTCAGCCCCTGTGTTTCAGCCCCTCTGTTTCTCGCCCTCTGTTTCTGCCCCTCTGTTTCTCGCCCTCTGTTTCAGCCCCTCTGTTTCTCGCCCTCTGCTTCAGCCCCGCTGAATCAGACCCTCTGTTTCAGCGCCTCTGAATCAGCCCCTCTGTTCCAGCCCCTCTGTTTCAGCCCCTCTCTTTCTCGCCCTCTGTTTAGGCCCTCTGTTTCTCACCCTCTGTTTCAGCCCCTCTGTTTCAGCCCCTCTGTTTCTCGCCCTCTGTTTCAGCCCCTCTGTTTCTCGCCCTCTGTTTCAGCCCCTCTGATGCAGCCCCTCTGTTTCTCGCCCTCTGATTCTGCCCCTCTGTTTCTCGCCCTCTGTTTCAGCCCCTCTGTTTCTCGCCCTCTGTTTCAGCCCCTCTGTTTCAGCCCCACTGTATCAGCCCCTCTGTTTCTCACCCTCTGTTTCTCGCCCTCTGTTTCAGCCCCTCTGTTTCTCGCCCTCTGTTTCAGCCCCTCTGTTTCTCGCCCTCTGTTTCAGCCCCTCTTTTTCAGCCCCTCTGTTTCAGCCCCTCTGTTTCAGCCCCTCTGTTTCAGCCCCTGTGTTTCAGCCCCTCTGTTTCAGCCCCTCTGTTTCTCGCCCTCTGTTTCAGCCCCTCTGTTTCTCGCCCTCTGTTACAGCCCCTCTGTTTCAGCCCCTCTGTTTCAGTCTCTCTGCTTCTCGCCCTCAGTTTCTCGCCCTCTGTTTCAGACCCTCTGTTTCAGACCCTCTGTTTCAGCCCCTCTGTTTCTCGCCCTCTGTTTCAGCCCCTCTGTTTCAGCCCCTCTGTTTAAGCCCCTCTGTTTCTCGCCCTCTGTTTCAGCCCCTCTGTTTCTCGCCCTCTGTTTCAGCACCTCAGTTTCAGCACCTCTGTTTCTCACCCTCTGTTTCAGCCCCCCGTTTCTCGCCCTCTGTTTCAGCCCCTCTGAATCAGCCCCTCTGATTGAGCCCCTCTGATTCAGCCCCTCTGTTTCTCGCCCTCTGTTTCAGCCTCTCTGTTTCAGCCCCTCTGTTTCAGCCCCTCTGTTTCTCACCCTCTGTTTCAGCCCCTCTGTTTCAGCCCCTCTGTTTCTCGCCCTCTGTTTCAGTCCCTCTGTTTCTCGCCCTCTGTTTCAGCCCCTCTGATGCAGCCCCTCTGTTTCTCGCCCTCTGTTTCAGCCCCTCTGTTTCTCGCCCTCTGTTTCAGCCCCTCTGTTTCTCGCCCTCTGTTTCAGTCCCTCTGTTTCAACCCCTCTGTTTCAGCCCCTCTGTTTCAGCCACTCTGTTTCTCACCCTCTGTTTCAGCCCCTCTGTTTCTCGCACTGTTTCAGCCACTCTGTTTCTCGCCTTCTGTTTCAGCCCCTCTGTTTCTCGCCCTCTGTTTCAGCCCCTCTTTTCCAGCCCCTCTGTTTCAGCCCCTCTGTTTCAGCCCCTCTGTTTCAGCCCCTGTGTTTCAGCCTCTCTGTTTCAGCCCCTCTGTTTCTCGCCCTCTGTTTCAGCCCCACTGTTTCTCGCCCTCTGTTTCACCCCTCTGTTTCTCGCCCTCTGTTTCAGCTCCTCTGCTTCAGCCCCTCTGTTTCAGTCTCCCTGTTTCTCACCCTCTGTTTCTCGCCCCTTTTTCAGCCCCGCTGTTTCTCGCCCTCTGTTTCAGCACCTCTGTTTCTCGCCCACTGTTACAGCCCCTCTGTTTCTGCCCCTCTGTTTCTGCCCCTCTGTTTCTCGCCCTCTGTTTCTCGCCCTCTGTTTCTCGCCCTTTGTTTCAGCCCCTCTGTTTCGCGCTCTCTGTTTCAGCCCCTCTGTTTCTCGCCCTCTGTTTCTGCCACTTTGTTTCTCGCCCTCTGTTACAGCCCCTCTGTTTCTCGCCCTCTGTTTCAGCCCCGCTGAATCAGACCCTCTGTTTCTGCCCCTCTGAATCAGCCCCTCTGTTTCAGCCCCTCTGTTTCACACCCTCTGTTTCAGCCGCTCTGTTTCAGCCCCTATGTTTCTCGCCCACTGTTTCAGCCCCTCTGTTTCTCGCCCTCTGTTTCAGCCCCTCTGATGCAGCCCCTCTGTTTCTCGCCCTCTGTTTCAGCCCCTCTGTTTCTCGCCCTCTGTTTCAGCCCCTCTGTTTCTCGCCCTCTGTTTCAGCCCCTCTGTTTCAGCCCCTCTGTTTCAGCCCCTCTGTTTCAGCCACTCTGTTTCTCACCCTCTGTTTCAGCCCCTGTGTTTCAGCCCCTTCGTTTCAGCCCCTCTGTTTCTCGCCCTCTGTTTCAGCCCCTCTGTTTCTCGCCCTCTGTTTCAGCCCCTCTGATTCAGCCCCTCTGTTTCAGCCCCTCTGATTCAGCCCCTCTGTTTCAGCCCCTCTGTTTCAGCCCCTCTGTTTCTCGCCCTCTGTTTCTCACCCTCTGTTTCTCGCCGTCTGTTGCAGCCCCTCTGTTTTTCGCACTCTGTTTCAGCCCCTCTGTTTCTCGCCCTCTGTATCAGCCCCTCTGTTTCAGCCCCTCTATTTCAGCCCCTCTGTTTCAGCTCCTCTGTTTCTCGCCCTCTGTTTCTCGCCCTCTGTTTCTCGCCCTCTGTTTCAGCCCCTCTCTTTCTCGCCCTCTGTTTCAGCCCCTCTGTTTCTCGCCCTCTGTTTGAGTCCCTCTGTTTCAGCCCCTCTGTTTCAGCCCCTCTGTTTCAGCCACTCTGTTTCTCACCCTCTGTTTCAGGCCCTCTGTTTCTCGCCCTCTGGTTCAGCCACTCTGTTTCTCGCCTTCTGTTTCAGCCCCTCTGTTTCTCGCCCTCTGTTTCAGCCCCTCTGATGCAGCCCCTCTTTTTCTCGCCCTCTGTTTCAGCCCCTCTGTTTCTCGCCCTCAGTTTCTCGCCCTCTGTTTCAGCCCCTCTGTTTCGCGCTCTCTGTTTCAGCCCCTCTGTTTCAGCCCCTCTGTTTCTCGCCCTCTGTTTCTGCCCCTCTGTTTCTCGCCCTCTGTTTCAGCCCCTCTGTTTCTCGCCCTCTGCTTCAGCCCCGCTGAATCAGACCCTCTGTTTCAGCGCCTCTGAATCAGCCCCTCTGTTTCAGCCCCTCTGTTTCAGCCCCTCTCTTTCTCGCCCTCTGTTTAGGCCCTCTGTTTCAGCCCCTCTGTTTCAGCCCCTATGTTTCTCGCCCTCTGTTTCAGCCCCTCTGTTTCTCGCCCTCTGTTTCAGCCCCTCTGATGCAGCCCCTCTGTTTCTCGCCCTCTGATTCTGCCCGTCTGTTTCTCGCCCTCTGTTTCAGCCCCTCTGTTTCTCGCCCTCTGTTTCAGCCCCTCTGTTTCAGCCCCACTGTTTCAGCCCCTATGTTTCTCACCCTCTGTTTCTCGCCCTCTGTTTCAGCCCCTCTGTTTCTCGCCCTCTGTTTCAGCCCCTCTGTTTCTCGCCCTCTGTTTCAGCCCCTCTTTTTCAGCCCCTCTGTTTCAGCCCCTCTGTTTCAGCTCCTCTGTTTCAGCCCCTGTGTTTCAGCCCCTCTGTTTCAGCCCCTCTGTTTCTCACCCTCTGTTTCAGCCCCTCTGTTTCTCGCCCTCTGTTTCAGCCCCTCTGTTTCAGCCCCTCTGTTTCAGTCTCTCTGTTTCTCGCCCTCAGTTTCTCGCCCTCTGTTTCAGACCCTCTGTTTCTCGCCCTCTGTTTCAGACCCTCTGTTTCTCGCCCACTGTTTCAGCCCCTCTGTTTCAGCCCCTCTGTTTAAGCCCCTCTGTTTCTCGCCCTCTGTTTCAGCCCCTCTGTTTCTCGCCCTCTGTTTCAGCACCTCTGTTTCAGCACCTCTGTTTCTCACCCTCTGTTTCAGCCCCCCTGTTTCTCGCCCTCTGTTTCAGCCCTTCTGAATCAGCCCCTCTGTTTCAGCCCCTCTGATTCAGCCCCTCTTATTGAGCCCCTCTGATTCATTCCCTCTGTTTCTCGCCCTCTGTTTCAGCCTCTCTGTTTCAGCCCCTCTGTTTCAGCCCCTCTGTTTCTCACCCTCTGTTTCAGCCCCTCTGTTTCAGCCCCTCTGTTTCTCGCCCTCTGTTTCAGCCCCTCTGTTTCTCGCCCTCTGTTTCAGCCCCTCTGATGCAGCCCCTCTGTTTCTCGCCCTCTGTTTCAGCCCCTCTGTTTCTCGCCCTCTGTTTCAGCCCCTCTGTTTCTCGCCCTCTGTTTCAGCCCCTCTGTTTCAGCCCCTCTGTTTCAGCCCCTCTGTTTCAGCCACTCAGTTTCTCGCCCTCTGTTTCAGACCCTCTGTTTCAGACCCTCTGTTTCAGCCCCTCTGTTTCTCGCCCTCTGTTTCAGCCCCTCTGTTTCAGCCCCTCTGTTTAAGCCCCTCTGTTTCTCGCCCTCTGTTTCAGCCCCTCTGTTTCTCGCCCTCTGTTTCAGCACCTCTGTTTCAGCACCTCTGTTTCTCACCCTCTGTTTCAGCCCCTCTGATGCAGCCCCTCTGTTTCTCGCCCTCTGTTTCAGCCCCTCTGTTTCTCGCCCTCTGTTTCAGCCCCTCTGTTTCTCGCCCTCTGTTTCAGACCCTCTGTTTCAGACCCTCTGTTTCAGCCCCTCTGTTTCTCGCCCTCTGTTTCAGCCCCTCTGTTTCAGCCCCTCTGTTTAAGCCCCTCTGTTTCTCGCCCTCTGTTTCAGCCCCTCTGTTTCTCGCCCTCTGTTTCTCGCCCTCTGTTTCAGCCCCTCTGTTTCTCGCCCTCTGTTTCAGCCCCTCTGATGCAGCCCCTCTGTTTCTCGCCCTCTGTTTCAGCCCCTCTGTTTCTCGCCCTCTGTTTCAGCCCCTCTGTTTCTCGCCCTCTGTTTCAGCCCCTCTGTTTCAGCCCCTCTGTTTCAGCCCCTCTGTTTCAGCCACTCAGTTTCTCGCCCTCTGTTTCAGACCCTCTGTTTCAGACCCTCTGTTTCAGCCCCTCTGTTTCTCGCCCTCTGTTTCAGCCCCTCTGTTTCAGCCCCTCTGTTTAAGCCCCTCTGTTTCTCGCCCTCTGTTTCAGCCCCTCTGTTTCTCGCCCTCTGTTTCAGCACCTCTGTTTCAGCACCTCTGTTTCTCACCCTCTGTTTCAGCCCCTCTGTTTCTCGCCCTCTGTTTCAGCACCTCTGTTTCAGCACCTCTGTTTCTCACCCTCTGTTTCAGCCCCCCTGTTTCTCGCCCTCTGTTTCAGCCCCTCTGAATCAGCCCCTCTGTTTCAGCCCCTCTGATTCAGCCCCTCTGATTGAGCCCCTCTGATTCAGCCCCTCTGTTTCTCGCCCTCTGTTTCAGCCTCTCTGTTTCAGCCCCTCTGTTTCAGCCCCTCTGTTTCTCACCCTCTGTTTCAGCCCCTCTGTTTCAGCCCCTCTGTTTCTCGCCCTCTGTTTCAGCCCCTCTGTTTCTCGCCCTCTGTTTCAGCCCCTCTGATGCAGCCCCTCTGTTTCTCGCCCTCTGTTTCAGCCCCTCTGTTTCTCGCCCTCTGTTTCAGCCCCTCTGTTTCTCGCCCTCTGTTTCAGTCCCTCTGTTTCAGCCCCTCTGTTTCAGCCCCTCTGTTTCAGCCACTCTGTTTCTCACCCTCTGTTTCAGCCCCTCTGTTTCTCGCCCTGTTTCAGCCACTCTGTTTCTCGCCTTCTGTTTCAGCCCCTCTGTTTCTCGCCCTCTGTTTCAGCCCCTCTTTTCCAGCCCCTCTGTTTCAGCCCCTATGTTTCAGCCCCTCTGTTTCAGCCCCTGTGTTTCAGCCCTTCTGTTTCAGCCCCTCTGTTTCTCGCCCTCTGTTTCAGCCCCACTGTTTCTCGCCCTCTGTTTCACCCCTCTGTTTCTCGCCCTCTGTTTCAGCCCCTCTGCTTCAGCCCCTCTGTTTCAGTCTCCCTGTTTCTCACCCTCTGTTTCTCGCCCCTTTTTCAGCCCCTCTGTTTCTCGCCCTCTGTTTCAGCACCTCTGTTTCTCGCCCACTGTTACAGCCCCTCTGTTTCAGCCCCTCTGTTTCAGCCCCTCTGTTTCAGCCCCTCTGTTTCTCGCCCTCTGTTTCTCGCCCTCTGTTTCTCGCCCTTTGTTTCGCGCTCTCTGATTCAGCCCCTCTGTTTCTCGCCCTCTGTTTCTCGCCCTCTGCTTCAGCCCCTCTGTTTCTCGCACTCTGTTTCAGCCCCTCTGTTTTAGCCACTCTGTTTCAGCCCCTCTGTTTCAGCCCCACTGTTCCAGCCCCTCTGTTTCTCGCCCTCTTTGTCAGCCAATCAGTTTCAGCCCCTCTGTTTCAGCCCCTCTGTTTCTCGCCCTCTGTTTCAGCACCTCTGTTTCTCGCCCTCTGTTTCAGCCCCTCTGTTTCACCCCCTCTGTTTCAGCCCCTCTGTTTCAGCCCCACTGTTTCTCGCCCTCTGTTTCAGCCCCTCTGTTTCTCGCCCTCTGTTTCAGCCCCTCTGATTCAGCCCCTCTGTTTCAGCCCCTCTGATTCAGCCCCTCTGTTTCAGCTCCTCCGGTTCTGCCCCTCTGTTTCTCGCCCTCTGTTTCTCACCCTCTGTTTCTCGCCCTCTGTTTCAGCCCCTCTGATTCAGCCCCTCTGTTTCAGCCCCTATGTTTCAGCCGCTCTGTTTCTCGCCCTCTGTTTCGGCCCCCCTGTTTCGCGCCCACTGTTTCAGACCCTCTGTTTCTCGCCCTCTGTTTCTCGCCCTCTGTTTCAGTCCCTCTGTTTCATACCCTCTGTTCCTCGCCCTCTGTTTCGCACCCTCTGTTTCTCGCCCTCTGTTTCGGCCCCTCTGTTTCAGACCCTCTGTTTAAAACCCTCTGTTTCAGCCCCTCTGTTTCAGACCCTCTGTTTCAGACTCTCTGTTTCTCGCCCTCTGTTTCGGCCCCTCTGATTCTCGCCCTCTGTTTCGGCCCCTCCATTTCGCGCCCGCTGTATCAGACCCTCTGTTTCAGATCCTCTGTTTCTCGCCCTCTGTTTCGCGCCCTCTGTTTCAGACACTCTGGTTCGGCCCCAATGTTTCCCGCCCTCTGTTTCGGCTCCTCTGTTTCGCGCCCTCTGTTTCGCGCCCTCTGTTTCAGACCCTCTGTTTCAGACCCTCTGTTTCAGCCGCTCTGTTTCTCGCCCTCTGTTTCGGCCCCCCTGTTTCGCGCCCTCTGTTTCAGACCCTCTGTTTCTCGCCCTCTGTTTCAGCCCCTCTGTTTCATACCCTCTGTTCCTCGCCCTCTGTTTCGCACCCTCTGTTTCTCGCCCTCTGTTTCGGCCCCTCTGTTTCTCGCCCTCTGTTTCAGCCCCTCTCTTTCTAGCCCTCTGTTTCAGCCCCTCTGTTTCTCGCCCTCTGCTTCAGCCCCTCTGTTTCTCGCCCTCTGTTTCAGCCCCTCTGTTTTAGCCCCTCTGTTTCAGCCCCTCTGTTTCTCACCCTCTGTTTCAGGCCCTCTGTTTCTCGCCCTCTGGTTCAGCCACTCTGTTTCTCGCCTTCTGTTTCAGCCCCTCTGTTTCTCGCCCTCTGTTTCTGCCCCTCTGTTTCAGACCCTCTGTTTCAGCCGCTCTGTTTCTCGCCCTCTGTTTCGGCCCCCCTGTTTCGCGCCCTCTGTTTCAGACCCTCTGTTTCTCGCCCTCTGTTTCAGACCCTCTGTTTCAGACCCTCTGTTTCAGCCGCTCTGTTTCTCGCCCTCTGTTTCGGCCCCCCTGTTTCGCGCCCTCTGTTTCAGACCCACTGTTTCTCGCCCTCTGTTTCAGCCCCTCTGTTTCATACCCTCTGTTCCTCGCCCTCTGTTTCGCAGCCTCTGTTTCTCGCCCTCTGTTTCGGCCCCTCTGTTTCTCGCCCTCTGTTTCAGCCCCTCTCTTGCTAGCCCTCTGTTTCAGCCCCTCTGTTTCTCGCCCTCTGCTTCAGCCCCTCTGTTTCTCGCCCTCTGTTTCAGCCCCTCTGTTTTAGCCCCTCTGTTTCAGCCCCGCTGTTTCTCACCCTCTGTTTCAGGCCCTCTGTTTCTCGCCCTCTGGTTCAGCCACTCTGTTTCTCGCCTTCTGTTTCAGCCCCTCTGTTTCTCGCCCTCTGTTTCTGCCCCTCTGTTTCTCGCCCTCTGTTTCAGCCCCTCTGTTTCTCGCCCTCTGTTTCTGCCCCTCTGAATCAGCCCCTCTGTTTCAGCCCCTCTTTTTCTCACCCTCTGTTTCAGCCCCTCTGTTTCAGACCCTCTGTTTCTCGCCCTCTGTTTCTGCCCCTCTGTTTCTCGCCCTCTGTTTCAGCCTCTCTGATGCAGCCCCTCTGTTTCTCGCCCTCTGTTTCAGCCCCTCTGTTTCTCGCCCTCTGTTTCAGCCCCTCTGTTTCTCGCCCTCTGTTTCAGTCCCACTGTTTCAGCCCCTCTGTTTCAGCCACTCTGTTTCTCGCCCTCTGTTTCAGCCCCTCTGTTTCAGCCCCACTGTTTCAGCCCCTCTGTTTCTCACCCTCTGTTTCTCGCCCACTGTTTCAGCCCCTCTGTTTCTCGCCCTCTGTTTCAGCCCCTCTGTTTCTCGCCCTCTGTTTCAGCCCCTCTTTTTCAGCCCCTCTGTTTCAGCCCCTCTGTTTCAGCCCCTCTGTTTCAGCCCCTGTGTTTCAGCCCCTCTGTTTCAGCCCCTCTGTTTCTCGCCCTCTCTTTCAGCCCCTCTGTTTCTCGCCCTCTGTTTCAGCCCCTCTTTTTCAGCCCCTCTGTTTCAGCCCCTCTGTTTCAGCCCCTCTGTTTCAGCCCCTGTGTTTCAGCCCCTCTGTTTCAGCCCCTCTGTTTCTCGCCCTCTGTTTCAGCCCCTCTGTTTCTCGCCCTCTGTTTCAGCCCCTCTGTTTCAGCCCCTCTGTTTCAGTCTCTCTGTTTCTCGCCCTCAGTTTCTCGCCCTCTGTTTCAGACCCTCTGTTTCAGACCCTCTGTTTCAGCCCCTCTGTTTCTCGCCCTCTGTTTCAGCCCCTCTGTTTCAGCCCCTCTGTTTAAGCCCCTCTGTTTCTCGCCCTCTGTTTCAGCCCCTCTGTTTCTCGCCCTCTGTTTCAGCCCCTCTGTTTCTCACCCTCTGTTTCAGCCCCCCTGTTTCTCGCCCTCTGTTTCAGCCCCTCTGAATCAGCCCCTCTGTTTCAGCCCCTCTGATTCAGCCCCTCTGATTGAGCCCCTCTGATTCAGCCCCTCTGTTTCTCGCCCTCTTTTTCAGCCTCTCTGTTTCAGCCCCTCTGTTTCAGCCCCTCTGTTTCTCACCCTCTGTTTCAGCCCCTCTGTTTCAGCCCCTCTGTTTCTCGCCCTCTGTTTCAGCCCCTCTGTTTCTCGCCCTCTGTTTCAGCCCCTCTGATGCAGCCCCTCTGTTTCTCGCCCTCTGTTTCAGCCCCTCTGTTTCTCGCCCTCTGTTTCAGCCCCTCTGTTTCTCGCCCTCTGTTTCAGTCCGTCTGTTTCAGCCCCTCTGTTTCAGCCCCTCTGTTTCATCCAATCTGTTTCTCACCCTCTGTTTCAGCCCCTCTGTTTCTCGCCCTGTTTCAGCCACTCTGTTTCTCGCCTTCTGTTTCAGCCCCTCTGTTTCTCGCCCTCTGTTTCAGCCCCTCTTTTCCAGCCCCTCTGTTTCAGCCCCTATGTTTCAGCCCCTCTGTTTCAGCCCCTGTGTTTCAGCCCCACTGTTTCAGCCCCTCTGTTTCTCGCCCTCTGTTTCAGCCCCGCTGTTTCTCACCCTCTGTTTCAGGCCCTCTGTTTCTCGCCCTCTGGTTCAGCCACTCTGTTTCTCGCCTTCTGTTTCAGCCCCTCTGTTTCTCGCCCTCTGTTTCTGCCCCTCTGTTTCTCGCCCTCTGTTTCAGCCCCTCTGTTTCTCGCCCTCTGTTTCTGCCCCTCTGAATCAGCCCCTCTGTTTCAGCCCCTCTTTTTCTCACCCTCTGTTTCAGCCCCTCTGTTTCAGACCCTCTGTTTCTCGCCCTCTGTTTCTGCCCCTCTGTTTCTCGCCCTCTGTTTCAGCCTCTCTGATGCAGCCCCTCTGTTTCTCGCCCTCTGTTTCAGCCCCTCTGTTTCTCGCCCTCTGTTTCAGCCCCTCTGTTTCTCGCCCTCTGTTTCAGTCCCACTGTTTCAGCCCCTCTGTTTCAGCCACTCTGTTTCTCGCCCTCTGTTTCAGCCCCTCTGTTTCAGCCCCACTGTTTCAGCCCCTCTGTTTCTCACCCTCTGTTTCTCGCCCACTGTTTCAGCCCCTCTGTTTCTCGCCCTCTGTTTCAGCCCCTCTGTTTCTCGCCCTCTGTTTCAGCCCCTCTGTTTCAGCCCCTCTGTTTAAGCCCCTCTGTTTCTCGCCCTCTGTTTCAGCCCCTCTGTTTCTCGCCCTCTGTTTCAGCACCTCTGTTTCAGCACCTCTGTTTCTCACCCTCTGTTTCAGCCCCTCTGATGCAGCCCCTCTGTTTCTCGCCCTCTGTTTCAGCCCCTCTGTTTCTCGCCCTCTGTTTCAGCCCCTCTGTTTCTCGCCCTCTGTTTCAGACCCTCTGTTTCAGACCCTCTGTTTCAGCCCCTCTGTTTCTCGCCCTCTGTTTCAGCCCCTCTGTTTCAGCCCCTCTGTTTAAGCCCCTCTGTTTCTCGCCCTCTGTTTCAGCCCCTCTGTTTCTCGCCCTCTGTTTCTCGCCCTCTGTTTCAGCCCCTCTGTTTCTCGCCCTCTGTTTCAGCCCCTCTGATGCAGCCCCTCTGTTTCTCGCCCTCTGTTTCAGCCCCTCTGTTTCTCGCCCTCTGTTTCAGCCCCTCTGTTTCTCGCCCTCTGTTTCAGCCCCTCTGTTTCAGCCCCTCTGTTTCAGCCCCTCTGTTTCAGCCACTCAGTTTCTCGCCCTCTGTTTCAGACCCTCTGTTTCAGACCCTCTGTTTCAGCCCCTCTGTTTCTCGCCCTCTGTTTCAGCCCCTCTGTTTCAGCCCCTCTGTTTAAGCCCCTCTGTTTCTCGCCCTCTGTTTCAGCCCCTCTGTTTCTCGCCCTCTGTTTCAGCACCTCTGTTTCAGCACCTCTGTTTCTCACCCTCTGTTTCAGCCCCTCTGTTTCTCGCCCTCTGTTTCAGCACCTCTGTTTCAGCACCTCTGTTTCTCACCCTCTGTTTCAGCCCCCCTGTTTCTCGCCCTCTGTTTCAGCCCCTCTGAATCAGCCCCTCTGTTTCAGCCCCTCTGATTCAGCCCCTCTGATTGAGCCCCTCTGATTCAGCCCCTCTGTTTCTCGCCCTCTGTTTCAGCCTCTCTGTTTCAGCCCCTCTGTTTCAGCCCCTCTGTTTCTCACCCTCTGTTTCAGCCCCTCTGTTTCAGCCCCTCTGTTTCTCGCCCTCTGTTTCAGCCCCTCTGTTTCTCGCCCTCTGTTTCAGCCCCTCTGATGCAGCCCCTCTGTTTCTCGCCCTCTGTTTCAGCCCCTCTGTTTCTCGCCCTCTGTTTCAGCCCCTCTGTTTCTCGCCCTCTGTTTCAGTCCCTCTGTTTCAGCCCCTCTGTTTCAGCCCCTCTGTTTCAGCCACTCTGTTTCTCACCCTCTGTTTCAGCCCCTCTGTTTCTCGCCCTGTTTCAGCCACTCTGTTTCTCGCCTTCTGTTTCAGCCCCTCTGTTTCTCGCCCTCTGTTTCAGCCCCTCTTTTCCAGCCCCTCTGTTTCAGCCCCTATGTTTCAGCCCCTCTGTTTCAGCCCCTGTGTTTCAGCCCTTCTGTTTCAGCCCCTCTGTTTCTCGCCCTCTGTTTCAGCCCCACTGTTTCTCGCCCTCTGTTTCACCCCTCTGTTTCTCGCCCTCTGTTTCAGCCCCTCTGCTTCAGCCCCTCTGTTTCAGTCTCCCTGTTTCTCACCCTCTGTTTCTCGCCCCTTTTTCAGCCCCTCTGTTTCTCGCCCTCTGTTTCAGCACCTCTGTTTCTCGCCCACTGTTACAGCCCCTCTGTTTCAGCCCCTCTGTTTCAGCCCCTCTGTTTCAGCCCCTCTGTTTCTCGCCCTCTGTTTCTCGCCCTCTGTTTCTCGCCCTTTGTTTCGCGCTCTCTGATTCAGCCCCTCTGTTTCTCGCCCTCTGTTTCTCGCCCTCTGCTTCAGCCCCTCTGTTTCTCGCACTCTGTTTCAGCCCCTCTGTTTTAGCCACTCTGTTTCAGCCCCTCTGTTTCAGCCCCACTGTTCCAGCCCCTCTGTTTCTCGCCCTCTTTGTCAGCCAATCAGTTTCAGCCCCTCTGTTTCAGCCCCTCTGTTTCTCGCCCTCTGTTTCAGCACCTCTGTTTCTCGCCCTCTGTTTCAGCCCCTCTGTTTCACCCCCTCTGTTTCAGCCCCTCTGTTTCAGCCCCACTGTTTCTCGCCCTCTGTTTCAGCCCCTCTGTTTCTCGCCCTCTGTTTCAGCCCCTCTGATTCAGCCCCTCTGTTTCAGCCCCTCTGATTCAGCCCCTCTGTTTCAGCTCCTCCGGTTCTGCCCCTCTGTTTCTCGCCCTCTGTTTCTCACCCTCTGTTTCTCGCCCTCTGTTTCAGCCCCTCTGATTCAGCCCCTCTGTTTCAGCCCCTATGTTTCAGCCGCTCTGTTTCTCGCCCTCTGTTTCGGCCCCCCTGTTTCGCGCCCACTGTTTCAGACCCTCTGTTTCTCGCCCTCTGTTTCTCGCCCTCTGTTTCAGTCCCTCTGTTTCATACCCTCTGTTCCTCGCCCTCTGTTTCGCACCCTCTGTTTCTCGCCCTCTGTTTCGGCCCCTCTGTTTCAGACCCTCTGTTTAAAACCCTCTGTTTCAGCCCCTCTGTTTCAGACCCTCTGTTTCAGACTCTCTGTTTCTCGCCCTCTGTTTCGGCCCCTCTGATTCTCGCCCTCTGTTTCGGCCCCTCCATTTCGCGCCCGCTGTATCAGACCCTCTGTTTCAGATCCTCTGTTTCTCGCCCTCTGTTTCGCGCCCTCTGTTTCAGACACTCTGGTTCGGCCCCAATGTTTCCCGCCCTCTGTTTCGGCTCCTCTGTTTCGCGCCCTCTGTTTCGCGCCCTCTGTTTCAGACCCTCTGTTTCAGACCCTCTGTTTCAGCCGCTCTGTTTCTCGCCCTCTGTTTCGGCCCCCCTGTTTCGCGCCCTCTGTTTCAGACCCTCTGTTTCTCGCCCTCTGTTTCAGCCCCTCTGTTTCATACCCTCTGTTCCTCGCCCTCTGTTTCGCACCCTCTGTTTCTCGCCCTCTGTTTCGGCCCCTCTGTTTCTCGCCCTCTGTTTCAGCCCCTCTCTTTCTAGCCCTCTGTTTCAGCCCCTCTGTTTCTCGCCCTCTGCTTCAGCCCCTCTGTTTCTCGCCCTCTGTTTCAGCCCCTCTGTTTTAGCCCCTCTGTTTCAGCCCCTCTGTTTCTCACCCTCTGTTTCAGGCCCTCTGTTTCTCGCCCTCTGGTTCAGCCACTCTGTTTCTCGCCTTCTGTTTCAGCCCCTCTGTTTCTCGCCCTCTGTTTCTGCCCCTCTGTTTCAGACCCTCTGTTTCAGCCGCTCTGTTTCTCGCCCTCTGTTTCGGCCCCCCTGTTTCGCGCCCTCTGTTTCAGACCCTCTGTTTCTCGCCCTCTGTTTCAGCCCCTCTGTTTCAGACCCTCTGTTTCAGACCCTCTGTTTCAGCCGCTCTGTTTCTCGCCCTCTGTTTCGGCCCCCCTGTTTCGCGCCCTCTGTTTCAGACCCACTGTTTCTCGCCCTCTGTTTCAGCCCCTCTGTTTCATACCCTCTGTTCCTCGCCCTCTGTTTCGCAGCCTCTGTTTCTCGCCCTCTGTTTCGGCCCCTCTGTTTCTCGCCCTCTGTTTCAGCCCCTCTCTTGCTAGCCCTCTGTTTCAGCCCCTCTGTTTCTCGCCCTCTGCTTCAGCCCCTCTGTTTCTCGCCCTCTGTTTCAGCCCCTCTGTTTTAGCCCCTCTGTTTCAGCCCCGCTGTTTCTCACCCTCTGTTTCAGGCCCTCTGTTTCTCGCCCTCTGGTTCAGCCACTCTGTTTCTCGCCTTCTGTTTCAGCCCCTCTGTTTCTCGCCCTCTGTTTCTGCCCCTCTGTTTCTCGCCCTCTGTTTCAGCCCCTCTGTTTCTCGCCCTCTGTTTCTGCCCCTCTGAATCAGCCCCTCTGTTTCAGCCCCTCTTTTTCTCACCCTCTGTTTCAGCCCCTCTGTTTCAGACCCTCTGTTTCTCGCCCTCTGTTTCTGCCCCTCTGTTTCTCGCCCTCTGTTTCAGCCTCTCTGATGCAGCCCCTCTGTTTCTCGCCCTCTGTTTCAGCCCCTCTGTTTCTCGCCCTCTGTTTCAGCCCCTCTGTTTCTCGCCCTCTGTTTCAGTCCCACTGTTTCAGCCCCTCTGTTTCAGCCACTCTGTTTCTCGCCCTCTGTTTCAGCCCCTCTGTTTCAGCCCCACTGTTTCAGCCCCTCTGTTTCTCACCCTCTGTTTCTCGCCCACTGTTTCAGCCCCTCTGTTTCTCGCCCTCTGTTTCAGCCCCTCTGTTTCTCGCCCTCTGTTTCAGCCCCTCTTTTTCAGCCCCTCTGTTTCAGCCCCTCTGTTTCAGCCCCTCTGTTTCAGCCCCTGTGTTGCAGCCCCACTGTTTCAGCCCCTCTGTTTCTCGCCCTCTCTTTCAGCCCCTCTGTTTCTCGCCCTCTGTTTCAGCCCCTCTTTTTCAGCCCCTCTGTTTCAGCCCCTCTGTTTCAGTCCCTCTGTTTCAGCCCCTGTGTTTCAGCCCCTCTGTTTCAGCCCCTCTGTTTCTCGCCCTCTGTTTCAGCCCCTCTGTTTCTCGCCCTCTGTTTCAGCCCCTCTGTTTCAGCCCCTCTGTTTCAGTCTCTCTGTTTCTCGCCCTCAGTTTCTCGCCCTCTGTTTCAGACCCTCTGTTTCAGACCCTCTGTTTCAGCCCCTCTGTTTCTCGCCCTCTGTTTCAGCCCCTCTGTTTCAGCCCCTCTGTTTAAGCCCCTCTGTTTCTCGCCCTCTGTTTCAGCCCCTCTGTTTCTCGCCCTCTGTTTCAGCAACTCTGTTTCAGCACCTCTGTTTCTCACCCTCTGTTTCAGCCCCCCTGTTTCTCGCCCTCTGTTTCAGCCCCTCTGAATCAGCCCCTCTGTTTCAGCCCCTCTGATTCAGCCCCTCTGATTGAGCCCCTCTGATTCAGCCCCTCTGTTTCTCGCCCTCTGTTTCAGCCTCTCTGTTTCAGCCCCTCTGTTTCAGCCCCTCTGTTTCTCACCCTCTGTTTCAGCCCCTCTGTTTCAGCCCCTCTGTTTCTCGCCCTCTGTTTCAGCCCCTCTGTTTCTCGCCCTCTGTTTCAGCCCCTCTGATGCAGCCCCTCTGTTTCTCGCCCTCTGTTTCAGCCCCTCTGTTTCTCGCCCTCTGTTTCAGCCCCTCTGTTTCTCGCCCTCTGTTTCAGTCCGTCTGTTTCAGCCCCTCTGTTTCAGCCCCTCTGTTTCATCCAATCTGTTTCTCACCCTCTGTTTCAGCCCCTCTGTTTCTCGCCCTGTTTCAGCCACTCTGTTTCTCGCCTTCTGTTTCAGCCCCTCTGTTTCTCGCCCTCTGTTTCAGCCCCTCTTTTCCAGCCCCTCTGTTTCAGCCCCTTGGTTTCAGCCCCTCTGTTTCAGCCCCTGTGTTTCAGCCCCACTGTTTCAGCCCCTCTGTTTCTCGCCCTCTGTTTCAGCCCCGCTGTTTCTCACCCTCTGTTTCAGGCCCTCTGTTTCTCGCCCTCTGGTTCAGCCACTCTGTTTCTCGCCTTCTGTTTCAGCCCCTCTGTTTCTCGCCCTCTGTTTCTGCCCCTCTGTTTCTCGCCCTCTGTTTCAGCCCCTCTGTTTCTCGCCCTCTGTTTCTGCCCCTCTGAATCAGCCCCTCTGTTTCAGCCCCTCTTTTTCTCACCCTCTGTTTCAGCCCCTCTGTTTCAGACCCTCTGTTTCTCGCCCTCTGTTTCTGCCCCTCTGTTTCTCGCCCTCTGTTTCAGCCTCTCTGATGCAGCCCCTCTGTTTCTCGCCCTCTGTTTCAGCCCCTCTGTTTCTCGCCCTCTGTTTCAGCCCCTCTGTTTCTCGCCCTCTGTTTCAGTCCCACTGTTTCAGCCCCTCTGTTTCAGCCACTCTGTTTCTCGCCCTCTGTTTCAGCCCCTCTGTTTCAGCCCCACTGTTTCAGCCCATCTGTTTCTCACCCTCTGTTTCTCGCCCACTGTTTCAGCCCCTCTGTTTCTCGCCCTCTGTTTCAGCCCCTCTGTTTCTCGCCCTCTGTTTCAGCCCCTCTTTTTCAGCCCCTCTGTTTCAGCCCCACTGTTTCAGCCCCTCTGTTTCAGCCCCTGTGTTTCAGCCCCTCTGTTTCAGCCCCTCTGTTTCTCGCCCTCTCTTTCAGCCCCTCTGTTTCTCGCCCTCTGTTTCAGCCCCTCTTTTTCAGCCCCTCTGTTTCAGCCCCTCTGTTTCAGCCCCTCTGTTTCAGCCCCTGTGTTTCAGCCCCTCTGTTTCAGCCCCTCTGTTTCTCGCCCTCTGTTTCAGCCCCTCTGTTTCTCGCCCTCTGTTTCAGCCCCTCTGTTTCAGCCCCTCTGTTTCAGTCTCTCTGTTTCTCGCCCTCAGTTTCTCGCCCTCTGTTTCAGACCCTCTGTTTCAGACCCTCTGTTTCAGCCCCTCTGTTTCTCGCCCTCTGTTTCAGCACCTCTGTTTCAGCCCCTCTGTTTAAGCCCCTCTGTTTCTCGCCCTCTGTTTCAGCCCCTCTGTTTCTCGCCCTCTGTTTCAGCAACTCTGTTTCAGCACCTCTGTTTCTCACCCTCTGTTTCAGCCCCCCTGTTTCTCGCCCTCTGTTTCAGCCCCTCTGAATCAGCCCCTCTGTTTCAGCCCCTCTGATTCAGCCCCTCTGATTGAGCCCCTCTGATTCAGCCCCTCTGTTTCTCGCCCTCTGTTTCAGCCTCTCTGTTTCAGCCCCTCTGTTTCAGCCCCTCTGTTTCTCACCCTCTGTTTCAGCCCCTCTGTTTCAGCCCCTCTGTTTCTCGCCCTCTGTTTCAGCCCCTCTGTTTCTCGCCCTCTGTTTCAGCCCCTCTGATGCAGCCCCTCTGTTTCTCGCCCTCTGTTTCAGCCCCTCTGTTTCTCGCCCTCTGTTTCAGCCCCTCTGTTTCTCGCCCTCTGTTTCAGTCCGTCTGTTTCAGCCCCTCTGTTTCAGCCCCTCTGTTTCATCCAATCTGTTTCTCACCCTCTGTTTCAGCCCCTCTGTTTCTCGCCCTGTTTCAGCCACTCTGTTTCTCGCCTTCTGTTTCAGCCCCTCTGTTTCTCGCCCTCTGTTTCAGCCCCTCTTTTCCAGCCCCTCTGTTTCAGCCCCTATGTTTCAGCCCCTCTGTTTCAGCCCCTGTGTTTCAGCCCCACTGTTTCAGCCCCTCTGTTTCTCGCCCTCTGTTTCAGCCCCACTGTTTCTCGCCCTCTGTTTCACCCCTCTGTTTCTCGCCCTCTGTTTCAGCCCCTCTGCTTCAGCCCCTCTGTTTCAGTCTCCCTGTTTCTCACCCTCTGTTTCTCGCCCCTTTTTCAGCCCCTCTGTTTCTCGCCCTCTGTTTCAGCACCTCTGTTTCTCGCCCACTGTTACAGCCCCTCTGTTTCAGCCCCTCTGTTTCAGCCCCTCTGTTTCTCGCCCTCTGTTTCTCGCCCTCTGTTTCTCGCCCTTTGTTTCAGCCCCTCTGTTTCGCGCTCTCTGATTCAGCCCCTCTGTTTCTCGCCCTCTGTTTCTCGCCCTCTGCTTCAGCCCCTCTGTTTCTCGCACTCTGTTTCAGCCCCTCTGTTTTAGCCACTCTGTTTCAGCCCCTCTGTTTCAGCCCCACTGTTCCAGCCCCTCTGTTTCTCGCCCTCTTTGTCAGCCAATCAGTTTCAGCCCCTCTGTTTCAGCCCCTCTGTTTCTCGCCCTCTGTTTCAGCACCTCTGTTTCTCGCCCTCTGTTTCAGCCCCTCTGTTTCACCCCCTCTGTTTCAGCCCCTCTGTTTCAGCCCCACTGTTTCTCGCCCTCTGTTTCAGCCCCTCTGTTTCTCGCCCTCTGTTTCAGCCCCTCTGATTCAGCCCCTCTGTTTCAGCCCCTCTGATTCAGCCCCTCTGTTTCAGCTCCTCCGGTTCTGCCCCTCTGTTTCTCGCCCTCTGTTTCTCACCCTCTGTTTCTCGCCCTCTGTTTCAGCCCCTCTGATTCAGCCCCTCTGTTTCAGCCCCTATGTTTCAGCCGCTCTGTTTCTCGCCCTCTGTTTCGGCCCCCCTGTTTCGCGCCCACTGTTTCAGACCCTCTGTTTCTCGCCCTCTGTTTCTCGCCCTCTGTTTCAGTCCCTCTGTTTCATACCCTCTGTTCCTCGCCCTCTGTTTCGCACCCTCTGTTTCTCGCCCTCTGTTTCGGCCCCTCTGCTTCAGACCCTCTGTTTCAGACCCTCTGTTTCAGCCCCTCTGTTTCAGACCCTCTGTTTCAGACTCTCTGTTTCTCGCCCTCTGTTTCGGCCCCTCTGATTCTCGCCCTCTGTTTCGGCCCCTCCATTTCGCGACCTCTGTATCAGACCCTCTGTTTCAGATCCTCTGTTTCTCGCCCTCTGTTTCACGCCCTCTGTTTCAGACACTCTGGTTCGGCCCCACTGTTTCCCGCCCGCTGTTTCGGCTCCTCTGTTTCGCGCCCTCTGTTTCGCGCCCTCTGTTTCAGACCCTCTGTTTCAGACCCTCTGTTTCAGCCGCTCTGTTTCTCGCCCTCTGTTTCGGCCCCCCTGTTTCGCGCCCTCTGTTTCAGACCCTCTGTTTCTCGCCCTCTGTTTCAGCCCCTCTGTTTCATACCCTCTGTTCCTCGCCCTCTGTTTCGCACCCTCTGTTTCTCGCCCTCTGTTTCGGCCCCTCTGTTTCTCGCCCACTGTTTCAGCCCCTCTGTTTCTCGCCCTCTGTTTCAGCCCCTCTGTTTCTCGCCCTCTGCTTCAGCCCCTCTGTTTCTCGCCCTCTGTTTCAGCCCCTCTGTTTTAGCCCCTCTGTTTCAGCCCCTCTGTTTCAGCCCCACTGTTTCAGCCCCTCTCTTTCTCGCCCCCTTTGTCAGCCCCTCAGTTGCAGCACCTCTGTTTCAGCCCCTCTGTTTCTCGCCCTCTGTTTCCACCCCTCTGATTCAGCCCCTCTGTTTCAGCCCCTCTGATTCAGCCCCTCTGTTTCAGCCCCTCTGTTTCAGCCCCTCTGGTTCAGCCCCTCTGTTTCAGCCCCTCTGTTTCTCGCCCTCTGTTTCTCACCGTCTGTTTCTCGCCCTCTGTTTCAGCCCCTCTGTTTTTCGCCCTCTGTTTCAGCCCCTCTGTTTCTCGCCCTCTGTATCAGCCCCTCTGTTTCAGCACTCTGTTTCAGCCCCTCTGTTCCAGCCCCTCTGTTTCTCGCCCTCTGTTTCTCGCCCTCTGTTTCAGCCCCTCTGTTTCTCACTCACTGTTTCAGCCCCTCTGTTTCGCGCTCTCTGTTTCAGCCCCTCTGTTTCAGCCCCTCTGTTTCTCCCCCTCTGTTTCTGCCCCTCTGTTTCTCGCCCTCTGTTTCAGCCCCTCTGTTTCTCGCCCTCTGTTTCAGCAACTCTGTTTCAGCACCTCTGTTTCTCACCCTCTGTTTCAGCCCCCCTGTTTCTCGCCCTCTGTTTCAGCCCCTCTGAATCAGCCCCTCTGTTTCAGCCCCTCTGATTCAGCCCCTCTGATTGAGCCCCTCTGATTCAGCCCCTCTGTTTCTCGCCCTCTGTTTCAGCCTCTCTGTTTCAGCCCCTCTGTTTCAGCCCCTCTGTTTCTCACCCTCTGTTTCAGCCCCTCTGTTTCAGCCCCTCTGTTTCTCGCCCTCTGTTTCAGCCCCTCTGTTTCTCGCCCTCTGTTTCAGCCCCTCTGATGCAGCCCCTCTGTTTCTCGCCCTCTGTTTCAGCCCCTCTGTTTCTCGCCCTCTGTTTCAGCCCCTCTGTTTCTCGCCCTCTGTTTCAGTCCGTCTGTTTCAGCCCCTCTGTTTCAGCCCCTCTGTTTCATCCAATCTGTTTCTCACCCTCTGTTTCAGCCCCTCTGTTTCTCGCCCTGTTTCAGCCACTCTGTTTCTCGCCTTCTGTTTCAGCCCCTCTGTTTCTCGCCCTCTGTTTCAGCCCCTCTTTTCCAGCCCCTCTGTTTCAGCCCCTATGTTTCAGCCCCTCTGTTTCAGCCCCTGTGTTTCAGCCCCACTGTTTCAGCCCCTCTGTTTCTCGCCCTCTGTTTCAGCCCCACTGTTTCTCGCCCTCTGTTTCACCCCTCTGTTTCTCGCCCTCTGTTTCAGCCCCTCTGCTTCAGCCCCTCTGTTTCAGTCTCCCTGTTTCTCACCCTCTGTTTCTCGCCCCTTTTTCAGCCCCTCTGTTTCTCGCCCTCTGTTTCAGCACCTCTGTTTCTCGCCCACTGTTACAGCCCCTCTGTTTCAGCCCCTCTGTTTCAGCCCCTCTGTTTCTCGCCCTCTGTTTCTCGCCCTCTGTTTCTCGCCCTTTGTTTCAGCCCCTCTGTTTCGCGCTCTCTGATTCAGCCCCTCTGTTTCTCGCCCTCTGTTTCTCGCCCTCTGCTTCAGCCCCTCTGTTTCTCGCACTCTGTTTCAGCCCCTCTGTTTTAGCCACTCTGTTTCAGCCCCTCTGTTTCAGCCCCACTGTTCCAGCCCCTCTGTTTCTCGCCCTCTTTGTCAGCCAATCAGTTTCAGCCCCTCTGTTTCAGCCCCTCTGTTTCTCGCCCTCTGTTTCAGCACCTCTGTTTCTCGCCCTCTGTTTCAGCCCCTCTGTTTCACCCCCTCTGTTTCAGCCCCTCTGTTTCAGCCCCACTGTTTCTCGCCCTCTGTTTCAGCCCCTCTGTTTCTCGCCCTCTGTTTCAGCCCCTCTGATTCAGCCCCTCTGTTTCAGCCCCTCTGATTCAGCCCCTCTGTTTCAGCTCCTCCGGTTCTGCCCCTCTGTTTCTCGCCCTCTGTTTCTCACCCTCTGTTTCTCGCCCTCTGTTTCAGCCCCTCTGATTCAGCCCCTCTGTTTCAGCCCCTATGTTTCAGCCGCTCTGTTTCTCGCCCTCTGTTTCGGCCCCCCTGTTTCGCGCCCACTGTTTCAGACCCTCTGTTTCTCGCCCTCTGTTTCTCGCCCTCTGTTTCAGTCCCTCTGTTTCATACCCTCTGTTCCTCGCCCTCTGTTTCGCACCCTCTGTTTCTCGCCCTCTGTTTCGGCCCCTCTGCTTCAGACCCTCTGTTTCAGACCCTCTGTTTCAGCCCCTCTGTTTCAGACCCTCTGTTTCAGACTCTCTGTTTCTCGCCCTCTGTTTCGGCCCCTCTGATTCTCGCCCTCTGTTTCGGCCCCTCCATTTCGCGACCTCTGTATCAGACCCTCTGTTTCAGATCCTCTGTTTCTCGCCCTCTGTTTCACGCCCTCTGTTTCAGACACTCTGGTTCGGCCCCACTGTTTCCCGCCCGCTGTTTCGGCTCCTCTGTTTCGCGCCCTCTGTTTCGCGCCCTCTGTTTCAGACCCTCTGTTTCAGACCCTCTGTTTCAGCCGCTCTGTTTCTCGCCCTCTGTTTCGGCCCCCCTGTTTCGCGCCCTCTGTTTCAGACCCTCTGTTTCTCGCCCTCTGTTTCAGCCCCTCTGTTTCATACCCTCTGTTCCTCGCCCTCTGTTTCGCACCCTCTGTTTCTCGCCCTCTGTTTCGGCCCCTCTGTTTCTCGCCCACTGTTTCAGCCCCTCTGTTTCTCGCCCTCTGTTTCAGCCCCTCTGTTTCTCGCCCTCTGCTTCAGCCCCTCTGTTTCTCGCCCTCTGTTTCAGCCCCTCTGTTTTAGCCCCTCTGTTTCAGCCCCTCTGTTTCAGCCCCACTGTTTCAGCCCCTCTCTTTCTCGCCCCCTTTGTCAGCCCCTCAGTTTCAGCACCTCTGTTTCAGCCCCTCTGTTTCTCGCCCTCTGTTTCCACCCCTCTGATTCAGCCCCTCTGTTTCAGCCCCTCTGATTCAGCCCCTCTGTTTCAGCCCCTCTGTTTCAGCCCCTCTGGTTCAGCCCCTCTGTTTCAGCCCCTCTGTTTCTCGCCCTCTGTTTCTCACCGTCTGTTTCTCGCCCTCTGTTTCAGCCCCTCTGTTTTTCGCCCTCTGTTTCAGCCCCTCTGTTTCTCGCCCTCTGTATCAGCCCCTCTGTTTCAGCACTCTGTTTCAGCCCCTCTGTTCCAGCCCCTCTGTTTCTCGCCCTCTGTTTCTCGCCCTCTGTTTCAGCCCCTCTGTTTCTCACTCACTGTTTCAGCCCCTCTGTTTCGCGCTCTCTGTTTCAGCCCCTCTGTTTCAGCCCCTCTGTTTCTCCCCCTCTGTTTCTGCCCCTCTGTTTCTCGCCCTCTGTTTCAGCCCCTCTGTTTCTCGCCCTCTGTTTCAGCCCCGCTGATTCAGACACTCTGTTTCAGCCCCTCTGAATCAGCCCCTCTGATTCAGCCCCTCTGTTTCAGCCCCTCTGTTTCAGCCGCTCCGTTTCTCGCCCTCTGTTTCAGCCCCTCTGTTTCTCGCCCTCTGTTTCAGCCCCTCTGTTTCTCGCCCTCTGTTTCAGCCCCTCTGATTCAGCCCCTCTGTTTCTCGCCCTCTGTTTCAGCCCCTCTGTTTCTCGCCCTCTGTTTCAGCCCCTCTGTTTCTCACCCTCTGCTTCAGCCCCTCTGTTTCTCGCCCTCTGTTTCAGCCCCTCTGTTTTAGCCCCTCTGTTTCAGCCCCTCTGTTTCAGCCCCACTGTTTCAGCCCCTCTCTTTCTCGCCCCCTTTGTCAGCCCCTCAGTTTCAGCCCCTCTGTTTCTCGCCCTCTGTTTCAGCCCCTCTGATTCAGCCCCTCTGTTTCAGCCCCTCTGTTTCTCGCCCTCTGTTTCAGCCCCCCTGATTCAGCCCCTCTGTTTCTTGCCCTCTGTTTCAGCCCCTCTGAATCAGCTCCTCTGTTTCAGCACCTCTGTTTCAGCCCCTCTGTTTCAGCCCCTCTGTTTCTCGCCCTCTGTTTCTAACCCTCTGTTTCTCGCCCTCTGTTTCTGCCCCTCTGTTTTTCGCCCTCTGTTTCAGTCCGTCTGTTTCAGCCCCTCTGTTTCAGCCCCTCTGTTTCTCGCCCTCTGTTTCTGCCCCTCTGTTTCTCGCCCTCTATATCAGCCCCTCTGTTTCTCGCCCTCAGATTCTCGCCCTCTGTTTCAGCCCCTCTGTTTCGCGCTCTCTGTTTCAGCCCCTGTGTTTCAGCCCCTCTGTTTCTCGCCCTCTGTTTCTGCCCCTCTGTTTCTCGCCCTCTGTTTCAGCCCCTCTGTTTCTCGCCCTCTGCTTCAGCCCCGCTGAATCAGACCCTCTGTTTCAGCGCCTCTGAATCAGCCCCTCTGTTCCAGCCCCTCTGTTTCAGCCCCTCTCTTTCTCGCCCTCTGTTTAGGCCCTCTGTTTCTCACCCTCTGTTTCAGCCCCTCTGTTTCAGCCCCTCTGTTTCTCGCCCTCTGTTTCAGCCCCTCTGTTTCTCGCCCTCTGTTTCAGCCCCTCTGATGCAGCCCCTCTGTTTCTCGCCCTCTGATTCTGCCCCTCTGTTTCTCGCCCTCTGTTTCAGCCCCTCTGTTTCTCGCCCTCTGTTTCAGCCCCTCTGTTTCAGCCCCACTGTTTCAGCCCCTCTGTTTCTCACCCTCTGTTTCTCGCCCTCTGTTTCAGCCCCTCTGTTTCTCGCCCTCTGTTTCAGCCCCTCTGTTTCTCGCCCTCTGTTTCAGCCCCTCTTTTTCAGCCCCTCTGTTTCAGCCCCTCTGTTTCAGCCCCTGTGTTTCAGCCCCTCTGTTTCAGCCCCTCTGTTTCTCGCCCTCTGTTTCAGCCCCTCTGTTTCTCGCCCTCTGTTACAGCCCCTCTGTTTCAGCCCCTCTGTTTCAGTCTCTCTGCTTCTCGCCCTCAGTTTCTCGCCCTCTGTTTCAGACCCTCTGTTTCAGACCCTCTGTTTCAGCCCCTCTGTTTCTCGCCCTCTGTTTCAGCCCCTCTGTTTCAGCCCCTCTGTTTAAGCCCCTCTGTTTCTCGCCCTCTGTTTCAGCCCCTCTGTTTCTCGCCCTCTGTTTCAGCACCTCAGTTTCAGCACCTCTGTTTCTCACCCTCTGTTTCAGCCCCCCGTTTCTCGCCCTCTGTTTCAGCCCCTCTGAATCAGCCCCTCTGATTGAGCCCCTCTGATTCAGCCCCTCTGTTTCTCGCCCTCTGTTTCAGCCTCTCTGTTTCAGCCCCTCTGTTTCAGCCCCTCTGTTTCTCACCCTCTGTTTCAGCCCCTCTGTTTCAGCCCCTCTGTTTCTCGCCCTCTGTTTCAGTCCCTCTGTTTCTCGCCCTCTGTTTCAGCCCCTCTGATGCAGCCCCTCTGTTTCTCGCCCTCTGTTTCAGCCCCTCTGTTTCTCGCCCTCTGTTTCAGCCCCTCTGTTTCTCGCCCTCTGTTTCAGTCCCTCTGTTTCAACCCCTCTGTTTCAGCCCCTCTGTTTCAGCCACTCTGTTTCTCACCCTCTGTTTCAGCCCCTCTGTTTCTCGCCCTGTTTCAGCCACTCTGTTTCTCGCCTTCTGTTTCAGCCCCTCTGTTTCTCGCCCTCTGTTTCAGCCCCTCTTTTCCAGCCCCTCTGTTTCAGCCCCTCTGTTTCAGCCCCTCTGTTTCAGCCCCTGTGTTTCAGCCCCTCTGTTTCAGCCCCTCTGTTTCTCGCCCTCTGTTTCAGCCCCACTGTTTCTCGCCCTCTGTTTCACCCCTCTGTTTCTCGCCCTCTGTTTCAGCCCCTCTGCTTCAGCCCCTCTGTTTCAGTCTCCCTGTTTCTCACCCTCTGTTTCTCGCCCCTTTTTCAGCCCCGCTGTTTCTCGCCCTCTGTTTCAGCACCTCTGTTTCTCGCCCACTGTTACAGCCCCTCTGTTTCTGCCCCTCTGTTTCTGCCCCTCTGTTTCTCGCCCTCTGTTTCTCGCCCTCTGTTTCTCGCCCTTTGTTTCAGCCCCTCTGTTTCGCGCTCTCTGTTTCAGCCCCTCTGTTTCTCGCCCTCTGTTTCTGCCACTTTGTTTCTCGCCCTCTGTTACAGCCCCTCTGTTTCTCGCCCTCTGTTTCAGCCCCGCTGAATCAGACCCTCTGTTTCTGCCCCTCTGAATCAGCCCCTCTGTTTCAGCCCCTCTGTTTCACACCCTCTGTTTCAGCCGCTCTGTTTCAGCCCCTATGTTTCTCGCCCACTGTTTCAGCCCCTCTGTTTCGCGCTCTCTGTTTCAGCCCCTCTGTTTCTCGCCCTCTGTTTCAGCCCGCTGAATCTGACCCTCTGTTTCTGCCCCTCTGAATCAGCCCCTCTGTTTCAGCCCCTCTGTTTCACACCCTCTGTTTCAGCCCCTCTGTTTCAGCCCCTCTGTTTCAGCCACTCTGTTTCGCACCCTCTGTTTCAGCCCCTCTGTTTCTTGCCCTGTTTCAGCCACTCTGTTTCTCGCCTTCTGTTTCAGCCCCTCTGTTTCTCGCCCTCTGTTTCAGCCCCTCTTTTCCAGCCCCTCTGTTTCAGCCCCTCTGTTTCAGCCCCTCCGTTTCAGCCCCTGTGTTTCAGCCCCTCTGTTTCAGCCCCTCTGTTTCTCGCCCTCTGTTTCAGCCCCACAGTTTCTCGCCCTCTGTTTCAGCCCCTCTGCTTCAGCCCCTCTGTTTCAGTCTCCCTGTTTCTCACCCTCTGTTTCTCGCCCCTTTTTCAGCCCCTCTGTTTCTCGCCCTCTGTTTCAGCACCTCTGTTTCTCGCCCACTGTTACAGCCCCTCTGTTTCAGCCCCTCTGTTTCAGCCCCTCTGTTTCTCGCCCTCTGTTTCTCGCCCTCTGTTTCTCGCCCTTTGTTTCAGCCCCTCTGTTTCGCGCTCTCTGTTTCAGCCCCTCTGTTTCTCGCCCTCTGTTTCTGCCCCTTTGTTTCTCGCCCTCTGTTACAGCCCCTCTGTTTCTCGCCCTCTGTTTCAGCCCCGCTGAATCAGACCCTCTGTTTCTGCCCCTCTGAATCAGCCCCTCTGTTTCAGCCCCTCTGTTTCACACCCTCTGTTTCAGCCGCTCTGTTTCAGCCCCTATGTTTCTCGCCCACTGTTTCAGCCCCTCTGTTTCTCGCCCTCTGTTTCAGCCCCTCTGATGCAGCCCCTCTGTTTCTCGCCCTCTGTTTCAGCCCCTCTGTTTCTCGCCCTCTGTTTCAGCCCCTCTGTTTCTCGCCCTCTGTTTCAGCCCCTCTGTTTCAGCCCCTCTGTTTCAGCCCCTCTGTTTCAGCCACTCTGTTTCTCACCCTCTGTTTCAGCCCCTGTGTTTCAGCCCCTTCGTTTCAGCCCCTCTGTTTCTCGCCCTCTGTTTCAGCCCCTCTGTTTCTCGCCCTCTGTTTCAGCCCCTCTGATTCAGCCCCTCTGTTTCAGCCCCTCTGATTCAGCCCCTCTGATTCAGCCCCTCTGTTTCAGCCCCTCTGTTTCAGCCCCTCTGTTTCTCGCCCTCTGTTTCTCACCCTCTGTTTCTCGCCGTCTGTTGCAGCCCCTCTGTTTTTCGCACTCTGTTTCAGCCCCTCTGTTTCTCGCCCTCTGTATCAGCCCCTCTGTTTCAGCCCCTCTATTTCAGCCCCTCTGTTTCAGCTCCTCTGTTTCTCGCCCTCTGTTTCTCGCCCTCTGTTTCTCGCCCTCTGTTTCAGCCCCTCTCTTTCTCGCCCTCTGTTTCAGCCCCTCTGTTTCTCGCCCTCTGTTTGAGTCCCTCTGTTTCAGCCCCTCTGTTTCAGCCCCTCTGTTTCAGCCACTCTGTTTCTCACCCTCTGTTTCAGGCCCTCTGTTTCTCGCCCTCTGGTTCAGCCACTCTGTTTCTCGCCTTCTGTTTCAGCCCCTTTGTTTCTCGCCCTCTGTTTCAGCCCCTCTGATGCAGCCCCTCTCTTTCTCGCCCTCTGTTTCAGCCCCTCTGTTTCTCGCCCTCTGTTTCAGCCCCTCTGTTTCTCGCCCTCTGTTTCAGTCCCTCTGTTTCAGCCCCTCTGTTTCAGCCCCTCTGTTTCAGCCACTCTGTTTCTCACCCTCTGTTTCAGCCCCTCTGTTTCTCGCCCTGTTTCAGCCACTCTGTTTCTCGCCTTCTGTTTCAGCCCCTCTGTTTCTCGCCCTCTGTTTCAGCCCCTCTTTTCCAGCCCCTCTGTTTCAGCCCCTCTGTTTCAGCCCCTCTGTTTCAGCCCCTGTGTTTCAGCCCCTCTGTTTCAGCCCCTCTGTTTCTCGCCCTCTGTTTCAGCCCCACTGTTTCTCGCCCTCTGTTTCACCCCTCTGTTTCTCGCCCTCTGTTTCTCGCCTTCTTTTTCAGCCCCTCTGTTTCTCGCCCTCTGTTTCAGCCCCTCTGTTTCAGCCCCTCTGGTTCAGCCCCTCTGTTTCAGCCCGTCTGTTTCAGTCTCTCTGTTTCTCGCCCTCTGTTTCAGCCCCTCTGATTCAGCCCCTCTGTTTCAGCCCCTCTGTTTCAGCCCCTCTGTTTCAGCCCCTCTGTTTCAGCCCCTCTGTTTCAGTCTCTCTGTTTCTCGCCCTCTGTTTCAGCCCCTCTGTTTTAGCCCCTCTGTTTCAGCCCCTCTGTTTCAGCCCCACTGTTTCAGCCCCTCTCTTTCTCGCCCCCTTTGTCAGCCCCTCAGTTTCAGCACCTCTGTTTCAGCCCCTCTGTTTCTCGCCCTCTGTTTCCGCCCCTCTGATTCAGCCCCTCTGTTTCAGCCCCTCTGATTCAGCCCCTCTGTTTCAGCCCCTCTGTTTCAGCCCCTCTGGTTCAGCCCCTCTGTTTCAGCCCCTCTGTTTCTCGCCCTCTGTTTCTCACCGTCTGTTTCTCGCCCTCTGTTTCAGCCCCTCTGTTTTTCGCCCTCTGCTTCAGACCCTCTGTTTCAGACTCTCTGTTTCAGCCCCTCTGTTTCAGACCCTCTGTTTCAGACTCTCTGTTTCTCGCCCTCTGTTTCGGCCCCTCTGATTCTCGCCCTCTGTTTCGGCCCCTCCATTTCGCGCCCTCTGTATCAGACCCTCTGTTTCAGATCCTCTGTTTCTCGCCCTCTGTTTCGCGCCCTCTGTTTCAGACACTCTGGTTCGGCCCCACTGTTTCCCGCCCGCTGTTTCGGCTCCTCTGTTTCGCGCCCTCTGTTTCGCGCCCTCTGTTTCAGACCCTCTGCTTCAGACCCTCTGTTTCAGCCGCTCTGTTTCTCGCCCTCTGTTTCGGCCCCCCTGTTTCGCGCCCTCTGTTTCAGACCCTCTGTTTCTCGCCCTCTGTTTCAGCCCCTCTGTTTCATACCCTCTGTTCCTCGCCCTCTGTTTCGCACCCTCTGTTTCTCGCCCTCTGTTTCGGCCCCTCTGTTTCTCGCCCACTGTTTCAGCCCCTCTGTTTCTCGCCCTCTGTTTCAGCCCGTCTGTTTCTCGCCCTCTGCTTCAGCCCCTCTGTTTCTCGCCCTCTGTTTCAGCCCCTCTGTTTTAACCCCTCTGTTTCAGCCCCTCTGTTTCAGCCCCACTGTTTCAGCCCCTCTCTTTCTCGCCCCCTTTGTCAGCCCCTCAGTTTCAGCACCTCTGTTTCAGCCCCTCTGTTTCTCGCCCTCTGTTTCCACCCCTCTGATTCAGCCCCTCTGTTTCAGCCCCTCTGATTCAGCCCCTCTGTTTCAGCCCCTCTGTTTCAGCCCCTCTGGTTCAGCCCCTCTGTTTCAGCCCCTCTGTTTCTCGCCCTCTGTTTCTCACCGTCTGTTTCTCGCCCTCTGTTTCAGCCCCTCTGTTTTTCGCCCTCTGTTTCAGCCCCTCTGTTTCTCGCCCTCTGTATCAGCCCCTCTGTTTCAGCACTCTGTTTCAGCCCCTCTGTTTCAGCCCCTCTGTTTCTCGCCCTCTGTTTCTCGCCCTCTGTTTCAGCCCCTCTGTTTCTCACTCACTGTTTCAGCCCCTCTGTTTCGCGCTCTCTGTTTCAGCCCCTCTGTTTCAGCCCCTCTGTTTCTCCCCCTCTGTTTCTGCCCCTCTGTTTCTCGCCCTCTGTTTCAGCCCCTCTGTTTCTCGCCCTCTGTTTCAGCCCCGCTGATTCAGACACTCTGTTTCAGCCCCTCTGAATCAGCCCCTCTGATTCAGCCCCTCTGTTTCAGCCCCTCTGTTTCAGCCGCTCCGTTTCTCGCCCTCTGTTTCAGCCCCTCTGTTTCTCGCCCTCTGTTTCAGCCCCTCTGTTTCTCGCCCTCTGTTTCAGCCCCTCTGATTCAGCCCCTCTGTTTCTCGCCCTCTGTTTCAGCCCCTCTGTTTCTCGCCCTCTGTTTCAGCCCCTCTGTTTCTCGCCCTCTGCTTCAGCCCCTCTGTTTCTCGCCCTCTGTTTCAGCCCCTCTGTTTTAGCCCCTCTGTTTCAGCCCCTCTGTTTCAGCCCCACTGTTTCAGCCCCTCTCTTTCTCGCCCCCTTTGTCAGCCCCTCAGTTTCAGCCCCTCTGTTTCTCGCCCTCTGTTTCAGCCCCTCTGATTCAGCCCCTCTGTTTCAGCCCCTCTGTTTCTCGCCCTCTGTTTCAGCCCCCCTGATTCAGCCCCTCTGTTTCTTGCCCTCTGTTTCAGCCCCTCTGAATCAGCTCCTCTGTTTCAGCACCTCTGTTTCAGCCCCTCTGTTTCAGCCCCTCTGTTTCTCGCCCTCTGTTTCTAACCCTCTGTTTCTCGCCCTCTGTTTCTGCCCCTCTGTTTTTCGCCCTCTGTTTCAGCCCCTCTGTTTCTCGCCCTCTATATCAGCCCCTCTGTTTCTCGCCCTCAGATTCTCGCCCTCTGTTTCAGCCCCTCTGTTTCGCGCTCTCTGTTTCAGCCCCTGTGTTTCAGCCCCTCTGTTTCTCGCCCTCTGTTTCTGCCCCTCTGTTTCTCGCCCTCTGTTTCAGCCCCTCTGTTTCTCGCCCTCTGCTTCAGCCCCGCTGAATCAGACCCTCTGTTTCAGCGCCTCTGAATCAGCCCCTCTGTTCCAGCCCCTCTGTTTCAGCCCCTCTCTTTCTCGCCCTCTGTTTAGGCCCTCTGTTTCTCACCCTCTGTTTCAGCCCCTCTGTTTCAGCCCCTCTGTTTCTCGCCCTCTGTTTCAGCCCCTCTGTTTCTCGCCCTCTGTTTCAGCCCCTCTGATGCAGCCCCTCTGTTTCTCGCCCTCTGATTCTGCCCCTCTGTTTCTCGCCCTCTGTTTCAGCCCCTCTGTTTCTCGCCCTCTGTTTCAGCCCCTCTGTTTCAGCCCCACTGTATCAGCCCCTCTGTTTCTCACCCTCTGTTTCTCGCCCTCTGTTTCAGCCCCTCTGTTTCTCGCCCTCTGTTTCAGCCCCTCTGTTTCTCGCCCTCTGTTTCAGCCCCTCTTTTTCAGCCCCTCTGTTTCAGCCCCTCTGTTTCAGCCCCTCTGTTTCAGCCCCTGTGTTTCAGCCCCTCTGTTTCAGCCCCTCTGTTTCTCGCCCTCTGTTTCAGCCCCTCTGTTTCTCGCCCTCTGTTACAGCCCCTCTGTTTCAGCCCCTCTGTTTCAGTCTCTCTGCTTCTCGCCCTCAGTTTCTCGCCCTCTGTTTCAGACCCTCTGTTTCAGACCCTCTGTTTCAGCCCCTCTGTTTCTCGCCCTCTGTTTCAGCCCCTCTGTTTCAGCCCCTCTGTTTAAGCCCCTCTGTTTCTCGCCCTCTGTTTCAGCCCCTCTGTTTCTCGCCCTCTGTTTCAGCACCTCAGTTTCAGCACCTCTGTTTCTCACCCTCTGTTTCAGCCCCCCGTTTCTCGCCCTCTGTTTCAGCCCCTCTGAATCAGCCCCTCTGATTGAGCCCCTCTGATTCAGCCCCTCTGTTTCTCGCCCTCTGTTTCAGCCTCTCTGTTTCAGCCCCTCTGTTTCAGCCCCTCTGTTTCTCACCCTCTGTTTCAGCCCCTCTGTTTCAGCCCCTCTGTTTCTCGCCCTCTGTTTCAGTCCCTCTGTTTCTCGCCCTCTGTTTCAGCCCCTCTGATGCAGCCCCTCTGTTTCTCGCCCTCTGTTTCAGCCCCTCTGTTTCTCGCCCTCTGTTTCAGCCCCTCTGTTTCTCGCCCTCTGTTTCAGTCCCTCTGTTTCAACCCCTCTGTTTCAGCCCCTCTGTTTCAGCCACTCTGTTTCTCACCCTCTGTTTCAGCCCCTCTGTTTCTCGCACTGTTTCAGCCACTCTGTTTCTCGCCTTCTGTTTCAGCCCCTCTGTTTCTCGCCCTCTGTTTCAGCCCCTCTTTTCCAGCCCCTCTGTTTCAGCCCCTCTGTTTCAGCCCCTCTGTTTCAGCCCCTGTGTTTCAGCCTCTCTGTTTCAGCCCCTCTGTTTCTCGCCCTCTGTTTCAGCCCCACTGTTTCTCGCCCTCTGTTTCACCCCTCTGTTTCTCGCCCTCTGTTTCAGCTCCTCTGCTTCAGCCCCTCTGTTTCAGTCTCCCTGTTTCTCACCCTCTGTTTCTCGCCCCTTTTTCAGCCCCGCTGTTTCTCGCCCTCTGTTTCAGCACCTCTGTTTCTCGCCCACTGTTACAGCCCCTCTGTTTCTGCCCCTCTGTTTCTGCCCCTCTGTTTCTCGCCCTCTGTTTCTCGCCCTCTGTTTCTCGCCCTTTGTTTCAGCCCCTCTGTTTCGCGCTCTCTGTTTCAGCCCCTCTGTTTCTCGCCCTCTGTTTCTGCCACTTTGTTTCTCGCCCTCTGTTACAGCCCCTCTGTTTCTCGCCCTCTGTTTCAGCCCCGCTGAATCAGACCCTCTGTTTCTGCCCCTCTGAATCAGCCCCTCTGTTTCAGCCCCTCTGTTTCACACCCTCTGTTTCAGCCGCTCTGTTTCAGCCCCTATGTTTCTCGCCCACTGTTTCAGCCCCTCTGTTTCTCGCCCTCTGTTTCAGCCCCTCTGATGCAGCCCCTCTGTTTCTCGCCCTCTGTTTCAGCCCCTCTGTTTCTCGCCCTCTGTTTCAGCCCCTCTGTTTCTCGCCCTCTGTTTCAGCCCCTCTGTTTCAGCCCCTCTGTTTCAGCCCCTCTGTTTCAGCCACTCTGTTTCTCACCCTCTGTTTCAGCCCCTGTGTTTCAGCCCCTTCGTTTCAGCCCCTCTGTTTCTCGCCCTCTGTTTCAGCCCCTCTGTTTCTCGCCCTCTGTTTCAGCCCCTCTGATTCAGCCCCTCTGTTTCAGCCCCTCTGATTCAGCCCCTCTGTTTCAGCCCCTCTGTTTCAGCCCCTCTGTTTCTCGCCCTCTGTTTCTCACCCTCTGTTTCTCGCCGTCTGTTGCAGCCCCTCTGTTTTTCGCACTCTGTTTCAGCCCCTCTGTTTCTCGCCCTCTGTATCAGCCCCTCTGTTTCAGCCCCTCTATTTCAGCCCCTCTGTTTCAGCTCCTCTGTTTCTCGCCCTCTGTTTCTCGCCCTCTGTTTCTCGCCCTCTGTTTCAGCCCCTCTCTTTCTCGCCCTCTGTTTCAGCCCCTCTGTTTCTCGCCCTCTGTTTGAGTCCCTCTGTTTCAGCCCCTCTGTTTCAGCCCCTCTGTTTCAGCCACTCTGTTTCTCACCCTCTGTTTCAGGCCCTCTGTTTCTCGCCCTCTGGTTCAGCCACTCTGTTTCTCGCCTTCTGTTTCAGCCCCTCTGTTTCTCGCCCTCTGTTTCAGCCCCTCTGATGCAGCCCCTCTGTTTCTCGCCCTCTGTTTCAGCCCCTCTGTTTCTCGCCCTCAGTTTCTCGCCCTCTGTTTCAGCCCCTCTGTTTCGCGCTCTCTGTTTCAGCCCCTCTGTTTCAGCCCCTCTGTTTCTCGCCCTCTGTTTCTGCCCCTCTGTTTCTCGCCCTCTGTTTCAGCCCCTCTGTTTCTCGCCCTCTGCTTCAGCCCCGCTGAATCAGACCCTCTGTTTCAGCGCCTCTGAATCAGCCCCTCTGTTTCAGCCCCTCTGTTTCAGCCCCTCTCTTTCTCGCCCTCTGTTTAGGCCCTCTGTTTCAGCCCCTCTGTTTCAGCCCCTATGTTTCTCGCCCTCTGTTTCAGCCCCTCTGTTTCTCGCCCTCTGTTTCAGCCCCTCTGATGCAGCCCCTCTGTTTCTCGCCCTCTGATTCTGCCCGTCTGTTTCTCGCCCTCTGTTTCAGCCCCTCTGTTTCTCGCCCTCTGTTTCAGCCCCTCTGTTTCAGCCCCACTGTTTCAGCCCCTATGTTTCTCACCCTCTGTTTCTCGCCCTCTGTTTCAGCCCCTCTGTTTCTCGCCCTCTGTTTCAGCCCCTCTGTTTCTCGCCCTCTGTTTCAGCCCCTCTTTTTAAGCCCCTCTGTTTCAGCCCCTCTGTTTCAGCTCCTCTGTTTCAGCCCCTGTGTTTCAGCCCCTCTGTTTCAGCCCCTCTGTTTCTCACCCTCTGTTTCAGCCCCTCTGTTTCTCGCCCTCTGTTTCAGCCCCTCTGTTTCAGCCCCTCTGTTTCAGTCTCTCTGTTTCTCGCCCTCAGTTTCTCGCCCTCTGTTTCAGACCCTCTGTTTCTCGCCCTCTGTTTCAGACCCTCTGTTTCTCGCCCACTGTTTCAGCCCCTCTGTTTCAGCCCCTCTGTTTAAGCCCCTCTGTTTCTCGCCCTCTGTTTCAGCCCCTCTGTTTCTCGCCCTCTGTTTCAGCACCTCTGTTTCAGCACCTCTGTTTCTCACCCTCTGTTTCAGCCCCCCTGTTTCTCGCCCTCTGTTTCAGCCCTTCTGAATCAGCCCCTCTGTTTCAGCCCCTCTGATTCAGCCCCTCTTATTGAGCCCCTCTGATTCATTCCCTCTGTTTCTCGCCCTCTGTTTCAGCCTCTCTGTTTCAGCCCCTCTGTTTCAGCCCCTCTGTTTCTCACCCTCTGTTTCAGCCCCTCTGTTTCAGCCCCTCTGTTTCTCGCCCTCTGTTTCAGCCCCTCTGTTTCTCGCCCTCTGTTTCAGCCCCTCTGATGCAGCCCCTCTGTTTCTCGCCCTCTGTTTCAGCCCCTCTGTTTCTCGCCCTCTGTTTCAGCCCCTCTGTTTCTCGCCCTCTGTTTCAGCCCCTCTGTTTCAGCCCCTCTGTTTCAGCCCCTCTGTTTCAGCCACTCAGTTTCTCGCCCTCTGTTTCAGACCCTCTGTTTCAGACCCTCTGTTTCAGCCCCTCTGTTTCTCGCCCTCTGTTTCAGCCCCTCTGTTTCAGCCCCTCTGTTTAAGCCCCTCTGTTTCTCGCCCTCTGTTTCAGCCCCTCTGTTTCTCGCCCTCTGTTTCAGCACCTCTGTTTCAGCACCTCTGTTTCTCACCCTCTGTTTCAGCCCCTCTGATGCAGCCCCTCTGTTTCTCGCCCTCTGTTTCAGCCCCTCTGTTTCTCGCCCTCTGTTTCAGCGCCTCTGTTTCTCGCCCTCTGTTTCAGACCCTCTGTTTCAGACCCTCTGTTTCAGCCCCTCTGTTTCTCGCCCTCTGTTTCAGCCCCTCTGTTTCAGCCCCTCTGTTTAAGCCCCTCTGTTTCTCGCCCTCTGTTTCAGCCCCTCTGTTTCTCGCCCTCTGTTTCTCGCCCTCTGTTTCAGCCCCTCTGTTTCTCGCCCTCTGTTTCAGCCCCTCTGATGCAGCCCCTCTGTTTCTCGCCCTCTGTTTCAGCCCCTCTGTTTCTCGCCCTCTGTTTCAGCCCCTCTGTTTCTCGCCCTCTGTTTCAGCCCCTCTGTTTCAGCCCCTCTGTTTCAGCCCCTCTGTTTCAGCCACTCAGTTTCTCGCCCTCTGTTTCAGACCCTCTGTTTCAGACCCTCTGTTTCAGCCCCTCTGTTTCTCGCCCTCTGTTTCAGCCCCTCTGTTTCAGCCCCTCTGTTTAAGCCCCTCTGTTTCTCGCCCTCTGTTTCAGCCCCTCTGTTTCTCGCCCTCTGTTTCAGCACCTCTGTTTCAGCACCTCTGTTTCTCACCCTCTGTTTCAGCCCCTCTGTTTCTCGCCCTCTGTTTCAGCACCTCTGTTTCAGCACCTCTGTTTCTCACCCTCTGTTTCAGCCCCCCTGTTTCTCGCCCTCTGTTTCAGCCCCTCTGAATCAGCCCCTCTGTTTCAGCCCCTCTGATTCAGCCCCTCTGATTGAGCCCCTCTGATTCAGCCCCTCTGTTTCTCGCCCTCTGTTTCAGCCTCTCTGTTTCAGCCCCTCTGTTTCAGCCCCTCTGTTTCTCACCCTCTGTTTCAGCCCCTCTGTTTCAGCCCCTCTGTTTCTCGCCCTCTGTTTCAGCCCCTCTGTTTCTCGCCCTCTGTTTCAGCCCCTCTGATGCAGCCCCTCTGTTTCTCGCCCTCTGTTTCAGCCCCTCTGTTTCTCGCCCTCTGTTTCAGCCCCTCTGTTTCTCGCCCTCTGTTTCAGTCCCTCTGTTTCAGCCCCTCTGTTTCAGCCCCTCTGTTTCAGCCACTCTGTTTCTCACCCTCTGTTTCAGCCCCTCTGTTTCTCGCCCTGTTTCAGCCACTCTGTTTCTCGCCTTCTGTTTCAGCCCCTCTGTTTCTTGCCCTCTGTTTCAGCCCCTCTTTTCCAGCCCCTCTGTTTCAGCCCCTATGTTTCAGCCCCTCTGTTTCAGCCCCTGTGTTTCAGCCCTTCTGTTTCAGCCCCTCTGTTTCTCGCCCTCTGTTTCAGCCCCACTGTTTCTCGCCCTCTGTTTCACCCCTCTGTTTCTCGCCCTCTGTTTCAGCCCCTCTGCTTCAGCCCCTCTGTTTCAGTCTCCCTGTTTCTCACCCTCTGTTTCTCGCCCCTTTTTCAGCCCCTCTGTTTCTCGCCCTCTGTTTCAGCACCTCTGTTTCTCGCCCACTGTTACAGCCCCTCTGTTTCAGCCCCTCTGTTTCAGCCCCTCTGTTTCAGCCCCTCTGTTTCTCGCCCTCTGTTTCTCGCCCTCTGTTTCTCGCCCTTTGTTTCGCGCTCTCTGATTCAGCCCCTCTGTTTCTCGCCCTCTGTTTCTCGCCCTCTGCTTCAGCCCCTCTGTTTCTCGCACTCTGTTTCAGCCCCTCTGTTTTAGCCACTCTGTTTCAGCCCCTCTGTTTCAGCCCCACTGTTCCAGCCCCTCTGTTTCTCGCCCTCTTTGTCAGCCAATCAGTTTCAGCCCCTCTGTTTCAGCCCCTCTGTTTCTCGCCCTCTGTTTCAGCACCTCTGTTTCTCGCCCTCTGTTTCAGCCCCTCTGTTTCACCCCCTCTGTTTCAGCCCCTCTGTTTCAGCCCCACTGTTTCTCGCCCTCTGTTTCAGCCCCTCTGTTTCTCGCCCTCTGTTTCAGCCCCTCTGATTCAGCCCCTCTGTTTCAGCCCCTCTGATTCAGCCCCTCTGTTTCAGCTCCTCCGGTTCTGCCCCTCTGTTTCTCGCCCTCTGTTTCTCACCCTCTGTTTCTCGCCCTCTGTTTCAGCCCCTCTGATTCAGCCCCTCTGTTTCAGCCCCTATGTTTCAGCCGCTCTGTTTCTCGCCCTCTGTTTCGGCCCCCCTGTTTCGCGCCCACTGTTTCAGACCCTCTGTTTCTCGCCCTCTGTTTCTCGCCCTCTGTTTCAGTCCCTCTGTTTCATACCCTCTGTTCCTCGCCCTCTGTTTCTCGCCCTCTGTTTCGGCCCCTCTGTTTCAGACCCTCTGTTTAAAACCCTCTGTTTCAGCCCCTCTGTTTCAGACCCTCTGTTTCAGACTCTCTGTTTCTCGCCCTCTGTTTCGGCCCCTCTGATTCTCGCCCTCTGTTTCGGCCCCTCCATTTCGCGCCCGCTGTATCAGACCCTCTGTTTCAGATCCTCTGTTTCTCGCCCTCTGTTTCGCGCCCTCTGTTTCAGACACTCTGGTTCGGCCCCAATGTTTCCCGCCCTCTGTTTCGGCTCCTCTGTTTCGCGCCCTCTGTTTCGCGCCCTCTGTTTCAGACCCTCTGTTTCAGACCCTCTGTTTCAGCCGCTCTGTTTCTCGCCCTCTGTTTCGGCCCCCCTGTTTCGCGCCCTCTGTTTCAGACCCTCTGTTTCTCGCCCTCTGTTTCAGCCCCTCTGTTTCATACCCTCTGTTCCTCGCCCTCTGTTTCGCACCCTCTGTTTCTCGCCCTCTGTTTCGGCCCCTCTGTTTCTCGCCCTCTGTTTCAGCCCCTCTCTTTCTAGCCCTCTGTTTCAGCCCCTCTGTTTCTCGCCCTCTGCTTCAGCCCCTCTGTTTCTCGCCCTCTGTTTCAGCCCCTCTGTTTTAGCCCCTCTGTTTCAGCCCCTCTGTTTCTCACCCTCTGTTTCAGGCCCTCTGTTTCTCGCCCTCTGGTTCAGCCACTCTGTTTCTCGCCTTCTGTTTCAGCCCCTCTGTTTCTCGCCCTCTGTTTCTGCCCCTCTGTTTCAGACCCTCTGTTTCAGCCGCTCTGTTTCTCGCCCTCTGTTTCGGCCCCCCTGTTTCGCGCCCTCTGTTTCAGACCCTCTGTTTCTCGCCCTCTGTTTCAGCCCCTCTGTTTCAGACCCTCTGTTTCAGACCCTCTGTTTCAGCCGCTCTGTTTCTCGCCCTCTGTTTCGGCCCCCCTGTTTCGCGCCCTCTGTTTCAGACCCACTGTTTCTCGCCCTCTGTTTCAGCCCCTCTGTTTCATACCCTCTGTTCCTCGCCCTCTGTTTCGCAGCCTCTGTTTCTCGCCCTCTGTTTCGGCCCCTCTGTTTCTCGCCCTCTGTTTCAGCCCCTCTCTTGCTAGCCCTCTGTTTCAGCCCCTCTGTTTCTCGCCCTCTGCTTCAGCCCCTCTGTTTCTCGCCCTCTGTTTCAGCCCCTCTGTTTTAGCCCCTCTGTTTCAGCCCCGCTGTTTCTCACCCTCTGTTTCAGGCCCTCTGTTTCTCGCCCTCTGGTTCAGCCACTCTGTTTCTCGCCTTCTGTTTCAGCCCCTCTGTTTCTCGCCCTCTGTTTCTGCCCCTCTGTTTCTCGCCCTCTGTTTCAGCCCCTCTGTTTCTCGCCCTCTGTTTCTGCCCCTCTGAATCAGCCCCTCTGTTTCAGCCCCTCTTTTTCTCACCCTCTGTTTCAGCCCCTCTGTTTCAGACCCTCTGTTTCTCGCCCTCTGTTTCTGCCCCTCTGTTTCTCGCCCTCTGTTTCAGCCTCTCTGATGCAGCCCCTCTGTTTCTCGCCCTCTGTTTCAGCCCCTCTGTTTCTCGCCCTCTGTTTCAGCCCCTCTGTTTCTCGCCCTCTGTTTCAGTCCCACTGTTTCAGCCCCTCTGTTTCAGCCACTCTGTTTCTCGCCCTCTGTTTCAGCCCCTCTGTTTCAGCCCCACTGTTTCAGCCCCTCTGTTTCTCACCCTCTGTTTCTCGCCCACTGTTTCAGCCCCTCTGTTTCTCGCCCTCTGTTTCAGCCCCTCTGTTTCTCGCCCTCTGTTTCAGCCCCTCTTTTTCAGCCCCTCTGTTTCAGCCCCTCTGTTTCAGCCCCTCTGTTTCAGCCCCTGTGTTTCAGCCCCTCTGTTTCAGCCCCTCTGTTTCTCGTCCTCTCTTTCAGCCCCTCTGTTTCTCGCCCTCTGTTTCAGCCCCTCTTTTTCAGCCCCTCTGTTTCAGCCCCTCTGTTTCAGCCCCTCTGTTTCAGCCCCTGTGTTTCAGCCCCTCTGTTTCAGCCCCTCTGTTTCTCGCCCTCTGTTTCAGCCCCTCTGTTTCTCGCCCTCTGTTTCAGCCCCTCTGTTTCAGCCCCTCTGTTTCAGTCTCTCTGTTTCTCGCCCTCAGTTTCTCGCCCTCTGTTTCAGACCCTCTGTTTCAGACCCTCTGTTTCAGCCCCTCTGTTTCTCGCCCTCTGTTTCAGCCCCTCTGTTTCAGCCCCTCTGTTTAAGCCCCTCTGTTTCTCGCCCTCTGTTTCAGCCCCTCTGTTTCTCGCCCTCTGTTTCAGCAACTCTGTTTCAGCACCTCTGTTTCTCACCCTCTGTTTCAGCCCCCCTGTTTCTCGCCCTCTGTTTCAGCCCCTCTGAATCAGCCCCTCTGTTTCAGCCCCTCTGATTCAGCACCTCTGATTGAGCCCCTCTGATTCAGCCCCTCTGTTTCTCGCCCTCTTTTTCAGCCTCTCTGTTTCAGCCCCTCTGTTTCAGCCCCTCTGTTTCTCACCCTCTGTTTCAGCCCCTCTGTTTCAGCCCCTCTGTTTCTCGCCCTCTGTTTCAGCCCCTCTGTTTCTCGCCCTCTGTTTCAGCCCCTCTGATGCAGCCCCTCTGTTTCTCGCCCTCTGTTTCAGCCCCTCTGTTTCTCGCCCTCTGTTTCAGCCCCTCTGTTTCTCGCCCTCTGTTTCAGTCCGTCTGTTTCAGCCCCTCTGTTTCAGCCCCTCTGTTTCATCCAATCTGTTTCTCACCCTCTGTTTCAGCCCCTCTGTTTCTCGCCCTGTTTCAGCCACTCTGTTTCTCGCCTTCTGTTTCAGCCCCTCTGTTTCTCGCCCTCTGTTTCAGCCCCTCTTTTCCAGCCCCTCTGTTTCAGCCCCTATGTTTCAGCCCCTCTGTTTCAGCCCCTGTGTTTCAGCCCCACTGTTTCAGCCCCTCTGTTTCTCGCCCTCTGTTTCAGCCCCGCTGTTTCTCACCCTCTGTTTCAGGCCCTCTGTTTCTCGCCCTCTGGTTCAGCCACTCTGTTTCTCGCCTTCTGTTTCAGCCCCTCTGTTTCTCGCCCTCTGTTTCTGCCCCTCTGTTTCTCGCCCTCTGTTTCAGCCCCTCTGTTTCTCGCCCTCTGTTTCTGCCCCTCTGAATCAGCCCCTCTGTTTCAGCCCCTCTTTTTCTCACCCTCTGTTTCAGCCCCTCTGTTTCAGACCCTCTGTTTCTCGCCCTCTGTTTCTGCCCCTCTGTTTCTCGCCCTCTGTTTCAGCCTCTCTGATGCAGCCCCTCTGTTTCTCGCCCTCTGTTTCAGCCCCTCTGTTTCTCGCCCTCTGTTTCAGCCCCTCTGTTTCTCGCCCTCTGTTTCAGTCCCACTGTTTCAGCCCCTCTGTTTCAGCCACTCTGTTTCTCGCCCTCTGTTTCAGCCCCTCTGTTTCAGCCCCACTGTTTCAGCCCCTCTGTTTCTCACCCTCTGTTTCTCGCCCACTGTTTCAGCCCCTCTGTTTCTCGCCCTCTGTTTCAGCCCCTCTGTTTCTCGCCCTCTGTTTCAGCCCCTCTGTTTCAGCCCCTCTGTTTAAGCCCCTCTGTTTCTCGCCCTCTGTTTCAGCCCCTCTGTTTCTCGCCCTCTGTTTCAGCACCTCTGTTTCAGCACCTCTGTTTCTCACCCTCTGTTTCAGCCCCTCTGATGCAGCCCCTCTGTTTCTCGCCCTCTGTTTCAGCCCCTCTGTTTCTCGCCCTCTGTTTCAGCCCCTCTGTTTCTCGCCCTCTGTTTCAGACCCTCTGTTTCAGACCCTCTGTTTCAGCCCCTCTGTTTCTCGCCCTCTGTTTCAGCCCCTCTGTTTCAGCCCCTCTGTTTAAGCCCCTCTGTTTCTCGCCCTCTGTTTCAGCCCCTCTGTTTCTCGCCCTCTGTTTCTCGCCCTCTGTTTCAGCCCCTCTGTTTCTCGCCCTCTGTTTCAGCCCCTCTGATGCAGCCCCTCTGTTTCTCGCCCTCTGTTTCAGCCCCTCTGTTTCTCGCCCTCTGTTTCAGCCCCTCTGTTTCTCGCCCTCTGTTTCAGCCCCTCTGTTTCAGCCCCTCTGTTTCAGCCCCTCTGTTTCAGCCACTCAGTTTCTCGCCCTCTGTTTCAGACCCTCTGTTTCAGACCCTCTGTTTCAGACCCTCTGTTTCTCGCCCTCTGTTTCAGCCCCTCTGTTTCAGCCCCTCTGTTTAAGCCCCTCTGTTTCTCGCCCTCTGTTTCAGCCCCTCTGTTTCTCGCCCTCTGTTTCAGCACCTCTGTTTCAGCACCTCTGTTTCTCACCCTCTGTTTCAGCCCCTCTGTTTCTCGCCCTCTGTTTCAGCACCTCTGTTTCAGCACCTCTGTTTCTCACCCTCTGTTTCAGCCCCCCTGTTTCTCGCCCTCTGTTTCAGCCCCTCTGAATCAGCCC
Source organism: Chiloscyllium punctatum (assembly GCF_047496795.1). NCBI lineage: Eukaryota > Metazoa > Chordata > Chondrichthyes > Orectolobiformes > Hemiscylliidae > Chiloscyllium > Chiloscyllium punctatum. Next base: position 56,451,292 of record NC_092779.1, on the reverse strand, counting down.
CTCTGTTTCAGCCCCTCTGATTCAGCCCCTCTGATTGAGCCCCTCTGATTCAGCCCCTCTGTTTCTCGCCCTCTGTTTCAGCCTCTCTGTTTCAGCCCCTCTGTTTCAGCCCCTCTGTTTCTCACCCTCTGTTTCAGCCCCTCTGTTTCAGCCCCTCTGTTTCTCGCCCTCTGTTTCAGCCCCTCTGTTTCTCGCCCTCTGTTTCAGCCCCTCTGATGCAGCCCCTCTGTTTCTCGCCCTCTGTTTCAGCCCCTCTGTTTCTCGCCCTCTGTTTCAGCCCCTCTGTTTCTCGCCCTCTGTTTCAGTCCCTCTGTTTCAGCCCCTCTGTTTCAGCCCCTCTGTTTCAGCCACTCTGTTTCTCACCCTCTGTTTCAGCCCCTCTGTTTCTCGCCCTGTTTCAGCCACTCTGTTTCTCGCCTTCTGTTTCAGCCCCTCTGTTTCTCGCCCTCTGTTTCAGCCCCTCTTTTCCAGCCCCTCTGTTTCAGCCCCTATGTTTCAGCCCCTCTGTTTCAGCCCCTGTGTTTCAGCCCTTCTGTTTCAGCCCCTCTGTTTCTCGCCCTCTGTTTCAGCCCCACTGTTTCTCGCCCTCTGTTTCACCCCTCTGTTTCTCGCCCTCTGTTTCAGCCCCTCTGCTTCAGCCCCTCTGTTTCAGTCTCCCTGTTTCTCACCCTCTGTTTCTCGCCCCTTTTTCAGCCCCTCTGTTTCTCGCCCTCTGTTTCAGCACCTCTGTTTCTCGCCCACTGTTACAGCCCCTCTGTTTCAGCCCCTCTGTTTCAGCCCCTCTGTTTCAGCCCCTCTGTTTCTCGCCCTCTGTTTCTCGCCCTCTGTTTCTCGCCCTTTGTTTCGCGCTCTCTGATTCAGCCCCTCTGTTTCTCGCCCTCTGTTTCTCGCCCTCTGCTTCAGCCCCTCTGTTTCTCGCACTCTGTTTCAGCCCCTCTGTTTTAGCCACTCTGTTTCAGCCCCTCTGTTTCAGCCCCACTGTTCCAGCCCCTCTGTTTCTCGCCCTCTTTGTCAGCCAATCAGTTTCAGCCCCTCTGTTTCAGCCCCTCTGTTTCTCGCCCTCTGTTTCAGCACCTCTGTTTCTCGCCCTCTGTTTCAGCCCCTCTGTTTCACCCCCTCTGTTTCAGCCCCTCTGTTTCAGCCCCACTGTTTCTCGCCCTCTGTTTCAGCCCCTCTGTTTCTCGCCCTCTGTTTCAGCCCCTCTGATTCAGCCCCTCTGTTTCAGCCCCTCTGATTCAGCCCCTCTGTTTCAGCTCCTCCGGTTCTGCCCCTCTGTTTCTCGCCCTCTGTTTCTCACCCTCTGTTTCTCGCCCTCTGTTTCAGCCCCTCTGATTCAGCCCCTCTGTTTCAGCCCCTATGTTTCAGCCGCTCTGTTTCTCGCCCTCTGTTTCGGCCCCCCTGTTTCGCGCCCACTGTTTCAGACCCTCTGTTTCTCGCCCTCTGTTTCTCGCCCTCTGTTTCAGTCCCTCTGTTTCATACCCTCTGTTCCTCGCCCTCTGTTTCGCACCCTCTGTTTCTCGCCCTCTGTTTCGGCCCCTCTGTTTCAGACCCTCTGTTTAAAACCCTCTGTTTCAGCCCCTCTGTTTCAGACCCTCTGTTTCAGACTCTCTGTTTCTCGCCCTCTGTTTCGGCCCCTCTGATTCTCGCCCTCTGTTTCGGCCCCTCCATTTCGCGCCCGCTGTATCAGACCCTCTGTTTCAGATCCTCTGTTTCTCGCCCTCTGTTTCGCGCCCTCTGTTTCAGACACTCTGGTTCGGCCCCAATGTTTCCCGCCCTCTGTTTCGGCTCCTCTGTTTCGCGCCCTCTGTTTCGCGCCCTCTGTTTCAGACCCTCTGTTTCAGACCCTCTGTTTCAGCCGCTCTGTTTCTCGCCCTCTGTTTCGGCCCCCCTGTTTCGCGCCCTCTGTTTCAGACCCTCTGTTTCTCGCCCTCTGTTTCAGCCCCTCTGTTTCATACCCTCTGTTCCTCGCCCTCTGTTTCGCACCCTCTGTTTCTCGCCCTCTGTTTCGGCCCCTCTGTTTCTCGCCCTCTGTTTCAGCCCCTCTTTTTCTAGCCCTCTGTTTCAGCCCCTCTGTTTCTCGCCCTCTGCTTCAGCCCCTCTGTTTCTCGCCCTCTGTTTCAGCCCCTCTGTTTTAGCCCCTCTGTTTCAGCCCCTCTGTTTCTCACCCTCTGTTTCAGGCCCTCTGTTTCTCGCCCTCTGGTTCAGCCACTCTGTTTCTCGCCTTCTGTTTCAGCCCCTCTGTTTCTCGCCCTCTGTTTCTGCCCCTCTGTTTCAGACCCTCTGTTTCAGCCGCTCTGTTTCTCGCCCTCTGTTTCGGCACCCCTGTTTCGCGCCCTCTGTTTCAGACCCTCTGTTTCTCGCCCTCTGTTTCAGCCCCTCTGTTTCAGACCCTCTGTTTCAGACCCTCTGTTTCAGCCGCTCTGTTTCTCGCCCTCTGTTTCGGCCCCCCTGTTTCGCGCCCTCTGTTTCAGACCCACTGTTTCTCGCCCTCTGTTTCAGCCCCTCTGTTTCATACCCTCTGTTCCTCGCCCTCTGTTTCGCAGCCTCTGTTTCTCGCCCTCTGTTTCGGCCCCTCTGTTTCTCGCCCTCTGTTTCAGCCCCTCTCTTGCTAGCCCTCTGTTTCAGCCCCTCTGTTTCTCGCCCTCTGCTTCAGCCCCTCTGTTTCTCGCCCTCTGTTTCAGCCCCTCTGTTTTAGCCCCTCTGTTTCAGCCCCGCTGTTTCTCACCCTCTGTTTCAGGCCCTCTGTTTCTCGCCCTCTGGTTCAGCCACTCTGTTTCTCGCCTTCTGTTTCAGCCCCTCTGTTTCTCGCCCTCTGTTTCTGCCCCTCTGTTTCTCGCCCTCTGTTTCAGCCCCTCTGTTTCTCGCCCTCTGTTTCTGCCCCTCTGAATCAGCCCCTCTGTTTCAGCCCCTCTTTTTCTCACCCTCTGTTTCAGCCCCTCTGTTTCAGACCCTCTGTTTCTCGCCCTCTGTTTCTGCCCCTCTGTTTCTCGCCCTCTGTTTCAGCCTCTCTGATGCAGCCCCTCTGTTTCTCGCCCTCTGTTTCAGCCCCTCTGTTTCTCGCCCTCTGTTTCAGCCCCTCTGTTTCTCGCCCTCTGTTTCAGTCCCACTGTTTCAGCCCCTCTGTTTCAGCCACTCTGTTTCTCGCCCTCTGTTTCAGCCCCTCTGTTTCAGCCCCACTGTTTCAGCCCCTCTGTTTCTCACCCTCTGTTTCTCGCCCACTGTTTCAGCCCCTCTGTTTCTCGCCCTCTGTTTCAGCCCCTCTGTTTCTCGCCCTCTGTTTCAGCCCCTCTTTTTCAGCCCCTCTGTTTCAGCCCCTCTGTTTCAGCCCCTCTGTTTCAGCCCCTGTGTTGCAGCCCCACTGTTTCAGCCCCTCTGTTTCTCGCCCTCTCTTTCAGCCCCTCTGTTTCTCGCCCTCTGTTTCAGCCCCTCTTTTTCAGCCCCTCTGTTTCAGCCCCTCTGTTTCAGCCCCTCTGTTTCAGCCCCTGTGTTTCAGCCCCTCTGTTTCAGCCCCTCTGTTTCTCGCCCTCTGTTTCAGCCCCTCTGTTTCTCGCCCTCTGTTTCAGCCCCTCTGTTTCAGCCCCTCTGTTTCAGTCTCTCTGTTTCTCGCCCTCAGTTTCTCGCCCTCTGTTTCAGACCCTCTGTTTCAGACCCTCTGTTTCAGCCCCTCTGTTTCTCGCCCTCTGTTTCAGCCCCTCTGTTTCAGCCCCTCTGTTTAAGCCCCTCTGTTTCTCGCCCTCTGTTTCAGCCCCTCTGTTTCTCGCCCTCTGTTTCAGCAACTCTGTTTCAGCACCTCTGTTTCTCACCCTCTGTTTCAGCCCCCCTGTTTCTCGCCCTCTGTTTCAGCCCCTCTGAATCAGCCCCTCTGTTTCAGCCCCTCTGATTCAGCCCCTCTGATTGAGCCCCTCTGATTCAGCCCCTCTGTTTCTCGCCCTCTGTTTCAGCCTCTCTGTTTCAGCCCCTCTGTTTCAGCCCCTCTGTTTCTCACCCTCTGTTTCAGCCCCTCTGTTTCAGCCCCTCTGTTTCTCGCCCTCTGTTTCAGCCCCTCTGTTTCTCGCCCTCTGTTTCAGCCCCTCTGATGCAGCCCCTCTGTTTCTCGCCCTCTGTTTCAGCCCCTCTGTTTCTCGCCCTCTGTTTCAGCCCCTCTGTTTCTCGCCCTCTGTTTCAGTCCGTCTGTTTCAGCCCCTCTGTTTCAGCCCCTCTGTTTCATCCAATCTGTTTCTCACCCTCTGTTTCAGCCCCTCTGTTTCTCGCCCTGTTTCAGCCACTCTGTTTCTCGCCTTCTGTTTCAGCCCCTCTGTTTCTCGCCCTCTGTTTCAGCCCCTCTTTTCCAGCCCCTCTGTTTCAGCCCCTATGTTTCAGCCTCTCTGATGCAGCCCCTCTGTTTCTCGCCCTCTGTTTCAGCCCCTCTGTTTCTCGCCCTCTGTTTCAGCCCCTCTGTTTCTCGCCCTCTGTTTCAGTCCCACTGTTTCAGCCCCTCTGTTTCAGCCCCTCTGTTTCTCGCCCTCTGTTTCAGCCCCTCTGTTTCAGCCCCACTGTTTCAGCCCCTCTGTTTCTCACCCTCTGTTTCTCGCCCACTGTTTCAGCCCCTCTGTTTCTCGCCCTCTGTTTCAGCCCCTCTGTTTCTCGCCCTCTGTTTCAGCCCCTCTTTTTCAGCCCCTCTGTTTCAGCCCCTCTGTTTCAGCCCCTCTGTTTCAGCCCCTGTGTTTCAGCCCCTCTGTTTCAGCCCCTCTGTTTCTCGCCCTCTCTTTCAGCCCCTCTGTTTCTCGCCCTCTGTTTCAGCCCCTCTTTTTCAGCCCCTCTGTTTCAGCCCCTCTGTTTCAGCCCCTCTGTTTCAGCCCCTGTGTTTCAGCCCCTCTGTTTCAGCCCCTCTGTTTCTCGCCCTCTGTTTCAGCCCCTCTGTTTCTCGCCCTCTGTTTCAGCCCCTCTGTTTCAGCCCCTCTGTTTCAGTCTCTCTGTTTCTCGCCCTCAGTTTCTCGCCCTCTGTTTCAGACCCTCTGTTTCAGACCCTCTGTTTCAGCCCCTCTGTTTCTCGCCCTCTGTTTCAGCACCTCTGTTTCAGCCCCTCTGTTTAAGCCCCTCTGTTTCTCGCCCTCTGTTTCAGCCCCTCTGTTTCTCGCCCTCTGTTTCAGCAACTCTGTTTCAGCACCTCTGTTTCTCACCCTCTGTTTCAGCCCCCCTGTTTCTCGCCCTCTGTTTCAGCCCCTCTGAATCAGCCCCTCTGTTTCAGCCCCTCTGATTCAGCCCCTCTGATTGAGCCCCTCTGATTCAGCCCCTCTGTTTCTCGCCCTCTGTTTCAGCCTCTCTGTTTCAGCCCCTCTGTTTCAGCCCCTCTGTTTCTCACCCTCTGTTTCAGCCCCTCTGTTTCAGCCCCTCTGTTTCTCGCCCTCTGTTTCAGCCCCTCTGTTTCTCGCCCTCTGTTTCAGCCCCTCTGATGCAGCCCCTCTGTTTCTCGCCCTCTGTTTCAGCCCCTCTGTTTCTCGCCCTCTGTTTCAGCCCCTCTGTTTCTCGCCCTCTGTTTCAGTCCGTCTGTTTCAGCCCCTCTGTTTCAGCCCCTCTGTTTCATCCAATCTGTTTCTCACCCTCTGTTTCAGCCCCTCTGTTTCTCGCCCTGTTTCAGCCACTCTGTTTCTCGCCTTCTGTTTCAGCCCCTCTGTTTCTCGCCCTCTGTTTCAGCCCCTCTTTTCCAGCCCCTCTGTTTCAGCCCCTATGTTTCAGCCCCTCTGTTTCAGCCCCTGTGTTTCAGCCCCACTGTTTCAGCCCCTCTGTTTCTCGCCCTCTGTTTCAGCCCCACTGTTTCTCGCCCTCTGTTTCACCCCTCTGTTTCTCGCCCTCTGTTTCAGCCCCTCTGCTTCAGCCCCTCTGTTTCAGTCTCCCTGTTTCTCACCCTCTGTTTCTCGCCCCTTTTTCAGCCCCTCTGTTTCTCGCCCTCTGTTTCAGCACCTCTGTTTCTCGCCCACTGTTACAGCCCCTCTGTTTCAGCCCCTCTGTTTCAGCCCCTCTGTTTCTCGCCCTCTGTTTCTCGCCCTCTGTTTCTCGCCCTTTGTTTCAGCCCCTCTGTTTCGCGCTCTCTGATTCAGCCCCTCTGTTTCTCGCCCTCTGTTTCTCGCCCTCTGCTTCAGCCCCTCTGTTTCTCGCACTCTGTTTCAGCCCCTCTGTTTTAGCCACTCTGTTTCAGCCCCTCTGTTTCAGCCCCACTGTTCCAGCCCCTCTGTTTCTCGCCCTCTTTGTCAGCCAATCAGTTTCAGCCCCTCTGTTTCAGCCCCTCTGTTTCTCGCCCTCTGTTTCAGCACCTCTGTTTCTCGCCCTCTGTTTCAGCCCCTCTGTTTCACCCCCTCTGTTTCAGCCCCTCTGTTTCAGCCCCACTGTTTCTCGCCCTCTGTTTCAGCCCCTCTGTTTCTCGCCCTCTGTTTCAGCCCCTCTGATTCAGCCCCTCTGTTTCAGCCCCTCTGATTCAGCCCCTCTGTTTCAGCTCCTCCGGTTCTGCCCCTCTGTTTCTCGCCCTCTGTTTCTCACCCTCTGTTTCTCGCCCTCTGTTTCAGCCCCTCTGATTCAGCCCCTCTGTTTCAGCCCCTATGTTTCAGCCGCTCTGTTTCTCGCCCTCTGTTTCGGCCCCCCTGTTTCGCGCCCACTGTTTCAGACCCTCTGTTTCTCGCCCTCTGTTTCTCGCCCTCTGTTTCAGTCCCTCTGTTTCATACCCTCTGTTCCTCGCCCTCTGTTTCGCACCCTCTGTTTCTCGCCCTCTGTTTCGGCCCCTCTGCTTCAGACCCTCTGTTTCAGACCCTCTGTTTCAGCCCCTCTGTTTCAGACCCTCTGTTTCAGACTCTCTGTTTCTCGCCCTCTGTTTCGGCCCCTCTGATTCTCGCCCTCTGTTTCGGCCCCTCCATTTCGCGACCTCTGTATCAGACCCTCTGTTTCAGATCCTCTGTTTCTCGCCCTCTGTTTCACGCCCTCTGTTTCAGACACTCTGGTTCGGCCCCACTGTTTCCCGCCCGCTGTTTCGGCTCCTCTGTTTCGCGCCCTCTGTTTCGCGCCCTCTGTTTCAGACCCTCTGTTTCAGACCCTCTGTTTCAGCCGCTCTGTTTCTCGCCCTCTGTTTCGGCCCCCCTGTTTCGCGCCCTCTGTTTCAGACCCTCTGTTTCTCGCCCTCTGTTTCAGCCCCTCTGTTTCATACCCTCTGTTCCTCGCCCTCTGTTTCGCACCCTCTGTTTCTCGCCCTCTGTTTCGGCCCCTCTGTTTCTCGCCCACTGTTTCAGCCCCTCTGTTTCTCGCCCTCTGTTTCAGCCCCTCTGTTTCTCGCCCTCTGCTTCAGCCCCTCTGTTTCTCGCCCTCTGTTTCAGCCCCTCTGTTTTAGCCCCTCTGTTTCAGCCCCTCTGTTTCAGCCCCACTGTTTCAGCCCCTCTCTTTCTCGCCCCCTTTGTCAGCCCCTCAGTTTCAGCACCTCTGTTTCAGCCCCTCTGTTTCTCGCCCTCTGTTTCCACCCCTCTGATTCAGCCCCTCTGTTTCAGCCCCTCTGATTCAGCCCCTCTGTTTCAGCCCCTCTGTTTCAGCCCCTCTGGTTCAGCCCCTCTGTTTCAGCCCCTCTGTTTCTCGCCCTCTGTTTCTCACCGTCTGTTTCTCGCCCTCTGTTTCAGCCCCTCTGTTTTTCGCCCTCTGTTTCAGCCCCTCTGTTTCTCGCCCTCTGTATCAGCCCCTCTGTTTCAGCACTCTGTTTCAGCCCCTCTGTTCCAGCCCCTCTGTTTCTCGCCCTCTGTTTCTCGCCCTCTGTTTCAGCCCCTCTGTTTCTCACTCACTGTTTCAGCCCCTCTGTTTCGCGCTCTCTGTTTCAGCCCCTCTGTTTCAGCCCCTCTGTTTCTCCCCCTCTGTTTCTGCCCCTCTGTTTCTCGCCCTCTGTTTCAGCCCCTCTGTTTCTCGCCCTCTGTTTCAGCCCCGCTGATTCAGACACTCTGTTTCAGCCCCTCTGAATCAGCCCCTCTGATTCAGCCCCTCTGTTTCAGCCCCTCTGTTTCAGCCGCTCCGTTTCTCGCCCTCTGTTTCAGCCCCTCTGTTTCTCGCCCTCTGTTTCAGCCCCTCTGTTTCTCGCCCTCTGTTTCAGCCCCTCTGATTCAGCCCCTCTGTTTCTCGCCCTCTGTTTCAGCCCCTCTGTTTCTCGCCCTCTGTTTCAGCCCCTCTGTTTCTCGCCCTCTGCTTCAGCCCCTCTGTTTCTCGCCCTCTGTTTCAGCCCCTCTGTTTTAGCCCCTCTGTTTCAGCCCCTCTGTTTCAGCCCCACTGTTTCAGCCCCTCTCTTTCTCGCCCCCTTTGTCAGCCCCTCAGTTTCAGCCCCTCTGTTTCTCGCCCTCTGTTTCAGCCCCTCTGATTCAGCCCCTCTGTTTCAGCCCCTCTGTTTCTCGCCCTCTGTTTCAGCCCCCCTGATTCAGCCCCTCTGTTTCTTGCCCTCTGTTTCAGCCCCTCTGAATCAGCTCCTCTGTTTCAGCACCTCTGTTTCAGCCCCTCTGTTTCAGCCCCTCTGTTTCTCGCCCTCTGTTTCTAACCCTCTGTTTCTCGCCCTCTGTTTCTGCCCCTCTGTTTTTCGCCCTCTGTTTCAGTCCGTCTGTTTCAGCCCCTCTGTTTCAGCCCCTCTGTTTCTCGCCCTCTGTTTCTGCCCCTCTGTTTCTCGCCCTCTATATCAGCCCCTCTGTTTCTCGCCCTCAGATTCTCGCCCTCTGTTTCAGCCCCTCTGTTTCGCGCTCTCTGTTTCAGCCCCTGTGTTTCAGCCCCTCTGTTTCTCGCCCTCTGTTTCTGCCCCTCTGTTTCTCGCCCTCTGTTTCAGCCCCTCTGTTTCTCGCCCTCTGCTTCAGCCCCGCTGAATCAGACCCTCTGTTTCAGCGCCTCTGAATCAGCCCCTCTGTTCCAGCCCCTCTGTTTCAGCCCCTCTCTTTCTCGCCCTCTGTTTAGGCCCTCTGTTTCTCACCCTCTGTTTCAGCCCCTCTGTTTCAGCCCCTCTGTTTCTCGCCCTCTGTTTCAGCCCCTCTGTTTCTCGCCCTCTGTTTCAGCCCCTCTGATGCAGCCCCTCTGTTTCTCGCCCTCTGATTCTGCCCCTCTGTTTCTCGCCCTCTGTTTCAGCCCCTCTGTTTCTCGCCCTCTGTTTCAGCCCCTCTGTTTCAGCCCCACTGTTTCAGCCCCTCTGTTTCTCACCCTCTGTTTCTCGCCCTCTGTTTCAGCCCCTCTGTTTCTCGCCCTCTGTTTCAGCCCCTCTGTTTCTCGCCCTCTGTTTCAGCCCCTCTTTTTCAGCCCCTCTGTTTCAGCCCCTCTGTTTCAGCCCCTCTGTTTCAGCCCCTGTGTTTCAGCCCCTCTGTTTCAGCCCCTCTGTTTCTCGCCCTCTGTTTCAGCCCCTCTGTTTCTCGCCCTCTGTTACAGCCCCTCTGTTTCAGCCCCTCTGTTTCAGTCTCTCTGCTTCTCGCCCTCAGTTTCTCGCCCTCTGTTTCAGACCCTCTGTTTCAGACCCTCTGTTTCAGCCCCTCTGTTTCTCGCCCTCTGTTTCAGCCCCTCTGTTTCAGCCCCTCTGTTTAAGCCCCTCTGTTTCTCGCCCTCTGTTTCAGCCCCTCTGTTTCTCGCCCTCTGTTTCAGCACCTCAGTTTCAGCACCTCTGTTTCTCACCCTCTGTTTCAGCCCCCCGTTTCTCGCCCTCTGTTTCAGCCCCTCTGAATCAGCCCCTCTGATTGAGCCCCTCTGATTCAGCCCCTCTGTTTCTCGCCCTCTGTTTCAGCCCCTCTGTTTCTCGCCCTCTGTTTCAGCCCCGCTGATTCAGACACTCTGTTTCAGCCCCTCTGAATCAGCCCCTCTGATTCAGCCCCTCTGTTTCAGCCCCTCTGTTTCAGCCGCTCCGTTTCTCGCCCTCTGTTTCAGCCCCTCTGTTTCTCGCCCTCTGTTTCAGCCCCTCTGTTTCTCGCCCTCTGTTTCAGCCCCTCTGATTCAGCCCCTCTGTTTCTCGCCCTCTGTTTCAGCCCCTCTGTTTCTCGCCCTCTGTTTCAGCCCCTCTGTTTCTCGCCCTCTGCTTCAGCCCCTCTGTTTCTCGCCCTCTGTTTCAGCCCCTCTGTTTTAGCCCCTCTGTTTCAGCCCCTCTGTTTCAGCCCCACTGTTTCAGCCCCTCTCTTTCTCGCCCCCTTTGTCAGCCCCTCAGTTTCAGCCCCTCTGTTTCTCGCCCTCTGTTTCAGCCCCTCTGATTCAGCCCCTCTGTTTCAGCCCCTCTGTTTCTCGCCCTCTGTTTCAGCCCCCCTGATTCAGCCCCTCTGTTTCTTGCCCTCTGTTTCAGCCCCTCTGAATCAGCTCCTCTGTTTCAGCACCTCTGTTTCAGCCCCTCTGTTTCAGCCCCTCTGTTTCTCGCCCTCTGTTTCTAACCCTCTGTTTCTCGCCCTCTGTTTCTGCCCCTCTGTTTTTCGCCCTCTGTTTCAGTCCGTCTGTTTCAGCCCCTCTGTTTCAGCCCCTCTGTTTCTCGCCCTCTGTTTCTGCCCCTCTGTTTCTCGCCCTCTATATCAGCCCCTCTGTTTCTCGCCCTCAGATTCTCGCCCTCTGTTTCAGCCCCTCTGTTTCGCGCTCTCTGTTTCAGCCCCTGTGTTTCAGCCCCTCTGTTTCTCGCCCTCTGTTTCTGCCCCTCTGTTTCTCGCCCTCTGTTTCAGCCCCTCTGTTTCTCGCCCTCTGCTTCAGCCCCGCTGAATCAGACCCTCTGTTTCAGCGCCTCTGAATCAGCCCCTCTGTTCCAGCCCCTCTGTTTCAGCCCCTCTCTTTCTCGCCCTCTGTTTAGGCCCTCTGTTTCTCACCCTCTGTTTCAGCCCCTCTGTTTCAGCCCCTCTGTTTCTCGCCCTCTGTTTCAGCCCCTCTGTTTCTCGCCCTCTGTTTCAGCCCCTCTGATGCAGCCCCTCTGTTTCTCGCCCTCTGATTCTGCCCCTCTGTTTCTCGCCCTCTGTTTCAGCCCCTCTGTTTCTCGCCCTCTGTTTCAGCCCCTCTGTTTCAGCCCCACTGTTTCAGCCCCTCTGTTTCTCACCCTCTGTTTCTCGCCCTCTGTTTCAGCCCCTCTGTTTCTCGCCCTCTGTTTCAGCCCCTCTGTTTCTCGCCCTCTGTTTCAGCCCCTCTTTTTCAGCCCCTCTGTTTCAGCCCCTCTGTTTCAGCCCCTCTGTTTCAGCCCCTGTGTTTCAGCCCCTCTGTTTCAGCCCCTCTGTTTCTCGCCCTCTGTTTCAGCCCCTCTGTTTCTCGCCCTCTGTTACAGCCCCTCTGTTTCAGCCCCTCTGTTTCAGTCTCTCTGCTTCTCGCCCTCAGTTTCTCGCCCTCTGTTTCAGACCCTCTGTTTCAGACCCTCTGTTTCAGCCCCTCTGTTTCTCGCCCTCTGTTTCAGCCCCTCTGTTTCAGCCCCTCTGTTTAAGCCCCTCTGTTTCTCGCCCTCTGTTTCAGCCCCTCTGTTTCTCGCCCTCTGTTTCAGCACCTCAGTTTCAGCACCTCTGTTTCTCACCCTCTGTTTCAGCCCCCCGTTTCTCGCCCTCTGTTTCAGCCCCTCTGAATCAGCCCCTCTGATTGAGCCCCTCTGATTCAGCCCCTCTGTTTCTCGCCCTCTGTTTCAGCCTCTCTGTTTCAGCCCCTCTGTTTCAGCCCCTCTGTTTCTCACCCTCTGTTTCAGCCCCTCTGTTTCAGCCCCTCTGTTTCTCGCCCTCTGTTTCAGTCCCTCTGTTTCTCGCCCTCTGTTTCAGCCCCTCTGATGCAGCCCCTCTGTTTCTCGCCCTCTGTTTCAGCCCCTCTGTTTCTCGCCCTCTGTTTCAGCCCCTCTGTTTCTCGCCCTCTGTTTCAGTCCCTCTGTTTCAACCCCTCTGTGTCAGCCCCTCTGTTTCAGCCACTCTGTTTCTCACCCTCTGTTTCAGCCCCTCTGTTTCTCGCCCTGTTTCAGCCACTCTGTTTCTCGCCTTCTGTTTCAGCCCCTCTGTTTCTCGCCCTCTGTTTCAGCCCCTCTTTTCCAGCCCCTCTGTTTCAGCCCCTCTGTTTCAGCCCCTCTGTTTCAGCCCCTGTGTTTCAGCCCCTCTGTTTCAGCCCCTCTGTTTCTCGCCCTCTGTTTCAGCCCCACTGTTTCTCGCCCTCTGTTTCACCCCTCTGTTTCTCGCCCTCTGTTTCAGCCCCTCTGCTTCAGCCCCTCTGTTTCAGTCTCCCTGTTTCTCACCCTCTGTTTCTCGCCCCTTTTTCAGCCCCGCTGTTTCTCGCCCTCTGTTTCAGCACCTCTGTTTCTCGCCCACTGTTACAGCCCCTCTGTTTCTGCCCCTCTGTTTCTGCCCCTCTGTTTCTCGCCCTCTGTTTCTCGCCCTCTGTTTCTCGCCCTTTGTTTCAGCCCCTCTGTTTCGCGCTCTCTGTTTCAGCCCCTCTGTTTCTCGCCCTCTGTTTCTGCCACTTTGTTTCTCGCCCTCTGTTACAGCCCCTCTGTTTCTCGCCCTCTGTTTCAGCCCCGCTGAATCTGACCCTCTGTTTCTGCCCCTCTGAATCAGCCCCTCTGTTTCAGCCCCTCTGTTTCACACCCTCTGTTTCAGCCGCTCTGTTTCAGCCCCTATGTTTCTCGCCCACTGTTTCAGCCCCTCTGTTTCGCGCTCTCTGTTTCAGCCCCTCTGTTTCTCGCCCTCTGTTTCAGCCCCGCTGAATCTGACCCTCTGTTTCTGCCCCTCTGAATCAGCCCCTCTGTTTCAGCCCCTCTGTTTCACACCCTCTGTTTCAGCCCCTCAGTTTCAGCCCCTCTGTTTCAGCCACTCTGTTTCGCACCCTCTGTTTCAGCCCCTGTGTTTCTTGCCCTGTTTCAGACACTCTGTTTCTCGCCTTCTGTTTCAGCCCCTCTGTTTCTCGCCCTCTGTTTCAGCCCCTCTTTTCCAGCCCCTCTGTTTCAGCCCCTCTGTTTCAGCCCCTCTGTTTCAGCCCCTGTGTTTCAGCCCCTCTGTTTCAGCCCCTCTGTTTCTCGCCCTCTGTTTCAGCCCCACTGTTTCTCGCCCTCTGTTTCAGCCCCTCTGCTTCAGCCCCTCTGTTTCAGTCTCCCTGTTTCTCACCCTCTGTTTCTCGCCCCTTTTTCAGCCCCTCTGTTTCTCGCCCTCTGTTTCAGCACCTCTGTTTCTCGCCCACTGTTACAGCCCCTCTGTTTCAGCCCCTCTGTTTCAGCCCCTCTGTTTCTCGCCCTCTGTTTCTCGCCCTCTGTTTCTCGCCCTTTGTTTCAGCCCCTCTGTTTCGCGCTCTCTGTTTCAGCCCCTCTGTTTCTCGCCCTCTGTTTCTGCCCCTTTGTTTCTCGCCCTCTGTTACAGCCCCTCTGTTTCTCGCCCTCTGTTTCAGCCCCGCTGAATCAGACCCTCTGTTTCTGCCCCTCTGAATCAGCCCCTCTGTTTCAGCCCCTCTGTTTCACACCCTCTGTTTCAGCCGCTCTGTTTCAGCCCCTATGTTTCTCGCCCACTGTTTCAGCCCCTCTGTTTCTCGCCCTCTGTTTCAGCCCCTCTGATGCAGCCCCTCTGTTTCTCGCCCTCTGTTTCAGCCCCTCTGTTTCTCGCCCTCTGTTTCAGCCCCTCTGTTTCTCGCCCTCTGTTTCAGCCCCTCTGTTTCAGCCCCTCTGTTTCAGCCCCTCTGTTTCAGCCACTCTGTTTCTCACCCTCTGTTTCAGCCCCTGTGTTTCAGCCCCTTCGTTTCAGCCCCTCTGTTTCTCGCCCTCTGTTTCAGCCCCTCTGTTTCTCGCCCTCTGTTTCAGCCCCTCTGATTCAGCCCCTCTGTTTCAGCCCCTCTGATTCAGCCCCTCTGATTCAGCCCCTCTGTTTCAGCCCCTCTGTTTCAGCCCCTCTGTTTCTCGCCCTCTGTTTCTCACCCTCTGTTTCTCGCCGTCTGTTGCAGCCCCTCTGTTTTTCGCACTCTGTTTCAGCCCCTCTGTTTCTCGCCCTCTGTATCAGCCCCTCTGTTTCAGCCCCTCTATTTCAGCCCCTCTGTTTCAGCTCCTCTGTTTCTCGCCCTCTGTTTCTCGCCCTCTGTTTCTCGCCCTCTGTTTCAGCCCCTCTCTTTCTCGCCCTCTGTTTCAGCCCCTCTGTTTCTCGCCCTCTGTTTGAGTCCCTCTGTTTCAGCCCCTCTGTTTCAGCCCCTCTGTTTCAGCCACTCTGTTTCTCATCCTCTGTTTCAGGCCCTCTGTTTCTCGCCCTCTGGTTCAGCCACTCTGTTTCTCGCCTTCTGTTTCAGCCCCTTTGTTTCTCGCCCTCTGTTTCAGCCCCTCTGATGCAGCCCCTCTCTTTCTCGCCCTCTGTTTCAGCCCCTCTGTTTCTCGCCCTCTGTTTCAGCCCCTCTGTTTCTCGCCCTCTGTTTCAGTCCCTCTGTTTCAGCCCCTCTGTTTCAGCCCCTCTGTTTCAGCCACTCTGTTTCTCACCCTCTGTTTCAGCCCCTCTGTTTCTCGCCCTGTTTCAGCCACTCTGTTTCTCGCCTTCTGTTTCAGCCCCTCTGTTTCTCGCCCTCTGTTTCAGCCCCTCTTTTCCAGCCCCTCTGTTTCAGCCCCTCTGTTTCAGCCCCTCTGTTTCAGCCCCTGTGTTTCAGCCCCTCTGTTTCAGCCCCTCTGTTTCTCGCCCTCTGTTTCAGCCCCACTGTTTCTCGCCCTCTGTTTCACCCCTCTGTTTCTCGCCCTCTGTTTCTCGCCTTCTTTTTCAGCCCCTCTGTTTCTCGCCCTCTGTTTCAGCCCCTCTGTTTCAGCCCCTCTGGTTCAGCCCCTCTGTTTCAGCCCGTCTGTTTCAGTCTCTCTGTTTCTCGCCCTCTGTTTCAGCCCCTCTGATTCAGCCCCTCTGTTTCAGCCCCTCTGTTTCAGCCCCTCTGTTTCAGCCCCTCTGTTTCAGCCCCTCTGTTTCAGTCTCTCTGTTTCTCGCCCTCTGTTTCAGCCCCTCTGTTTTAGCCCCTCTGTTTCAGCCCCTCTGTTTCAGCCCCACTGTTTCAGCCCCTCTCTTTCTCGCCCCCTTTGTCAGCCCCTCAGTTTCAGCACCTCTGTTTCAGCCCCTCTGTTTCTCGCCCTCTGTTTCCGCCCCTCTGATTCAGCCCCTCTGTTTCAGCCCCTCTGATTCAGCCCCTCTGTTTCAGCCCCTCTGTTTCAGCCCCTCTGGTTCAGCCCCTCTGTTTCAGCCCCTCTGTTTCTCGCCCTCTGTTTCTCACCGTCTGTTTCTCGCCCTCTGTTTCAGCCCCTCTGTTTTTCGCCCTCTGCTTCAGACCCTCTGTTTCAGACTCTCTGTTTCAGCCCCTCTGTTTCAGACCCTCTGTTTCAGACTCTCTGTTTCTCGCCCTCTGTTTCGGCCCCTCTGATTCTCGCCCTCTGTTTCGGCCCCTCCATTTCGCGCCCTCTGTATCAGACCCTCTGTTTCAGATCCTCTGTTTCTCGCCCTCTGTTTCGCGCCCTCTGTTTCAGACACTCTGGTTCGGCCCCACTGTTTCCCGCCCGCTGTTTCGGCTCCTCTGTTTCGCGCCCTCTGTTTCGCGCCCTCTGTTTCAGACCCTCTGTTTCAGACCCTCTGTTTCAGCCGCTCTGTTTCTCGCCCTCTGTTTCGGCCCCCCTGTTTCGCGCCCTCTGTTTCAGACCCTCTGTTTCTCGCCCTCTGTTTCAGCCCCTCTGTTTCATACCCTCTGTTCCTCGCCCTCTGTTTCGCACCCTCTGTTTCTCGCCCTCTGTTTCGGCCCCTCTGTTTCTCGCCCACTGTTTCAGCCCCTCTGTTTCTCGCCCTCTGTTTCAGCCCGTCTGTTTCTCGCCCTCTGCTTCAGCCCCTCTGTTTCTCGCCCTCTGTTTCAGCCCCTCTGTTTTAGCCCCTCTGTTTCAGCCCCTCTGTTTCAGCCCCACTGTTTCAGCCCCTCTCTTTCTCGCCCCCTTTGTCAGCCCCTCAGTTTCAGCACCTCTGTTTCAGCCCCGCTGTTTCTCGCCCTCTGTTTCCACCCCTCTGATTCAGCCCCTCTGTTTCAGCCCCTCTGATTCAGCCCCTCTGTTTCAGCCCCTCTGTTTCAGCCCCTCTGGTTCAGCCCCTCTGTTTCAGCCCCTCTGTTTCTCGCCCTCTGTTTCTCACCGTCTGTTTCTCGCCCTCTGTTTCAGCCCCTCTGTTTTTCGCCCTCTGTTTCAGCCCCTCTGTTTCTCGCCCTCTGTATCAGCCCCTCTGTTTCAGCACTCTGTTTCAGCCCCTCTGTTTCAGCCCCTCTGTTTCTCGCCCTCTGTTTCTCGCCCTCTGTTTCAGCCCCTCTGTTTCTCACTCACTGTTTCAGCCCCTCTGTTTCGCGCTCTCTGTTTCAGCCCCTCTGTTTCAGCCCCTCTGTTTCTCCCCCTCTGTTTCTGCCCCTCTGTTTCTCGCCCTCTGTTTCAGCCCCTCTGTTTCTCGCCCTCTGTTTCAGCCCCGCTGATTCAGACACTCTGTTTCAGCCCCTCTGAATCAGCCCCTCTGATTCAGCCCCTCTGTTTCAGCCCCTCTGTTTCAGCCGCTCCGTTTCTCGCCCTCTGTTTCAGCCCCTCTGTTTCTCGCCCTCTGTTTCAGCCCCTCTGTTTCTCGCCCTCTGTTTCAGCCCCTCTGATTCAGCCCCTCTGTTTCTCGCCCTCTGTTTCAGCCCCTCTGTTTCTCGCCCTCTGCTTCAGCCCCTCTGTTTCTCGCCCTCTGTTTCAGCCCCTCTGTTTTAGCCCCTCTGTTTCAGCCCCTCTGTTTCAGCCCCACTGTTTCAGCCCCTCTCTTTCTCGCCCCCTTTGTCAGCCCCTCAGTTTCAGCCCCTCTGTTTCTCGCCCTCTGTTTCAGCCCCTCTGATTCAGCCCCTCTGTTTCAGCCCCTCTGTTTCTCGCCCTCTGTTTCAGCCCCCCTGATTCAGCCCCTCTGTTTCTTGCCCTCTGTTTCAGCCCCTCTGAATCAGCTCCTCTGTTTCAGCACCTCTGTTTCAGCCCCTCTGTTTCAGCCCCTCTGTTTCTCGCCCTCTGTTTCTAACCCTCTGTTTCTCGCCCTCTGTTTCTGCCCCTCTGTTTTTCGCCCTCTGTTTCAGCCCCTCTGTTTCTCGCCCGCTATATCAGCCCCTCTGTTTCTCGCCCTCAGATTCTCGCCCTCTGTTTCAGCCCCTCTGTTTCGCGCTCTCTGTTTCAGCCCCTGTGTTTCAGCCCCTCTGTTTCTCGCCCTCTGTTTCTGCCCCTCTGTTTCTCGCCCTCTGTTTCAGCCCCTCTGTTTCTCGCCCTCTGCTTCAGCCCCGCTGAATCAGACCCTCTGTTTCAGCGCCTCTGAATCAGCCCCTCTGTTCCAGCCCCTCTGTTTCAGCCCCTCTCTTTCTCGCCCTCTGTTTAGGCCCTCTGTTTCTCACCCTCTGTTTCAGCCCCTCTGTTTCAGCCCCTCTGTTTCTCGCCCTCTGTTTCAGCCCCTCTGTTTCTCGCCCTCTGTTTCAGCCCCTCTGATGCAGCCCCTCTGTTTCTCGCCCTCTGATTCTGCCCCTCTGTTTCTCGCCCTCTGTTTCAGCCCCTCTGTTTCTCGCCCTCTGTTTCAGCCCCTCTGTTTCAGCCCCACTGTATCAGCCCCTCTGTTTCTCACCCTCTGTTTCTCGCCCTCTGTTTCAGCCCCTCTGTTTCTCGCCCTCTGTTTCAGCCCCTCTGTTTCTCGCCCTCTGTTTCAGCCCCTCTTTTTCAGCCCCTCTGTTTCAGCCCCTCTGTTTCAGCCCCTCTGTTTCAGCCCCTGTGTTTCAGCCCCTCTGTTTCAGCCCCTCTGTTTCTCGCCCTCTGTTTCAGCCCCTCTGTTTCTCGCCCTCTGTTACAGCCCCTCTGTTTCAGCCCCTCTGTTTCAGTCTCTCTGCTTCTCGCCCTCAGTTTCTCGCCCTCTGTTTCAGACCCTCTGTTTCGGACCCTCTGTTTCAGCCCCTCTGTTTCTCGCCCTCTGTTTCAGCCCCTCTGTTTCAGCCCCTCTGTTTAAGCCCCTCTGTTTCTCGCCCTCTGTTTCAGCCCCTCTGTTTCTCGCCCTCTGTTTCAGCACCTCAGTTTCAGCACCTCTGTTTCTCACCCTCTGTTTCAGCCCCCCGTTTCTCGCCCTCTGTTTCAGCCCCTCTGAATCAGCCCCTCTGATTGAGCCCCTCTGATTCAGCCCCTCTGTTTCTCGCCCTCTGTTTCAGCCTCTCTGTTTCAGCCCCTCTGTTTCAGCCCCTCTGTTTCTCACCCTCTGTTTCAGCCCCTCTGTTTCAGCCCCTCTGTTTCTCGCCCTCTGTTTCAGTCCCTCTGTTTCTCGCCCTCTGTTTCAGCCCCTCTGATGCAGCCCCTCTGTTTCTCGCCCTCTGTTTCAGCCCCTCTGTTTCTCGCCCTCTGTTTCAGTCCCTCTGTTTCTCGCCCTCTGTTTCAGTCCCTCTGTTTCAACCCCTCTGTTTCAGCCCCTCTGTTTCAGCCACTCTGTTTCTCACCCTCTGTTTCACCCCTCTGTTTCTCGCCCTCTGTTTCAGCCCCTCTGCTTCAGCCCCTCTGTTTCAGTCTCCCTGTTTCTCACCCTCTGTTTCTCGCCCCTTTTTCAGCCCCGCTGTTTCTCGCCCTCTGTTTCAGCACCTCTGTTTCTCGCCCACTGTTACAGCCCCTCTGTTTCTGCCCCTCTGTTTCTGCCCCTCTGTTTCTCGCCCTCTGTTTCTCGCCATCTGTTTCTCGCCCTTTGTTTCAGCCCCTCTGTTTCGCGCTCTCTGTTTCAGCCCCTCTGTTTCTCGCCCTCTGTTTCTGCCACTTTGTTTCTCGCCCTCTGTTACAGCCCCTCTGTTTCTCGCCCTCTGTTTCAGCCCCGCTGAATCAGACCCTCTGTTTCTGCCCCTCTGAATCAGCCCCTCTGTTTCAGCCCCTCTGTTTCACACCCTCTGTTTCAGCCGCTCTGTTTCAGCCCCTATGTTTCTCGCCCACTGTTTCAGCCCCTCTGTTTCGCGCTCTCTGTTTCAGCCCCTCTGTTTCTCGCCCTCTGTTTCAGCCCCGCTGAATCTGACCCTCTGTTTCTGCCCCTCTGAATCAGCCCCTCTGTTTCAGCCCCTCTGTTTCACACCCTCTGTTTCAGCCCCTCTGTTTCAGCCCCTCTGTTTCAGCCACTCTGTTTCGCACCCTCTGTTTCAGCCCCTCTGTTTCTCGCCCTGTTTCAGCCACTCTGTTTCTCGCCTTCTGTTTCAGCCCCTCTGTTTCTCGCCCTCTGTTTCAGCCCCTCTTTTCCAGCCCCTCTGTTTCAGCCCCTCTGTTTCAGCCCCTCTGTTTCAGCCCCTGTGTTTCAGCCCCTCTGTTTCAGCCCCTCTGTTTCTCGCCCTCTGTTTCAGCCCCACTGTTTCTCGCCCTCTGTTTCAGCCCCTCTGCTTCAGCCCCTCTGTTTCAGTCTCCCTGTTTCTCACCCTCTGTTTCTCGCCCCTTTTTCAGCCCCTCTGTTTCTCGCCCTCTGTTTCAGCACCTCTGTTTCTCGCCCACTGTTACAGCCCCTCTGTTTCAGCCCCTCTGTTTCAGCCCCTCTGTTTCTCGCCCTCTGTTTCTCGCCCTTTGTTACAGCCCCTCTGTTTCGCGCTCTCTGTTTCAGCCCCTCTGTTTCTCGCCCTCTGTTTCTGCCCCTTTGTTTCTCGCCCACTGTTACAGCCCCTCTGTTTCTCGCCCTCTGTTTCAGCCCCGCTGAATCAGACCCTCTGTTTCTGCCCCTCTGAATCAGCCCCTCTGTTTCAGCCCCTCTGTTTCACACCCTCTGTTTCAGCCGCTCTGTTTCAGCCCCTATGTTTCTCGCCCACTGTTTCAGCCCCTCTGTTTCTCGCCCTCTGTTTCAGCCCCTCTGATGCAGCCCCTCTGTTTCTCGCCCTCTGTTTCAGCCCCTCTGTTTCTCGCCCTCTGTTTCAGCCCCTCTGTTTCTCGCCCTCTGTTTCAGCCCCTCTGTTTCAGCCCCTCTGTTTCAGCCCCTCTGTTTCAGCCACTCTGTTTCTCACCCTCTGTTTCAGCCCCTGTGTTTCAGCCCCTTCGTTTCAGCCCCTCTGTTTCTCGCCCTCTGTTTCAGCCCCTCTGTTTCTCGCCCTCTGTTTCAGCCCCTCTGATTCAGCCCCTCTGTTTCAGCCCCTCTGATTCAGCCCCTCTGTTTCAGCCCCTCTGTTTCAGCCCCTCTGTTTCTCGCCCTCTGTTTCTCACCCTCTGTTTCTCGCCGTCTGTTGCAGCCCCTCTGTTTTTCGCACTCTGTTTCAGCCCCTCTGTTTCTCGCCCTCTGTATCAGCCCCTCTGTTTCAGCCCCTCTATTTCAGCCCCTCTGTTTCAGCTCCTCTGTTTCTCGCCCTCTGTTTCTCGCCCTCTGTTTCTCGCCCTCTGTTTCAGCCCCTCTCTTTCTCGCCCTCTGTTTCAGCCCCTCTGTTTCTCGCCCTCTGTTTGAGTCCCTCTGTTTCAGCCCCTCTGTTTCAGCCCCTCTGTTTCAGCCACTCTGTTTCTCACCCTCTGTTTCAGGCCCTCTGTTTCTCGCCCTCTGGTTCAGCCACTCTGTTTCTCGCCTTCTGTTTCAGCCCCTCTGTTTCTCGCCCTCTGTTTCAGCCCCTCTGATGCAGCCCCTCTGTTTCTCGCCCTCTGTTTCAGCCCCTCTGTTTCTCGCCCTCTGTTTCAGCCCCTCTGTTTCTCGCCCTCTGTTTCAGTCCCTCTGTTTCAGCCCCTCTGTTTCAGCCCCTCTGTTTCAGCCACTCTGTTTCTCACCCTCTGTTTCAGCCCCTCTGTTTCTCGCCCTGTTTCAGCCACTCTGTTTCTCGCCTTCTGTTTCAGCCCCTCTGTTTCTCGCCCTCTGTTTCAGCCCCTCTTTTCCAGCCCCTCTGTTTCAGCCCCTCTGTTTCAGCCTCTCTGTTTCAGCCCCTGTGTTTCAGCCCCTCTGTTTCAGCCCCTCTGTTTCTCGCCCTCTGTTTCAGCCCCACTGTTTCTCGCCCTCTGTTTCACCCCTCTGTTTCTCGCCCTCTGTTTCTCGCCTTCTTTTTCAGCCCCTCTGTTTCTCGCCCTCTGTTTCAGCCCCTCTGTTTCAGCCCCTCTGGTTCAGCCCCTCTGTTTCAGCCCGTCTGTTTCAGTCTCTCTGTTTCTCGCCCTCTGTTTCAGCCCCTCTGATTCAGCCCCTCTGTTTCAGCCCCTCTGTTTCAGCCCCTCTGTTTCAGCCCCTCTGTTTCAACCCCTCTGTTTCAGTCTCTCTGTTTCTCGCCCTCTGTTTCAGCCCCTCTGTTTTAGCCCCTCTGTTTCAGCCCCTCTGTTTCAGCCCCACTGTTTCAACCCCTCTCTTTCTCGCCCCCTTTGTCAGCCCCTCAGTTTCAGCACCTCTGTTTCAGCCCCTCTGTTTCTCGCCCTCTGTTTCCGCCCCTCTGATTCAGCCCCTCTGTTTCAACCCCTCTGATTCAGCCCCTCTGTTTCAGCCCCTCTGTTTCAGCCCCTCTGGTTCAGCCCCTCTGTTTCAGCCCCTCTGTTTCTCGCCCTCTGTTTCTCACCGTCTGTTTCTCGCCCTCTGTTTCAGCCCCTCTGTTTTTCGCCCTCTGTTTCAGCCCCTCTGTTTCTCGCCCTCTGTATCAGCCCCTCTGTTTCAGCACTCTGTTTCAGCCCCTCTGTTTCATCCCCTCTGTTTCTCACCCTCTGTTTCTCGCCCTCTGTTTCAGCCCCTCTGTTTCTCACTCACTGTTTCAGCCCCTCTGTTTCGCGCTCTCTGTTTCAGCCCCTCTGTTTCAGCCCCTCTGTTTCTCCCCCTCTGTTTCTGCCCCTCTGTTTCTCGCCCTCTGTTTCAGCCCCTCTGTTTCTCGCCCTCTGTTTCAGCCCCGCTGATTCAGACACTCTGTTTCAGCCCCTCTGAATCAGCCCCTCTGATTCAGCCCCTCTGTTTCAGCCCCTCTGTTTCAGCCGCTCCGTTTCTCGCCCTCTGTTTCAGCCCCTCTGTTTCTCGCCCTCTGTTTCAGCCCCTCTGTTTCAGCCCCTCTGTTTCTCGCCCTCTGTTTCAGCCACTCTGTTTCTCGCCCTCTGTTACAGCCCCTCTGTTTCAGCCCCTCTGTTTCAGTCTCTCTGCTTCTCGCCCTCAGTTTCTCGCCCTCTGTTTCAGACCCTCTTTTTCAGACCCTCTGTTTCAGCCCCTCTGTTTCTCGCCCTCTGTTTCAGCCCCTCTGTTTCAGCCCCTCTGTTTAAGCCCCTCTGTTTCTCGCCCTCTGTTTCAGCCCCTCTGTTTCTCGCCCTCTGATTCAGCACCTCAGTTTCAGCACCTCTGTTTCTCACCCTCTGTTTCAGCCCCCCTGTTTCTCGCCCTCTGTTTCAGCCCCTCTGAATCAGCCCCTCTGATTGAGCCCCTCTGATTCAGCCCCTCTGTTTCTCGCCCTCTGTTTCAGCCTCTCTGTTTCATCCCCTCTGTTTCAGCCCCTCTGTTTCTCACCCTCTGTTTCAGCCCCTCTGTTTCAGCCCCTCTGTTTCTCGCCCTCTGTTTCAGTCCCTCTGTTTCTCGCCCTCTGTTTCAGCCCCTCTGATGCAGCCCCTCTGTTTCTCGCCCTCTGTTTCAGCCCCTCTGTTTCTCGCCCTCTGTTTCAGCCCCTCTGTTTCTCGCCCTCTGTTTCAGTCCCTCTGTTTCAGCCCCTCTGTTTCAGCCCCTCTGTTTCAGCCACTCTGTTTCTCACCCTCTGTTTCAGCCCCTCTGTTTCTCGCCCTGTTTCAGCCACTCTGTTTCTCGCCTTCTGTTTCAGCCCCTCTGTTTCTCGCCCTCTGTTTCAGCCCCTCTTTTCCAGCCCCTCTGTTTCAGCCCCTCTGTTTCAGCCCCTCTGTTTCAGCCCCTCTGTTTCAGCCCCTCTGTTTCAGCCCCTCTGTTTCTCGCCCTCTGTTTCAGCCCCACTGTTTCTCGCCCTCTGTTTCACCCCTCTGTTTCTCGTCCTCTGTTTCAGCCCCTCTGCTTCAGCCCCTCTGTTTCAGTCTCCCTGTTTCTCACCCTCTGTTTCTCGCCCCTTTTTCAGCCCCTCTGTTTCTCGCCCTCTGTTTCAGCACCTCTGTTTCTCGCCCACTGTTACAGCCCCTCTGTTTCTGCCCCTCTGTTTCTGCCCCTCTGTTTCTCGCCCTCTGTTTCTCGCCCTCTGTTTCTCGCCCTTTGTTTCAGCCCCTCTGTTTCGCGCTCTCTGTTTCAGCCCCTCTGTTTCTCGCCCTCTGTTTCTGCCACTTTGTTTCTCGCCCTCTGTTACAGCCCCTCTGTTTCTCGCCCTCTGTTTCAGCCCCGCTGAATCAGACCCTCTGTTTCTGCCCCTCTGAATCAGCCCCTCTGTTTCAGCCCCTCTGTTTCACACCCTCTGTTTCAGCCGCTCTGTTTCAGCCCCTATGTTTCTCGCCCACTGTTTCAGCCCCTCTGTTTCGCGCTCTCTGTTTCAGCCCCTCTGTTTCTCGCCCTCTGTTTCAGCCCCGCTGAATCTGACCCTCTGTTTCTGCCCCTCTGAATCAGCCCCTCTGTTTCAGCCCCTCTGTTTCAGCCCCTCTGTTTCAGCCCCTCTGTTTCAGCCCCTCTGTTTCAGCCACTCTGTTTCTCACCCTCTGTTTCAGCCCCTCTGTTTCTCGCCCTGTTTCAGCCACTCTGTTTCTCGCCTTCTGTTTCAGCCCCTCTGTTTCTCGCCCTCTGTTTCAGCCCCTCTTTTCCAGCCCCTCTGTTTCAGCCCCTCTGTTTCAGCCCCTCTGAATCAGCCCCTCTGATTGAGCCCCTCTGATTCAGCCCCTCTGTTTCTCGCCCTCTGTTTCAGCCTCTCTGTTTCATCCCCTCTGTTTCAGCCCCTCTGTTTCTCACCCTCTGTTTCAGCCCCTCTGTTTCAGCCCCTCTGTTTCTCGCCCTCTGTTTCAGTCCCTCTGTTTCTCGCCCTCTGTTTCAGCCCCTCTGATGCAGCCCCTCTGTTTCTCGCCCTCTGTTTCAGCCCCTCTGTTTCTCGCCCTCTGTTTCAGCCCCTCTGTTTCTCGCCCTCTGTTTCAGTCCCTCTGTTTCAGCCCCTCTGTTTCAGCCCCTCTGTTTCAGCCACTCTGTTTCTCACCCTCTGTTTCAGCCCCTCTGTTTCTCGCCCTGTTTCAGCCACTCTGTTTCTCGCCTTCTGTTTCAGCCCCTCTGTTTCTCGCCCTCTGTTTCAGCCCCTCTTTTCCAGCCCCTCTGTTTCAGCCCCTCTGTTTCAGCCCCTCTGTTTCAGCCCCTCTGTTTCAGCCCCTCTGTTTCAGCCCCTCTGTTTCTCGCCCTCTGTTTCAGCCCCACTGTTTCTCGCCCTCTGTTTCACCCCTCTGTTTCTCGTCCTCTGTTTCAGCCCCTCTGCTTCAGCCCCTCTGTTTCAGTCTCCCTGTTTCTCACCCTCTGTTTCTCGCCCCTTTTTCAGCCCCTCTGTTTCTCGCCCTCTGTTTCAGCACCTCTGTTTCTCGCCCACTGTTACAGCCCCTCTGTTTCTGCCCCTCTGTTTCTGCCCCTCTGTTTCTCGCCCTCTGTTTCTCGCCCTCTGTTTCTCGCCCTTTGTTTCAGCCCCTCTGTTTCGCGCTCTCTGTTTCAGCCCCTCTGTTTCTCGCCCTCTGTTTCTGCCACTTTGTTTCTCGCCCTCTGTTACAGCCCCTCTGTTTCTCGCCCTCTGTTTCAGCCCCGCTGAATCAGACCCTCTGTTTCTGCCCCTCTGAATCAGCCCCTCTGTTTCAGCCCCTCTGTTTCACACCCTCTGTTTCAGCCGCTCTGTTTCAGCCCCTATGTTTCTCGCCCACTGTTTCAGCCCCTCTGTTTCGCGCTCTCTGTTTCAGCCCCTCTGTTTCTCGCCCTCTGTTTCAGCCCCGCTGAATCTGACCCTCTGTTTCTGCCCCTCTGAATCAGCCCCTCTGTTTCAGCCCCTCTGTTTCACACCCTCTGTTTCAGCCCCTCTGTTTCAGCCCCTCTGTTTCAGCCACTCTGTTTCTCACCCTCTGTTTCAGCCCCTCTGTTTCTCGCCCTGTTTCAGCCACTCTGTTTCTCGCCTTCTGTTTCAGCCCCTCAGTTTCTCGCCCTCTGTTTCAGCCCCTCTTTTCCAGCCCCTCTGTTTCAGCCCCTCTGTTTCAGCCCCTCTGTTTCAGCCCCTGTGTTTCAGCCCCTCTGTTTCAGCCCCTCTGTTTCTCGCCCTCTGTTTCAGCCCCACTGTTTCTCGCCCTCTGTTTCAGCCCCTCTGCTTCAGCCCCTCTGTTTCAGTCTCCCTGTTTCTCACCCTCTGTTTCTCGCCCCTTTTTCAGCCCCTCTGTTTCTCGCCCTCTGTTTCAGCACCTCTGTTTCTCGCCCACTGTTACAGCCCCTCTGTTTCAGCCCCTCTGTTTCAGCCCCTCTGTTTCTCGCCCTCTGTTTCTCGCCCTCTGTTTCTCGCCCTTTGTTTCAGCCCCTCTGTTTCGCGCTCTCTGTTTCAGCCCCTCTGTTTCTCGCCCTCTGTTTCTGCCCCTTTGTTTCTCGCCCTCTGTTACAGCCCCTCTGTTTCTCGCCCTCTGTTTCAGCCCCGCTGAATCAGACCCTCTGTTTCTGCCCCTCTGAATCAGCCCCTCTGTTTCAGCCCCTCTGTTTCACACCCTCTGTTTCAGCCGCTCTGTTTCAGCCCCTATGTTTCTCGCCCACTGTTTCAGCCCCTCTGTTTCTCGCCCTCTGTTTCAGCCCCTCTGATGCAGCCCCTCTGTTTCTCGCCTCTGTTTCAGCCCCTCTGTTTCTCGCCCTCTGTTTCAGCCCCTCTGTTTCTTGCCCTCTGTTTCAGCCCCTCTGTTTCAGCCCCTCTGTTTCAGCCACTCTGTTTCTCACCCTCTGTTTCAGCCCCTGTGTTTCAGCCCCTTCGTTTCAGCCCCTCTGTTTCTCGCCCTCTGTTTCAGCCCCTCTGTTTCTCGCCCTCTGTTTCAGCCCCTCTTATTCAGCCCCTCTGTTTCAGCCCCTCTGATTCAGCCCCTCTGTTTCAGCCCCTCTGTTTCAGCCCCTCTGTTTCTCGCCCTCTGTTTCTCACCCTCTGTTTCTCGCCGTCTGTTGCAGCCCCTCTGTTTTTCGCACTCTGTTTCAGCCCCTCTGTTTCTCGCCCTCTGTATCAGCCCCTCTGTTTCAGCCCCTCTATTTCAGCCCCTCTGTTTCAGCTCCTCTGTTTCTCGCCCTCTGTTTCTCGCCCTCTGTTTCAGACCCTCTCTTTCTCGCCCTCTGTTTCAGCCCCTCTGTTTCTCGCCCTCTGTTTGAGTCCCTCTGTTTCAGTCCCTCTGTTTCAGCCCCTCTGTTTCAGCCACTCTGTTTCTCACCCTCTGTTTCAGGCCCTCTGTTTCTCGCCCTCTGGTTCAGCCACTCTGTTTCTCGCCTTCTGTTTCAGCCCCTCTGTTTCTCGCCCTCTGTTTCAGCCCCTCTGATGCAGCCCCTCTGTTTCTCGCCCTCTGTTTCAGCCCCTCTGTTTCTCGCCCTCTGTTTCAGTCCCTCTGTTTCAGCCCCTCTGTTTCAGCCCCTCTGTTTCAGCCACTCTGTTTCTCACCCTCTGTTTCAGCCCCTCTGTTTCTCGCCCTGTTTCAGCCACTCTGTTTCTCGCCTTCTGTTTCAGCCCCTCTGTTTCTCGCCCTCTGTTTCAGCCCCTCTTTTCCAGCCCCTCTGTTTCAGCCCCTCTGTTTCAGCCCCTCTGTTTCAGCCCCTGTGTTTCAGCCCCTCTGTTTCAGCCCCTCTGTTTCTCGCCCTCTGTTTCAGCCCCACTGTTTCTCGCCCTCTGTTTCACCCCTCTGTTTCTCGCCCTCTGTTTCTCGCCTTCTTTTTCAGCCCCTCTGTTTCTCGCCCTCTGTTTCAGCCCCTCTGTTTCAGCCCCTCTGTTTCAGTCTCTCTGTTTCTCGCCCTCTGTTTCAGCCCCTCTGATTCAGCCCCTCTGTTTCAGCCCCTCTGTTTCAGCCCCTCTGTTTCAGCCCCTCTGTTTCAGCCCCTCTGTTTCAGTCTCTCTGTTTCTCGCCCTCTGTTTCAGCCCCTCTGATTCAGCCCCTCTGTTTCAGCCCCTCTATTTCAGCCCCTCTGTTTCAGCTCCTCTGTTTCTCGCCCTCTGTTTCTCGCCCTCTGTTTCTCGCCCTCTGTTTCAGCCCCTCTCTTTCTCGCCCTCTGTTTCAGCCCCTCTGTTTCTCGCCCTCTGTTTGAGTCCCTCTGTTTCAGCCCCTCTGTTTCAGCCCCTCTGTTTCAGCCACTCTGTTTCTCACCCTCTGTTTCAGGCCCTCTGTTTCTCGCCCTCTGGTTCAGCCACTCTGTTTCTCGCCTTCTGTTTCAGCCCCTCTGTTTCTCGCCCTCTGTTTCAGCCCCTCTGTTTCTCGCCCTCTGTTTCAGTCCCTCTGTTTCAGCCCCTCTGTTTCAGCCCCTCTGTTTCAGCCACTTTGTTTCTCACCCTCTGTTTCAGCCCCTCTGTTTCTCGCCCTGTTTCAGCCACTCTGTTTCTCGCCTTCTGTTTTAGCCCCTCTGTTTCTCGCCCTCTGTTTCAGCCCCTCTTTTCCAGCCTCTCTGTTTCAGCCCCTCTGTTTCAGCCCCTCTGTTTCAGCCCCTGTGTTTCAGCCCCTCTGTTTCAGCCCCTCTGTTTCTCGCCCTCTGTTTCAGCCCCTCTGATTCAGCCCCTCTGTTTCAGCCCCTCTGTTTCAGCCCCTCTGTTTCAGCCCCTCTGTTTCAGCCCCTCTGTTTCAGTCTCTCTGTTTCTCACCCTCTGTTTCTCGCCTTCTTTTTCAGCCCCTCTGTTTCTCGCCCTCTGTTTCAGCCCCTCTGTTTCTCGCCCTCTGTTTCAGCCCCTCTGTTTCAGCACCTCTGTTTCTCGCCCTCTGTTTCAGCCCCTCTGTTTCTCGCCCTCTGTTTCAGCCCCTCTGTTTCAGCCCCTCTTTTTCAGCCCCTCTGATTCAGCCCCTCTGATTCAGCCCCTCTGTTTCTCGCCCTCTTTTTCAGCCCCTCTGTTTCAGCCCCTCTGTTTCAGCCCCTCTGTTTCAGCCCCTGTGTTTCAGCCCCTCTGTTTCAGCCCCTCTGTTTCTCGCCCTCTGTTTCAGCCCCTCTGTTTCTCGCCCTCTGTTTCAGCCCCTCTGTTTCAGCCCCTCTGTTTCAGTCTCTCTGTTTCTCGCCCTCAGTTTCTCGCCCTCTGTTTCAGACCCTCTGTTTCTCGCCCTCTGTTTCAGCCCCTCTGTTTCTCGCCCTCTATTTCAGCCCCTCTGTTTCAGCCCCTCTGTTTAAGCCCCTCTGTTTCTCGCCCTCTGTTTCAGCCCCTCTGTTTCTCGCCCTCTGTTTCAGCACCTCTGTTTCAGCACCTCTGTTTCTCACCCTCTGTTTCAGCCCCCTGTTTCTCGCCCTCTGTTTCAGCCCCTCTGAATCAGCCCCTCTGTTTCAGCCCCTCTGATTCAGCCCCTCTGATTGAGCCCCTCTGATTCAGCCCCTCTGTTTCTCGCCCTCTGTTTCAGCCTCTCTGTTTCAGCCCCTCTGTTTCAGCCCCTCTTTTTCTCACCCTCTGTTTCAGCCCCTCTGTTTCAGCCCCTCTGTTTCTCGCCCTGTGTTTCAGCCCCTCTGTTTCTCGCCCTCTGTTTCAGCCCCTCTGATGCAGCCCCTCTGTTTCTCGCCCTCTGTTTCAGCCCCTCTGTTTCTCGCCCTCTGTTTCAGCCCCTCTGTTTCTCGCCCTCTGTTTCAGTCCCTCTGTTTCAGCCCCTCTGTTTCAGCCCCTCTGTTTCAGCCACTCTGTTTCTCACCCTCTGTTTCAGCCCCTCTGTTTCTCGCCCTGTTTCAGCCACTCTGTTTCTCACCTTCTGTTTCAGCCCCTCTGTTTCTCGCCCTCTGTTTCAGCCCCTCTTTTCCAGCCCCTCTGTTTCAGCCCCTCTGTTTCAGCCACTGTGTTTCAGCCCCTCTGTTTCAGCCCCTCTATTTCTCGCCCTCTGTTTCAGCCCCACTGTTTCTCGCCCTCTGTTTCTCGCCCTCTGTTTCTCGCCCTTTGTTTCAGCCCCTCTGTTTCGCGCTCTCTGTTTCAGCCCCTCTGTTTCTCGCCCTCTGTTTCTGCCACTTTGTTTCTCGCCCTCTGTTACAGCCCCTCTGTTTCTCGCCCTCTGTTTCAGCCCCGCTGAATCAGACCCTCTGTTTCTGCCCCTCTGAATCAGCCCCTCTGTTTCAGCCCCTCTGTTTCACACCCTCTGTTTCAGCCGCTCTGTTTCAGCCCCTATGTTTCTCGCCCACTGTTTCAGCCCCTCTGTTTCGCGCTCTCTGTTTCAGCCCCTCTGTTTCTCGCCCTCTGTTTCAGCCCCGCTGAATCTGACCCTCTCTTTCTGCCCCTCTGAATCAGCCCCTCTGTTTCAGCCCCTCTGTTTCACACCCTCTGTTTCAGCCCCTCTGTTTCAGCCCCTCTGTTTCAGCCACTCTGTTTCTCACCCTCTGTTTCAGCCCCTCTGTTTCTCGCCCTGTTTCAGCCACTCTGTTTCTCGCCTTCTGTTTCAGCCCCTCTGTTTCTCGCCCTCTGTTTCAGCCCCTCTTTTCCAGCCCCTCTGTTTCAGCCCCTCTGTTTCAGCCCCTCTGTTTCAGCCCCTGTGTTTCAGCCCCTCTGTTTCAGCCCCTCTGTTTCTCGCCCTCTGTTTCAGCCCCACTGTTTCTCGCCCTCTGTTTCAGCCCCTCTGCTTCAGCCCCTCTGTTTCAGTCTCCCTGTTTCTCACCCTCTGTTTCTCGCCCCTTTTTCAGCCCCTCTGTTTCTCGCCCTCTGTTTCAGCACCTCTGTTTCTCGCCCACTGTTACAGCCCCTCTGTTTCAGCCCCTCTGTTTCAGCCCCTCTGTTTCTCGCCCTCTGTTTCTCGCCCTCTGTTTCTCGCCCTTTGTTTCAGCCCCTCTGTTTCGCGCTCTCTGTTTCAGCCCCTCTGTTTCTCGCCCTCTGTTTCTGCCCCTTTGTTTCTCGCCCTCTGTTACAGCCCCTCTGTTTCTCGCCCTCTGTTTCAGCCCCGCTGAATCAGACCCTCTGTTTCTGCCCCTCTGAATCAGCCCCTCTGTTTCAGCCCCTCTGTTTCACACCCTCTGTTTCAGCCGCTCTGTTTCAGCCCCTATGTTTCTCGCCCACTGTTTCAGCCCCTCTGTTTCTCGCCCTCTGTTTCAGCCCCTCTGATGCAGCCCCTCTGTTTCTCGCCCTCTGTTTCAGCCCCTCTGTTTCTCGCCCTCTGTTTCAGCCCCTCTGTTTCTCGCCCTCTGTTTCAGCCCCTCTGTTTCAGCCCCTCTGTTTCAGCCCCTCTGTTTCAGCCACTCTGTTTCTCACCCTCTGTTTCAGCCCCTGTGTTTCAGCCCCTTCGTTTCAGCCCCTCTGTTTCTCGCCCTCTGTTTCAGCCCCTCTGTTTCTCGCCCTCTGTTTCAGCCCCTCTGATTCAGCCCCTCTGTTTCAGCCCCTCTGATTCAGCCCCTCTGTTTCAGCCCCTCTGTTTCAGCCCCTCTGTTTCTCGCCCTCTGTTTCTCACCCTCTGTTTCTCGCCGTCTGTTTCAGCCCCTCTCTTTCTCGCACTCTGTTTCAGCCCCTCTGTTTCTCGCCCTCTGTATCAGCCCCTCTGTTTCAGCCCCTCTATTTCAGCCCCTCTGTTTCAGCTCCTCTGTTTCTCGCCCTCTGTTTCTCGCCCTCTGTTTCTCGCCCTCTGTTTCAGCCCCTCTCTTTCTCGCCCTCTGTTTCAGCCCCTCTGTTTCTCGCCCTCTGTTTGAGTCCCTCTGTTTCAGCCCCTCTGTTTCAGCCCCTCTGTTTCAGCCACTCTGTTTCTCACCCTCTGTTTCAGGCCCTCTGTTTCTCGCCCTCTGGTTCAGCCACTCTGTTTCTCGCCTTCTGTTTCAGCCCCTCTGTTTCTCGCCCTCTGTTTCAGCCCCTCTGATGCAGCCCCTCTGTTTCTCGCCCTCTGTTTCAGCCCCTCTGTTTCTCGCCCTCTGTTTCAGCCCCTCTGTTTCTCGCCCTCTGTTTCAGTCCCTCTGTTTCAGCCCCTCTGTTTCAGCCCCTCTGTTTCAGCCACTCTGTTTCTCACCCTCTGTTTCAGCCCCTCTGTTTCTCGCCCTGTTTCAGCCACTCTGTTTCTCGCCTTCTGTTTCAGCCCCTCTGTTTCTCGCCCTCTGTTTCAGCCCCTCTTTTCCAGCCCCTCTGTTTCAGCCCCTCTGTTTCAGCCCCTCTGTTTCAGCCCCTTTGTTTCAGCCCCTCTGTTTCAGCCCCTCTGTTTCTCGCCCTCTGTTTCAGCCCCAATGTTTCTCGCCCTCTGTTTCACCCCTCTGTTTCTCGATCTCTGTTTCTCGCCTTCTTTTTCAGCCCCTCTGTTTCTCGCCCTCTGTTTCAGCCCCTCTGTTTCAGCCCCTCTGGTTCAGCCCCTCTGTTTCAGCCCCTCTGTTTCAGTCTCTCTGTTTCTCGCCCTCTGTTTCAGCCCCTCTGATTCAGCCCCTCTGTTTCAGCCCCTCTGTTTCAGCCCCTCTGTTTCAGCCCCTCTGTTTCAGTCTCTCTGTTTCTCGCCCTCTGTTTCAGCCCCTCTGATTCAGCCCCTCTGTTTCAGCCCCTCTATTTCAGCCCCTCTGTTTCAGCTCCTCTGTTTCTCGCCCTCTGTTTCTCGCCCTCTGTTTCTCGCCCTCTGTTTCAGCCCCTCTCTTTCTCGCCCTCTGTTTCAGCCCCTCTGTTTCTCGCCCTCTGTTTGAGTCCCTCTGTTTCAGCCCCTCTGTTTCAGCCCCTCTGTTTCAGCCACTCTGTTTCTCACCCTCTGTTTCAGGCCCTCTGTTTCTCGCCCTCTGGTTCAGCCACTCTGTTTCTCGCCTTCTGTTTCAGCTCCTCTGTTTCTCGCCCTCTGTTTCAGCCCCTCTGTTTCTCGCCCTCTGTTTCAGCCCCTCTGTTTCTCGCCCTCTGTTTCAGTCCCTCTGTTTCAGCCCCTCTGTTTCAGCCCCTCTGTTTCAGCCACTCTGTTTCTCATCCTCTGTTTCAGCCCCTCTGTTTCTCGCCCTGTTTCAGCCACTCTGTTTCTCGCCTTCTGTTTTAGCCCCTCTGTTTCTCGCCCTCTGTTTCAGCCCCTCTTTTCCAGCCTCTCTGTTTCAGCCCCTCTGTTTCAGCCCCTCTGTTTCAGCCCCTGTGTTTCAGCCCCTCTGTTTCAGCCCCTCTGTTTCTCGCCCTCTGTTTCAGCCCCTCTGATTCAGCCCCTCTGTTTCAGCCCCTCTGTTTCAGCCCCTCTGGTTCAGCCCCTCTGTTTCAGCCCCTCTGTTTCAGTCTCTCTGTTTCTCACCCTCTGTTTCTCGCCTTCTTTTTCAGCCCCTCTGTTTCTCGCCCTCTGTTTCAGCCCCTCTGTTTCTCGCCCTCTGTTTCAGCCCCTCTGTTTCAGCCCCTCTGTTTCAGCACCTCTGTTTCTCGCCCTCTGTTTCAGCCCCTCTGTTTCTCGCCCTCTGTTTCAGCCCCTCTGTTTCACCCCTCTTTTTCAGCCCCTCTGATTCAGCCCCTCTGATTCAGCCCCTCTGTTTCTCGCCCTCTTTTTCAGCCCCTCTGTTTCAGCCCCTCTGTTTCAGCCCCTCTGTTTCAGCCCCTGTGTTTCAGCCCCTCTGTTTCAGCCCCTCTGTTTCTCGCCCTCTGTTTCAGCCCCTCTGTTTCTCGCCCTCTGTTTCAGCCCCTCTGTTTCAGCCCCTCTGTTTCAGTCTCTCTGTTTCTCGCCCTCAGTTTCTCGCCCTCTGTTTCAGACCCTCTGTTTCTCGCCCTCTGTTTCAGCCCCTCTGTTTCTCGCCCTCTGTTTCAGCCCCTCTGTTTCAGCCCCTCTGTTTAAGCCCCTCTGTTTCTCGCCCTCTGTTTCAGCCCCTCTGTTTCTCGCCCTCTGTTTCAGCACCTCTGTTTCAGCACCTCTGTTTCTCACCCTCTGTTTCAGCCCCCTGTTTCTCGCCCACTGTTTCAGCCCCTCTGAATCAGCCCCTCTGTTTCAGCCCCTCTGATTCAGCCCCTCTGATTGAGCCCCTCTGATTCAGCCCCTCTGTTTCTCGCCCTCTGTTTCAGCCTCTCTGTTTCAGCCCCTCTGTTTCAGCCCCTCTTTTTCTCACCCTCTGTTTCAGCCCCTCTGTTTCTCGCCCTGTGTTTCAGCCCCTCTGTTTCTCGCCCTCTGTTTCAGCCCCTCTGATGCAGCCCCTCTGTTTCTCGCCCTCTGTTTCAGCCCCTCTGTTTCTCGCCCTCTGTTTCAGCCCCTCTGTTTCTCGCCCTCTGTTTCAGTCCCTCTGTTTCAGCCCCTCTGTTTCAGCCCCTCTGTTTCAGCCACTCTGTTTCTCACCCTCTGTTTCAGCCCCTCTGTTTCTCGCCCTGTTTCAGCCACTCTGTTTCTCACCTTCTGTTTCAGCCCCTCTGTTTCTCGCCCTCTGTTTCAGCCCCTCTTTTCCAGCCCCTCTGTTTCAGCCCCTCTGTTTCAGCCCCTGTGTTTCAGCCCCTCTGTTTCAGCCCCTCTGTTTCTCGCCCTCTGTTTCAGCCCCACTGTTTCTCGCCCTCTGTTTCACCCCTCTGTTTCTCGCCCTCTGTTTCAGCCCCTCTGCTTCAGCCCCTCTGTATCAGTCTCCCTGTTTCTCACCCTCTGTTTCTCGCCCCTTTTTCAGTCCCTCTGTTTCTCGCCCTCTGTTTCAGCACCTCTGTTTCTCGCCCACTGTTACAGCCCCTCTGTTTCAGCCCCTCTGTTTCAGCCCCTCTGTTTCTCGCCCTTTGTTTCAGCCCCTCTGTTTCGCGCTCTCTGTTTCAGCCCCTCTGTTTCTCGCCCTCTGTTTCTGCCCCTTTGTTTCTCGCCCTCTGTTACAGCCCCTCTGATTCAGCCCCTCTGTTTCAGCCCCGCTGAATCAGCCCCTCTGTTTCAGCCCCTCTGTTTCACACCCTCTGTTTCAGCCGCTCTGTTTCAGCCCCTATGTTTCTCGCCCACTGTTTCAGCCCCTCTGTTTCTCGCCCTCTGTTTCAGCCCCTCTGATGCAGCCCCTCTGTTTCTCGCCCTCTGTTTCAGCCCCTCTGTTTCTCGCCCTCTGTTTCAGCCCCTCTGTTTCTCGCCCTCTGTTCCAGCCCCTCTGTTTCAGCCCCTCTGTTTCAGCCACTCTGTTTCTCACCCTCTGTTTCAGCCCCTCTGTTTCTCGCCCTCTTTGTCAGCCCCTCTGTTTCAGCGCCTCTGTTTCAGCCCCTCTGTTTCTCGCCCTCTGTTTCAGCCCCTCTGATTCAGCACCTCTGTTTCAGCCCCTCTGTTTCAGCCCCTCTGTTTCAGCCCCTCTGTTCTCGCCCTCTGTTTCTCACCCTCTGTTTCTCGCCATCTGTTGCAGCCCCTCTGTTTTTCGCACTCTGTTTCAGCCCCTCTGTTTCTCGCCCTCTGTATCAGCCCCTCTGTTTCAGCCCCTCTATTTCAGCCCCTCTGTTTCAGCTCCTCTGTTTCTCGCCCTCTGTTTCTCGCCCTCTGTTTCAGCCCCTCTCTTTCTCGCCCTCTGTTTCAGCCCCTCTGTTTCTCGCCCTCTGTTTGAGTCCCTCTGTTTCAGCCCCTCTGTTTCAGCCCCTCTGTTTCGGCCACTCTGTTTCTCACCCTCTGTTTCAGGCCCTCTGTTTCTCGCCCTCTGGTTCAGCCACTCTGTTTCTCGCCTTCTGTTTCAGCCCCTCTGTTTCTCGCCCTCTGTTTCAGCCCCTCTGATTCAGCCCCTCTGTTTCAGCCCCTCTGTTTCAGCCCCTCTGTTTCAGCCCCTCTGTTCTCGCCCTCTGTTTCTCACCCTCTGTTTCTCGCCATCTGTTGCAGCCCCTCTGTTTTTCGCACTCTGTTTCAGCCCCTCTGTTTCTCGCCCTCTGTATCAGCCCCTCTGTTTCAGCCCCTCTATTTCAGCCCCTCTGTTTCAGCTCCTCTGTTTCTCGCCCTCTGTTTCTCGCCCTCTGTTTCAGCCCCTCTCTTTCTCGCCCTCTGTTTCAGCCCCTCTGTTTCTCGCCCTCTGTTTGAGTCCCTCTGTTTCAGCCCCTCTGTTTCAGCCCCTCTGTTTCGGCCACTCTGTTTCTCACCCTCTGTTTCAGGCCCTCTGTTTCTCGCCCTCTGGTTCAGCCACTCTGTTTCTCGCCTTCTGTTTCAGCCCCTCTGTTTCTCGCCCTCTGTTTCTGCCCCTCTGTTTCTCGCCCTCTGTTTCAGCCCCTCTGTTTCTCGCCCTCTGTTTCTGCCCCTCTGAATCAGCCCCTCTGTTTCAAGCCCTCTTTTTCTCACCCTCTGTTTCAGCCCCTCTGTTTCAGCCCCTCTGTTTCTCGCCCTCTGTTTCAGCCCCTCTGTTTCTCGCCCTCTGTTTCAGCCCCTCTGATGCAGCCCCTCTGTTTCTCGCCCTCTGTTTCAGCCCCTCTGTTTCTCGCCCTCTGTTTCAGCCCCTCTGTTTCTCGCCCTCTGTTTCAGTCCCACTGTTTCAGCCCCTCTGTTTCAGCCACTCTGTTTCTCGCCTTCTGTTTCAGCCCCTCTGTTTCTCGCCCTCTGTTTCAGCCCCTCTTTTCCAGCCTCTCTGTTTAAGCCCCTCTGTTTCAGCCCCTCTGTTTCAGCCCCTCTATTTCAGCCCCTCTGTTTCAGCTCCTCTGTTTCTCGCCCTCTGTTTCTCGCCTTCTGTTTCAGCCCCTCTCTTTCTCGCCCTCTGTTTCAGCCCCTCTGTTTCTCTCCCTCTGTTTGAGTCCCTCTGTTTCAGCCCCTCTGTTTCAGCCCCTCTGTTTCTCGCCCTCTGTTTCAGCCCCTCTGTTTCTCGCCCTCTGTTTCAGCCCCTCTGATGCAGCCCCTCTGTTTCTCGCCCTCTGTTTCAGCCCCTCTGTTTCTCGCCCTCTGTTTCAGCCCCTCTGTTTCTCGCCCTCTGTTTCAGTCCCACTGTTTCAGCCCCTCTGTTTCAGCCACTCTGTTTCTCGCCTTCTGTTTCAGCCCCTCTGTTTCTCGCCCTCTGTTTCAGCCCCTCTTTTCCAGCCTCTCTGTTTCAGCCCCTCTGTTTCAGCCCCTCTGTTTCAGCCCCTCTTTTCCAGCCTCTCTGTTTCAGCCCCTCTGTTTCTCACCCTCTGTTTCTCGCCCTCTGTTTCAGCCCCTCTGATTCAGCCCCTCTGTTTCAGCCCCTATGTTTCAGCCGCTCTGTTTCTCGCCCTCTGTTTCGGCCCCCCTGTTTCGCGCCCACTGTTTCAGACCCTCTGTTTCTCGCCCTCTGTTTCTCGCCCTCTGTTTCAGTCCCTCTGTTTCATACCCTCTGTTCCTCGCCCTCTGTTTCGCACCCTCTGTTTCTCGCCCTCTGCTTCAGCCCCTCTGTTTCACGCACTCTGTTTCAGCCCCTCTGTTTTAGCCACTCTGTTTCAGCCACTCTGTTTCAGCCCCTCTGTTTCAGCCCCACTGTTTCAGCCCCTCTGTTTCTCGCCCTCTTTGTCAGCCAATCAGTTTCAGCCCCTCTGTTTCAGCCCCTCTGTTTCTCGCCCTCTGTTTCAGCACCTCTGTTTCTCGCCCTCTGTTTCAGCCCCTCTGTTTCACCCCCTCTGTTTCAGCCCCTCTGTTTCAGCCCCACTGTTTCTCGCCCTCTGTTTCAGCCCCTCTGTTTCTCGCCCTCTGTTTCAGCCCCTCTGATTCAGCCCCTCTGTTTCAGCCCCTCTGATTCAGCCCCTCTGTTTCAGCTCCTCCGGTTCTGCCCCTCTGTTTCTCGCCCTCTGTTTCAGCCCCTCTGTTTCTCGCCCTCTGTTTCAGCCCCTCTGATTCAGCCCCTCTGTTTCAGCCCCGCTGAATCAGCCCCTCTGTTTCAGCCCCTCTGTTTCACACCCTCTGTTTCAGCCGCTCTGTTTCAGCCCCTATGTTTCTCGCCCACTGTTTCAGCCCCTCTGTTTCTCGCCCTCTGTTTCAGCCCCTCTGATGCAGCCCCTCTGTTTCTCGCCCTCTGTTTCAGCCCCTCTGTTTCTCGCCCTCTGTTTCAGCCCCTCTGTTTCTCGCCCTCTGTTCCAGCCCCTCTGTTTCAGCCCCTCTGTTTCAGCCACTCTGTTTCTCACCCTCTGTTTCAGCCCCTCTGTTTCTCGCCCTCTTTGTCAGCCCCTCTGTTTCAGCGCCTCTGTTTCAGCCCCTCTGTTTCTCGCCCTCTGTTTCAGCCCCTCTGATTCAGCACCTCTGTTTCAGCCCCTCTGTTTCAGCCCCTCTGTTTCAGCCCCTCTGTTCTCGCCCTCTGTTTCTCACCCTCTGTTTCTCGCCATCTGTTTCAGCCCCTCTGTTTTTCGCACTCTGTTTCAGCCCCTCTGTTTCTCGCCCTCTGTATCAGCCCCTCTGTTTCAGCCCCTCTATTTCAGCCCCTCTGTTTCAGCTCCTCTGTTTCTCGCCCTCTGTTTCTCGCCCTCTGTTTCAGCCCCTCTCTTTCTCGCCCTCTGTTTCAGCCCCTCTGTTTCTCGCCCTCTGTTTGAGTCCCTCTGTTTCAGCCCCTCTGTTTCAGCCCCTCTGTTTCGGCCACTCTGTTTCTCACCCTCTGTTTCAGGCCCTCTGTTTCTCGCCCTCTGGTTCAGCCACTCTGTTTCTCGCCTTCTGTTTCAGCCCCTCTGTTTCTCGCCCTCTGTTTCTGCACCTCTGTTTCTCGCCCTCTCTTTCAGCCCCTCTGTTTCTCGCCCTCTGTTTCTGCCCCTCTGAATCAGCCCCTCTGTTTCAAGCCCTCTTTTTCTCACCCTCTGTTTCAGCCCCTCTGTTTCAGCCCCTCTGTTTCTCGCCCTCTGTTTCAGCCCCTCTGTTTCTCGCCCTCTGTTTCAGCCCCTCTGATGCAGCCCCTCTGTTTCTCGCCCTCTGTTTCAGCCCCTCTGTTTCTCGCCCTCTGTTTCAGCCCCTCTGTTTCTCGCCCTCTGTTTCAGTCCCACTGTTTCAGCCCCTCTGTTTCAGCCACTCTGTTTCTCGCCTTCTGTTTCAGCCCCTCTGTTTCTCGCCCTCTGTTTCAGCCCCTCTTTTCCAGCCTCTCTGTTTAAGCCCCTCTGTTTCAGCCCCTCTGTTTCAGCCCCTCTATTTCAGCCCCTCTGTTTCAGCTCCTCTGTTTCTCGCCCTCTGTTTCTCGCCTTCTGTTTCAGCCCCTCTCTTTCTCGCCCTCTGTTTCAGCCCCTCTGTTTCTCTCCCTCTGTTTGAGTCCCTCTGTTTCAGCCCCTCTGTTTCAGCCCCTCTGTTTCTCGCCCTCTGTTTCAGCCCCTCTGTTTCTCGCCCTCTGTTTCAGCCCCTCTGATGCAGCCCCTCTGTTTCTCGCCCTCTGTTTCAGCCCCTCTGTTTCTCGCCCTCTGTTTCAGCCCCTCTGTTTCTCGCCCTCTGTTTCAGTCCCACTGTTTCAGCCCCTCTGTTTCAGCCACTCTGTTTCTCGCCTTCTGTTTCAGCCCCTCTGTTTCTCGCCCTCTGTTTCAGCCCCTCTTTTCCAGCCTCTCTGTTTCAGCCCCTCTGTTTCAGCCCCTCTGTTTCAGCCCCTCTTTTCCAGCCTCTCTGTTTCAGCCCCTCTGTTTCTCACCCTCTGTTTCTCGCCCTCTGTTTCAGCCCCTCTGATTCAGCCCCTCTGTTTCAGCCCCTATGTTTCAGCCGCTCTGTTTCTCGCCCTCTGTTTCGGCCCCCCTGTTTCGCGCCCACTGTTTCAGACCCTCTGTTTCTCGCCCTCTGTTTCTCGCCCTCTGTTTCAGTCCCTCTGTTTCATACCCTCTGTTCCTCGCCCTCTGTTTCGCACCCTCTGTTTCTCGCCCTCTGCTTCAGCCCCTCTGTTTCACGCACTCTGTTTCAGCCCCTCTGTTTTAGCCACTCTGTTTCAGCCACTCTGTTTCAGCCCCTCTGTTTCAGCCCCACTGTTTCAGCCCCTCTGTTTCTCGCCCTCTTTGTCAGCCAATCAGTTTCAGCCCCTCTGTTTCAGCCCCTCTGTTTCTCGCCCTCTGTTTCAGCACCTCTGTTTCTCGCCCTCTGTTTCAGCCCCTCTGTTTCACCCCCTCTGTTTCAGCCCCTCTGTTTCAGCCCCACTGTTTCTCGCCCTCTGTTTCAGCCCCTCTGTTTCTCGCCCTCTGTTTCAGCCCCTCTGATTCAGCCCCTCTGTTTCAGCCCCTCTGATTCAGCCCCTCTGTTTCAGCTCCTCCGGTTCTGCCCCTCTGTTTCTCGCCCTCTGTTTCTCACCCTCTGTTTCTCGCCCTCTGTTTCAGCCCCTCTGATTCAGCCCCTCTGTTTCAGCCCCTATGTTTCAGCCGCTCTGTTTCTCGCCCTCTGTTTCGGCCCCCCTGTTTCGCGCCCACTGTTTCAGACCCTCTGTTTCTCGCCCTCTGTTTCTCGCCCTCTGTTTCAGTCCCTCTGTTTCATACCCTCTGTTCCTCGCCCTCTGTTTCGCACCCTCTGTTTCTCGCCCTCTGTTTCGGCCCCTCTGTTTCAGACCCTCTGTTTCAGACCCTCTGTTTCAGCCCCTCTGTTTCAGACCCTCTGTTTCAGATCCTCTGTTTCTCGCCCTCTGATTCGCGCCCTCTGTTTCAGACACTCTGGTTCGGCCCCACTGTTTCCCGCCCTCTGTTTCGGCTCCTCTGTTTCGCGCCCTCTGTTTCGCGCCCTCTGTTTCAGACCCTCTGTTTCTCGCCCTCTGTTTCAGCCCCTCTGTTTCATACCCTCTGTTCCTCGCCCTCTGTTTCGCACCCTCTGTTTCTCGCCCTCTGTTTCGGCCCCTCTGTTTCTCGCCCTCTGTTTCAGCCCCTCTCTTTCTAGCCCTCTGTTTCAGCCCCTCTGTTTCTCGCCCTCTGCTTCAGCCCCTCTGTTTCTCGCCCTCTGTTTCAGCCCCTCTGTTTTAGCCCCTCTGTTTCAGCCCCTCTGTTTCTCACCCTCTGTTTCTCGCCCTCTGTTTCAGCCCCTCTCTTTCTCGCCCTCTGTTTCAGCCCCTCTGTTTCTCGCCCTCTGTTTGAGTCCCTCTGTTTCAGCCCCTCTGTTTCAGCCCCTCTGTTTCGGCCACTCTGTTTCTCACCCTCTGTTTCAGGCCCTCTGTTTCTCGCCCTCTGGTTCAGCCACTCTGTTTCTCGCCTTCTGTTTCAGCCCCTCTGTTTCTCGCCCTCTGTTTCTGCCCCTCTGTTTCTCGCCCTCTGTTTCAGCCCCTCTGTTTCTCGCCCTCTGTTTCTGCCCCTCTGAATCAGCCCCTCTGTTTCAAGCCCTCTTTTTCTCACCCTCTGTTTCAGCCCCTCTGTTTCAGCCCCTCTGTTTCTCGCCCTCTGTTTCAGCCCCTCTGTTTCTCGCCCTCTGTTTCAGCCCCTCTGATGCAGCCCCTCTGTTTCTCGCCCTCTGTTTCAGCCCCTCTGTTTCTCGCCCTCTGTTTCAGCCCCTCTGTTTCTCGCCCTCTGTTTCAGTCCCACTGTTTCAGCCCCTCTGTTTCAGCCACTCTGTTTCTCGCCTTCTGTTTCAGCCCCTCTGTTTCTCGCCCTCTGTTTCAGCCCCTCTTTTCCAGCCTCTCTGTTTCAGCCCCTCTGTTTCAGCCCCTCTGTTTCAGCCCCTCTTTTCCAGCCTCTCTGTTTCAGCTCCTCTGTTTGTCACCCTCTGTTTCTCGCCCTCTGTTTCAGCCCCTCTGATTCAGCCCCTCTGTTTCAGCCCCTATGTTTCAGCCGCTCTGTTTCTCGCCCTCTGTTTCGGCCCCCCTGTTTCGCGCCCACTGTTTCAGACCCTCTGTTTCTCGCCCTCTGTTTCTCGCCCTCTGTTTCAGTCCCTCTGTTTCATACCCTCTGTTCCTCGCCCTCTGTTTCGCACCCTCTGTTTCTCGCCCTCTGCTTCAGCCCCTCTGTTTCACGCACTGTGTTTCAGCCACTCTGTTTTAGCCACTCTGTTTCAGCCACTCTGTTTCAGCCCCTCTGTTTCAGCCCCACTGTTTCAGCCCCTCTGTTTCTCGCCCTCTTTGTCAGCCAATCAGTTTCAGCCCCTCTGTTTCAGCCCCTCTGTTTCTCGCCCTCTGTTTCAGCACCTCTGTTTCTCGCCCTCTGTTTCAGCCCCTCTGTTTCACCCCCTCTGTTTCAGCCCCTCTGTTTCAGCCCCACTGTTTCTCGCCCTCTGTTTCAGCCCCTCTGTTTCTCGCCCTCTGTTTCAGCCCCTCTGATTCAGCCCCTCTGTTTCAGCCCCTCTGATTCAGCCCCTCTGTTTCAGCTCCTCCGGTTCTGCCCCTCTGTTTCTCGCCCTCTGTTTCAGCCCCTCTGTTTCTCGCCCTCTGTTTCAGCCCCTCTGATTCAGCCCCTCTGTTTCAGCCCCGCTGAATCAGCCCCTCTGTTTCAGCCCCTCTGTTTCACACCCTCTGTTTCAGCCGCTCTGTTTCAGCCCCTATGTTTCTCGCACACTGTTTCAGCCCCTCTGTTTCTCGCCCTCTGTTTCAGCCCCTCTGATGCAGCCCCTCTGTTTCTCGCCCTCTGTTTCAGCCCCTCTGTTTCTCGCCCTCTGTTTCAGCCCCTCTGTTTCTCGCCCTCTGTTCCAGCCCCTCTGTTTCAGCCCCTCTGTTTCAGCCACTCTGTTTCTCACCCTCTGTTTCAGCCCCTCTGTTTCTCGCCCTCTTTGTCAGCCCCTCTGTTTCAGCGCCTCTGTTTCAGCCCCTCTGTTTCTCGCCCTCTGTTTCAGCCCCTCTGATTCAGCACCTCTGTTTCAGCCCCTCTGTTTCAGCCCCTCTGTTTCAGCCCCTCTGTTCTCGCCCTCTGTTTCTCACCCTCTGTTTCTCGCCATCTGTTGCAGCCCCTCTGTTTTTCGCACTCTGTTTCAGCCCCTCTGTTTCTCGCCCTCTGTATCAGCCCCTCTGTTTCAGCCCCTCTATTTCAGCCCCTCTGTTTCAGCTCCTCTGTTTCTCGCCCTCTGTTTCTCGCCCTCTGTTTCAGCCCCTCTCTTTCTCGCCCTCTGTTTCAGCCCCTCTGTTTCTCGCCCTCTGTTTGAGTCCCTCTGTTTCAGCCCCTCTGTTTCAGCCCCTCTGTTTCGGCCACTCTGTTTCTCACCCTCTGTTTCAGGCCCTCTGTTTCTCGCCCTCTGGTTCAGCCACTCTGTTTCTCGCCTTCTGTTTCAGCCCCTCTGTTTCTCGCCCTCTGTTTCTGCCCCTCTGTTTCTCGCCCTCTGTTTCAGCCCCTCTGTTTCTCGCCCTCTGTTTCTGCCCCTCTGAATCAGCCCCTCTGTTTCAAGCCCTCTTTTTCTCACCCTCTGTTTCAGCCCCTCTGTTTCAGCCCCTCTGTTTCTCGCCCTCTGTTTCAGCCCCTCTGTTTCTCGCCCTCTGCTTCAGCCCCACTGATGCAGCCCCTCTGTTTCTCGCCCTCTGTTTCAGCCCCTCTGTTTCTCGCCCTCTGTTTCAGCCCCTCTGTTTCTCGCCCTCTGTTTCAGTCCCACTGTTTCAGCCCCTCTGTTTCAGCCACTCTGTTTCTCGCCTTCTGTTTCAGCCCCTCTGTTTCTCGCCCTCTGTTTCAGCCCCTCTTTTCCAGCCTCTCTGTTTAAGCCCCTCTGTTTCAGCCCCTCTGTTTCAGCCCCTCTATTTCAGCCCCTCTGTTTCAGCTCCTCTGTTTCTCGCCCTCTGTTTCTCGCCTTCTGTTTCAGCCCCTCTCTTTCTCGCCCTCTGTTTCAGCCCCTCTGTTTCTCTCCCTCTGTTTGAGTCCCTCTGTTTCAGCCCCTCTGTTTCAGCCCCTCTGTTTCTCGCCCTCTGTTTCAGCCCCTCTGTTTCTCGCCCTCTGTTTCAGCCCCTCTGATGCAGCCCCTCTGTTTCTCGCCCTCTGTTTCAGCCCCTCTGTTTCTCGCCCTCTGTTTCAGCCCCTCTGTTTCTCGCCCTCTGTTTCAGTCCCACTGTTTCAGCCCCTCTGTTTCAGCCACTCTGTTTCTCGCCTTCTGTTTCAGCCCCTCTGTTTCTCGCCCTCTGTTTCAGCCCCTCTTTTCCAGCCTCTCTGTTTCAGCCCCTCTGTTTCAGCCCCTCTGTTTCAGCCCCTCTTTTCCAGCCTCTCTGTTTCAGCCCCTCTGTTTCTCACCCTCTGTTTCTCGCCCTCTGTTTCAGCCCCTCTGATTCAGCCCCTCTGTTTCAGCCCCTATGTTTCAGCCCCTCTGTTTCTCGCCCTCTGTTTCAGTCCCACTGTTTCAGCCCCTCTGTTTCAGCCACTCTGTTTCAGCCCCTCTGTTTCTCGCCCTCTGTTTCAGTCCCACTGTTTCAGCCCCTCTGTTTCAGCCACTCTGTTTCTCGCCTTCTGTTTCAGCCCCTCTGTTTCTCGCCCTCTGTTTCAGCCCCTCTTTTCCAGCCTCTCTGTTTCAGCCCCTCTGTTTCAGCCCCTCTGTTTCAGCCCCTCTTTTCCAGCCTCTCTGTTTCAGCCCCTCTGTTTCTCACCCTCTGTTTCTCGCCCTCTGTTTCAGCCCCTCTGATTCAGCCCCTCTGTTTCAGCCCCTATGTTTCAGCCGCTCTGTTTCTCGCCCTCTGTTTCGGCCCCCCTGTTTCGCGCCCACTGTTTCAGACCCTCTGTTTCTCGCCCTCTGTTTCTCGCCCTCTGTTTCAGTCCCTCTGTTTCATACCCTCTGTTCCTCGCCCTCTGTTTCGCACCCTCTGTTTCTCGCCCTCTGCTTCAGCCCCTCTGTTTCACGCACTCTGTTTCAGCCCCTCTGTTTTAGCCACTCTGTTTCAGCCACTCTGTTTCAGCCCCTCTGTTTCAGCCCCACTGTTTCAGCCCCTCTGTTTCTCGCCCTCTTTGTCAGCCAATCAGTTTCAGCCCCTCTGTTTCAGCCCCTCTGTTTCTCGCCCTCTGTTTCAGCACCTCTGTTTCTCGCCCTCTGTTTCTGCCCCTCTGTTTCACCCCCTCTGTTTCAGCCCCTCTGTTTCAGCCCCACTGTTTCTCGCCCTCTGTTTCAGCCCCTCTGTTTCTCGCCCTCTGTTTCAGCCCCTCTGATTCAGCCCCTCTGTTTCAGCCCCTCTGATTCAGCCCCTCTGTTTCAGCTCCTCCGGTTCTGCCCCTCTGTTTCTCACCCTCTGTTTCTCACCCTCTGTTTCTCGCCCTCTGTTTCAGCCCCTCTGATTCAGCCCCTCTGTTTCAGCCCCTATGTTTCAGCCGCTCTGTTTCTCGCCCTCTGTTTCGGCCCCCCTGTTTCGCGCCCACTGTTTCAGACCCTCTGTTTCTCGCCCTCTGTTTCTCGCCCTCTGTTTCAGTCCCTCTGTTTCATACCCTCTGTTCCTCGCCCTCTGTTTCGCACCCTCTGTTTCTCGCCCTCTGTTTCGGCCCCTCTGTTTCAGACCCTCTGTTTCAGTTCCTCTGTTTCAGCCCCTCTGTTTCAGACCCTCTGTTTCAGACTCTCTGTTTCTCGCCCTCTGTTTCGGCCCCTCTGATTCTCGCCCTCTGTTTCGGCCCCTCCATTTCGCGCCGTCTGTATCAGACCCTCTGTTTCAGATCCGCTGTTTCTCGCCCTCTGTTTCGCGCCCTCTGTTTCAGACACTCTGGTTCGGCCCCACTGTTTCCCGCCCTCTGTTTCGGCTCCTCTGTTTCGCGCCCTCTGTTTCGCGCCCTCTGTTTCAGACCCTCTGTTTCAGACCCTCTGTTTCAGCCGCTCTGTTTCTCGCCCTCTGTTTCGGCCCCCCTGTTTCGCGCCCTCTGTTTCAGACCCTCTGTTTCTCGCCCTCTGTTTCAGCCCCTCTGTTTCATACCCTCTGTTCCTCGCCCTCTGTTTCGCACCCTCTGTTTCTCGCACTCTGTTTCGGCCCCTCTGTTTCTCGCCCTCTGTTTCAGCCCCTCTCTTTCTAGCCCTCTGTTTCAGCCCCTCTGTTTCTCGCCCTCTGCTTCAGCCCCTCTGTTTCTCGCCCTCTGTTTCAGCCCCTCTGTTTTAGCCCCTCTGTTTCAGCCCCTCTGTTTCTCACCCTCTGTTTCAGGCCCTCTGTTTCTCGCCCTCTGGTTCAGCCACTCTGTTTCTCGCCTTCTGTTTCAGCCACTCTGTTTCTCGCCCTCTGTTTCTGCCCCTCTGTTTCTCACCCTCTGTTTCAGCCCCTCTGTTTCTCGCCCTCTGTTTCTGCCCCTCTGAATCAGCCCCTCTGTTTCAGCCCCTCTTTTTCTCACCCTCTGTTTCAGCCCCTCTGTTTCAGACCCTCTGTTTCTCGCCCTCTGTTTCTGCCCCTCTGTTTCTCTCCCTCTGTTTCAGCCCCTCTGATGCAGCCCCTCTGTTTCTCGCCCTCTGTT
Organism: Chiloscyllium punctatum; assembly: GCF_047496795.1. NCBI lineage: Eukaryota > Metazoa > Chordata > Chondrichthyes > Orectolobiformes > Hemiscylliidae > Chiloscyllium > Chiloscyllium punctatum. Next base: position 56,406,352 of record NC_092779.1, on the reverse strand, counting down.
TCAGCCCCTCTGTTTCTCGCCCTCTGTTTCAGCCCCTCTGTTTCTCGCCCTCTGTTTCAGTCCCACTGTTTCAGCCCCTCTGTTTCAGCCACTCTGTTTCAGCCCCTCTGTTTCTCGCCCTCTGTTTCAGCCCCTCTGTTTCTCGCCCTCTGTTTCAGCCCCTCTTTTTCAGCCCCTCTGTTTCAGCCCCTCTGTTTCAGCCCCTCTGTTTCAGCCCCTGTGTTTCAGCCCCTCTGTTTCAGCCCCTCTGTTTCTCGCCCTCTGTTTCAGCCCCTCTGTTTCTCGCCCTCTGTTTCAGCCTTTCTTTTTCAGCCCCTCTGTTTCAGCCCCTCTGTTTCAGCCCCTCTGTTTCAGCCCCTGTGTTTCAGCCCCTCTGTTTCAGCCCCTCTGTTTCTCGCCCTCTGTTTCAGCCCCTCTGTTTCTCGCCCTCTGTTTCAGCCCCTCTGTTTCAGCCCCTCTGTTTCAGTCTCTCTGTTTCTCGCCCTCAGTTTCTCGCCCTCTGTTTCAGACCCTCTGTTTCAGACCCTCTGTTTCAGCCCCTCTGTTTCTCGCCCTCTGTTTCAGCCCCTCTGTTTCAGCCCCTCTGTTTAAGCCCCTCTGTTTCTCGCCCTCTGTTTCAGCCCCTCTGTTTCTCGCCCTCTGTTTCAGCAACTCTGTTTCAGCACCTCTGTTTCTCACCCTCTGTTTCAGCCCCCCTGTTTCTCGCCCTCTGTTTCAGCCCCTCTGAATCAGCCCCTCTGTTTCAGCCCCTCTGATTCAGCCCCTCTGATTGAGCCCCTCTGATTCAGCCCCTCTGTTTCTCGCCCTCTGTTTCAGCCTCTCTGTTTCAGCCCCTCTGTTTCAGCCCCTCTGTTTCTCACCCTCTGTTTCAGCCCCTCTGTTTCAGCCCCTCTGTTTCTCGCCCTCTGTTTCAGCCCCTCTGTTTCTCGCCCTCTGTTTCAGCCCCTCTGATGCAGCCCTTCTGTTTCTCGCCCTCTGTTTCAGCCCCTCTGTTTCTCGCCCTCTGTTTCAGCCCCTCTGTTTCTCGCCCTCTGTTTCAGTCCCTCTGTTTCAGCCCCTCTGTTTCAGACCCTCTGTTTCAGCCCCACTGTTTCTCGCCCTCTGTTTCAGCCCCTCTGTTTCTCGCCCTCTGTTTCAGCCCCTCTGATTCAGCCCCTCTGTTTCAGCCCCTCTGATTCAGCCCCTCTGTTTCAGCTCCTCCGGTTCTGCCCCTCTGTTTCTCGCCCTCTGTTTCTCACCCTCTGTTTCTCGCCCTCTGTTTCAGCCCCTCTGATTCAGCCCCTCTGTTTCAGCCCCTATGTTTCAGCCGCTCTGTTTCTCGCCCTCTGTTTCGGCCCCCCTGTTTCGCGCCCACTGTTTCAGACCCTCTGTTTCTCGCCCTCTGTTTCTCGCCCTCTGTTTCAGTCCCTCTGTTTCATACCCTCTGTTCCTCGCCCTCTGTTTCGCACCCTCTGTTTCTCGCCCTCTGTTTCGGCCCCTCTGTTTCAGACCCTCTGTTTCAGACCCTCTGTTTCAGCCCCTCTGTTTCAGACCCTCTGTTTCAGACTCTCTGTTTCTCGCCCTCTGTTTCGGCCCCTCTGATTCTCGCCCTCTGTTTCGGCCCCTCCATTTCGCGCCCTCTGTATCAGACCCTCTGTTTCAGATCCTCTGTTTCTCGCCCTCTGTTTCGCGCCCTCTGTTTCAGACACTCTGGTTCGGCCCCACTGTTTCCCGCCCTCTGTTTCGGCTCCTCTGTTTCGCGCCCTCTGTTTCGCGCCCTCTGTTTCAGACCCTCTGTTTCAGACCCTCTGTTTCAGCCGCTCTGTTTCTCGCCCTCTGTTTCGGCCCCCCTGTTTCGCGCCCTCTGTTTCAGACTCTCTGTTTCTCGCCCTCTGTTTCAGCCCCTCTGTTTCATACCCTCTGTTCCTCGCCCTCTGTTTCGCACCCTCTGTTTCTCGCCCTCTGTTTCGGCCCCTCTGTTTCTCGCCCTCTGTTTCAGCCCCTCTCTTTCTAGCCCTCTGTTTCAGCCCCTCTGTTTCTCGCCCTCTGCTTCAGCCCCTCTGTTTCTCGCCCTCTGTTTCAGCCCCTCTGTTTCTCACCCTCTGTTTCAGGCCCTCTGTTTCTCGCCCTCTGGTTCAGCCACTCTGTTTCTCGTCTTCTGTTTCAGCCCCTCTGTTTCTCGCCCTCTGTTTCTGCCCCTCTGTTTCTCGCCCTCTGTTTCAGCCCCTCTGTTTCTCGCCCTCTGTTTCTGCCCCTCTGAATCAGCCCCTCTGTTTCAGCCCCTCTTTTTCTCACCCTCTGTTTCAGCCCCTCTGTTTCAGACCCTCTGTTTCTCGCCCTCTGTTTCAGCCCCTCTGTTTCTCGCCCTCTGTTTCAGCCCCTCTGATGCAGCCCCTCTGTTTCTCGCACTCTGTTTCAGCCCCTCTGTTTCTCGCCCTCTGTTTCAGCCCCTCTGTTTCTCGCCCTCTGTTTCAGTCCCACTGTTTCAGCCCCTCTGTTTCAGCCACTCTGTTTCTCGCCCTCTGTTTCAGCCCCTCTGTTTCAGCCCCACTGTTTCAGCCCCTCTGTTTCTCACCCTCTGTTTCTCGCCCTCTGTTTCAGCCCCTCTGTTTCTCGCCCTCTGTTTCAGCCCCTCTGTTTCTCGCCCTCTGTTTCAGCCCCTGTGTTTCAGCCCCTCTGTTTCAGCCCCTCTGTTTCAGCCCCTCTGTTTCAGCCCCTGTGTTTCAGCCCCTCTGTTTCAGCCCATCTGTTTCTCGCCCTCTGTTTCAGCCCCTCTGTTTCTCGCCCTCTGTTTCAGCCCCTCTGTTTCAGCCCCTCTGTTTCAGTCTCTCTGTTTCTCGCCCTCAGTTTCTCGCCCTCTGTTTCAGACCCTCTGTTTCCGACCCTCTGTTTCAGCCCCTCTGTTTCTCGCCCTCTGTTTCAGCCCCTCTGTTTCAGCCCCTCTGTTTAAGCCCCTCTGTTTCTCGCCCTCTGTTTCAGCCCCTCTGTTTCTCGCCCTCTGTTTCAGCACCTCTGTTTCAGCACCTCTGTTTCTCACCCTCTGTTTCAGCCCCCCTGTTTCTCGCCCTCTGTTTCAGCCCCTCTGAATCAGCCCCTCTGTTTCAGCCCCTCTGATTCAGCCCCTCTGATTGAGCCCCTCTGATTCAGCCCCTCTGTTTCTCGCCCTCTGTTTCAGCCTCTCTGTTTCAGCCCCTCTGTTTCAGCCCCTCTGTTTCAGCCCCTCTGTTTCTCGCCCTCTGTTTCAGCCCCTCTGATGCAGCCCCTCTGTTTCTCGCCCTCTGTTTCAGCCCCTCTGTTTCTTGCCCTCTGTTTCAGCCCCTCTGTTTCTCGCCCTCTGTTTCAGTCCCTCTGTTTCAGCCCCTCTGTTTCAGCCCCTCTGTTTCAGCCACTCTGTTTCTCACCCTCTGTTTCAGCCCCTCTGTTTCTCGCCCTGTTTCAGCCACTCTGTTTCTCGCCTTCTGTTTCAGCCCCTCTGTTTCTCGCCCTCGGTTTCAGCCCCTCTTTTCCAGCCCCTCTGTTTCAGCCCCTCTGTTTCAGCCCCTGTGTTTCAGCCCCTCTGTTTCAGCCCCTCTGTTTCTCGCCCTCTGTTTCAGCCCCACTGTTTCTCGCCCTCTGTTTCACCCCTCTGTTTCTCGCCCTCTGTTTCAGCCCCTCTGCTTCAGCCCCTCTGTTTCAGTCTCCCTGTTTCTCACCCTCTGTTTCTCGCCCCTTTTTCAGCCCCTCTGTTTCTCGCCCTCTGTTTCAGCACCTCTGTTTCTCGCCCACTGTTACAGCCCCTCTGTTTCAGCCCCTCTGTTTCAGCCCCTCTGTTTCTCGCCCTCTGTTTCTCGCCCTCTGTTTCTCGCCCTTTGTTTCAGCCCCTCTGTTTCGCGCTCTCTGATTCAGCCCCTCTGTTTCTCGCCCTCTGTTTCTCGCCCTCTGCTTCAGCCCCTCTGTTTCTCGCACTCTGTTTCAGCCCCTCTGTTTTAGCCACTCTGTTTCAGCCCCTCTGTTTCAGCCCCACTGTTTCAGCCCCTCTGTTTCTCGCCCTCTTTGTCAGCCAATCAGTTTCAGCCCCTCTGTTTCAGCCCCTCTGTTTCTCGCCCTCTGTTTCAGCACCTCTGTTTCTCGCCCTCTGTTTCAGCCCCTCTGTTTCACCCCCTCTGTTTCAGCCCCTCTGTTTCAGCCCCACTGTTTCTCGCCCTCTGTTTCAGCCCCTCTGTTTCTCGCCCTCTGTTTCAGCCCCTCTGATTTAGCCCCTCTGTTTCAGCCCCTCTGTTTCAGCCCCTCTGTTTCAGCTCCTCCGGTTCTGCCCCTCTGTTTCTCGCCCTCTGTTTCTCACCCTCTGTTTCTCGCCCTCTGTTTCAGCCCCTCTGATTCAGCCCCTCTGTTTCAGCCCCTATGTTTCAGCCGCTCTGTTTCTCGCCCTCTGTTTCGGCCCCCCTGTTTCGCGCCCACTGTTTCAGACCCTCTGTTTCTCGCCCTCTGTTTCAGTCCCTCTGTTTCATACCCTCTGTTCCTCGCCCTCTGTTTCGCACCCTCTGTTTCTCGCCCTCTGCTTCAGCCCCTCTGTTTCTCGCACTCTGTTTCAGCCCCTCTGTTTTAGCCACTCTGTTTCAGCCCCTCTGTTTCAGCCCCACTGTTTCAGCCCCTCTGTTTCTCGCCCTCTTTGTCAGCCAATCAGTTTCAGCCCCTCTGTTTCAGCCCCTCTGTTTCTCGCCCTCTGTTTCAGCCCCTCTGTTTCATACCCTCTGTTCCTCGCCCTCTGTTTCGCACCCTCTGTTTCTCGCCCTCTGTTTCGGCCCCTCAGTTTCTCGCCCTCTGTTTCAGCCCCTCTGTTTCTCGCCCTCTGTTTCAGCCCCTCTGTTTCTCGCCCTCTGTTTCAGCCCCTCTGTTTCTCGCCCTCTGTTTCAGCACCTCTGTTTCTCGCCCTCTGTTTCAGCCCCTCTGTTTCACCCCCTCTGTTTCAGCCCCTCTGTTTCAGCCCCACTGTTTCTCGCCCTCTGTTTCAGCCCCTCTGTTTCTCGCCCTCTGTTTCAGCCCCTATGTTTCAGCCGCTCTGTTTCTCGCCCTCTGTTTCGGCCCCCCTGTTTCGCGCCCACTGTTTCAGACCCTCTGTTTCTCGCCCTCTGTTTCTCGCCTTCTGTTTCAGTCCCTCTGTTTCATACCCTCTGTTCCTCGCCCTCTGTTTCGCACCCTCTGTTTCTCGCCCTCTGTTTCGGCCCCTCTGTTTCAGACCCTCTGTTTCAGACCCTCTGTTTCAGCCCCTCTGTTTCAGACCCTCTGTTTCAGACTCCCTGTTTCTCGCCCTCTGTTTCGGCCCCTCTGATTCTCGCCCTCTGTTTCGGCCCCTCCATTTCGCGCCCTCTGTATCAGACCCTCTGTTTCAGACCCTCTGTTTCTCGCCCTCTGTTTCGCGCCCTCTGTTTCGCGCCCTCTGTTTCAGACACTCTGGTTCGGCCCCTCTGTTTCCCGCCCTCTGTTTCGGCTCCTCTGTTTCGCGCCCTCTGTTTCGCGCCCTCTGTTTCAGACCCTCTGTTTCAGACCCTCTGTTTCAGCCGCTCTGTTTCTCGCCCTCTGTTTCGGCCCCCCTGTTTCGCGCCCTCTGTTTCAGACCCTCTGTTTCTCGCCCTCTGTTTCAGCCCCTCTGTTTCATACCCTCTGTTCCTCGCCCTCTGTTTCGCACCCTCTGTTTCTCGCCCTCTGTTTCGGCCCCTCAGTTTCTCGCCCTCTGTTTCAGCCCCTCTGTTTCTCGCCCTCTGTTTCAGCCCCTCTGTTTCTCGCCCTCTGCTTCAGCCCCTCTGTTTCTCGCCCTCTGTTTCAGCCCCTCTGTTTTAGCCCCTCTGTTTCAGCCCCTCTGTTTCAGCCCCACTGTTTCAGCCCCTCTCTTTCTCGCCCCCTTTGTCAGCCCCTCAGTTTCAGCACCTCTGTTTCAGCCCCTCTGTTTCTCGCCCTCTGTTTCCGCCCCTCTGATTCAGCCCCTCTGTTTCAGCCCCTCTGATTCAGCCCCTCTGTTTCAGCCCCTCTGTTTCAGCCCCTCTGGTTCAGCCCCTCTGTTTCAGCCCCTCTGTTTCTCGCCCTCTGTTTCTCACCGTCTGTTTCTCGCCCTCTGTTTCAGCCACTCTGTTTTTCGCCCTCCGTTTCAGCCCCTCTGTTTCTCGCCCTCTGTATCAGCCCCTCTGTTTCAGCACTCTGTTTCAGCCCCTCTGTTTCAGCCCCTCTGTTTCTCGCCCTCTGTTTCTCGCCCTCTGTTTCAGCCCCTCTGTTTCTCACTCACTGTTTCAGCCCCTCTGTTTCGCGCTCTCTGTTTCAGCCCCTCTGTTTCAGCCCCTCTGTTTCTCCCCCTCTGTTTCTGCCCCTCTGTTTCTCGCCCTCTGTTTCAGACCCTCTGTTTCTCGCCCTCTGTTTCAGCCCCGCTGATTCAGACACTCTGTTTCAGTCCCTCTGAATCAGCCCCTCTGATTCAGCCCCTCTGTTTCAGCCCCTCTGTTTCAGCCGCTCCGTTTCTCGCCCTCTGTTTCAGCCCCTCTGTTTCTCGCCCTCTGTTTCAGCCCCTCTGTTTCTCGCCCTCTGTTTCAGCCCCTCTGATTCAGCCCCTCTGTTTCTCGCCCTCTGTTTCAGCCCCTCTGTTTCTCGCCCTCTGTTTCAGCCCCTCTGTTTCTCGCCCTCTGCTTCAGCCCCTCTGTTTCTCGCCCTCTGTTTCAGCCCCTCTGTTTTAGCCCTTCTGTTTCAGCCCCTCTGTTTCAGCCCCACTGTTTCAGCCCCTCTCTTTCTCGCCCCCTTTGTCAGCCCCTCAGTTTCAGCCCCTCTGTTTCTCGCCCTCTGTTTCAGCCCCTCTGATTCAGCCCCTCTGTTTCAGCCCCTCTGTTTCTCGCCCTCTGTTTCAGCCCCCCTGATTCAGCCCCTCTGTTTCTTGCCCTCTGTTTCAGCCCCTCTGAATCAGCTCCTCTGTTTCAGCACCTCTGTTTCAGCCCCTCTGTTTCAGCCCCTCTGTTTCTCGCCCTCTGTTTCTAACCCTCTGTTTCTCGCCCTCTGTTTCTGCCCCTCTGTTTTTCGCCCTCTGTTTCAGCCCCTCTGTTTCTCGCCCTCTGTATCAGCCCCTCTGTTTCTCGCCCTCAGTTTCTCGCCCTCTGTTTCAGCCCCTCTGTTTCGCGCTCTCTGTTTCAGCCCCTCTGTTTCAGCCCCTCTGTTTCTCGCCCTCTGTTTCTGCCCCTCTGTTTCTCGCCCTCTGTTTCAGCCCCTCTGTTTCTCGCCCTCTGCTTCAGCCCCGCTGAATCAGACCCTCTGTTTCAGCGCCTCTGAATCAGCCCCTCTGTTCCAGCCCCTCTGTTTCAGCCCCTCTCTTTCTCGCCCTCTGTTTAGGCCCTCTGTTTCTCACCCTCTGTTTCAGCCCCTCTGTTTCAGCCCCTCTGTTTCTCGCCCTCTGTTTCAGCCCCTCTGTTTCTCGCACTCTGTTTCAGCCCCTCTGATGCAGCCCCTCTTTTTCTCGCCCTCTGTTTCAGCCCCTCTGTTTCTCGCCCTCTGTTTCAGCCCCTCTGTTTCAGCCCCTCTGTTTCAGCCCCTCTGTTTCTCACCCTCTGTTTCTCGCCCTCTGTTTCAGCCCCTCTGTTTCTCGCCCTCTGTTTCAGCCCCTCTGTTTCTCGCCCTCTGTTTCAGCCCCTCTTTTTCAGCCCCTCTGTTTCAGCCCCTCTGTTTCAGCCCCTCTGTTTCAGCCCCTCTGTTTCAGCCCCTCTGTTTCAGCCCCTCTGTTTCTCGCCCTCTGTTTCAGCCCCTCTGTTTCTCGCCCTCTGTTTCAGCCCCTCTGTTTCAGCCCCTCTGTTTCAGTCTCTCTGTTTCTCGCCCTCAGTTTCTCGCCCTCTGTTTCAGACCCTCTGTTTCAGACCCTCTGTTTCAGCCCCTCTGTTTCTCGCCCTCTGTTTCAGCCCCTCTGTTTCAGCCCCTCTGTTTAAGCCCCTCTGTTTCTCGCCCTCTGTTTCAGCCCCTCTGTTTCTCGCCCTCTGTTTCAGCACCTCTGTTTCAGCACCTCTGTTTCTCACCCTCTGTTTCAGCCCCCCTGTTTCTCGCCCTCTGTTTCAGCCCCTCTGAATCAGCCCCTCTGATTGAGCCCCTCTGATTCAGCCCCTCTGTTTCTCGCCCTCTGTTTCAGCCTCTCTGTTTCAGGCCCTCTGTTTCAGCCCCTCTGTTTCTCACCCTCTGTTTCAGCCCCTCTGATGCAGCCCCTCTGTTTCTCGCCCTCTGTTTCAGCCCCTCTGTTTCTCGCCCTCTGTTTCAGCCCCTCTGTTTCTCGCCCTCTGTTTCAGCCCCTCTGTTTCTCACTCACTGTTTCAGCCCCTCTGTTTCGCGCTCTCTGTTTCAGCCCCTCTGTTTCAGCCCCTCTGTTTCTCCCCCTCTGTTTCTGCCCCTCTGTTTCTCGCCCTCTGTTTCAGCCCCTCTGTTTCTCGCCCTCTGTTTCAGCCCCTCTGTTTCTCGCCCTCTGTTTCAGCCCCTCTGATTCAGCCCCTCTGTTTCTCGCCCTCTGTTTCAGCCCCTCTGTTTCTCGCCCTCTGTTTCAGCCCCTCTGTTTCTCGCCCTCTGCTTCAGCCCCTCTGTTTCTCGCCCTCTGTTTCAGCCCCTCTGTTTTAGCCCCTCTGTTTCAGCCCCTCTGTTTCAGCCCCACTGTTTCAGCCCCTCTCTTTCTCGCCCCCTTTGTCAGCCCCTCAGTTTCAGCCCCTCTGTTTCTCGCCCTCTGTTTCAGCCCCTCTGATTCAGCCCCTCTGTTTCAGCCCCTCTGTTTCTCGCCCTCTGTTTCAGCCCCCCTGATTCAGCCCCTCTGTTTCTTGCCCTCTGTTTCAGCCCCTCTGAATCAGCTCCTCTGTTTCAGCACCTCTGTTTCAGCCCCTCTGTTTCAGCCCCTCTGTTTCTCGCCCTCTGTTTCTAACCCTCTGTTTCTCGCCCTCTGTTTCTGCCCCTCTGTTTTTCGCCCTCTGTTTCAGCCCCTCTGTTTCTCGCCCTCTGTATCAGCCCCTCTGTTTCTCGCCCTCAGTTTCTCGCCCTCTGTTTCAGCCCCTCTGTTTCGCGCTCTCTGTTTCAGCCCCTCTGTTTCAGCCCCTATGTTTCTCGCCCTCTGTTTCTGCCCCTCTGTTTCTCGCCCTCTGTTTCAGCCCCTCTGTTTCTCGCCCTCTGCTTCAGCCCCGCTGAATCAGACCCTCTGTTTCAGCGCCTCTGAATCAGCCCCTCTGTTCCAGCCCCTCTGTTTCAGCCCCTCTCTTTCTCGCCCTCTGTTTAGGCCCTCTGTTTCTCACCCTCTGTATCAGCCCCTCTGTTTCAGCCCCTCTGTTTCTCGCCCTCTGTTTCAGCCCCTCTGTTTCTCGCCCTCTGTTTCAGCCCCTCTGATGCAGCCCCTCTTTTTCTCGCCCTCTGATTCTGCCCCTCTGTTTCTCGCCCTCTGTTTCAGCCCCTCTGTTTCTCGCCCTCTGTTTCAGCCCCTCTGTTTCAGCCCCTCTGTTTCAGCCCCTCTGTTTCTCACCCTCTGTTTCTCGCCCTCTGTTTCAGCCCCTCTGTTTCTCGCCCTCTGTTTCAGCCCCTCTGTTTCTCGCACTCTGTTTCAGCCCCTCTTTTTCAGCCCCTCTGTTTCAGCCCCTCTGTTTCAGCCCCTCTGTTTCAGCCCCTCTGTTTCAGCCCCTCTGTTTCAGCCCCTCTGTTTCTCGCCCTCTGTTTCAGCCCCTCTGTTTCTCGCCCTCTGTTTCAGCCCCTCTGTTTCAGCCCCTCTGTTTCAGTCTCTCTGTTTCTCGCCCTCAGTTTCTCGCCCTCTGTTTCAGACCCTCTGTTTCAGACCCTCTGTTTCAGCCCCTCTGTTTCTCGCCCTCTGTTTCAGCCCCTCTGTTTCAGTCCCTCTGTTTAAGCCCCTCTGTTTCTCGCCCTCTGTTTCAGCCTCTCTGTTTCTCGCCCTCTGTTTCAGCACCTCTGTTTCAGCACCTCTGTTTCTCACCCTCTGTTTCAGCCCCCCTGTTTCTCGCCCTCTGTTTCAGCCCCTCTGAATCAGCCCCTCTGATTGAGCCCCTCTGATTCAGCCCCTCTGTTTCTCGCCCTCTGTTTCAGCCTCTCTGTTTCAGCCCCTCTGTTTCAGCCCCTCTGTTTCTCACCCTCTGTTTCAGCCCCTCTGATGCAGCCCCTCTGTTTCTCGCCCTCTGTTTCAGCCCCTCTGTTTCTCGCCCTCTGTTTCAGCCCCTCTGTTTCTCGCCCTCTGTTTCAGTCCCTCTGTTTCAGCCCCTCTGTTTCAGCCCCTCTGTTTCAGCCCCTCTGTTTCTCGCCCTCTGTTTCAGTCCCTCTGTTTCAGCCCCTCTGTTTCTCGCCCTCTGTTTCAGCCCCTCTATTTCTCGCCCTCTGTTTCAGCCCCTCTGATTCAGCCCCTCTGTTTCAGCCCCTCTGATTCAGCCCCTCTGTTTCAGCTCCTCCGGTTCTGCCCCTCTGTTTCTCGCCCTCTGTTTCTCACCCTCTGTTTCTCGCCCTCTGTTTCAGCCCCTCTGATTCAGCCCCTCTGTTTCAGCCCCTATGTTTCAGCCGCTCTGTTTCTCGCCCTCTGTTTCGGCCCCCCTGTTTCGCGCCCACTGTTTCAGACCCTCTGTTTCTCGCCCTCTGTTTCTCGCCCTCTGTTTCAGTCCCTCTGTTTCATATCCTCTGTTCCTCGCCCTCTGTTTCGCACCCTCTGTTTCTCGCCCTCTGCTTCAGCCCCTCTGTTTCTCGCACTCTGTTTCAGCCCCTCTGTTTTAGCCACTCTGTTTCAGCCCCTCTGTTTCAGCCCCACTGTTTCAGCCCCTCTGTTTCTCGCCCTCTTTGTCAGCCAATCAGTTTCAGCCCCTCTGTTTCAGCCCCTCTGTTTCTCGCCCTCTGTTTCAGCACCTCTGTTTCTCGCCCTCTGTTTCAGCCCCTCTGTTTCACCCCCTCTGTTTCAGCCCCTCTGTTTCAGCCCCACTGTTTCTCGCCCTCTGTTTCAGCCCCTCTGTTTCTCGCCCTCTGTTTCAGCCCCTCTGATTCAGCCCCTCTGTTTCAGCCCCTCTGATTCAGCCCCTCTGTTTCAGCTCCTCCGGTTCTGCCCCTCTGTTTCTCGCCCTCTGTTTCTCACCCTCTGTTTCTCGCCCTCTGTTTCAGCCCCTCTGATTCAGCCCCTCTGTTTCAGCCCCTATGTTTCAGCCGCTCTGTTTCTCGCCCTCTGTTTCGGCCCCCCTGTTTCGCGCCCACTGTTTCAGACCCTCTGTTTCTCGCCCTCTGTTTCTCGCCTTCTGTTTCAGTCCCTCTGTTTCATACCCTCTGTTCCTCGCCCTCTGTTTCGCACCCTCTGTTTCTCGCCCTCTGTTTCGGCCCCTCTGTTTCAGACCCTCTGTTTCAGACCCTCTGTTTCAGCCCCTCTGTTTCAGACCCTCTGTTTCAGACTCTCTGTTTCTCGCCCTCTGTTTCGGCCCCTCTGATTCTCGCCCTCTGTTTCGGCCCCTCCATTTCGCGCCCTCTGTATCAGACCCTCTGTTTCAGACCCTCTGTTTCTCGCCCTCTGTTTCGCGCCCTCTGTTTCGCGCCCTCTGTTTCAGACACTCTGGTTCGGCCCCTCTGTTTCCCGCCCTCTGTTTCGGCTCCTCTGTTTCGCGCCCTCTGTTTCGCGCCCTCTGTTTCAGACCCTCTGTTTCAGACCCTCTGTTTCAGCCGCTCTGTTTCTCGCCCTCTGTTTCGGCCCCCCTGTTTCGCGCCCTCTGTTTCAGACCCTCTGTTTCTCGCCCTCTGTTTCAGCCCCTCTGTTTCATACCTTCTGTTCCTCGCCCTCTGTTTCGCACCCTCTGTTTCTCGCCCTCTGTTTCGGCCCCTCAGTTTCTCGCCCTCTGTTTCAGCCCCTCTGTTTCTCGCCCTCTGTTTCAGCCCCTCTGTTTCTCGCCCTCTGCTTCAGCCCCTCTGTTTCTCGCCCTCTGTTTCAGCCCCTCTTTTTTAGCCCCTCTGTTTCAGCCCCTCTGTTTCAGCCCCACTGTTTCAGCCCCTCTCTTTCTCGCCCCCTTTGTCAGTCCCTCAGTTTCAGCACCTCTGTTTCAGCCCCTCTGTTTCTCGCCCTCTGTTTCCGCCCCTCTGATTCAGCCCCTCTGTTTCAGCCCCTCTGATTCAGCCCCTCTGTTTCAGCCCCTCTGTTTCAGCCCCTCTGGTTCAGCCCCTCTGTTTCAGCCCCTCTGTTTCTCGCCCTCTGTTTCTCACCGTCTGTTTCTCGCCCTCTGTTTCAGCCCCTCTGTTTTTCGCCCTCCGTTTCAGCCCCTCTGTTTCTCGCCCTCTGTATCAGCCCCTCTGTTTCAGCACTCTGTTTCAGCCCCTCTGTTTCAGCCCCTCTGTTTCTCGCCCTCTGTTTCTCGCCCTCTGTTTCAGCCCCTCTGTTTCTCACTCACTGTTTCAGCCCCTCTGTTTCGCGCTCTCTGTTTCAGCCCCTCTGTTTCAGCCCCTCTGTTTCTCCCCCTCTGTTTCTGCCCCTCTGTTTCTCGCCCTCTGTTTCAGCCCCTCTGTTTCTCGCCCTCTGTTTCAGCCCCGCTGATTCAGACACTCTGTTTCAGCCCCTCTGAATCAGCCCCTCTGATTCAGCCCCTCTGTTTCAGCCCCTCTGTTTCAGCCGCTCCGTTTCTCGCCCTCTGTTTCAGCCCCTCTGTTTCTCGCCCTCTGTTTCAGCCCCTCTGTTTCTCGCCCTCTGTTTCAGCCCCACTGATTCAGCCCCTCTGTTTCTCGCCCTCTGTTTCAGCCCCTCTGTTTCTCGCCCTCTGTTTCAGCCCCTCTGTTTCTCGCCCTCTGCTTCAGCCCCTCTGTTTCTCGCCCTCTGTTTCAGCCCCTCTGTTTTAGCCCCTCTGTTTCAGCCCCTCTGTTTCAGCCCCACTGTTTCAGCCCCTCTCTTTCTCGCCCCCTTTGTCAGCCCCTCAGTTTCAGCCCCTCTGTTTCTCGCCCTCTGTTTCAGCCCCTCTGATTCAGCCCCTCTGTTTCAGCCCCTCTGTTTCTCGCCCTCTGTTTCAGCCCCCCTGATTCAGCCCCTCTGTTTCTTGCCCTCTGTTTCAGCCCCTCTGAATCAGCTCCTCTGTTTCAGCACCTCTGTTTCAGCCCCTCTGTTTCAGCCCCTCTGTTTCTCGCCCTCTGTTTCTAACCCTCTGTTTCTCGCCCTCTGTTTCTGCCCCTCTGTTTTTCGCCCTCTGTTTCAGCCCCTCTGTTTCTCGCCCTCTGTATCAGCCCCTCTGTTTCTCGCCCTCAGTTTCTCGCCCTCTGTTTCAGCCCCTCTGTTTCGCGCTCTCTGTTTCAGCCCCTCTGTTTCAGCCCCTCTGTTTCTCGCCCTCTGTTTCTGCCCCTCTGTTTCTCGCCCTCTGTTTCAGCCCCTCTGTTTCTCGCCCTCTGCTTCAGCCCCGCTGAATCAGACCCTCTGTTTCAGCGCCTCTGAATCAGCCCCTCTGTTCCAGCCCCTCTGTTTCAGCCCCTCTGTTTCGCGCTCTCTGTTTCAGCCCCTCTGTTTCAGCCCCTCTGTTTCTCGCCCTCTGTTTCTCACCCTCTGTTTCTCGCCCTCTGTTTCAGCCCCTCTGATTCAGCCCCTCTGTTTCAGCCCCTATGTTTCAGCCGCTCTGTTTCTCGCCCTCTGTTTCGGCCCCCCTGTTTCGCGCCCACTGTTTCAGACCCTCTGTTTCTCGCCCTCTGTTTCTCGCCCTCTGTTTCAGTCCCTCTGTTTCATACCCTCTGTTCCTCGCCCTCTGTTTCGCACCCTCTGTTTCTCGCCCTCTGCTTCAGCCCCTCTGTTTCTCGCACTCTGTTTCAGCCCCTCTGTTTTAGCCACTCTGTTTCAGCCCCTCTGTTTCAGCCCCACTGTTTCAGCCCCTCTGTTTCTCGCCCTCTTTGTCAGCCAATCAGTTTCAGCCCCTCTGTTTCAGCCCCTCTGTTTCTCGCCCTCTGTTTCAGCACCTCTGTTTCTCGCCCTCTGTTTCAGCCCCTCTGTTTCACCCCCTCTGTTTCAGCCCCTCTGTTTCAGCCCCACTGTTTCTCGCCCTCTGTTTCAGCCCCTCTGTTTCTCGCCCTCTGTTTCAGCCCCTCTGATTCAGCCCCTCTGTTTCAGCCCCTCTGATTCAGCCCCTCTGTTTCAGCTCCTCCGGTTCTGCCCCTCTGTTTCTCGCCCTCTGTTTCTCACCCTCTGTTTCTCGCCCTCTGTTTCAGCCCCTCTGATTCAGCCCCTCTGTTTCAGCCCCTATGTTTCAGCCGCTCTGTTTCTCGCCCTCTGTTTCGGCCCCCCTGTTTCGCGCCCACTGTTTCAGACCCTCTGTTTCTCGCCCTCTGTTTCTCGCCTTCTGTTTCAGTCCCTCTGTTTCATACCCTCTGTTCCTCGCCCTCTGTTTCGCACCCTCTGTTTCTCGCCCTCTGTTTCGGCCCCTCTGTTTCAGACCCTCTGTTTCAGACCCTCTGTTTCAGCCCCTCTGTTTCAGCCCCTCTGTTTCAGACTCTCTGTTTCTCGCCCTCTGTTTCGGCCCCTCTGATTCTCGCCCTCTGTTTCGGCCCCTCCATTTCGCGCCCTCTGTATCAGACCCTCTGTTTCAGACCCTCTGTTTCTCGCCCTCTGTTTCGCGCCCTCTGTTTCGCGCCCTCTGTTTCAGACACTCTGGTTCGGCCCCTCTGTTTCCCGCCCTCTGTTTCGGCTCCTCTGTTTCGCGCCCTCTGTTTCGCGCCCTCTGTTTCAGACCCTCTGTTTCAGACCCTCTGTTTCAGCCGCTCTGTTTCTCGCCCTCTGTTTCGGCCCCCCTGTTTCGCGCCCTCTGTTTCAGACCCTCTGTTTCTCGCCCTCTGTTTCAGCCCCTCTGTTTCATACCCTCTGTTCCTCGCCCTCTGTTTCGCACCCTCTGTTTCTCGCCCTCTGTTTCGGCCCCTCAGTTTCTCGCCCTCTGTTTCAGCCCCTCTGTTTCTCGCCCTCTGTTTCAGCCCCTCTGTTTCTCGCCCTCTGCTTCAGCCCCTCTGTTTCTCGCCCTCTGTTTCAGCCCCTCTGTTTTAGCCCCTCTGTTTCAGCCCCTCTGTTTCAGCCCCACTGTTTCAGCCCCTCTCTTTCTCGCCCCCTTTGTCAGCCCCTCAGTTTCAGCACCTCTGTTTCAGCCCCTCTGTTTCTCGCCCTCTGTTTCCGCCCCTCTGATTCAGCCCCTCTGTTTCAGCCCCTCTGATTCAGCCCCTCTGTTTCAGCCCCTCTGTTTCAGCCCCTCTGGTTCAGCCCCTCTGTTTCAGCCCCTCTGTTTCTCGCCCTCTGTTTCTCACCGTCTGTTTCTCGCCCTCTGTTTCAGCCCCTCTGTTTTTCGCCCTCCGTTTCAGCCCCTCTGTTTCTCGCCCTCTGTATCAGCCCCTCTGTTTCAGCACTCTGTTTCAGCCCCTCTGTTTCAGCCCCTCTGTTTCTCGCCCTCTGTTTCTCGCCCTCTGTTTCAGCCCCTCTGTTTCTCACTCACTGTTTCAGCCCCTCTGTTTCGCGCTCTCTGTTTCAGCCCCTCTGTTTCAGCCCCTCTGTTTCTCCCCCTCTGTTTCTGCCCCTCTGTTTCTCGCCCTCTGTTTCAGACCCTCTGTTTCTCGCCCTCTGTTTCAGCCCCGCTGATTCAGACACTCTGTTTCAGCCCCTCTGAATCAGCCCCTCTGATTCAGCCCCTCTGTTTCAGCCCCTCTGTTTCAGCCGCTCCGTTTCTCGCCCTCTGTTTCAGCCCCTCTGTTTCTCGCCCTCTGTTTCAGCCCCTCTGTTTCTCGCCCTCTGTTTCAGCCCCTCTGATTCAGCCCCTCTGTTTCTCGCCCTCTGTTTCAGCCCCTCTGTTTCTCGCCCTCTGTTTCAGCCCCTCTGTTTCTCGCCCTCTGCTTCAGCCCCTCTGTTTCTCGCCCTCTGTTTCAGCCCCTCTGTTTTAGCCCCTCTGTTTCAGCCCCTCTGTTTCAGCCCCACTGTTTCAGCCCCTCTCTTTCTCGCCCCCTTTGTCAGCCCCTCAGTTTCAGCCCCTCTGTTTCTCGCCCTCTGTTTCAGCCCCTCTGATTCAGCCCCTCTGTTTCAGCCCCTCTGTTTCTCGCCCTCTGTTTCAGCCCCCCTGATTCAGCCCCTCTGTTTCTTGCCCTCTGTTTCAGCCCCTCTGAATCAGCTCCTCTGTTTCAGCACCTCTGTTTCAGCCCCTCTGTTTCAGCCCCTCTGTTTCTCGCCCTCTGTTTCTAACCCTCTGTTTCTCGCCCTCTGTTTCTGCCCCTCTGTTTTTCGCCCTCTGTTTCAGCCCCTCTGTTTCTCGCCCTCTGTATCAGCCCCTCTGTTTCTCGCCCTCAGTTTCTCGCCCTCTGTTTCAGCCCCTCTGTTTCGCGCTCTCTGTTTCAGCCCCTCTGTTTCAGCCCCTCTGTTTCTCGCCCTCTGTTTCTGCCCCTCTGTTTCTCGCCCTCTGTTTCAGCCCCTCTGTTTCTCGCCCTCTGCTTCAGCCCCGCTGAATCAGACCCTCTGTTTCAGCGCCTCTGAATCAGCCCCTCTGTTCCAGCCCCTCTGTTTCAGCCCCTCTCTTTCTCACCCTCTGTTTAGGCCCTCTGTTTCTCACCCTCTGTTTCAGCCCCTCTGTTTCAGCCCCTCTGTTTCTCGCCCTCTGTTTCAGCCCCTCTGTTTCTCGCCCTCTGTTTCAGCCCCTCTGATGCAGCCCCTCTTTTTCTCGCCCTCTGATTCTGCCCCTCTGTTTCTCGCCCTCTGTTTCAGCCCCTCTGTTTCTCGCCCTCTGTTTCAGCCCCTCTGTTTCAGCCCCACTGTTTCAGCCCCTCTGTTTCTCACCCTCTGTTTCTCGCCCTCTGTTTCAGCCCCTCTGTTTCTCGCCCTCTGTTTCAGCCCCTCTGTTTCTCGCCCTCTGTTTCAGCCCCTCTTTTTCAGCCCCTCTGTTTCAGCCCCTCTGTTTCAGCCCCTCTGTTTCAGCCCCTCTGTTTCAGCCCCTCTGTTTCTCGCCCTCTGTTTCAGCCCCTCTGTTTCAGCCCCTCTGTTTCAGTCTCTCTGTTTCTCGCCCTCAGTTTCTCGCCCTCTGTTTCAGACCCTCTGTTTCAGACCCTCTGTTTCAGCCCCTCTGTTTCTCGCCCTCTGTTTCAGCCCCTCTGTTTCAGCCCCTCTGTTTAAGCCCCTCTGTTTCTCGCCCTCTGTTTCAGCCCCTCTGTTTCTCGCCCTCTGTTTCAGCACCTCTGTTTCAGCACCTCTGTTTCTCACCCTCTGTTTCAGCCCCCCTGTTTCTCGCCCTCTGTTTCAGCCCCTCTGAATCAGCCCCTCTGATTGAGCCCCTCTGATTCAGCCCCTCTGTTTCTCGCCCTCTGTTTCAGCCTCTCTGTTTCAGCCCCTCTGTTTCAGCCCCTCTGTTTCTCACCCTCTGTTTCAGCCCCTCTGTTTCAGCCCCTCTGTTTCTCGCCCTCTGTTTCAGCCCCTCTGTTTCTCGCCCTCTGTTTCAGCCCCTCTGATGCAGCCCCTCTGTTTCTCGCCCTCTGTTTCAGCCCCTCTGTTTCTCGCCCTCTGTTTCAGCCCCTCTGTTTCTCGCCCTCTGTTTCAGTCCCTCTGTTTCAGCCCCTCTGTTTCAGCCCCTCTGTTTCAGCCACTCTGTTTCTCACCCTCTGTTTCAGCCCCTCTGTTTCTCGCCCTGTTTCAGCCACTCTGTTTCTCGCCTTCTGTTTCAGCCCCTCTGTTTCTCGCCCTCTGTTTCAGCCCCTCTTTTCCAGCCCCTCTGTTTCAGCCCCTCTGTTTCAGCCCCTCTGTTTCAGCCCCTGTGTTTCAGCCCCTCTGTTTCAGCCCCTCTGTTTCTCGCCCTCTGTTTCAGCCCCACTGTTTCTCGCCCTCTGTTTCACCCCTCTGTTTCTCGCCCTCTGTTTCAGCCCCTCTGCTTCAGCCCCTCTGTTTCAGTCTCCCTGTTTCTCACCCTCTGTTTCTCGCCCCTTTTTCAGCCCCTCTGTTTCTCGCCCTCTGTTTCAGCACCTCTGTTTCTCGCCCACTGTTACAGCCCCTCTGTTTCTCGCCCTCTGTTTCAGCCCCTCTGTTTCTCGCCCTCTGTTTCAGCCCCGCTGATTCAGACACTCTGTTTCAGCCCCTATGTTTCAGCCGCTCTGTTTCTCGCCCTCTGTTTCGGCCCCCCTGTTTCGCGCCCACTGTTTCAGACCCTCTGTTTCTCGCCCTCTGTTTCTCGCCCTCTGTTTCAGTCCCTCTGTTTCATATCCTCTGTTCCTCGCCCTCTGTTTCGCACCCTCTGTTTCTCGCCCTCTGCTTCAGCCCCTCTGTTTCTCGCACTCTGTTTCAGCCCCTCTGTTTTAGCCACTCTGTTTCAGCCCCTCTGTTTCAGCCCCACTGTTTCAGCCCCTCTGTTTCTCGCCCTCTTTGTCAGCCAATCAGTTTCAGCCCCTCTGTTTCAGCCCCTCTGTTTCTCGCCCTCTGTTTCAGCACCTCTGTTTCTCGCCCTCTGTTTCAGCCCCTCTGATTCAGCCCCTCTGTTTCAGCTCCTCCGGTTCTGCCCCTCTGTTTCTCGCCCTCTGTTTCTCACCCTCTGTTTCTCGCCCTCTGTTTCAGCCCCTCTGATTCAGCCCCTCTGTTTCAGCCCCTATGTTTCAGCCGCTCTGTTTCTCGCCCTCTGTTTCGGCCCCCCTGTTTCGCGCCCACTGTTTCAGACCCTCTGTTTCTCGCCCTCTGTTTCTCGCCCTCTGTTTCAGTCCCTCTGTTTCATATCCTCTGTTCCTCGCCCTCTGTTTCGCACCCTCTGTTTCTCGCCCTCTGCTTCAGCCCCTCTGTTTCTCGCACTCTGTTTCAGCCCCTCTGTTTTAGCCACTCTGTTTCAGCCCCTCTGTTTCAGCCCCACTGTTTCAGCCCCTCTGTTTCTCGCCCTCTTTGTCAGCCAATCAGTTTCAGCCCCTCTGTTTCAGCCCCTCTGTTTCTCGCCCTCTGTTTCAGCACCTCTGTTTCTCGCCCTCTGTTTCAGCCCCTCTGTTTCACCCCCTCTGTTTCAGCCCCTCTGTTTCAGCCCCACTGTTTCTCGCCCTCTGTTTCAGCCCCTCTGTTTCTCGCCCTCTGTTTCAGCCCCTCTGATTCAGCCCCTCTGTTTCAGCCCCTCTGATTCAGCCCCTCTGTTTCAGCTCCTCCGGTTCTGCCCCTCTGTTTCTCGCCCTCTGTTTCTCACCCTCTGTTTCTCGCCCTCTGTTTCAGCCCCTCTGATTCAGCCCCTCTGTTTCAGCCCCTATGTTTCAGCCGCTCTGTTTCTCGCCCTCTGTTTCGGCCCCCCTGTTTCGCGCCCACTGTTTCAGACCCTCTGTTTCTCGCCCTCTGTTTCTCGCCTTCTGTTTCAGTCCCTCTGTTTCATACCCTCTGTTCCTCGCCCTCTGTTTCGCACCCTCTGTTTCTCGCCCTCTGTTTCGGCCCCTCTGTTTCAGACCCTCTGTTTCAGACCCTCTGTTTCAGCCCCTCTGTTTCAGACCCTCTGTTTCAGACTCTCTGTTTCTCGCCCTCTGTTTCGGCCCCTCTGATTCTCGCCCTCTGTTTCGGCCCCTCCATTTCGCGCCCTCTGTATCAGACCCTCTGTTTCAGACCCTCTGTTTCTCGCCCTCTGTTTCGCGCCCTCTGTTTCGCGCCCTCTGTTTCAGACACTCTGGTTCGGCCCCTCTGTTTCCCGCCCTCTGTTTCGGCTCCTCTGTTTCGCGCCCTCTGTTTCGCGCCCTCTGTTTCAGACCCTCTGTTTCAGACCCTCTGTTTCAGCCGCTCTGTTTCTCGCCCTCTGTTTCGGCCCCCCTGTTTCGCGCCCTCTGTTTCAGACCCTCTGTTTCTCGCCCTCTGTTTCAGCCCCTCTGTTTCATACCTTCTGTTCCTCGCCCTCTGTTTCGCACCCTCTGTTTCTCGCCCTCTGTTTCGGCCCCTCAGTTTCTCGCCCTCTGTTTCAGCCCCTCTGTTTCTCGCCCTCTGTTTCAGCCCCTCTGTTTCTCGCCCTCTGCTTCAGCCCCTCTGTTTCTCGCCCTCTGTTTCAGCCCCTCTTTTTTAGCCCCTCTGTTTCAGCCCCTCTGTTTCAGCCCCACTGTTTCAGCCCCTCTCTTTCTCGCCCCCTTTGTCAGTCCCTCAGTTTCAGCACCTCTGTTTCAGCCCCTCTGTTTCTCGCCCTCTGTTTCCGCCCCTCTGATTCAGCCCCTCTGTTTCAGCCCCTCTGATTCAGCCCCTCTGTTTCAGCCCCTCTGTTTCAGCCCCTCTGGTTCAGCCCCTCTGTTTCAGCCCCTCTGTTTCTCGCCCTCTGTTTCTCACCGTCTGTTTCTCGCCCTCTGTTTCAGCCCCTCTGTTTTTCGCCCTCCGTTTCAGCCCCTCTGTTTCTCGCCCTCTGTATCAGCCCCTCTGTTTCAGCACTCTGTTTCAGCCCCTCTGTTTCAGCCGCTCCGTTTCTCGCCCTCTGTTTCAGCCCCTCTGTTTCTCGCCCTCTGTTTCAGCCCCTCTGTTTCTCGCCCTCTGTTTCAGCCCCTCTGATTCAGCCCCTCTGTTTCTCGCCCTCTGTTTCAGCCCCTCTGTTTCTCGCCCTCTGTTTCAGCCCCTCTGTTTCTCGCCCTCTGCTTCAGCCCCTCTGTTTCTCGCCCTCTGTTTCAGCCCCTCTGTTTTAGCCCCTCTGTTTCAGCCCCTCTGTTTCAGCCCCACTGTTTCAGCCCCTCTCTTTCTCGCCCCCTTTGTCAGCCCCTCAGTTTCAGCCCCTCTGTTTCTCGCCCTCTGTTTCAGCCCCTCTGATTCAGCCCCTCTGTTTCAGCCCCTCTGTTTCTCGCCCTCTGTTTCAGCCCCCCTGATTCAGCCCCTCTGTTTCTTGCCCTCTGTTTCAGCCCCGCTGAATCAGCTCCTCTGTTTCAGCACCTCTGTTTCAGCCCCTCTGTTTCAGCCCCTCTGTTTCTCGCCCTCTGTTTCTAACCCTCTGTTTCTCGCCCTCTGTTTCTGCCCCTCTGTTTTTCGCCCTCTGTTTCAGCCCCTCTGTTTCTCGCCCTCTGTATCAGCCCCTCTGTTTCTCGCCCTCAGTTTCTCGCCCTCTGTTTCAGCCCCTCTGTTTCGCGCTCTCTGTTTCAGCCCCTCTGTTTCAGCCCCTCTGTTTCTCGCCCTCTGTTTCTGCCCCTCTGTTTCTCGCCCTCTGTTTCAGCCCCTCTGTTTCTCGCCCTCTGCTTCAGCCCCGCTGAATCAGACCCTCTGTTTCAGCGCCTCTGAATCAGCCCCTCTGTTCCAGCCCCTCTGTTTCAGCCCCTCTCTTTCTCACCCTCTGTTTAGGCCCTCTGTTTCTCACCCTCTGTTTCAGCCCCTCTGTTTCAGCCCCTCTGTTTCTCGCCCTCTGTTTCAGCCCCTCTGTTTATCGCCCTCTGTTTCAGCCCCTCTGATGCAGCCCCTCTTTTTCTCGCCCTCTGATTCTGCCCCTCTGTTTCTCGCCCTCTGTTTCAGCCCCTCTGTTTCTCGCCCTCTGTTTCAGCCCCTCTGTTTCAGCCCCACTGTTTCAGCCCCTCTGTTTCTCACCCTCTGTTTCTCGCCCTCTGTTTCAGCCCCTCTGTTTCTCGCCCTCTGTTTCAGCCCCTCTGTTTCTCGCCCTCTGTTTCAGCCCCTCTTTTTCAGCCCCTCTGTTTCAGCCCCTCTGTTTCAGCCCCTCTGTTTCAGCCCCTCTGTTTCAGCCCCTCTGTTTCAGCCCCTCTGTTTCTCGCCCTCTGTTTCAGCCCCTCTGTTTCAGCCCCTCTGTTTCAGTCTCTCTGTTTCTCGCCCTCAGTTTCTCGCCCTCTGTTTCAGACCCTCTGTTTCAGACCCTCTGTTTCAGCCCCTCTGTTTCTCGCCCTCTGTTTCAGCCCCTCTGTTTCAGCCCCTCTGTTTAAGCCCCTCTGTTTCTCGCCCTCTGTTTCAGCCCCTCTGTTTCTCGCCCTCTGTTTCAGCACCTCTGTTTCAGCACCTCTGTTTCTCACCCTCTGTTTCAGCCCCCCTGTTTCTCGCCCTCTGTTTCAGCCCCTCTGAATCAGCCCCTCTGATTGAGCCCCTCTGATTCAGCCCCTCTGTTTCTCGCCCTCTGTTTCAGCCTCTCTGTTTCAGCCCCTCTGTTTCAGCCCCTCTGTTTCTCACCCTCTGTTTCAGCCCCTCTGTTTCAGCCCCTCTGTTTCTCGCCCTCTGTTTCAGCCCCTCTGATGCAGCCCCTCTGTTTCTCGCCCTCTGTTTCAGCCCCTCTGTTTCTCGCCCTCTGTTTCAGCCCCTCTGTTTCTCGCCCTCTGTTTCAGTCCCTCTGTTTCAGCCCCTCTGTTTCAGCCCCTCTGTTTCAGCCACTCTGTTTCTCACCCTCTGTTTCAGCCCCTCTGTTTCTCGCCCTGTTTCAGCCACTCTGTTTCTCGCCTTCTGTTTCAGCCCCTCTGTTTCTCGCCCTCTGTTTCAGCCCCTCTTTTCCAGCCCCTCTGTTTCAGCCCCTCTGTTTCAGCCCCTCTGTTTCAGCCCCTGTGTTTCAGCCCCTCTGTTTCAGCCCCTCTGTTTCTCGCCCTCTGTTTCAGCCCCACTGTTTCTCGCCCTCTGTTTCACCCCTCTGTTTCTCGCCCTCTGTTTCAGCCCCTCTGCTTCAGCCCCTCTGTTTCAGTCTCCCTGTTTCTCACCCTCTGTTTCTCGCCCCTTTTTCAGCCCCTCTGTTTCTCGCCCTCTGTTTCAGCACCTCTGTTTCTCGCCCACTGTTACAGCCCCTCTGTTTCTCGCCCTCTGTTTCAGCCCCTCTGTTTCTCGCCCTCTGTTTCAGCCCCGCTGATTCAGACACTCTGTTTCAGCCCCTATGTTTCAGCCGCTCTGTTTCTCGCCCTCTGTTTCGGCCCCCCTGTTTCGCGCCCACTGTTTCAGACCCTCTGTTTCTCGCCCTCTGTTTCTCGCCCTCTGTTTCAGTCCCTCTGTTTCATATCCTCTGTTCCTCGCCCTCTGTTTCGCACCCTCTGTTTCTCGCCCTCTGCTTCAGCCCCTCTGTTTCTCGCACTCTGTTTCAGCCCCTCTGTTTTAGCCACTCTGTTTCAGCCCCTCTGTTTCAGCCCCACTGTTTCAGCCCCTCTGTTTCTCGCCCTCTTTGTCAGCCAATCAGTTTCAGCCCCTCTGTTTCAGCCCCTCTGTTTCTCGCCCTCTGTTTCAGCACCTCTGTTTCTCGCCCTCTGTTTCAGCCCCTCTGATTCAGCCCCTCTGTTTCAGCTCCTCCGGTTCTGCCCCTCTGTTTCTCGCCCTCTGTTTCTCACCCTCTGTTTCTCGCCCTCTGTTTCAGCCCCTCTGATTCAGCCCCTCTGTTTCAGCCCCTATGTTTCAGCCGCTCTGTTTCTCGCCCTCTGTTTCGGCCCCCCTGTTTCGCGCCCACTGTTTCAGACCCTCTGTTTCTCGCCCTCTGTTTCTCGCCCTCTGTTTCAGTCCCTCTGTTTCATATCCTCTGTTCCTCGCCCTCTGTTTCGCACCCTCTGTTTCTCGCCCTCTGCTTCAGCCCCTCTGTTTCTCGCACTCTGTTTCAGCCCCTCTGTTTTAGCCACTCTGTTTCAGCCCCTCTGTTTCAGCCCCACTGTTTCAGCCCCTCTGTTTCTCGCCCTCTTTGTCAGCCAATCAGTTTCAGCCCCTCTGTTTCAGCCCCTCTGTTTCTCGCCCTCTGTTTCAGCACCTCTGTTTCTCGCCCTCTGTTTCAGCCCCTCTGTTTCACCCCCTCTGTTTCAGCCCCTCTGTTTCAGCCCCACTGTTTCTCGCCCTCTGTTTCAGCCCCTCTGTTTCTCGCCCTCTGTTTCAGCCCCTCTGATTCAGCCCCTCTGTTTCAGCCCCTCTGATTCAGCCCCTCTGTTTCAGCTCCTCCGGTTCTGCCCCTCTGTTTCTCGCCCTCTGTTTCTCACCCTCTGTTTCTCGCCCTCTGTTTCAGCCCCTCTGATTCAGCCCCTCTGTTTCAGCCCCTATGTTTCAGCCGCTCTGTTTCTCGCCCTCTGTTTCGGCCCCCCTGTTTCGCGCCCACTGTTTCAGACCCTCTGTTTCTCGCCCTCTGTTTCTCGCCTTCTGTTTCAGTCCCTCTGTTTCATACCCTCTGTTCCTCGCCCTCTGTTTCGCACCCTCTGTTTCTCGCCCTCTGTTTCGGCCCCTCTGTTTCAGACCCTCTGTTTCAGACCCTCTGTTTCAGCCCCTCTGTTTCAGACCCTCTGTTTCAGACTCTCTGTTTCTCGCCCTCTGTTTCGGCCCCTCTGATTCTCGCCCTCTGTTTCGGCCCCTCCATTTCGCGCCCTCTGTATCAGACCCTCTGTTTCAGACCCTCTGTTTCTCGCCCTCTGTTTCGCGCCCTCTGTTTCGCGCCCTCTGTTTCAGACACTCTGGTTCGGCCCCTCTTTTTTTCCGCCCTCTGTTTCGGCTCCTCTGTTTCGCGCCCTCTGTTTCGCGCCCTCTGTTTCAGACCCTCTGTTTCAGACCCTCTGTTTCAGCCGCTCTGTTTCTCGCCCTCTGTTTCGGCCCCCCTGTTTCGCGCCCTCTGTTTCAGACCCTCTGTTTCTCGCCCTCTGTTTCAGCCCCTCTGTTTCATACCTTCTGTTCCTCGCCCTCTGTTTCGCACCCTCTGTTTCTCGCCCTCTGTTTCGGCCCCTCAGTTTCTCGCCCTCTGTTTCAGCCCCTCTGTTTCTCGCCCTCTGTTTCAGCCCCTCTGTTTCTCGCCCTCTGCTTCAGCCCCTCTGTTTCTCGCCCTCTGTTTCAGCCCCTCTTTTTTAGCCCCTCTGTTTCAGCCCCTCTGTTTCAGCCCCACTGTTTCAGCCCCTCTCTTTCTCGCCCCCTTTGTCAGTCCCTCAGTTTCAGCACCTCTGTTTCAGCCCCTCTGTTTCTCGCCCTCTGTTTCCGCCCCTCTGATTCAGCCCCTCTGTTTCAGCCCCTCTGATTCAGCCCCTCTGTTTCAGCCCCTCTGTTTCAGCCCCTCTGGTTCAGCCCCTCTGTTTCAGCCCCTCTGTTTCTCGCCCTCTGTTTCTCACCGTCTGTTTCTCGCCCTCTGTTTCAGCCCCTCTGTTTTTCGCCCTCCGTTTCAGCCCCTCTGTTTCTCGCCCTCTGTATCAGCCCCTCTGTTTCAGCACTCTGTTTCAGCCCCTCTGTTTCAGCCCCTCTGTTTCTCGCCCTCTGTTTCTCGCCCTCTGTTTCAGCCCCTCTGTTTCTCACTCACTGTTTCAGCCCCTCTGTTTCGCGCTCTCTGTTTCAGCCCCTCTGTTTCAGCCCCTCTGTTTCTCGCCCTCTGTTTCAGCCCCACTGTTTCTCGCCCTCTGTTTCACCCCTCTGTTTCTCGCCCTCTGTTTCAGCCCCTCTGCTTCAGCCCCTCTGTTTCAGTCTCCCTGTTTCTCACCCTCTGTTTCTCGCCCCTTTTTCAGCCCCTCTGTTTCTCGCCCTCTGTTTCAGCACCTCTGTTTCTCGCCCACTGTTACAGCCCCTCTGTTTCTCGCCCTCTGTTTCAGCCCCTCTGTTTCTCGCCCTCTGTTTCAGCCCCGCTGATTCAGACACTCTGTTTCAGCCCCTATGTTTCAGCCGCTCTGTTTCTCGCCCTCTGTTTCGGCCCCCCTGTTTCGCGCCCACTGTTTCAGACCCTCTGTTTCTCGCCCTCTGTTTCTCGCCCTCTGTTTCAGTCCCTCTGTTTCATATCCTCTGTTCCTCGCCCTCTGTTTCGCACCCTCTGTTTCTCGCCCTCTGCTTCAGCCCCTCTGTTTCTCGCACTCTGTTTCAGCCCCTCTGTTTTAGCCACTCTGTTTCAGCCCCTCTGTTTCAGCCCCACTGTTTCAGCCCCTCTGTTTCTCGCCCTCTTTGTCAGCCAATCAGTTTCAGCCCCTCTGTTTCAGCCCCTCTGTTTCTCGCCCTCTGTTTCAGCACCTCTGTTTCTCGCCCTCTGTTTCAGCCCCTCTGATTCAGCCCCTCTGTTTCAGCTCCTCCGGTTCTGCCCCTCTGTTTCTCGCCCTCTGTTTCTCACCCTCTGTTTCTCGCCCTCTGTTTCAGCCCCTCTGATTCAGCCCCTCTGTTTCAGCCCCTATGTTTCAGCCGCTCTGTTTCTCGCCCTCTGTTTCGGCCCCCCTGTTTCGCGCCCACTGTTTCAGACCCTCTGTTTCTCGCCCTCTGTTTCTCGCCCTCTGTTTCAGTCCCTCTGTTTCATATCCTCTGTTCCTCGCCCTCTGTTTCGCACCCTCTGTTTCTCGCCCTCTGCTTCAGCCCCTCTGTTTCTCGCACTCTGTTTCAGCCCCTCTGTTTTAGCCACTCTGTTTCAGCCCCTCTGTTTCAGCCCCACTGTTTCAGCCCCTCTGTTTCTCGCCCTCTTTGTCAGCCAATCAGTTTCAGCCCCTCTGTTTCAGCCCCTCTGTTTCTCGCCCTCTGTTTCAGCACCTCTGTTTCTCGCCCTCTGTTTCAGCCCCTCTGTTTCACCCCCTCTGTTTCAGCCCCTCTGTTTCAGCCCCACTGTTTCTCGCCCTCTGTTTCAGCCCCTCTGTTTCTCGCCCTCTGTTTCAGCCCCTCTGATTCAGCCCCTCTGTTTCAGCCCCTCTGATTCAGCCCCTCTGTTTCAGCTCCTCCGGTTCTGCCCCTCTGTTTCTCGCCCTCTGTTTCTCACCCTCTGTTTCTCGCCCTCTGTTTCAGCCCCTCTGATTCAGCCCCTCTGTTTCAGCCCCTATGTTTCAGCCGCTCTGTTTCTCGCCCTCTGTTTCGGCCCCCCTGTTTCGCGCCCACTGTTTCAGACCCTCTGTTTCTCGCCCTCTGTTTCTCGCCTTCTGTTTCAGTCCCTCTGTTTCATACCCTCTGTTCCTCGCCCTCTGTTTCGCACCCTCTGTTTCTCGCCCTCTGTTTCGGCCCCTCTGTTTCAGACCCTCTGTTTCAGACCCTCTGTTTCAGCCCCTCTGTTTCAGACCCTCTGTTTCAGACTCTCTGTTTCTCGCCCTCTGTTTCGGCCCCTCTGATTCTCGCCCTCTGTTTCGGCCCCTCCATTTCGCGCCCTCTGTATCAGACCCTCTGTTTCAGACCCTCTGTTTCTCGCCCTCTGTTTCGCGCCCTCTGTTTCGCGCCCTCTGTTTCAGACACTCTGGTTCGGCCCCTCTGTTTCCCGCCCTCTGTTTCGGCTCCTCTGTTTCGCGCCCTCTGTTTCGCGCCCTCTGTTTCAGACCCTCTGTTTCAGACCCTCTGTTTCAGCCGCTCTGTTTCTCGCCCTCTGTTTCGGCCCCCCTGTTTCGCGCCCTCTGTTTCAGACCCTCTGTTTCTCGCCCTCTGTTTCAGCCCCTCTGTTTCATACCTTCTGTTCCTCGCCCTCTGTTTCGCACCCTCTGTTTCTCGCCCTCTGTTTCGGCCCCTCAGTTTCTCGCCCTCTGTTTCAGCCCCTCTGTTTCTCGCCCTCTGTTTCAGCCCCTCTGTTTCTCGCCCTCTGCTTCAGCCCCTCTGTTTCTCGCCCTCTGTTTCAGCCCCTCTTTTTTAGCCCCTCTGTTTCAGCCCCTCTGTTTCAGCCCCACTGTTTCAGCCCCTCTCTTTCTCGCCCCCTTTGTCAGTCCCTCAGTTTCAGCACCTCTGTTTCAGCCCCTCTGTTTCTCGCCCTCTGTTTCCGCCCCTCTGATTCAGCCCCTCTGTTTCAGCCCCTCTGATTCAGCCCCTCTGTTTCAGCCCCTCTGTTTCAGCCCCTCTGGTTCAGCCCCTCTGTTTCAGCCCCTCTGTTTCTCGCCCTCTGTTTCTCACCGTCTGTTTCTCGCCCTCTGTTTCAGCCCCTCTGTTTTTCGCCCTCCGTTTCAGCCCCTCTGTTTCTCGCCCTCTGTATCAGCCCCTCTGTTTCAGCACTCTGTTTCAGCCCCTCTGTTTCAGCCGCTCCGTTTCTCGCCCTCTGTTTCAGCCCCTCTGTTTCTCGCCCTCTGTTTCAGCCCCTCTGTTTCTCGCCCTCTGTTTCAGCCCCTCTGATTCAGCCCCTCTGTTTCTCGCCCTCTGTTTCAGCCCCTCTGTTTCTCGCCCTCTGTTTCAGCCCCTCTGTTTCTCGCCCTCTGCTTCAGCCCCTCTGTTTCTCGCCCTCTGTTTCAGCCCCTCTGTTTTAGCCCCTCTGTTTCAGCCCCTCTGTTTCAGCCCCACTGTTTCAGCCCCTCTCTTTCTCGCCCCCTTTGTCAGCCCCTCAGTTTCAGCCCCTCTGTTTCTCGCCCTCTGTTTCAGCCCCTCTGATTCAGCCCCTCTGTTTCAGCCCCTCTGTTTCTCGCCCTCTGTTTCAGCCCCCCTGATTCAGCCCCTCTGTTTCTTGCCCTCTGTTTCAGCCCCTCTGAATCAGCTCCTCTGTTTCAGCACCTCTGTTTCAGCCCCTCTGTTTCAGCCCCTCTGTTTCTCGCCCTCTGTTTCTAACCCTCTGTTTCTCGCCCTCTGTTTCTGCCCCTCTGTTTTTCGCCCTCTGTTTCAGCCCCTCTGTTTCTCGCCCTCTGTATCAGCCCCTCTGTTTCTCGCCCTCAGTTTCTCGCCCTCTGTTTCAGCCCCTCTGTTTCGCGCTCTCTGTTTCAGCCCCTCTGTTTCAGCCCCTCTGTTTCTCGCCCTCTGTTTCTGCCCCTCTGTTTCTCGCCCTCTGTTTCAGCCCCTCTGTTTCTCGCCCTCTGCTTCAGCCCCGCTGAATCAGACCCTCTGTTTCAGCGCCTCTGAATCAGCCCCTCTGTTCCAGCCCCTCTGTTTCAGCCCCTCTCTTTCTCACCCTCTGTTTAGGCCCTCTGTTTCTCACCCTCTGTTTCAGCCCCTCTGTTTCAGCCCCTCTGTTTCTCGCCCTCTGTTTCAGCCCCTCTGTTTATCGCCCTCTGTTTCAGCCCCTCTGATGCAGCCCCTCTTTTTCTCGCCCTCTGATTCTGCCCCTCTGTTTCTCGCCCTCTGTTTCAGCCCCTCTGTTTCTCGCCCTCTGTTTCAGCCCCTCTGTTTCAGCCCCACTGTTTCAGCCCCTCTGTTTCTCACCCTCTGTTTCTCGCCCTCTGTTTCAGCCCCTCTGTTTCTCGCCCTCTGTTTCAGCCCCTCTGTTTCTCGCCCTCTGTTTCAGCCCCTCTTTTTCAGCCCCTCTGTTTCAGCCCCTCTGTTTCAGCCCCTCTGTTTCAGCCCCTCTGTTTCAGCCCCTCTGTTTCAGCCCCTCTGTTTCTCGCCCTCTGTTTCAGCCCCTCTGTTTCAGCCCCTCTGTTTCAGTCTCTCTGTTTCTCGCCCTCAGTTTCTCGCCCTCTGTTTCAGACCCTCTGTTTCAGACCCTCTGTTTCAGCCCCTCTGTTTCTCGCCCTCTGTTTCAGCCCCTCTGTTTCAGCCCCTCTGTTTAAGCCCCTCTGTTTCTCGCCCTCTGTTTCAGCCCCTCTGTTTCTCGCCCTCTGTTTCAGCACCTCTGTTTCAGCACCTCTGTTTCTCACCCTCTGTTTCAGCCCCCCTGTTTCTCGCCCTCTGTTTCAGCCCCTCTGAATCAGCCCCTCTGATTGAGCCCCTCTGATTCAGCCCCTCTGTTTCTCGCCCTCTGTTTCAGCCTCTCTGTTTCAGCCCCTCTGTTTCAGCCCCTCTGTTTCTCACCCTCTGTTTCAGCCCCTCTGTTTCAGCCCCTCTGTTTCTCGCCCTCTGTTTCAGCCCCTCTGTTTCTCGCCCTCTGTTTCAGCCCCTCTGATGCAGCCCCTCTGTTTCTCGCCCTCTGTTTCAGCCCCTCTGTTTCTCGCCCTCTGTTTCAGCCCCTCTGTTTCTCGCCCTCTGTTTCAGTCCCTCTGTTTCAACCCCTCTGTTTCAGCCCCTCTGTTTCAGCCACTCTGTTTCTCACCCTCTGTTTCAGCCCCTCTGTTTCTCGCCCTGTTTCAGCCACTCTGTTTCTCGCCTTCTGTTTCAGCCCCTCTGTTTCTCGCCCTCTGTTTCAGCCCCTCTTTTCCAGCCCCTCTGTTTCAGCCCCTCTGTTTCAGCCCCTCTGTTTCAGCCCCTGTGTTTCAGCCCCTCTGTTTCAGCCCCTCTGTTTCTCGCCCTCTGTTTCAGCCCCACTGTTTCTCGCCCTCTGTTTCACCCCTCTGTTTCTCGCCCTCTGTTTCAGCCCCTCTGCTTCAGCCCCTCTGTTTCAGTCTCCCTGTTTCTCACCCTCTGTTTCTCGCCCCTTTTTCAGCCCCTCTGTTTCTCGCCCTCTGTTTCAGCACCTCTGTTTCTCGCCCACTGTTACAGCCCCTCTGTTTCTCGCCCTCTGTTTCAGCCCCTCTGTTTCTCGCCCTCTGTTTCAGCCCCGCTGATTCAGACACTCTGTTTCAGCCCCTATGTTTCAGCCGCTCTGTTTCTCGCCCTCTGTTTCGGCCCCCCTGTTTCGCGCCCACTGTTTCAGACCCTCTGTTTCTCGCCCTCTGTTTCTCGCCCTCTGTTTCAGTCCCTCTGTTTCATATCCTCTGTTCCTCGCCCTCTGTTTCGCACCCTCTGTTTCTCGCCCTCTGCTTCAGCCCCTCTGTTTCTCGCACTCTGTTTCAGCCCCTCTGTTTTAGCCACTCTGTTTCAGCCCCTCTGTTTCAGCCCCACTGTTTCAGCCCCTCTGTTTCTCGCCCTCTTTGTCAGCCAATCAGTTTCAGCCCCTCTGTTTCAGCCCCTCTGTTTCTCGCCCTCTGTTTCAGCACCTCTGTTTCTCGCCCTCTGTTTCAGCCCCTCTGATTCAGCCCCTCTGTTTCAGCTCCTCCGGTTCTGCCCCTCTGTTTCTCGCCCTCTGTTTCTCACCCTCTGTTTCTCGCCCTCTGTTTCAGCCCCTCTGATTCAGCCCCTCTGTTTCAGCCCCTATGTTTCAGCCGCTCTGTTTCTCGCCCTCTGTTTCGGCCCCCCTGTTTCGCGCCCACTGTTTCAGACCCTCTGTTTCTCGCCCTCTGTTTCTCGCCCTCTGTTTCAGTCCCTCTGTTTCATATCCTCTGTTCCTCGCCCTCTGTTTCGCACCCTCTGTTTCTCGCCCTCTGCTTCAGCCCCTCTGTTTCTCGCACTCTGTTTCAGCCCCTCTGTTTTAGCCACTCTGTTTCAGCCCCTCTGTTTCAGCCCCACTGTTTCAGCCCCTCTGTTTCTCGCCCTCTTTGTCAGCCAATCAGTTTCAGCCCCTCTGTTTCAGCCCCTCTGTTTCTCGCCCTCTGTTTCAGCACCTCTGTTTCTCGCCCTCTGTTTCAGCCCCTCTGTTTCACCCCCTCTGTTTCAGCCCCTCTGTTTCAGCCCCACTGTTTCTCGCCCTCTGTTTCAGCCCCTCTGTTTCTCGCCCTCTGTTTCAGCCCCTCTGATTCAGCCCCTCTGTTTCAGCCCCTCTGATTCAGCCCCTCTGTTTCAGCTCCTCCGGTTCTGCCCCTCTGTTTCTCGCCCTCTGTTTCTCACCCTCTGTTTCTCGCCCTCTGTTTCAGCCCCTCTGATTCAGCCCCTCTGTTTCAGCCCCTATGTTTCAGCCGCTCTGTTTCTCGCCCTCTGTTTCGGCCCCCCTGTTTCGCGCCCACTGTTTCAGACCCTCTGTTTCTCGCCCTCTGTTTCTCGCCTTCTGTTTCAGTCCCTCTGTTTCATACCCTCTGTTCCTCGCCCTCTGTTTCGCACCCTCTGTTTCTCGCCCTCTGTTTCGGCCCCTCTGTTTCAGACCCTCTGTTTCAGACCCTCTGTTTCAGCCCCTCTGTTTCAGACCCTCTGTTTCAGACTCTCTGTTTCTCGCCCTCTGTTTCGGCCCCTCTGATTCTCGCCCTCTGTTTCGGCCCCTCCATTTCGCGCCCTCTGTATCAGACCCTCTGTTTCAGACCCTCTGTTTCTCGCCCTCTGTTTCGCGCCCTCTGTTTCGCGCCCTCTGTTTCAGACACTCTGGTTCGGCCCCTCTGTTTCCCGCCCTCTGTTTCGGCTCCTCTGTTTCGCGCCCTCTGTTTCGCGCCCTCTGTTTCAGACCCTCTGTTTCAGACCCTCTGTTTCAGCCGCTCTGTTTCTCGCCCTCTGTTTCGGCCCCCCTGTTTCGCGCCCTCTGTTTCAGACCCTCTGTTTCTCGCCCTCTGTTTCAGCCCCTCTGTTTCATACCTTCTGTTCCTCGCCCTCTGTTTCGCACCCTCTGTTTCTCGCCCTCTGTTTCGGCCCCTCAGTTTCTCGCCCTCTGTTTCAGCCCCTCTGTTTCTCGCCCTCTGTTTCAGCCCCTCTGTTTCTCGCCCTCTGCTTCAGCCCCTCTGTTTCTCGCCCTCTGTTTCAGCCCCTCTTTTTTAGCCCCTCTGTTTCAGCCCCTCTGTTTCAGCCCCACTGTTTCAGCCCCTCTCTTTCTCGCCCCCTTTGTCAGTCCCTCAGTTTCAGCACCTCTGTTTCAGCCCCTCTGTTTCTCGCCCTCTGTTTCCGCCCCTCTGATTCAGCCCCTCTGTTTCAGCCCCTCTGATTCAGCCCCTCTGTTTCAGCCCCTCTGTTTCAGCCCCTCTGGTTCAGCCCCTCTGTTTCAGCCCCTCTGTTTCTCGCCCTCTGTTTCTCACCGTCTGTTTCTCGCCCTCTGTTTCAGCCCCTCTGTTTTTCGCCCTCCGTTTCAGCCCCTCTGTTTCTCGCCCTCTGTATCAGCCCCTCTGTTTCAGCACTCTGTTTCAGCCCCTCTGTTTCAGCCCCTCTGTTTCTCGCCCTCTGTTTCTCGCCCTCTGTTTCAGCCCCTCTGTTTCTCACTCACTGTTTCAGCCCCTCTGTTTCGCGCTCTCTGTTTCAGCCCCTCTGTTTCAGCCCCTCTGTTTCTCGCCCTCTGTTTCAGCCCCACTGTTTCTCGCCCTCTGTTTCACCCCTCTGTTTCTCGCCCTCTGTTTCAGCCCCTCTGCTTCAGCCCCTCTGTTTCAGTCTCCCTGTTTCTCACCCTCTGTTTCTCGCCCCTTTTTCAGCCCCTCTGTTTCTCGCCCTCTGTTTCAGCACCTCTGTTTCTCGCCCACTGTTACAGCCCCTCTGTTTCTCGCCCTCTGTTTCAGCCCCGCTGATTCAGACACTCTGTTTCAGCCCCTATGTTTCAGCCGCTCTGTTTCTCGCCCTCTGTTTCGGCCCCCCTGTTTCGCGCCCACTGTTTCAGACCCTCTGTTTCTCGCCCTCTGTTTCTCGCCCTCTGTTTCAGTCCCTCTGTTTCATATCCTCTGTTCCTCGCCCTCTGTTTCGCACCCTCTGTTTCTCGCCCTCTGCTTCAGCCCCTCTGTTTCTCGCACTCTGTTTCAGCCCCTCTGTTTTAGCCACTCTGTTTCAGCCCCTCTGTTTCAGCCCCACTGTTTCAGCCCCTCTGTTTCTCGCCCTCTTTGTCAGCCAATCAGTTTCAGCCCCTCTGTTTCAGCCCCTCTGTTTCTCGCCCTCTGTTTCAGCACCTCTGTTTCTCGCCCTCTGTTTCAGCCCCTCTGATTCAGCCCCTCTGTTTCAGCTCCTCCGGTTCTGCCCCTCTGTTTCTCGCCCTCTGTTTCTCACCCTCTGTTTCTCGCCCTCTGTTTCAGCCCCGCTGATTCAGACACTCTGTTTCAGCCCCTATGTTTCAGCCGCTCTGTTTCTCGCCCTCTGTTTCGGCCCCCCTGTTTCGCGCCCACTGTTTCAGACCCTCTGTTTCTCGCCCTCTGTTTCTCGCCCTCTGTTTCAGTCCCTCTGTTTCATATCCTCTGTTCCTCGCCCTCTGTTTCGCACCCTCTGTTTCTCGCCCTCTGCTTCAGCCCCTCTGTTTCTCGCACTCTGTTTCAGCCCCTCTGTTTTAGCCACTCTGTTTCAGCCCCTCTGTTTCAGCCCCACTGTTTCAGCCCCTCTGTTTCTCGCCCTCTTTGTCAGCCAATCAGTTTCAGCCCCTCTGTTTCAGCCCCTCTGTTTCTCGCCCTCTGTTTCAGCACCTCTGTTTCTCGCCCTCTGTTTCAGCCCCTCTGATTCAGCCCCTCTGTTTCAGCTCCTCCGGTTCTGCCCCTCTGTTTCTCGCCCTCTGTTTCTCACCCTCTGTTTCTCGCCCTCTGTTTCAGCCCCTCTGATTCAGCCCCTCTGTTTCAGCCCCTATGTTTCAGCCGCTCTGTTTCTCGCCCTCTGTTTCGGCCCCCCTGTTTCGCGCCCACTGTTTCAGACCCTCTGTTTCTCGCCCTCTGTTTCTCGCCCTCTGTTTCAGTCCCTCTGTTTCATATCCTCTGTTCCTCGCCCTCTGTTTCGCACCCTCTGTTTCTCGCCCTCTGCTTCAGCCCCTCTGTTTCTCGCACTCTGTTTCAGCCCCTCTGTTTTAGCCACTCTGTTTCAGCCCCTCTGTTTCAGCCCCACTGTTTCAGCCCCTCTGTTTCTCGCCCTCTTTGTCAGCCAATCAGTTTCAGCCCCTCTGTTTCAGCCCCTCTGTTTCTCGCCCTCTGTTTCAGCACCTCTGTTTCTCGCCCTCTGTTTCAGCCCCTCTGTTTCACCCCCTCTGTTTCAGCCCCTCTGTTTCAGCCCCACTGTTTCTCGCCCTCTGTTTCAGCCCCTCTGTTTCTCGCCCTCTGTTTCAGCCCCTCTGATTCAGCCCCTCTGTTTCAGCCCCTCTGATTCAGCCCCTCTGTTTCAGCTCCTCCGGTTCTGCCCCTCTGTTTCTCGCCCTCTGTTTCTCACCCTCTGTTTCTCGCCCTCTGTTTCAGCCCCTCTGATTCAGCCCCTCTGTTTCAGCCCCTATGTTTCAGACGCTCTGTTTCTCGCCCTCTGTTTCGGCCCCCCTGTTTCGCGCCCACTGTTTCAGACCCTCTGTTTCTCGCCCTCTGTTTCTCGCCTTCTGTTTCAGTCCCTCTGTTTCATACCCTCTGTTCCTCGCCCTCTGTTTCGCACCCTCTGTTTCTCGCCCTCTGTTTCGGCCCCTCTGTTTCAGACCCTCTGTTTCAGACCCTCTGTTTCAGCCCCTCTGTTTCAGCCCCTCTGTTTCAGACTCTCTGTTTCTCGCCCTCTGTTTCGGCCCCTCTGATTCTCGCCCTCTGTTTCGGCCCCTCCATTTCGCGCCCTCTGTATCAGACCCTCTGTTTCAGACCCTCTGTTTCTCGCCCTCTGTTTCGCGCCCTCTGTTTCGCGCCCTCTGTTTCAGACACTCTGGTTCGGCCCCTCTGTTTCCCGCCCTCTGTTTCGGCTCCTCTGTTTCGCGCCCTCTGTTTCGCGCCCTCTGTTTCAGACCCTCTGTTTCAGACCCTCTGTTTCAGCCGCTCTGTTTCTCGCCCTCTGTTTCGGCCCCCCTGTTTCGCGCCCTCTGTTTCAGACCCTCTGTTTCTCGCCCTCTGTTTCAGCCCCTCTGTTTCATACCTTCTGTTCCTCGCCCTCTGTTTCGCACCCTCTGTTTCTCGCCCTCTGTTTCGGCCCCTCAGTTTCTCGCCCTCTGTTTCAGCCCCTCTGTTTCTCGCCCTCTGTTTCAGCCCCTCTGTTTCTCGCCCTCTGCTTCAGCCCCTCTGTTTCTCGCCCTCTGTTTCCGCCCCTCAGATTCAGCCCCTCTGTTTCAGCCCCTCTGATTCAGCCCCTCTGTTTCAGCCCCTCTGTTTCAGCCCCTCTGGTTCAGCCCCTCTGTTTCAGCCCCTCTGTTTCTCGCCCTCTGTTTCTCACCGTCTGTTTCTCGCCCTCTGTTTCAGCCCCTCTGTTTTTCGCCCTCCGTTTCAGCCCCTCTGTTTCTCGCCCTCTGTATCAGCCCCTCTGTTTCAGCACTCTGTTTCAGCCCCTCTGTTTCAGCCCCTCTGTTTCTCGCCCTCTGTTTCTCGCCCTCTGTTTCAGCCCCTCTGTTTCTCACTCACTGTTTCAGCCCCTCTGTTTCGCGCTCTCTGTTTCAGCCCCTCTGTTTCAGCCCCTCTGTTTCTCCCCCTCTGTTTCTGCCCCTCTGTTTCTCGCCCTCTGTTTCAGCCCCTCTGTTTCTCGCCCTCTGTTTCAGCCCCGCTGATTCAGACACTCTGTTTCAGCCCCTCTGAATCAGCCCCTCTGATTCAGCCCCTCTGTTTCAGCCCCTCTGTTTCAGCCGCTCCGTTTCTCGCCCTCTGTTTCAGCCCCTCTGTTTCTCGCCCTCTGTTTCAGCCCCTCTGTTTCTCGCCCTCTGTTTCAGCCCCACTGATTCAGCCCCTCTGTTTCTCGCCCTCTGTTTCAGCCCCTCTGTTTCTCGCCCTCTGTTTCAGCCCCTCTGTTTCTCGCCCTCTGCTTCAGCCCCTCTGTTTCTCGCCCTCTGTTTCAGCCCCTCTGTTTTAGCCCCTCTGTTTCAGCCCCTCTGTTTCAGCCCCACTGTTTCAGCCCCTCTCTTTCTCGCCCCCTTTGTCAGCCCCTCAGTTTCAGCCCCTCTGTTTCTCGCCCTCTGTTTCAGCCCCTCTGATTCAGCCCCTCTGTTTCAGCCCCTCTGTTTCTCGCCCTCTGTTTCAGCCCCCCTGATTCAGCCCCTCTGTTTCTTGCCCTCTGTTTCAGCCCCTCTGAATCAGCTCCTCTGTTTCAGCACCTCTGTTTCAGCCCCTCTGTTTCAGCCCCTCTGTTTCTCGCCCTCTGTTTCTAACCCTCTGTTTCTCGCCCTCTGTTTCTGCCCCTCTGTTTTTCGCCCTCTGTTTCAGCCCCTCTGTTTCTCGCCCTCTGTATCAGCCCCTCTGTTTCTCGCCCTCAGTTTCTCGCCCTCTGTTTCAGCCCCTCTGTTTCGCGCTCTCTGTTTCAGCCCCTCTGTTTCAGCCCCTCTGTTTCTCGCCCTCTGTTTCTGCCCCTCTGTTTCTCGCCCTCTGTTTCAGCCCCTCTGTTTCTCGCCCTCTGCTTCAGCCCCGCTGAATCAGACCCTCTGTTTCAGCGCCTCTGAATCAGCCCCTCTGTTCCAGCCCCTCTGTTTCAGCCCCTCTGTTTCGCGCTCTCTGTTTCAGCCCCTCTGTTTCAGCCCCTCTGTTTCTCGCCCTCTGTTTCTCACCCTCTGTTTCTCGCCCTCTGTTTCAGCCCCTCTGATTCAGCCCCTCTGTTTCAGCCCCTATGTTTCAGCCGCTCTGTTTCTCGCCCTCTGTTTCGGCCCCCCTGTTTCGCGCCCACTGTTTCAGACCCTCTGTTTCTCGCCCTCTGTTTCTCGCCCTCTGTTTCAGTCCCTCTGTTTCATACCCTCTGTTCCTCGCCCTCTGTTTCGCACCCTCTGTTTCTCGCCCTCTGCTTCAGCCCCTCTGTTTCTCGCACTCTGTTTCAGCCCCTCTGTTTTAGCCACTCTGTTTCAGCCCCTCTGTTTCAGCCCCACTGTTTCAGCCCCTCTGTTTCTCGCCCTCTTTGTCAGCCAATCAGTTTCAGCCCCTCTGTTTCAGCCCCTCTGTTTCTCGCCCTCTGTTTCAGCACCTCTGTTTCTCGCCCTCTGTTTCAGCCCCTCTGTTTCACCCCCTCTGTTTCAGCCCCTCTGTTTCAGCCCCACTGTTTCTCGCCCTCTGTTTCAGCCCCTCTGTTTCTCGCCCTCTGTTTCAGCCCCTCTGATTCAGCCCCTCTGTTTCAGCCCCTCTGATTCAGCCCCTCTGTTTCAGCTCCTCCGGTTCTGCCCCTCTGTTTCTCGCCCTCTGTTTCTCACCCTCTGTTTCTCGCCCTCTGTTTCAGCCCCTCTGATTCAGCCCCTCTGTTTCAGCCCCTATGTTTCAGCCGCTCTGTTTCTCGCCCTCTGTTTCGGCCCCCCTGTTTCGCGCCCACTGTTTCAGACCCTCTGTTTCTCGCCCTCTGTTTCTCGCCTTCTGTTTCAGTCCCTCTGTTTCATACCCTCTGTTCCTCGCCCTCTGTTTCGCACCCTCTGTTTCTCGCCCTCTGTTTCGGCCCCTCTGTTTCAGACCCTCTGTTTCAGACCCTCTGTTTCAGCCCCTCTGTTTCAGACCCTCTGTTTCAGACTCTCTGTTTCTCGCCCTCTGTTTCGGCCCCTCTGATTCTGGCCCTCTGTTTCGGCCCCTCCATTTCGCGCCCTCTGTATCAGACCCTCTGTTTCAGACCCTCTGTTTCTCGCCCTCTGTTTCGCGCCCTCTGTTTCGCGCCCTCTGTTTCAGACACTCGGGTTCGGCCCCTCTGTTTCCCGCCCTCTGTTTCGGCTCCTCTGTTTCGCGCCCTCTGTTTCGCGCCCTCTGTTTCAGACCCTCTGTTTCAGACCCTCTGTTTCAGCCGCTCTGTTTCTCGCCCTCTGTTTCGGCCCCCCTGTTTCGCGCCCTCTGTTTCAGACCCTCTGTTTCTCGCCCTCTGTTTCAGCCCCTCTGTTTCATACCCTCTGTTCCTCGCCCTCTGTTTCGCACCCTCTGTTTCTCGCCCTCTGTTTCGGCCCCTCAGTTTCTCGCCCTCTGTTTCAGCCCTCTGTTTCTCGCCCTCTGTTTCAGCCCCTCTGTTTCTCGCCCTCTGCTTCAGCCCCTCTGTTTCTCGCCCTCTGTTTCAGCCCCTCTGTTTTAGCCCCTCTGTTTCAGCCCCTCTGTTTCAGCCCCACTGTTTCAGCCCCTCTCTTTCTCGCCCCCTTTGTCAGCCCCTCAGTTTCAGCACCTCTGTTTCAGCCCCTCTGTTTCTCGCCCTCTGTTTCCGCCCCTCTGATTCAGCCCCTCTGTTTCAGCCCCTCTGATTCAGCCCCTCTGTTTCAGCCCCTCTGTTTCAGCCCCTCTGGTTCAGCCCCTCTGTTTCAGCCCCTCTGTTTCTCGCCCTCTGTTTCTCACCGTCTGTTTCTCGCCCTCTGTTTCAGCCCCTCTGTTTTTCGCCCTCCGTTTCAGCCCCTCTGTTTCTCGCCCTCTGTATCAGCCCCTCTGTTTCAGCACTCTGTTTCAGCCCCTCTGTTTCAGCCCCTCTGTTTCTCGCCCTCTGTTTCTCGCCCTCTGTTTCAGCCCCTCTGTTTCTCACTCACTGTTTCAGCCCCTCTGTTTCGCGCTCTCTGTTTCAGCCCCTCTGTTTCAGCCCCTCTGTTTCTCCCCCTCTGTTTCTGCCCCTCTGTTTCTCGCCCTCTGTTTCAGACCCTCTGTTTCTCGCCCTCTGTTTCAGCCCCGCTGATTCAGACACTCTGTTTCAGCCCCTCTGAATCAGCCCCTCTGATTCAGCCCCTCTGTTTCAGCCCCTCTGTTTCAGCCGCTCCGTTTCTCGCCCTCTGTTTCAGCCCCTCTGTTTCTCGCCCTCTGTTTCAGCCCCTCTGTTTCTCGCCCTCTGTTTCAGCCCCTCTGATTCAGCCCCTCTGTTTCTCGCCCTCTGTTTCAGCCCCTCTGTTTCTCGCCCTCTGTTTCAGCCCCTCTGTTTCTCGCCCTCTGCTTCAGCCCCTCTGTTTCTCGCCCTCTGTTTCAGCCCCTCTGTTTTAGCCCCTCTGTTTCAGCCCCTCTGTTTCAGCCCCACTGTTTCAGCCCCTCTCTTTCTCGCCCCCTTTGTCAGCCCCTCAGTTTCAGCCCCTCTGTTTCTCGCCCTCTGTTTCAGCCCCTCTGATTCAGCCCCTCTGTTTCAGCCCCTCTGTTTCTGGCCCTCTGTTTCAGCCCCCCTGATTCAGCCCCTCTGTTTCTTGCCCTCTGTTTCAGCCCCTCTGAATCAGCTCCTCTGTTTCAGCACCTCTGTTTCAGCCCCTCTGTTTCAGCCCCTCTGTTTCTCGCCCTCTGTTTCTAACCCTCTGTTTCTCGCCCTCTGTTTCTGCCCCTCTGTTTTTCGCCCTCTGTTTCAGCCCCTCTGTTTCTCGCCCTCTGTATCAGCCCCTCTGTTTCTCGCCCTCAGTTTCTCGCCCTCTGTTTCAGCCCCTCTGTTTCGCGCTCTCTGTTTCAGCCCCTCTGTTTCAGCCCCTCTGTTTCTCGCCCTCTGTTTCTGCCCCTCTGTTTCTCGCCCTCTGTTTCAGCCCCTCTGTTTCTCGCCCTCTGCTTCAGCCCCGCTGAATCAGACCCTCTGTTTCAGCGCCTCTGAATCAGCCCCTCTGTTCCAGCCCCTCTGTTTCAGCCCCTCTCTTTCTCGCCCTCTGTTTAGGCCCTCTGTTTCTCACCCTCTGTTTCAGCCCCTCTGTTTCAGCCCCTCTGTTTCTCGCCCTCTGTTTCAGCCCCTCTGTTTCTCGCCCTCTGTTTCAGCCCCTCTGATGCAGCCCCTCTTTTTCTCGCCCTCTGATTCTGCCCCTCTGTTTCTCGCCCTCTGTTTCAGCCCCTCTGTTTCTCGCCCTCTGTTTCAGCCCCTCTGTTTCAGCCCCACTGTTTCAGCCCCTCTGTTTCTCACCCTCTGTTTCTCGCCCTCTGTTTCAGCCCCTCTGTTTCTCGCCCTCTGTTTCAGCCCCTCTGTTTCTCGCCCTCTGTTTCAGCCCCTCTGTTTCTCGCCCTCTGTTTCAGCCCCTCTTTTTTCAGCCCCTCTGTTTCAGCCCCTCTGTTTCAGCCCCTCTGTTTCAGCCCCTCTGTTTCAGCCCCTCTGTTTCTCGCCCTCTGTTTCAGCCCCTCTGTTTCAGCCCCTCTGTTTCAGTCTCTCTGTTTCTCGCCCTCAGTTTCTCGCCCTCTGTTTCAGACCCTCTGTTTCAGACCCTCTGTTTGAACCCCTCTGTTTCTCGCCCTCTGTTTCAGCCCCTCTGTTTCAGCCCCTCTGTTTAAGCCCCTCTGTTTCTCGCCCTCTGTTTCAGCCCCTCTGTTTCTCGCCCTCTGTTTCAGCACCTCTGTTTCAGCACCTCTGTTTCTCACCCTCTGTTTCAGCCCCCCTGTTTCTCGCCCTCTGTTTCAGCCCCTCTGAATCAGCCCCTCTGATTGAGCCCCTCTGATTCAGCCCCTCTGTTTCTCGCCCTCTGTTTCAGCCTCTCTGTTTCAGCCCCTCTGTTTCAGCCCCTCTGTTTCTCACCCTCTGTTTCAGCCCCTCTGTTTCAGCCCCTCTGTATCTCGCCCTCTGTTTCAGCCCCTCTGTTTCTCGCCCTCTGTTTCAGCCCCTCTGATGCAGCCCCTCTGTTTCTCGCCCTCTGTTTCAGCCCCTCTGTTTCTCGCCCTCTGTTTCAGCCCCTCTGTTTCTCGCCCTCTGTTTCAGTCCCTCTGTTTCAGCCCCTCTGTTTCAGCCCCTCTGTTTCAGCGACTCTGTTTCTCACCCTCTGTTTCAGCCCCTCTGTTTCTCGCCCTGTTTCAGCCACTCTGTTTCTCGCCTTCTGTTTCAGCCCCTCTGTTTCTCGCCCTCTGTTTCAGCCCCTCTTTTCCAGCCCCTCTGTTTCAGCCCCTCTGTTTCAGCCCCTCTGTTTCAGCCCCTGTGTTTCAGCCCCTCTGTTTCAGCCCCTCTGTTTCTCGCCCTCTGTTTCAGCCCCACTGTTTCTCGCCCTCTGTTTCACCCCTCTGTTTCTCGCCCTCTGTTTCAGCCCCTCTGCTTCAGCCCCTCTGTTTCAGTCTCCCTGTTTCTCACCCTCTGTTTCTCGCCCCTTTTTCAGCCCCTCTGTTTCTCGCCCTCTGTTTCAGCACCTCTGTTTCTCGCCCACTGTTACAGCCCCTCTGTTTCTGCCCCTCTGTTTCTGCCCCTCTGTTTCTCGCCCTCTGTTTCTCGCCCTCTGTTTCTCGCCCTTTGTTTCAGCCCCTCTGTTTCGCGCTCTCTGTTTCAGCCCCTCTGTTTCTCGCCCTCTGTTTCTGCCCCTTTGTTTCTCGCCCTCTGTTACAGCCCCTCTGTTTCTCGCCCTCTGTTTCAGCCCCGCTGAATCAGACCCTCTGTTTCTGCGCCTCTGAATCAGCCCCTCTGTTTCAGCCCCTCTGTTTCACACCCTCTGTTTCAGCCGCTCTGTTTC
The DNA here is from genome assembly GCF_047496795.1 of Chiloscyllium punctatum. Classification (NCBI taxonomy): domain Eukaryota; kingdom Metazoa; phylum Chordata; class Chondrichthyes; order Orectolobiformes; family Hemiscylliidae; genus Chiloscyllium; species Chiloscyllium punctatum. Next base: position 56,364,920 of record NC_092779.1, on the reverse strand, counting down.
AGCCCCTATGTTTCTCGCCCACTGTTTCAGCCCCTCTGTTTCGCGCTCTCTGTTTCAGCCCCTCTGTTTCTCGCTCTCTGTTTCTGCCCCTTTGTTTCTCGCCCTCTGTTACAGACCCTCTGTTTCTCGCCCTCTGTTTCAGCACCTCTGTTTCAGCACCTCTGTTTCTCACCCTCTGTTTCAGCCCCCCTGTTTCTCGCCCTCTGTTTCAGCCACTCTGAATCAGCCCCTCTGTTTCAGCCCCTCTGATTCAGCCCCTCTGATTGAGCCCCTCTGATTCAGCCCCTCTGTTTCTCGCCCTCTGTTTCAGCCTCTCTGTTTCAGCCCCTCTGTTTCAGCCCCTCTGTTCTCACCCTCTGTTTCTCACCCTCTGTTTCAGCCCCTCTGTTTCAGCCCCTCTGTTTCTCGCCCTCTGTTTCAGCCCCTCTGTTTCTCGCCCTCTGTTTCAGCCCCTCTGATGCAGCCACTCTGTTTCTCACCCTCTGTTTCAGCCCCTCTGTTTCTCGCCCTGTTTCAGCCACTCTGTTTCTCGCCCTGTTTCAGCCACTCTGTTTCTCGCCCTCTGTTTCAGCCCCTCTGTTTCAGCCCCTCTGTTTCAGCCCCTGTGTTTCAGCCCCTCTGTTTCAGCCCCTCTGTTTCTCGCCCTCTGTTTCAGCCCCACTGTTTCTCGCCCTCTGTTTCAGCCCCTCTGCTTCAGCCCCTCTGTTTCAGTCTCCCTGTTTCTCACCCTCTGTTTCTCGCCCCTTTTTCAGCCCCTCTGTTTCTCGCCCACTGTTACAGCCCCTCTGTTTAAGCCCCTCTGTTTCAGCCCCTCTGTTTCTCGCCCTCTGTTTCTCGCCCTCTGTTTCTCGCCCTTTGTTTCAGCCCCTCTGTTTCGCGCTCTCTGTTTCAGCCCCTCTGTTTCTCGCCCTCTGTTTCTGCCCCTTTGTTTCTCGCCCTCTGTTACAGCCCCTCTGTTTCTCGCCCTCTGTTTCAGCCCCGCTGAATCAGACCTTCTGTTTCTGCCCCTCTGAATCAGCCCCTCTGTTTCAGCCCCTCTGTTTCACACCCTCTGTTTCAGCCCCTCTGTTTCAGCCCCTCTGTTTCAGCCACTCTGTTTCTCACCCTCTGTTTCAGCCCCTCTGTTTCTCGGCCTGTTTCAGCCACTCTGTTTCTCGCCTTCTGTTTCAGCCCCTCTGTTTTTCGCCCTCTGTTTCAGCCCCTCTTTTCCAGAACCCTCTGTTTCAGCCCCTCTGTTTCAGCCCCTCTGTTTCAGCCCCTGTGTTTCAGCCCCTCTGTTTCAGCCCCTCTGTTTCTCGCCCTCTGTTTCAGCCCCACTGTTTCTCGCCCTCTGTTTCAGCCCCTCTGCTTCAGCCCCTCTGTTTCAGTCTCCCTGTTTCTCACCCTCTGTTTCTCGCCCCTTTTTCAGCCCCTCTGTTTCTCGCCCTCTGTTTCAGCACCTCTGTTTCTCGCCCACTGTTACAGCCCCTCTGTTTCAGCCCCTCTGTTTCAGCCCCTCTGTTTCTCGCCCTCTGTTTCTCGCCCTCTGTTTCTCGCCCTTTGTTTCAGCCCCTCTGTTTCGCGCTCTCTGTTTCAGCCCCTCTGTTTCTCGCCCTCTGTTTCTGCCCCTTTGTTTCTCGCCCTCTGTTACAGCCCCTCTGTTTCTCGCCCTCTGTTTCAGCCCCGCTGAATCAGACCCTCTGTTTCTGCCCCTCTGAATCAGCCCCTCTGTTTCAGCCCCTCTGTTTCACACCCTCTGTTTCAGCCGCTCTGTTTCAGCCCCTCTGTTTCTCGCCCTCTGTTTCTGCCCCTTTGTTTCTCGCTCTCAGTTTCAGCCCCTCTGTTTCTCGCCCTCTGTTTCAGCCCCTCTGTTTCAGCCCCTCTGTTTCAGCCCCTCTGTTTCAGCCACTCTGTTTCTCACCCTCTGTTTCAGCCCCTGTGTTTCAGCCCCTTCGTTTCAGCCCCTCTGTTTCTCGCCCTCTGTTTCAGCCCCTCTGTTTCTCGCCCTCTGTTTCAGCCCCTCTGATTCAGCCCCTCTGTTTCAGCCCCTCTGATTCAGCCCCTCTGTTTCAGCCCCTCTGTTTCAGCCCCTCTGTTTCTCGCCCTCTGTTTCTCACCCTCTGTTTCTCGCCGTCTGTTGCAGCCCCTCTGTTTTTCGCACTCTGTTTCAGCCCCTCTGTTTCTCGCCCTCTGTATCAGCCCCTCTGTTTCAGCCCCTCTATTTCAGCCCCTCTGTTTCAGCTCCTCTGTTTCTCGCCCTCTGTTTCTCGCCCTCTGTTTCTCGCCCTCTGTTTCAGCCCCTCTCTTTCTCGCCCTCTGTTTCAGCCCCTCTGTTTCTCGCCCTCTGTTTGAGTCCCTCTGTTTCAGCCCCTCTGTTTCAGCCCCTCTGTTTCAGCCACTCTGTTTCTCACCCTCTGTTTCAGGCCCTCTGTTTCTCGCCCTCTGGTTCAGCCACTCTGTTTCTCGCCTTCTGTTTCAGCCCCTCTGTTTCTCGCCCTCTGTTTCTGCCCCTCTGTTTCTCGCCCTCTGTTTCAGCCCCTCTGTTTCTCGCCCTCTGTTTCTGCCCCTCTGAATCAGCCCCTCTGTTTCAGCCCCCCTTTTTCTCACCCTCTGTTTCAGCCCCTCTGTTTCAGACCCTCTGTTTCTCGCCCTCTGTTTCAGCCCCTCTGTTTCTCGCCCTCTGTTTCAGCCCCTCTGATGCAGCCCCTCTGTTTCTCGCCCTCTGTTTCAGCCCCTCTGTTTCTCGCCCTCTGTTTCAGCCCCTCTGTTTCTCGCCCTCTGTTTCAGTCCCACTGTTTCAGCCCCTCTGTTTCAGCCACTCTGTTTCTCGCCTTCTGTTTTAGCCCCTCTGTTTCTCGCCCTCTGTTTCAGCCCCTCTTTTCCAGCCTCTCTGTTTCAGCCCCTCTGTTTCAGCCCCTCTGTTTCAGCCCCTGTGTTTCAGCCCCTCTGTTTCAGCCCCTCTGTTTCAGCCCCTCTGGTTCAGCCCCTCTGTTTCAGCCCCTCTGTTTCAGTCTCTCTGTTTCTCACCCTCTGTTTCTCGCCTTCTTTTTCAGCCCCTCTGTTTCTCGCCCTCTGTTTCAGCCCCTCTCTTTCTCGCCCTCTGTTTCAGCCCCTCTGTTTCTCGCCCTCTGTTTGAGTCCCTCTGTTTCAGCCCCTCTGTTTCAGCCCCTCTGTTTCAGCCACTCTGTTTCTCACCCTCTGTTTCAGGCCCTCTGTTTCTCGCCCTCTGGTTCAGCCACTCTGTTTCTCGCCTTCTGTTTCAGCCCCTCTGTTTCTCGCCCTCTGTTTCTGCCCCTCTGTTTCTCGCCCTCTGTTTCAGCCCCTCTGTTTCTCGCCCTCTGTTTCTGCCCCTCTGAATCAGCCCCTCTGTTTCAGCCCCCCTTTTTCTCACCCTCTGTTTCAGCCCCTCTGTTTCAGACCCTCTGTTTCTCGCCCTCTGTTTCAGCCCCTCTGTTTCTCGCCCTCTGTTTCAGCCCCTCTGATGCAGCCCCTCTGTTTCTCGCCCTCTGTTTCAGCCCCTCAGTTTCTCGCCCTCTGTTTCAGCCCCTCTGTTTCTCGCCCTCTGTTTCAGTCCCACTGTTTCAGCCCCTCTGTTTCAGCCACTCTGTTTCTCGCCTTCTGTTTTAGCCCCTCTGCTTCTCGCCCTCTGTTTCAGCCCCTCTTTTCCAGCCTCTCTGTTTCAGCCCCTCTGTTTCAGCCCCTCTGTTTCAGCCCCTGTGTTTCAGCCCCTCTGTTTCAGCCCCTCTGTTTCTCGCCCTCTGTTTCAGCCCCTCTGATTCAGCCCCTCTGTTTCAGCCCCTCTGTTTCAGCCCCTCTGTTTCAGCCTCTCTGTTTCAGCCCCTCTGTTTCTCGCCCTCTGTTTCAGCCCCTCTGTTTCTCGCCCTCTGTTTCAGCCCCTCTGTTTCAGCCCCTCTGTTTCAGCACCTCTGTTTCTCGCCCTCTGTTTCAGCCCCTCTGTTTCTCGCCCTCTGTTTCAGCCCCTCTGTTTCAGCCCCTCTTTTTCAGCCCCTCTGATTCAGCCCCTCTGATTCAGCCCCTCTGTTTCTCGCCCTCTTTTTCAGCCCCTCTGTTTCAGCCCCTCTGTTTCAGCCCCTCTGTTTCAGCCCCTGTGTTTCAGCCCCTCTGTTTCAGCCCCTCTGTTTCTCGCCCTCTGTTTCAGCCCCTCTGTTTCTCGCCCTCTGTTTCAGCCCCTCTGTTTCAGCCCCTCTGTTTCAGTCTCTCTGTTTCTCGCCCTCAGTTTCTCGCCCTCTGTTTCAGACCCTCTGTTTCTCGCCCTCTGTTTCAGCCCCTCTGTTTCTCGCCCTCTGTTTCAGCCCCTCTGTTTCAGCCCCTCTGTTTAAGCCCCTCTGTTTCTCGCCCTCTGTTTCAGCCCCTCTGTTTCTCGCCCTCTGTTTCAGCACCTCTGTTTCAGCACCTCTGTTTCTCACCCTCTGTTTCAGCCCCCCTGTTTCTCGCCCTCTGTTTCAGCCCCTCTGAATCAGCCCCACTGTTTCAGCCCCTCTGATTCAGCCCCTCTGATTGAGCCCGTCTGATTCAGCCCCTCTGTTTCTCGCCCTCTGTTTCAGCCTCTCTGTTTCAGCCCCTCTGTTTCAGCCCCTCTTTTTCTCACCCTCTGTTTCAGCCCCTCTGTTTCAGCCCCTCTGTTTCTCGCCCTGTGTTTCAGCCCCTCTGTTTCTCGCCCTCTGTTTCAGCCCCTCTGATGCAGCCCCTCTGTTTCTCGCCCTCTGTTTCAGCCCCTCTGTTTCTCGCCCTCTGTTTCAGCCCCTCTGTTTCTCGCCCTCTGTTTCAGCCCCTCTGTTTCAGCCCCTCTGTTTCAGCCCCTCTGTTTCAGCCACTCTGTTTCTCACCCTCTGTTTCAGCCCCTCTGTTTCTCGCCCTGTTTCAGCCACTCTGTTTCTCACCTTCTGTTTCAGCCCCTCTGTTTCTCGCCCTCTGTTTCAGCCCCTCTTTTCCAGCCCCTCTGTTTCAGCCCCTCTGTTTCAGCCCCTGTGTTTCTGCCCCTCTGTTTCAGCCCCTCTGTTTCTCGCCCTCTGTTTCAGCCCCACTGTTTCTCGCCCTCTGTTTCACCCCTCTGTTTCTCACCCTCTGTTTCAGCCCCTCTGCTTCAGCCCCTCTGTATCAGTCTCCCTGTTTCTCACCCTCTGTTTCTCGCCCCTTTTTCAGCCCCTCTGTTTCTCGCCCTCTGTTTCAGCACCTCTGTTTCTCGCCCACTGTTACAGCCCCTCTGTTTCAGCCCCTCTGTTTCAGCCCCTCTGTTTCTCGCCCTCTGTTTCTCGCCCTTTGTTTCAGTCCCTCTGTTTCGCGCTCTCTGTTTCAGCCCCTCTGTTTCTCGCCCTCTGTTTCTGCCCCTTTGTTTCTCGCCCTCTGTTACAGCCCCTCTGTTTCTCGCCCTCTGTTTCAGCCCCGCTGAATCAGCCCCTCTGTTTCAGCCCCTCTGTTTCACACCCTCTGTTTCAGCCGCTCTGTTTCAGCCCCTATGTTTCTCGCCCACTGTTTCAGCCCCTCTGTTTCTCGCCCTCTGTTTCAGCCCCTCTGATGCAGCCCCTCTGTTTCTCGCCCTCTGTTTCAGCCCCTCTGTTTCTCGCCCTCTGTTTCAGCCCCTCTGTTTCTCGCCCTCTGTTCCAGCCCCTCTGTTTCAGCCCCTCTGTTTCAGCCCCTCTGTTTCAGCCACTCTGTTTCTCACCCTCTGTTTCAGCCCCTCTGTTTCTCGCCCTCTTTGTCAGCCCCTCTGTTTCAGCGCCTCTGTTTCAGCCCCTCTGTTTCTCGCCCTCTGTTTCAGCCCCTCTGTTTCAGCCCCTCTGTTCTCGCCCTCTGTTTCTCACCCTCTGTTTCTCGCCATCTGTTGCAGCCCCTCTGTTTTTCGCACTCTGTTTCAGCCCCTCTGTTTCTCGCCCTCTGTATCAGCCCCTCTGTTTCAGCCCCTCTATTTCAGCCCCTCTGTTTCAGCTCCTCTGTTTCTCGCCCTCTGTTTCTCGCCCTCTGTTTCAGCCCCTCTCTTTCTCGCCCTCTGTTTCAGCCCCTCTGTTTCTCGCCCTCTGTTTGAGTCCCTCTGTTTCAGCCCCTCTGTTTCTCGCCCTCTGTTTCAGCCCCTCTTTTCCAGCCCCTCTGTTTCAGCCCCTCTGTTTCAGCCCCTGTGTTTCAGCCCCTCTGTTTCAGCCCCTCTGTTTCTCGCCCTCTGTTTCAGCCCCACTGTTTCTCGCCCTCTGTTTCACCCCTCTGTTTCTCGCCCTCTGTTTCAGCCCCTCTGCTTCAGCCCCTCTGTATCAGTCTCCCTGTTTCTCACCCTCTGTTTCTCGCCCCTTTTTCAGCCCCTCTGTTTCTCGCCCTCTGTTTCAGCACCTCTGTTTCTCGCCCACTGTTACAGCCCCTCTGTTTCAGCCCCTCTGTTTCAGCCCCTCTGTTTCTCGCCCTCTGTTTCTCGCCCTTTGTTTCAGTCCCTCTGTTTCGCGCTCTCTGTTTCAGCCCCTCTGTTTCTCGCCCTCTGTTTCTGCCCCTTTGTTTCTCGCCCTCTGTTACAGCCCCTCTGTTTCTCGCCCTCTGTTTCAGCCCCGCTGAATCAGCCCCTCTGTTTCAGCCCCTCTGTTTCACACCCTCTGTTTCAGCCGCTCTGTTTCAGCCCCTATGTTTCTCGCCCACTGTTTCAGCCCCTCTGTTTCTCGCCCTCTGTTTCAGCCCCTCTGATGCAGCCCCTCTGTTTCTCGCCCTCTGTTTCAGCCCCTCTGTTTCTCGCCCTCTGTTTCAGCCCCTCTGTTTCTCGCCCTCTGTTCCAGCCCCTCTGTTTCAGCCCCTCTGTTTCAGCCCCTCTGTTTCAGCCACTCTGTTTCTCCCCCTCTGTTTCAGCCCCTCTGTTTCTCGCCCTCTTTGTCAGCCCCTCTGCTTCAGCGCCTCTGTTTCAGCCCCTCTGTTTCTCGCCCTCTGTTTCAGCCCCTCTGTTTCAGCCCCTCTGTTCTCGCCCTCTGTTTCTCACCCTCTGTTTCTCGCCGTCTGTTGCAGCCCCTCTGTTTTTCGCACTCTGTTTCAGCCCCTCTGTTTCTCGCCCTCTGTATCAGCCCCTCTGTTTCAGCCCCTCTATTTCAGCCCCTCTGTTTCAGCTCCTCTGTTTCTCGCCCTCTGTTTCTCGCCCTCTGTTTCAGCCCCTCTCTTTCTCGCCCTCTGTTTCAGCCCCTCTGTTTCTCGCCCTCTGTTTGAGTCCCTCTGTTTCAGCCCCTCTGTTTCTCGCCCTCTGTTTCAGCCCCTCTTTTCCAGCCCCTCTGTTTCAGCCCCTCTGTTTCAGCCCCTCTGTTTCAGCCCCTGTGTTTCAGCCCCTCTGTTTCAGCCCCTCTGTTTCTCGCCCTCTGTTTCAGCCCCACTGTTTCTCGCCCTCTGTTTCAGCCCCTCTGCTTCAGCCCCTCTGTTTCAGTCTCCCTGTTTCTCACCCTCTGTTTCTCGCCCCTTTTTCAGCCCCTCTGTTTCTCGCCCTCTGTTTCAGCACCTCTGTTTCTCGCCCACTGTTACAGCCCCTCTGTTTCAGCCCCTCTGTTTCAGCCCCTCTGTTTCTCGCCCTCTGTTTCTCGCCCTCTGTTTCTCGCCCTTTGTTTCAGCCCCTCTGTTTCGCGCTCTCTGTTTCAGCCCCTCTGTTTCTCGCCCTCTGTTTCTGCCCCTTTGTTTCTCGCCCTCTGTTACAGCCCCTCTGTTTCTCGCCCTCTGTTTCAGCCCCGCTGAATCAGACCCTCTGTTTCTGCCCCTCTGAATCAGCCCCTCTGTTTCAGCCCCTCTGTTTCACACCCTCTGTTTCAGCCGCTCTGTTTCAGCCCCTCTGTTTCTCGCCCTCTGTTTCTGCCCCTTTGTTTCTCGCCCTCTGTTTCAGCCCCTCTGTTTCTCGCCCTCTGTTTCAGCCCCTCTGTTTCAGCCCCTCTGTTTCAGCCCCTCTGTTTCAGCCACTCTGTTTCTCACCCTCTGTTTCAGCCCCTGTGTTTCAGCCCCTTCGTTTCAGCCCCTCTGTTTCTCGCCCTCTGTTTCAGCCCCTCTGTTTCTCGCCCTCTGTTTCAGCCCCTCTGATTCAGCCCCTCTGTTTCAGCCCCTCTGATTCAGCCCCTCTGTTTCAGCCCCTCTGTTTCAGCCCCTCTGTTTCTCGCCCTCTGTTTCTCACCCTCTGTTTCTCGCCGTCTGTTGCAGCCCCTCTGTTTTTCGCACTCTGTTTCAGCCCCTCTGTTTCTCGCCCTCTGTATCAGCCCCTCTGTTTCAGCCCCTCTATTTCAGCCCCTCTGTTTCAGCTCCTCTGTTTCTCGCCTGCTGTTTCTCGCCCTCTGTTTCAGCCCCTCTCTTTCTCGCCCTCTGTTTCAGCCCCTCTGTTTCTCGCCCTCTGTTTGAGTCCCTCTGTTTCAGCCCCTCTGTTTCAGCCCCTCTGTTTCAGCCACTCTGTTTCTCACCCTCTGTTTCAGGCCCTCTGTTTCTCGCCCTCTGGTTCAGCCACTCTGTTTCTTGCCTTCTGTTTCAGCCCCTCTGTTTCTCGCCCTCTGTTTCTGCCCCTCTGTTTCTCGCCCTCTGTTTCAGCCCCTCTGTTTCTCGCCCTCTGTTTCTGCCCCTCTGAATCAGCCCCTCTGTTTCAGCCCCCCTTTTTCTCACCCTCTGTTTCAGCCCCTCTGTTTCAGCCCCTCTGTTTCTCGCCCTCTGTTTCAGCCCCTCTGTTTCTCGCCCTCTGTTTCAGCCCCTCTGATGCAGCCCCTCTGTTTCTCGCCCTCTGTTTCAGCCCCTCTGTTTCTCGCCCTCTGTTTTAGCCCCTCTGTTTCTCGCCCTCTGTTTCAGCCCCTCTTTTCCAGCCTCTCTGTTTCAGCCCCTCTGTTTCAGCCCCTCTGTTTCAGCCCCTGTGTTTCAGCCCCTCTGTTTCAGCCCCTCTGTTTCTCGCCCTCTGTTTCAGCCCCTCTGATTCAGCCCCTCTGTTTCAGCCCCTCTGTTTCAGCCCCTCTGGTTCAGCCCCTCTGTTTCAGCCCCTCTGTTTCAGTCTCTCTGTTTCTCACCCTCTGTTTCTCGCCTTCTTTTTCAGCCCATCTGTTTCTCGCCCTCTGTTTAAGCCCCTCTGTTTCTCGCCCTCTGTTTCAGCCCCTCTGTTTCAGCCCCTCTGTTTCAGCACCTCTGTTTCTCGCCCTCTGTTTCAGCCCCTCTGTTTCTCGCCCTCTGTTTCAGCCCCTCTGTTTCAGCCCCTCTTTTTCAGCCCCTCTGATTCAGCCCCTCTGATTCAGCCCCTCTGTTTCTCGCCCTCTTTTTCAGCCCCTCTGTTTCAGCCCCTCTGTTTCAGCCCCTCTGTTTCAGCCCCTGTGTTTCAGCCCCTCTGTTTCAGCCCCTCTGTTTCTCGCCCTCTGTTTCAGCCCCTCTGTTTCTCGCCCTCTGTTTCAGCCCCTCTGTTTCAGCCCCTCTGTTTCAGTCTCTCTGTTTCTCGCCCTCAGTTTCTCGCCCTCTGTTTCAGACCCTCTGTTTCTCGCCCTCTGTTTCAGCCCCTCTGTTTCTCGCCCTCTGTTTCAGCACCTCTGTTTCAGCCCCTCTGTTTAAGCCCCTCTGTTTCTCGCCCTCTGTTTCAGCCCCTCTGTTTCTCGCCCTCTGTTTCAGCACCTCTGTTTCAGCACCTCTGTTTCTCACCCTCTGTTTCAGCCCCCCTGTTTCTCGCCCTCTGTTTCAGCCCCTCTGAATCAGCCCCTCTGTTTCAGCCCCTCTGATTCAGCCCCTCTGATTGAGCCCCTCTGATTCAGCCCCTCTGTTTCTCGCCCTCTCTTTCAGCCTCTCTGTTTCAGCCCCTCTGTTTCAGCCCCTCTTTTTCTCACCCTCTGTTTCAACCCCTCTGTTTCAGCCCCTCTGTTTCTCGCCCTGTGTTTCAGCCCCTCTGTTTCTCGCCCTCTGTTTCAGCCCCTCTGTTTCTCGCCCTCTGTTTCAGCCCCTCTGATGCAGCCCCTCTGTTTCTCGCCCTCTGTTTCAGTTCCTCTGTTTCTCGCCCTCTGTTTCAGCCCCTCTGTTTCTCGCCCTCTGTTTCAGTCCCACTGTTTCAGCCCCTCTGTTTCAGCCACTCTGTTTCTCGCCTTCTGTTTTAGCCCCTCTGTTTCTCGCCCTCTGTTTCAGCCCCTCTTTTCCAGCCTCTCTGTTTCAGCCCCTCTGTTTCAGCCCCTCTGTTTCAGCCCCTGTGTTTCAGCCCCTCTGTTTCAGCCCCTCTGTTTCTCGCCCTCTGTTTCAGCCCCTCTGATTCAGCCCCTCTGTTTCAGCCCCTCTGTTTCAGCCCCTCTGTTTCAGCCCCTCTGTTTCAGTCTCTCTGTTTCTCACCCTCTGTTTCTCGCCGTCTGTTGCAGCCCCTCTGTTTTTCGCACTCTGTTTCAGCCCCTCTGTTTCTCGCCCTCTGTATCAGCCCCTCTGTTTCAGCCCCTCTATTTCAGCCCCTCTGTTTCAGCTCCTCTGTTTCTCGCCTGCTGTTTCTCGCCCTCTGTTTCAGCCCCTCTCTTTCTCGCCCTCTGTTTCAGCCCCTCTGTTTCTCGCCCTCTGTTTGAGTCCCTCTGTTTCAGCCCCTCTGTTTCAGCCCCTCTGTTTCAGCCACTCTGTTTCTCACCCTCTGTTTCAGGCCCTCTGTTTCTCGCCCTCTGGTTCAGCCACTCTGTTTCTCGCCTTCTGTTTCAGCCCCTCTGTTTCTCGCCCTCTGTTTCTGCCCCTCTGTTTCTCGCCCTCTGTTTCAGCCCCTCTGTTTCTCGCCCTCTGTTTCTGCCCCTCTGAATCAGCCCCTCTGTTTCAGCCCCACTTTTTCTCACCCTCTGTTTCAGCCCCTCTGTTTCAGCCCCTCTGTTTCTCGCCCTCTGTTTCAGCCCCTCTGTTTCTCGCCCTCTGTTTCAGCCCCTCTGATGCAGCCCCTCTGTTTCTCGCCCTCTGTTTCAGCCCCTCTGTTTCTCGCCCTCTGTTTTAGCCCCTCTGTTTCTCGCCCTCTGTTTCAGCCCCTCTTTTCCAGCCTCTCTGTTTCAGCCCCTCTGTTTCAGCCCCTCTGTTTCAGCCCCTGTGTTTCAGCCCCTCTGTTTCAGCCCCTCTGTTTCTCGCCCTCTGTTTCAGCCCCTCTGATTCAGCCCCTCTGTTTCAGCCCCTCTGTTTCAGCCCCTCTGGTTCAGCCCCTCTGTTTCAGCCCCTCTGTTTCAGTCTCTCTGTTTCTCACCCACTGTTTCTCGCCTTCTTTTTCAGCCCCTCTGTTTCTCGCCCTCTGTTTAAGCCCCTCTGTTTCTCGCCCTCTGTTTCAGCCCCTCTGTTTCAGCCCCTCTGTTTCAGCACCTCTGTTTCTCGCCCTCTGTTTCAGCCCCTCTGTTTCTCGCCCTCTGTTTCAGCCCCTCTGTTTCAGCCCCTCTTTTTCAGCCCCTCTGATTCAGCCCCTCTGATTCAGCCCCTCTGTTTCTCGCCCTCTTTTTCAGCCCCTCTGTTTCAGCCCCTCTGTTTCAGCCCCTCTGTTTCAGCCCCTCTGTTTCAGCCCCTCTGTTTCAGCCCCTCTGTTTCTCGCCCTCTGTTTCAGCCCCTCTGTTTCTCGCCCTCTGTTTCAGCCCCTCTGTTTCAGCCCCTCTGTTTCAGCCCCTCTGTTTCTCGCCCTCTGTTTCAGCCCCTCTGATTCAGCCCCTCTGTTTCAGCCCCTCTGTTTCAGCCCCTCTGTTTCAGCCCCTCTGTTTCAGTCTCTCTGTTTCTCACCCTCTGTTTCTCGCCGTCTGTTGCAGCCCCTCTGTTTTTCGCACTCTGTTTCAGCCCCTCTGTTTCTCGCCCTCTGTATCAGCCCCTCTGTTTCAGCCCCTCTATTTCAGCCCCTCTGTTTCAGCTCCTCTGTTTCTCGCCTGCTGTTTCTCGCCCTCTGTTTCAGCCCCTCTCTTTCTCGCCCTCTGTTTCAGCCCCTCTGTTTCTCGCCCTCTGTTTGAGTCCCTCTGTTTCAGCCCCTCTGTTTCAGCCCCTCTGTTTCAGCCACTCTGTTTCTCACCCTCTGTTTCAGGCCCTCTGTTTCTCGCCCTCTGGTTCAGCCACTCTGTTTCTCGCCTTCTGTTTCAGCCCCTCTGTTTCTCGCCCTCTGTTTCTGCCCCTCTGTTTCTCGCCCTCTGTTTCAGCCCCTCTGTTTCTCGCCCTCTGTTTCTGCCCCTCTGAATCAGCCCCTCTGTTTCAGCCCCCCTTTTTCTCACCCTCTGTTTCAGCCCCTCTGTTTCAGCCCCTCTGTTTCTCGCCCTCTGTTTCAGCCCCTCTGTTTCTCGCCCTCTGTTTCAGCCCCTCTGATGCAGCCCCTCTGTTTCTCGCCCTCTGTTTCAGCCCCTCTGTTTCTCGCCCTCTGTTTTAGCCCCTCTGTTTCTCGCCCTCTGTTTCAGCCCCTCTTTTCCAGCCTCTCTGTTTCAGCCCCTCTGTTTCAGCCCCTCTGTTTCAGCCCCTGTGTTTCAGCCCCTCTGTTTCAGCCCCTCTGTTTCTCGCCCTCTGTTTCAGCCCCTCTGATTCAGCCCCTCTGTTTCAGCCCCTCTGTTTCAGCCCCTCTGGTTCAGCCCCTCTGTTTCAGCCCCTCTGTTTCAGTCTCTCTGTTTCTCACCCTCTGTTTCTCGCCTTCTTTTTCAGCCCCTCTGTTTCTCGCCCTCTGTTTAAGCCCCTCTGTTTCTCGCCCTCTGTTTCAGCCCCTCTGTTTCAGCCGCTCTGTTTCAGCACCTCTGTTTCTCGCCCTCTGTTTCAGCCCCTCTGTTTCTCGCCCTCTGTTTCAGCCCCTCTGTTTCAGCCCCTCTTTTTCAGCCCCTCTGATTCAGCCCCTCTGATTCAGCCCCTCTGTTTCTCGCCCTCTTTTTCAGCCCCTCTGTTTCAGCCCCTCTGTTTCAGCCCCTCTGTTTCAGCCCCTGTGTTTCAGCCCCTCTGTTTCAGCCCCTCTGTTTCTCGCCCTCTGTTTCAGCCCCTCTGTTTCTCGCCCTCTGTTTCAGCCCCTCTGTTTCAGCCCCTCTGTTTCAGTCTCTCTGTTTCTCGCCCTCAGTTTCTCGCCCTCTGTTTCAGACCCTCTGTTTCTCGCCCTCTGTTTCAGCCCCTCTGTTTCTCGCCCTCTGTTTCAGCCCCTCTGTTTCAGCCCCTCTGTTTAAGCCCCTCTGTTTCTCGCCCTCTGTTTCAGCCCCTCTGTTTCTCGCCCTCTGTTTCAGCACCTCTGTTTCAGCACCTCTGTTTCTCACCCTCTGTTTCAGCCCCCCTGTTTCTCGCCCTCTGTTTCAGCCCCTCTGAATCAGCCCCTCTGTTTCAGCCCCTCTGATTCAGCCCCTCTGATTGAGCCCCTCTGATTCAGCCCCTCTGTTTCTCGCCCTCTGTTTCAGCCTCTCTGTTTCAGCCCCTCTGTTTCAGCCCCTCTTTTTCTCACCCTCTGTTTCAACCCCTCTGTTTCAGCCCCTCTGTTTCTCGCCCTGTGTTTCAGCCCCTCTGTTTCTCGCCCTCTGTTTCAGCCCCTCTGTTTCTCGCCCTCTGTTTCAGCCCCTCTGATGCAGCCCCTCTGTTTCTCGCCCTCTGTTTCAGCCCCTCTGTTTCTCGCCCTCTGTTTCAGCCCCTCTGTTTCTCGCCCTCTGTTTCAGTCCCACTGTTTCAGCCCCTCTGTTTCAGCCACTCTGTTTCTCGCCTTCTGTTTTAGCCCCTCTGTTTCTCGCCCTCTGTTTCAGCCCCTCTTTTCCAGCCTCTCTGTTTCAGCCCCTCTGTTTCAGCCCCTCTGTTTCAGCCCCTGTGTTTCAGCCCCTCTGTTTCAGCCCCTCTGTTTCTCGCCCTCTGTTTCAGCCCCTCTGATTCAGCCCCTCTGTTTCAGCCCCTCTGTTTCAGCCCCTCTGGTTCAGCCCCTCTGTTTCAGCCCCTCTGTTTCAGTCTCTCTGTTTCTCACCCTCTGTTTCTCGCCTTCTTTTTCAGCCCCTCTGTTTCTCGCCCTCTGTTTCAGCCCCTCTGTTTCAGCCCCTCTGTTTCAGCACCTCTGTTTCTCCCCCTCTGTTTCAGCCCCTCTGTTTCTCGCCCTCTGTTTCAGCCCCTCTGTTTCAGCCCCTCTTTTTCAGCCCCTCTGATTCAGCCCCTCTGATTCAGCCCCTCTGTTTCTCGCCCTCTTTTTCAGCCCCTCTGTTTCAGCCCCTCTGTTTCAGCCCCTGTGTTTCAGCCCCTGTGTTTCAGCCCCTCTGTTTCAGCCCCTCTGTTTCTCGCCCTCTGTTTCAGCCCCTCTGTTTCTCGCCCTCTGTTTCAGCCCCTCTGTTTCAGCCCCTCTGTTTCAGTCTCTCTGTTTCTCGCCCTCAGTTTCTCGCCCTCTGTTTCAGACCCTCTGTTTCTCGCCCTCTGTTTCAGCCCCTCTGTTTCTCGCCCTCTGTTTCTCACCCTCTGTTTCTCGCCCTCTGTTTCAGCCCCTCTGATTCAGCCCCTCTGTTTCAGCCCCTATGTTTCAGCCGCTCTGTTTCTCGCCCTCTGTTTCGGCCCCCCTGTTTCGCGCCCACTGTTTCAGACCCTCTGTTTCTCGCCCTCTGTTTCTCGCCCTCTGTTTCAGCCCCTCTGTTTCATACCCTCTGTTCCTCGCCCTCTGTTTCGCACCCTCTGTTTCTCGCCCTCTGTTTCGGCCCCTCTGTTTCAGACCCTCTGTTTCAGACCCTCTGTTTCAGCCCCTCTGTTTCAGACCCTCTGTTTCAGACTCTCTGTTTCTCGCACTCTGTTTCGGCCCCTCTGTTTCTCGCCCTCTGTTTCGGCCCCTCCATTTCGCCTCCTCTGTATCAGACCCTCTGTTTCAGACCCTCTGTTTCTCGCCCTCTGTTTCGCGCCCTCTGTTTCGCGCCCTCTGTTTCAGACACTCTGGTTCAGCCCCTCTGTTTCAGCCCCTCTGATTCAGCCCCTCTGTTTCAGCCCCTCTGTTTCAGCCCCTCTGGTTCAGCCCCTCTGTTTCATCCCCTCTGTTTCTCCCCCTCTGTTTCTCACCGTCTGTTTCTCGCCCTCTGTTTCAGCCCCTCTGTTTTTCCCCCTCTGTTTCTCGCCCTCTGTATCAGCCCCTCTGTTTCAGCCCTCTGTTTCAGCCCCTCTGTTTCAGCCCCTCTGTTTCTTGCCTCTGTTTCTCGCCCTCTGTTTCAGCCCCTCTGTTTCTCGCTCACTGTTTCAGCCCCTCTGTTTCGCGCTCTCTGTTTCAGCCCCTCTGTTTCAGCCCCTCTGTTTCTCCCCCTCTGTTTCTGCCCCTCTGTTTCTCGCCCTCTGTTTCAGCCCCTCTGTTTCTCGCCCTCTGTTTCAGCCCCGCTGATTCAGACACTCTGTTTCAGCCCCTCTGAATCAGCCCCTCTGATTCAGCCCCTCTGTTTCAGCCCCTCTGTTTCAGCCGCTCCGTTTCTCGCCCTCTGTTTCACCCCTCTGTTTCTCGCCCTCTGTTTCAGCCCCTCTGTTTCTCGCACTCTGTTTCAGCCCCTCTGATTCAGCCCCTCTGTTTCTCGCCCTCTGTTTCAGCCCCTCTGTTTCTCGCCCTCTGCTTCAGCCCCTCTGTTTCTCGCACTCTGTTTCAGCCCCTCTGTTTTAGCCACTCTGTTTCAGCCCCTCTGTTTCAGCCCCACTGTTTCAGCCCCTCTGTTTCTCGCCCTCTTTGTCAGCCAATCAGTTTCAGCCCCTCTGTTTCAGCACCTCTGTTTCTCGCCCTCTGTTTCAGCCCCTCTGTTTCTGCCCCACTGTTTCTCGCCCTCTGTTTCAGCCCCTCTGTTTCTCGCCCTCTGTTTCAGCCCCTCTGTTTCTCGCCCTCTGTTTCAGCCCCTCTGATTCAGCCCCTCTGTTTCAGCCCCTCTGATTCAGCCCCTCTGTTTCAGCTCCTCCGGTTCTGCCCCTCTGTTTCTCGCCCTCTGTTTCTCACCCTCTGTTTCTCGCCCTCTGTTTCAGCCCCTCTGATTCAGCCCCTCTGTTTCAGCCCCTATGTTTCAGCCGCTCTGTTTCTCGCCCTCTGTTTTGGCCCCCCTGTTTCACGCCCACTGTTTCAGACCCTCTGTTTCTCGCCCTCTGTTTCTCGCCCTCTGTTTCAGCCCCTCTGTTTCATACCCTCTGTTCCTCGCCCTCTGTTTCGCACCCTCTGTTTCTCGCCCTCTGTTTCGGCCCCTCTGTTTCAGACCCTCTGTTTCAGACCCTCTGTTTCAGCCCCTCTGTTTCAGACCATCTGTTTCAGACTCTCTGTTTCTCGCCCTCTGTTTCGGCCCCTCTGTTTCTCGCCCTCTGTTTCGGCCCCTCCATTTCGCGCCCTCTGTATCAGACCCTCTGTTTCAGACCCTCTGTTTCTCGCCCTCTGTTTCGCGCCCTCTGTTTCGCGCCCTCTGTTTCAGACACTCTGGTTCGGCCCCTCTGTTTCCCGCCCTCTGTTTCGGCTCCTCTGTTTCGCGCCCTCTGTTTCGCGCCCTCTGTTTCAGACCCTCTGTTTCAGCCCCTCTGTTTCAGCCGCTCTGTTTCTCGCCCTCTGTTTCGGCCCCCCTGTTTCGCGCCCTCTGTTTCAGACCCTCTGTTGCTCGCCCTCTGTTTCTCGCCCTCTGTTTCAGCCCCTCTGTTTCATACCCTCTGTTCCTCGCCCTCTGTTTCGCACCCTCTGTTTCTCGCCCTCTGTTTCGGCCCCTCTGTTTCTCGCCCTCTGTTTCAGCCCCTCTGTTTCTCACCCTCTGTTTCAGCCCCTCTGTTTCTCGCCCTCTGCTTCAGCCCCTCTGTTTCTCGCCCTCTGTTTCAGCCCATCTGTTTTAGCCCCTCTGTTTCAGCCCCTCTGTTTCAGCCCCACTGTTTCAGCCCCTCTCTTTCTCGCCCCCTTTGTCAGCCCCTCAGTTTCAGCCCCTCTGTTTCAGCCCCTCTGTTTCTCGCCCTCTGTTTCAGCCCCTCTGATTCAGCCCCTCTGTTTCAGCCCCTCTGATTCAGCCCCTCTGTTTCAGCCCCTCTGTTTCAGCCCCTCTGGTTCAGCCCCTCTGTTTCAGCCCCTCTGTTTCTCGCCCTCTGTTTCTCACCGTCTGTTTCTCGCCCTCTGTTTCAGCCCCTCTGTTTTTCGCCCTCTGTTTCAGCCCCTCTGTTTCTCGCCCTCTGTATCAGCACCTCTGTTTCAGCCCTCTGTTTCAGCCCCTCTGTTTCAGCCCCTCTGTTTCTCGCCCTCTGTTTCTCGCCCTCTGTTTCAGCCCCTCTGTTTCTCACTCACTGTTTCAGCCCCTCTGTTTCGCGCTCTCTGTTTCAGCCCCTCTGTTTCAGCCCCTCTGTTTCTCCCCCTCTGTTTCTGCCCCTCTGTTTCTCGCCCTCTGTTTCAGCCCCTCTGTTTCTCGCCCTCTGTTTCAGCCCTGCTGATTCAGACACTCTGTTTCAGCCCCTCTGAATCAGCCCCTCTGATTCAGCCCCTCTGTTTCAGCCCCTCTGTTTCAGCCGCTCCGTTTCTCGCCCTCTGTTTCAGCCCCTCTGTTTCTCGCCCTCTGTTTCAGCCCCTCTTTTTCTCGCCCTCTGTTTCAGACCCTCTGATTCAGCCCCTCTGTTTCTCGCCCTCTGTTTCAGCCCCTCTGTTTCTCGCCCTCTGCTTCCGCCCCTCTGTTTCTCGCCCTCTGTTTCAGCCCCTCTGTTTTAGCCCCTCTGTTTCAGCCCCTCTGTTTCAGCCCCACTGTTTCAGCCCCTCTCTTTCTCGCCCCCTTTGTCAGCCCCTCAGTTTCAGCCCCTGTGTTTCTCGCCCTCTGTTTCAGCCCCTCTGATTCAGCCCCTCTGTTTCAGCCCCTCTATTTCAGCCCCTCTGGTTCAGCCCCTCTGTTTCAGCCCCTCTGTTTCTCGCCCTCTGTTTCTCACCGTCTGTTTCTCGCCCTCTGATTCAGCCCCTCTGTTTTTCGCCCTCTGTTTCAGCCCCTCTGTTTCTCGCCCTCTGTATCAGCCCCTCTGTTTCAGCCCTCTGTTTCAGCCCCTCTGTTTCAGCCCCTCTGTTTCTTGCCCTCTGTTTCTCGCCCTCTGTTTCAGCCCCTCTGTTTCTCGCTCACTGTTTCAGCCCCTCTGTTCCGCGCTCTCTGTTTCAGCCCCTCTGTTTCAGCCCCTCTGTTTCTCCCCCTCTGTTTCTGCCCCTCTGTTTCTCGCCCTCTGTTTCAGCCCCTCTGTTTCTCGCCCTCTGTTTCAGCCCCGCTGATTCAGACACTCTGTTTCAGCCCCTCTGAATCAGCCCCTCTGATTCAGCCCCTCTGTTTCAGCCCCTCTGTTTCAGCCGCTCCGTTTCTCGCCCTCTGTTTCAGCCGCTCTGTTTCTCGCCCTCTGTTTCAGCCCCTCTGTTTCTCGCCCTCTGTTTCAGCCCCTCTGATTCAGCCCCTCTGTTTCTCGCCCTCTGTTTCAGCCCCTCTGTTTCTCGCCCTCTGCTTCCGCCCCTCTGTTTCTCGCACTCTGTTTCAGCCCCTCTGTTTTAGCCACTCTGTTTCAGCCCCTCTGTTTCAGCCCCACTGTTTCAGCCCCTCTGTTTCTCGCCCTCTTTGTCAGCCAATCAGTTTCAGCCCCTCTGTTTCAGCCCCTCTGTTTCTCGCCCTCTGTTTCAGCACCTCTGTTTCTCGCCCTCTGTTTCAGCCCCTCTGTTTCACCCCCTCTGTTTCAGCCCCTCTGTTTCAGCCCCACTGTTTCTCACCCTCTGTTTCAGCCCCTCTGTTTCTCGCCCTCTGTTTCAGCCCCTCTGTTTCTCGCCCTCTGTTTCAGCCCCTCTGATTCAGCCCCTCTGTTTCAGCCCCTCTGATTCAGCCCCTCTGTTTCAGCTCCTCCGGTTCTGCCCCTCTGTTTCTCGCCCTCTGTTTCTCACCCTCTGTTTCTCACCCTCTGTTTCAGCCCCTCTGATTCAGCCCCTCTGTTTCAGCTCCTCCGGTTCTGCCCCTCTGTTTCTCGCCCTCTGTTTCAGACCCTCTGTTTCAGCCCCTCTGTTTCAGACCCTCTGTTTCAGACCCTCTGTTTCAGCCCCTATGTTTCAGCCGCTCTGTTTCTCGCCCTCTGTTTCGGCCCCCCTGTTTCGCGCCCTCTGTTTCAGACCCTCTGTTTCTCGCCCTCTGTTTCTCGCCCTCTGTTTCAGACCCTCTGTTTCAGACTCTCTGTTTCTCGCCCTCTGTTTCGGCCCCTCTGTTTCTCGCCCTCTGTTTCGGCCCCTCCATTTCGCGCCCTCTGTATCAGACCCTCTGTTTCAGACCCTCTGTTTCTCGCCCTCTGTTTCGGCCCCTCCATTTCGCGCCCTCTGTATCAGACCCTCTGTTTCAGACCCTCTGTTTCTCGCCCTCTGTTTCGCGCCCTCTGTTTCAGACACTCTGGTTCGGCTCCTCTGTTTCCCGCCCTCTGTTTCGGCTCCTCTGTTTCGCGCCCTCTGTTTCGCGCCCTCTGTTTCAGCCCCTCTGATTCAGCCCCTCTGTTTCAGCCCCTCTGATTCAGCCCCACTGTTTCAGCTCCTCCGGTTCTGCCCCTCTGTTTCTCGCCCTCTGTTTCTCACCCTCTGTTTCTCGCCCTCTGTTTCAGCCCCTCTGATTCAGCCCCTCTGTTTCAGCCCCTATGTTTCAGCCGCTCTGTTTCTCGCCCTCTGTTTCGGCCCCCCTGTTTCTCGCCCACTGTTTCAGACCCTCTGTTTCTCGCCCTCTGTTTCTCACCCTCTGTTTCAGCCCCTCTGTTTCATACCCTCTGTTCCTCACCCTCTGTTTCGCACCCTCTGTTTCTCACCCTCTGTTTCGGCCCCTCTGTTTCAGACCCTCTGTTTCAGACCCTCTGTTTCAGCCCCTCTGTTTCAGACCCTCTGTTTCAGACTCTCTGTTTCTCGCCCTCTGTTTCGGCCCCTCTGTTTCTCGCCCTCTGTTTCGGCCCCTCCGTTTCGCGCCCTCTGTATCAGAGCCTCTGTTTCAGACCCTCTGTTTCTCGCCCTCTGTTTCGCGCCCTCTGTTTCGCGCCCTCTGTTTCAGACACTCTGGTTCGGCCCCTCTGTTTCCCGCCCTCTGTTTCGGCTCCTCTGTTTCGCGCCCTCTGTTTCGCGCCCTCTGTTTCAGACCCTCTGTTTCAGCCCCTCTGTTTCAGACCCTCTGTTTCAGACCCTCTGTTTCAGCCCCTATGTTTCAGCCGCTCTGTTTCTCGCCCTCTGTTTCGGCCCCCCTGTTTTGCGCCCTCTGTTTCAGACCCTCTGTTTCTCGCCCTCTGTTTCTCGCCCTCTGTTTCAGCCCCTCTGTTTCATACCCTCTGTTCCTCGCCCTCTGTTTCGCACCCTCTGTTTCTCGCCCTCTGTTTCGGCCCCTCTGTTTCAGACCCTCTGTTTCAGACCCTCTGTTTCAGCCCCTCTGTTTCTCGCCCTCTGTTTCTCGCCCTCTGTTTTGGCCCCTATGTTTCTCGCTCTCTGTTTCGGCCCCTCTGTTTCAGACCCTCTGTTTCAGACGCTCTGTTTCTCGCCCTCTGTTTCGCGCCCTCTGTTTCGCGCCCTCTGTTTCAGACCCTCTGTTTCGGCCCGTCTGTTTCCCGCCCTCTGTTCCGGCCCCTCTGTTTCGCGTCCTCTGTTTCGCGCCCTCTGATTCAGGCCCTTTGTTTCAGGCCCTCTGATTCTCACCCTCTGTTTCTCGCCCTCTGTTTCAGACCCTCTGTTTCAGACCCTCTGTTTCAGACCCACTGTTTCTCGCCCTCTGTTTCGCGCCCTCTGTTTCGTGCCCTCTGTTTCAGACCCTCTGTTTCAGACCCGCTGTTTCTCGCCCTCTGTTTCTCGCCCTCTGTTTCAGCCCCTCTGTTTCAGCCCCTCTGTTTCAGACCCTCTGTTTCGCGCCCTCTGTTTCAGACCCTCTGTTTCAGACCCTTTGTTTCAGACCCTGTATTTCGGCCCCTCTGTTTCCCGCCCTCTGTTTCGGATCCTCTGTTTCGCGCCCTCTGTTTCGCGCCCTCTGTTTCAGACCCTCTGTTTCTCGCCTTCTGTTTCAGCCCCTCTGTTTCAGCCCCTCTGTTTCAGACCCTCTGTTTCAGACCCGCTGTTTCAGACCCTCTGTTTCTCGCCCTCTGTTTCAGACCCTCTGTTTCAGACCCTCTGTTTCAGACCCTCTGTTTCTCGCCCTCTGTTTCGGCCCCTCTGATTCAGACCCTCTGTTTCAGCCCCTCTGTTTCGGCCCCTCTGTTTCTCGCCCTCTGTTTCGGCCCCTCTGTTTCTCGGCCTCGGTTTCGGCCCCTCTGTTTCTCGCCCTCTGTTTCGGACCCTCTGTTTCAGCCCCTCTGTTTCAGCCCCTCTGTTTCAGACACTCTGTTTCAGGCCCTCTGTTTCTTGCCCTCTGTTTCGGCCCCTCTGTTTCGCGCCCTCTGTTTCAGACCCTCTGTTTCAGACCCTCTGTTTCAGATCCTTTGTTTCTCGCCCTCTGTTTCGCGCCCTCTGTTTCGCGCCCTCTGTTTCAGACCCTCTGTTTTGGACCCTCTGTTTCCCGCCCTCTGTTTCGTGCCCTCTGTTTCGCGCCCTCTGTTTCAGACCCTCTGTTTCGGCCCCTCTGTTTGCCTCTGTCTGTTTCGGCCCCTCTGTTTCACGCCCTCTGTTTCGCGCCCTCTGTTTCAGACCCTATGTTTCAGACCCTCTGTTTCTCACCCTCTGTTTCTCGCCCTCTGTTTCAGACCCTCTGTTTCAGACCCTCTGTTTCAGCCCCTCTGTTTCTTGCCCTCTGTTTCTCGCCCTCTGTTTCAGCCCCTCTGTTTCTCGCTCACTGTTTCAGCCCCTCTGTTCCGCGCTCTCTGTTTCAGCCCCTCTGTTTCAGCCCCTCTGTTTCTCCCCCTCTGTTTCTGCCCCTCTGTTTCTCGCCCTCTGTTTCAGCCCCTCTGTTTCTCGCCCTCTGTTTCAGCCCCGCTGATTCAGACACTCTGTTTCAGCCCCTCTGAATCAGCCCCTCTGATTCAGCCCCTCTGTTTCAGCCGCTCCGTTTCTCGCCCTCTGTTTCAGCCCCTCTGTTTCTCGCCCTCTGTTTCAGCCCCTCTGTTTCTCGCCCTCTGTTTCAGCCCCTCTGATTCAGCCCCTCTGTTTCTCGCCCTCTGTTTCAGCCCCTCTGTTTCTCGCCCTCTGCTTCAGCCCCTCTGTTTCTCGCACTCTGTTTCAGCCCCTCTGTTTTAGCCACTCTGTTTCAGCCCCTCTGTTTCAGCCCCACTGTTTCAGCCCCTCTGTTTCTCGCCCTCTTTGTCAGCCAATCAGTTTCAGCCCCTCT
The DNA here is from genome assembly GCF_047496795.1 of Chiloscyllium punctatum. Taxonomy (NCBI): domain Eukaryota; kingdom Metazoa; phylum Chordata; class Chondrichthyes; order Orectolobiformes; family Hemiscylliidae; genus Chiloscyllium; species Chiloscyllium punctatum. Next base: position 56,342,841 of record NC_092779.1, on the reverse strand, counting down.
GTTTCAGCCCCTCTGTTTCTCGCCCTCTGTTTCAGCACCTCTGTTTCTCGCCCTCTGTTTCAGCCCCTCTGTTTCACCCCCTCTGTTTCAGCCCCTCTGTTTCAGCCCCACTGTTTCTCACCCTCTGTTTCAGCCCCTCTGTTTCTCGTCCTCTGTTTCAGCCCCTCTGTTTCTCGCCCTCTGTTTCAGCCCCTCTGATTCAGCCCCTCTGTTTCAGCCCCTCTGATTCAGCCCCTCTGTTTCAGCTCCTCCGGTTCTGCCCCTCTGTTTCTCGCCCTCTGTTTCTCACCCTCTGTTTCTCACCCTCTGTTTCAGCCCCTCTGATTCAGACCCTCTGTTTCAGCCCCTATGTTTCAGCCGCTCTGTTTCCGGCCCTCTGTTTCGGCCCCCCTGTTTCGCGCCCACTGTTTCAGTCCCTCTGTTTCTCGCCCTCTGTTTCTCGCCCTCTGTTTCAGCCCCTCTGTTTCATACCCTCTGTTCCTCGCCCTCTGTTTCGCACCCTCTGTTTCTCACCCTCTGTTTCGGCCCCTCTGTTTCAGACCATCTGTTTCAGACCCTCTGTTTCAGCCCCTCTGTTTCAGAATCTCTGTTTCAGACTCTCTGTTTCTCGCCCTCTGTTTCGGCCCCTCTGTTTCTCGCCCTCTGTTTCGGCCCCTCCATTTCGCGCCCTCTGTATCAGACCCTCTGTTTCAGACCCTCTGTTTCTCGCCCTTTGTTTCGCGCCCTCTGTTTCAGACACTCTGGTTCGGCCCCTCTGTTTCCCGCCCTCTGTTTCGGCTCCTCTGTTTCGCGCCCTCTGTTTCGCGCCCTCTGTTTCAGCCCCTCTGTTTCTCGCCCTCTGTTTCAGCCCCTCTGTTTCAGCCCCTCTGTTTCAGCCCCTCTGATTCAGCCCCACTGTTTCAGCTCCTCCGGTTCTGCCCCTCTGTTTCTCGCCCTCTGTTTCTCACCCTCTGTTTCTCGCCCTCTTTTTCAGCCCCTCTGATTCAGCCCCTCTGTTTCAGCCCCTATGTTTCAGCCGCTCTGTTTCTCGCCCTCTGTTTCGGCCCCCCTGTTTCGCGCCCACTGTTTCAGACCCTCTGTTTCTCGCCCTCTGTTTCTCGCCCTCTGTTTCAGCCCCTCTGTTTCATACCCTCTGTTCCTCACCCTCTGTTTCGCACCCTCTGTTTCTCGCCCTCTGTTTCGGCCCCTCTGTTTCAGACCCTCTGTTTCAGACCCTCTGTTTCAGCCCCTCTGTTTCAGACCCTCTGTTTCAGACTCTCTGTTTCTCGCCCTCTGTTTCGGCCCCTCTGTTTCTCGCCCTCTGTTTCGGCCCCTCCATTTCGCGCCCTCTGTATCAGAGCCTCTGTTTCAGACCCTCTGTTTCTCGCCCTCTGTTTCGCGCCCTCTGTTTCGCGCCCTCTGTTTCAGACACTCTGGTTCGGCCCCTCTGTTTCCCGCCCTCTGTTTCGGCTCCTCTGTTTCGCGCCCTCTGTTTGGCGCCCTCTGTTTCAGACCCTCTGTTTCAGCCCCTCTGTTTCAGACCCTCTGTTTCAGACCCTCTGTTTCAGCCCCTATGTTTCAGCCGCTCTGTTTCTCACCCTCTGTTTCGGCCCCCCTGTTTCGCGCCCTCTGTTTCAGACCCTCTGTTTCAGACCCTCTGTTTCAGACCCTCTGTTTCAGCCCCTATGTTTCAGCCGCTCTGTTTCTCACCCTCTGTTTCGGCCCCCCTGTTTCGCGCCCTCTGTTTCAGACCCTCTGTTTCTCGCCCTCTGTTTCTCGCCCTCTGTTTCAGCCCCTCTGTTTCATACCCTCTGTTCCTCGCCCTCTGTTTCGCACCCTCTGTTTCAGACCCTCTGTTTCAGCCCCTCTGTTTCTCGCCCTCTGTTTCTCGCCCTCTGTTTTGGCCCCTATGTTTCTCGCTCTCTGTTTCGGCCCCTCTGTTTCAGACCCTCTGTTTCAGACGCTCTGTTTCTCGCCCTCTGTTTCGCGCCCTCTGTTTCGCGCCCTCTGTTTCAGACCCTCTGTTTCGGCCCGTCTGTTTCCCGCCCTCTGTTCCGGCCCCTCTGTTTCGCGTCCTCTGTTTGGCGCCCTCTGATTCAGGCCCTTTGTTTCAGGCCCTCTGATTCTCGCCCTCTGTTTCTCGCCCTCTGTTTCAGACCCTCTGTTTCAGACCCTCTGTTTCAGACCCACTGTTTCTCGCCCTCTGTTTCGCGCCCTCTGTTTCGTGCCCTCTGTTTCAGACCCTCTGTTTCAGACCCCCCTGTTTCTCGCCCTCTGTTTCTCGCCCTCTGTTTCAGCCCCTCTGTTTCAGCCCCTCTGTTTCAGCCCCTCTGTTTCAGACCCTCTGTTTCGCGCCCTCTGTTTCAGACCCTCTGTTTCAGGCCCTTTGTTTCAGACCCTCTATTTCGGCCCCTCTGTTTCCCGCCCTCTGTTTCGGATCCTCTGTTTCGCGCCCTCTGTTTCGCGCCCTCTGTTTCAGACCCTCTGTTTCTCGCCTTCTGTTTCAGCCCCTCTGTTTCAGCCCCTCTGTTTCAGACCCTCTGTTTCAGACCCGCTGTTTCAGACCCTCTGTTTCTCGCCCTCTGTTTCAGACCCTCTGTTTCAGACCCTCTGTTTCAGACCCTCTGTTTCTCGCCCTCTGTTTCGGCCCCTCTGATTCAGACCCTCTGTTTCAGCCCCTCTGTTTCGGCCCCTCTGTTTCTCGCCCTCTGTTTCGGCCCCTCTGTTTCTCGGCCTCGGTTTCGGCCCCTCTGTTTCTCGCCCTCTGTTTCGGACCCTCTGTTTCAGCCCCTCTGTTTCAGCCCCTCTGTTTCAGACACTCTGTTTCAGGCCCTCTGTTTCTCGCCCTCTGTTTCGGCCCCTCTGTTTCGCGCCCTCTGTTTCAGACCCTCTGTTTCAGACCCTCTGTTTCAGATCCTTTGTTTCTCGCCCTCTGTTTCGCGCCCTCTGTTTCGCGCCCTCTGTTTCAGACCCTCTGTTTTGGACCCTCTGTTTCCCGCCCTCTGTTTCGTGCCCTCTGTTTCGCGCCCTCTGTTTCAGACCCTCTGTTTCGGCCCCTCTGTTTGCCTCCGTCTGTTTCGGCCCCTCTGTTTCACGCCCTCTGTTTCGCGCCCTCTGTTTCAGACCCTATGTTTCAGACCCTCTGTTTCTCACCCTCTGTTTCTCGCCCTCTGTTTTCAGACCCTCTGTTTCAGACCCTCTGTTTCAGACCCTCTGTTTCGCGCCCTCTGTTTCGCGCCCTCTGTTTCAGACCCTCTGTTTCAGACCCTCTGTTTCTCGCCCTCTGTTTCTCGCCCTCTGTTTCAGACCCTCTGTTTCAGACCCTCTGTTTCAGACCCTCTGTTTCGCGCCCTCTGTTTCGCGCCCTCTGTTTCAGAACCTCTGTTTCAGACCGTCTGTTTCTCGCCCTCTGTTTCAGCCCCTCTGTTTCTCGCCCTCTGTTTCAGACCCACTGTTTCAGACCCTCTGTTTCTCGCCCTCTGTTTCGGCCCCTCTGTTTCTCGCCCTCTGTTTTGGCCCCTCTGTATCGTGCCCTCTGTTTCAGACCCTCTGTTTCAGCCCAACTGTTTCAGCCCCTATGTTTCTCGCCCTCTTTGTCAGCCCCTCAGTTTCAGCCCCTCTGTTTCAGCCCCTCTGTTTCTCGCCCACTGTTTCAGCTCCACTGATTCAGCCCCTCTGTTTCAGCCCCTCTGATTCAGCTCCTCTGTTTCAGCCCCTCTGATTCAGCTCCTCTGTTTCAGCCCCACTGTTTCAGCCCCTCTGTTTCTCGCCCTCTTTGTCAGCCCCTCAGTTTCAGCCCCTCTGTTTCAGCCGCTCAGTTTCTCGCCCTCTGTTTCAGCCCCTCTGATTCAGCCCCTCTGTTTCAGCCCCTCTGATTCAGCCCCTCTGTTTCAGCCCCTCTGTTTCAGCCCCTCTGTTTCTCGCCCTCTGTTTCTCACCGTCTGTTTCTCGCTGTCTCTTTCAGCCCCTCTGTTTTTCGCACTCTGTTTCAGCCCCTCTGTTTCTCGCCCTCTGTATCAGCCCCTCTGTTTCAGCCCCTCTGTTTCAGCCCGCTGTTTCAGCTCCTCTGTTTCTCGCTCTCTGATTCTCGCCCTCTGTTTCAGCCCCTCTGTTTCTCGCCCTTAGTTTCAGCCCCTCTGTTTCGCGCTCTCTGTTTCAGCCCCTCTGTTTCTCGCCCGCTGTTTCTGCCCCTCTGTTTCTCGCCCTGTTTCAGCCCCTCTGTTTCTCGCCCTCTGTTTCTACCACGCTGAATCAGACCCTCTGTTTCTGCCCCTCTGAATCAGCACCTCTGTTTCAGCCCCTCTGTTTCTCACCCTCTGTTTCAGCCCCTATGTTTCTCGCCCTCTGTTTCAGCTCCTCTGTTTCTCGCCCTCTGTTTCAGCCCCTCTGATGCAGCCCATCTGTTTCTCGCCCTCTGTTTCTCGCCCTCTGTTTCTCGCCCTTTGTTTCAGCCCCTCTGTTTCGCGCTCTCTGTTTCAGCCCCTCTGTTTCTCGCCCTCTGTTTCTGCCCCTTTGTTTCTCGCCCTCTGTTTCAGCCCCTCTGTTTCTCGCCCTCTGTTTCAGCCCCGCTGAATCAGACCCTCTGTTTCTGCCCCTCTGAATCAGCCCCTCTGTTTCAGCCCCTCTGTTTCTCACCCTCTGTTTCAGCCCCTCTGTTTCAGCCCCTATGTTTCTCGCCCTCTGTTTCAGACCCTCTGTTTCTCGCCCTCTGTTTCAGCCCCTCTGATGCAGCCCCTCTGTTTCTCGCCCTCTGTTTCAGCCCCTCTGTTTCTCGCCCTCTGTTTCAGCCCCTCTGTTTCTTACCCTCTGTTTCAGCCCCTCTGTTTCAGCCCCTCTGTTTCAGCCACTCTGTTTCTCACCCTCTGTTTCAGCCCCTCTGTTTCTCGCCCTCTTTGTCAGCCCCTCAGTTTCAGCCCCTCTGTTTCAGCCCCTCTGTTTCTCGCGCTCTGTTTCAGCCCCTCTGATTCAGCCCCTCTGTTTCAGCCCCTCTGATTCAGCCCCTCTGTTTCAGCCCCTCTGTTTCAGCCCCTCTGTTTTTCGCACTCTGTTTCTGCCCCTCTGTTTCTCGCCCTCTGTATCAGCCCCTCTGTTTCAGCCCCTCTGTTTCAGCCCCTCTGTTTCAGCTCCTCTGTTTCTCGCCCTCTGTTTCTTGCCCTCTGTTTCAGCCCCTCTGTTTCTCGCTCTTTGTTTCAGCCCCTCTGTTTCGCGCTCTCTGTTTCAGCCCCTCTGTTTCTCGCCCTCTGTTTCTGCCCCTCTGTTTCTCGCCCTCTGTTTCAGCCCCTCTGTTTCTCGCCCTCTGTTTCAGCCCCGCTAAATCAGACCCTCTGTTTCTGCCCCTCTGAATCAGCCCCTCAGTTTCTCACCCTCTGTTTCAGCCCCTCAGTTTCAGCCCCTCTGTTTCTCGCCCTCTGTTTCAGCCCCTCTGTTTCTCGCCCTCTGTTTCAGCCCCTCTGATGCAGCCCCTCTGTTTCTCGCCCTCTGTTTCAGCCCCTCTGTTTCTCGCCCTCTGTTTCAGCCGCTCTGTTTCAGCCCCTCTGTTTCAGCCCCTCTGTTTCTCACCATCTGTTTCAGCCCCTCTGTTTCTCGCCCTCTGTTTCAGCCCCTCTGTTTCTCGCCTTCTGTTTCAGCCCCTCTGTTTCTCGCCCTCTGTTTCAGCCCCTGTGTTTCAGCCCCTGTGTTTTAGCCCCTCTGTTTCTCGCCCTCTGTTTCAGCCCCTCTGTTTCTCGCCCTCTGTTTCAGCCCCTCTGTTTCTCGCCCTCTGTTTCAGCCCCTCTGCTTCAGCCCCTCTGTTTCAGTCTCTCTGTTTCTCACCCTCTGTTTCTCGCCCTCTTTTTCAGCCCCTCTGTTTCTCGCCCTCTGTTTCAGACCCTCTGTTTCTCGCCCTCTGTTTCAGCCCCTCTGTTTCAGCCCCTCTGTTTCAGCCCCTCTGTTTCTCGCCCTCTGTTTCAGCCCCTCTATTTCTCGCCCTCTGTTTCAGCCCCTCTGTTTCTCACCCTCTGTTTCAGCCCCTCTGTTTCAGCCCCTCTGTTTCAGCCCCTCTGTTTCTCACCCTCTGTTTCAGCCCCTCTGTTTCAGCCCCGTTGATTCAGCCCCTCTGATTCGTGCCCCACTGATTCAGCCCCTCTGATTCAACCCCTCTCTTTCCCGCCCCTCTGTTTCAGCCCCTCTGTTTCTCGCCCTCTGTTTCAGCCCCTCTGTTTCACCCCCTCTGTTTCAGCCCCTCTGTTTCAGCCCCACTGTTTCTCGCCCTCTGTTTCAGCCCCTCTTTATCTCGCCCTCTGTTTCAGCCCCTCTGTTTCTCGCCCTCTGTTTCAGCCCCTCTGATTCAGCCCCTCTGTTTCAGCCCCGCTGATTCAGACACTCTGTTTCAGCCCCTTTGTTTCTCGCCCTCTGTTTCAGCCCCTCTGTTTCTCGCCCTCTGTTTCAGCCCCGCTGAATCAGACCCTCTGTTTCTGCCCCTCTGAATCAGCCCCTCTGTTTCAGCCCCTCTGTTTCTCACCCTCTGTTTCAGCCCCTCTGTTTCAGCCCCTATGTTTCTCGCCCTCTGTTTCAGCCCCTCTGTTTCTCGCCCTCTGTTTCAGCCCCTCTGATGCAGCCCCTCTGTTTCTCGCCCTCTGTTTCAGCCCCTCTGTTTCTCGCCCTCTGTTTCAGCCCCTCTGTTTCTCACCCTCTGTTTCAGCCCCTCTGTTTCAGCCCCTCTGTTTCAGCCACTCTGTTTCTCACCCTCTGTTTCAGCCCCTCTGTTTCTCGCCCTCTTTGTCAGGCCCTCAGTTTCAGCCCCTCTGTTTCAGCCCCTCTGTTTCTCGCGCTCTGTTTCAGCCCCTCTGATTCAGCCCCTCTGTTTCAGCCCCTCTGATTCAGCCCCTCTGTTTCAGCCCCTCTGTTTCAGCCCCTCTGTTTTTCGCACTCTGTTTCTGCCCCTCTGTTTCTCGCCCTCTGTATCAGCCCCTCTGTTTCAGCCCCTCTGTTTCAGCCACTCTGTTTCAGCTCCTCTGTTTCTCGCCCTCTGTTTCTCGCCCTCTGTTTCAGCCCCTCTGTTTCTCGCTCTTTGTTTCAGCCCCTCTGTTTCGCGCTCTCTGTTTCAGCCCCTCTGTTTCTCACCCTCTGTTTCTGCCCCTCTGTTTCTCGCCCTCTGTTTCAGCCCCTCTGTTTCTCGCCCTCTGTTTCAGCCCCGCTAAATCAGACCCTCTGTTTCTGCCCCTCTGAATCAGCCCCTCTGTTTCTCACCCTCTGTTTCAGCCCCTCTGTTTCAGCCCCTCTGTTTCTCACCCTCTGTTTCAGCCCCTCTGTTTCAGCCCCGTTGATTCAGCCCCTCTGATTCGTGCCCCTCTGATTCAGCCCCTCTGATTCAACCCCTCTCTTTCCCGCCCCTCTGTTTCAGCCCCTCTGTTTCTCGCCCTCTGTTTCAGCCCCTCTTTATCTCGCCCTCTGTTTCAGCCCCTCTGTTTCTCGCCCTCTGTTTCAGCCCCTCTGATTCAGCCCCTCTGTTTCAGCCCCGCTGATTCAGACACTCTGTTTCAGCCCCTCTAAATCAGCCCCTCTGATTCAGCCCCTCTGTTTCAGCCCCTATGTTTCAGCCGCTCTGTTTCTCGCCCTCTGTTTCAGCCCCTCTGTTTCTCACCCTCTGTTTCAGCACCTCTGTTTCAGCCCCTCTGTTTCAGCCCCTCTTTTTCACGCCCTCTGCTTCAGCCCCTCTTTATCTCGCCCTCTGTTTCAGCCCCTCTGTTTCTCGCCCTCTGTTTCAGCCCCTCTGATTCAGCCCCTCTGTTTCAGCCCCGCTGATTCAGACACTCTGTTTCAGCCCCTTTGTTTCTCGCCCTCTGTTTCAGCCCCTCTGTTTCTCGCCCTCTGTTTCAGCCCCGCTGAATCAGACCCTCTGTTTCTGCCCCTCTGAATCAGCCCCTCTGTTTCAGCCCCTCTGTTTCTCACCCTCTGTTTCAGCCCCTCTGTTTCAGCCCCTATGTTTCTCGCCCTCTGTTTCAGCCCCTCTGTTTCTCGCCCTCTGTTTCAGCCCCTCTGATGCAGCCCCTCTGTTTCTCGCCCTCTGTTTCAGCCCCTCTGTTTCTCGCCCTCTGTTTCAGCCCCTCTGTTTCTCACCCTCTGTTTCAGCCCCTCTGTTTCAGCCCCTCTGTTTCAGCCACTCTGTTTCTCACCCTCTGTTTCAGCCCCTCTGTTTCTCGCCCTCTTTGTCAGCCCCTCAGTTTCAGCCCCTCTGTTTCAGCCCCTCTGTTTCTCGCGCTCTGTTTCAGCCCCTCTGATTCAGCCCCTCTGTTTCAGCCCCTCTGATTCAGCCCCTCTGTTTCAGCCCCTCTGTTTCAGCCCCTCTGTTTTTCGCACTCTGTTTCTGCCCCTCTGTTTCTCGCCCTCTGTATCAGCCCCTCTGTTTCAGCCCCTCTGTTTCAGCCCCTCTGTTTCAGCTCCTCTGTTTCTCGCCCTCTGTTTCTCGCCCTCTGTTTCAGCCCCTCTGTTTCTCGCTCTTTGTTTCAGCCCCTCTGTTTCGCGCTCTCTGTTTCAGCCCCTCTGTTTCTCGCCCTCTGTTTCTGCCCCTCTGTTTCTCACCCTCTGTTTCAGCCCCTCTGTTTCAGCCCCTTTGTTTCTCGCCCTCTGTTTCAGCCCCTCTGTTTCTCGCCCTCTGTTTCAGCCTCGCTGAATCAGACCCTCTCTTTCTGCCCCTCTGAATCAGCCCCTCTGTTTCAGCCCCTCTGTTTCTCACCCTCTGTTTCAGCCCCTCTGTTTCAGCCCCTATGTTTCTCGCCCTCTGTTTCAGCCCCTCTGTTTCTCGCCCTCTGTTTCAGCCCCTCTGATGCAGCCCCTCTGTTTCTCGCCCTCTGTTTCAGCCCCTCTGTTTCTCGCCCTCTGTTTCAGCCCCTCTGTTTCTCACCCTCTGTTTCAGCCCCTCTGTTTCAGCCCCTCTGTTTCAGCCACTCTGTTTCTCACCCTCTGTTTCAGCCCCTCTGTTTCTCGCCCTCTTTGTCAGCCCCTCAGTTTCAGCCCCTCTGTTTCAGCCCCTCTGTTTCTCGCGCTCTGTTTCAGCCCCTCTGATTCAGCCCCTCTGTTTCAGCCCCTCTGATTCAGCCCCTCTGTTTCAGCCCCTCTGTTTCAGCCCCTCTGGTTCAGCCCCTCTGTTTCAGCCCCTCTGTTTCGCGCTCTCTGATTCAGCCCCTCTGTTTCAGCCCCTCTGTTTCTCCCCCTCTGTTTCAGCCCCTCTGTTTCTCGCCCTCTGTTTCAGCCCCTCTGTTTCTCGCCCTCTTTGTCAGCCAATCAGTTTCAGCCCCTCTGTTTCAGCCCCTCTGTTTCTCGCCCTCTGTTTCAGCACCTCTGTTTCTCGCCCTCTGTTTCAGCCCCTCTGTTTCTGCCCCACTGTTTCTCGCCCTCTGTTTCAGCCCCTCTGTTTCTCGCCCTCTGTTTCAGCCCCTCTGTTTCTCGCCCTCTGTTTCAGCCCCTCTGATTCAGCCCCTCTGTTTCAGCCCCTCTGATTCAGCCCCTCTGTTTCAGCTCCTCCGGTTCTGCCCCTCTGTTTCTCGCCCTCTGTTTCTCACCCTCTGTTTCTCGCCCTCTGTTTCAGCCCCTATGTTTCAGCCGCTCTGTTTCTCGCCCTCTGTTTTGGCCCCCCTGTTTCGCGCCCACTATTTCAGACCCTCTGTTTCTCGCCCTCTGTTTCTCGCCCTCTGTTTCAGCCCCTCTGTTTCATACCGTCTGTTCCTCGCCCTCTGTTTCGCACCCTCTGTTTCTCGCACTCTGTTTCGGCCCCTCTGTTTCAGACCCTCTGTTTCAGACCCTCTGTTTCAGCCCCTCTGTTTCAGACCCTCTGTTTCAGACTCTCTGTTTCTCGCCCTCTGTTTCGGCCCCTCTGTTTCTCGCCCTCTGTTTCGGCCCCTCCATTTCGCGCCCTCTGTATCAGACCCTCTGTTTCAGACCCTCTGTTTCTCGCCCTCTGTTTCGCGCCCTCTGTTTCGCGCCCTCTGTTTCAGACACTCTGGTTCGGCCCCTCTGTTTCCCGCCCTCTGTTTCGGCTCCTCTGTTTCGCGCCCTCTGTTTCGCGCCCTCTGTTTCAGACCCTCTGTTTCAGCCCCTCTGTTTCAGACCCTCTGTTTCAGACGCTCTGTTTCAGCCCCTATGTTTCAGCCGCTCTGTTTCTCGCCCTCTGTTTCGGCCCCCCTGTTTCGCGCCCTCTGTTTCAGACCCTCTGTTTCTCGCCCTCTGTTTCAGCCCCTCTGTTTCATACCCTCTGTTCCTCGCCCTCTGTTTCGCACCCTCTGTTTCTCGCCCTCTGTTTCGGCCCCTCTGTTTCTCGCCCTCTGTTTCAGCCCCTCTGTTTCTCGCCCTCTGTTTCAGCCCCTCTGTTTCTCGCACTCTGCTTCAGCCCCTCTGTTTCTCGCCCTCTGTTTCGGCCCCTCTGTTTTAGCCCCTCTGTTTCAGCCCCTCTGTTTCAGCCCCTCTGTTTCAGCCCCTCTGTTTCTCGCCCTCTGTTTCAGCCCCTCTGATTCCGCCCCTCTGTTTCAGCCCCTCTGATTCAGCCCCTCTGTTTCAGCCCCTCTGTTTCAGCCCCTCTGTTTCTCGCCCTCTGTTTCAGCCCCTCTATTTCTCGCCCTCTGCTTCAGCCCCTCTGTTTCTCGCCCTCTGTTTCAGCCCCTCTGTTTTAGCCCCTCTGTTTCAGCCCCTCTGTTTTAGCCCAACTGTTTCAGCCCCTCTCTTTCTCGCCCCCTTTGTCAGCCCCTCAGTTTCAGCCCCTCTGTTTCAGCCCCTCTGTTTCTCGCCCTCTGTTTCAGCCCCTCTGATTCAGCCCCTCTGTTTCAGCCCCTCTGATTCAGCCCCTCTGTTTCAGCCCCTCTGTTTCAGCCCCTCTGGTTCAGCCCCTCTGTTTCAGCCCCTCTGTTTCTCGCCCTCTGTTTCTCACCGTCTGTTTCTCGCCCTCTGTTTCAGCCCCTCTGTTTTTCGCCCTCTGTTTCAGCCCCTCTGTTTCTCGCCCTCTGTATCAGCCCCTCTGTTTCAGCCCTCTGTTTCAGCCCCTCTGTTTCAGCCCCACTGTTTCTCGCCCTCTGTTTCTCGCCCCCTGTTTCAGCCCCTCTGTTTCAGCCCCTCTGTTTCACGCCCTCTGTTTCTCACCGTCTGTTTCTCGCCCTCTGTTTCAGCCCCTCTGTTTCTCCCCCTCTGTTTCTGCCCCTCTGTTTCTCGCCCTCTGTTTCAGCCCCTCTGTTTCTCGCCCTCTGTTTCAGCCCCTCTGATTCAGCCCCTCTGATTCAGCCCCGCTGATTCAGACACTCTGTTTCAGCCCCTCTGTTTCAGCCCCTATGTTTCAGCCGCTCTGTTTCTCGCCCTCTGTTTCAGCCCCTCTGTTTCTCACCCTCTGTTTCAGCACCTCTGTTTCAGCCCCTCTGTTTCAGCCCCTCTTTTTCACGCCCTCTGCTTCAGCCCCTCTGTTTCTCGCACTCTGTTTCAGCCCCTCTGTTTTAGCCCCTCTGTTTCAGCCCCTCTGTTTCAGCCCCACTGTTTCAGCCCCTCTGTTTCTCGCCCTCTTTGTCAGCCAATCAGTTTCAGCCCCTCTGTTTCAGCCCCTCTGTTTCTCGCCCTCTGTTTCAGCCCCCCTGATTCAGCCCCTCTGTTTCTTGCCCTCTGTTTCAGCCCCTCTGAATCAGCTCCTCTGTTTCAGCACCTCTGTTTCAGCCCCTCTGTTTCAGCCCCTCTGTTTCTCGCCCTCCTTTGCTCACCCTCTGTTTCTCGCCCTCTGTTTCAGCCCCTCTGTTTTTCGCCCTCGGTTTCAGCCCCTCTGTTTCTCGCCCTCTGTATCAGCCCCTCTGTTTCTCGCCCTCTGTTTCTCGCCCTCTGTTTCAGCCCCTCTGTTTCTCGCCCTTTGTTTCAGCCCCTCTGTTTCCGTCTCTTTGTTTCAGCCCCTCTGTTTCAGCCCCTCTGTTTCTCGCCCTCTGTTTCTGCCCCTCTGTTTCTCGCCCTCTGTTTCAGCCCCTCTGTTTCTCGCCCTCTGCTTCAGCCCCGCTGAATCAGACCCACTGTTTCAGCGCCTCTGAATCAGCCCGTCTGTTTCAGCCCCTCTGTTTCATTCCCTCTCTTTCTCGCCCTCTGTTTCAGCCCCTCTGTTTCTCACCCACTTTTTCAGCCCCTCTGTTTCAGCCCCTATGTTTCTCGCCCTCTGTTTCAGCCCCTCAGTTTCTCGCCCTCTGTTTCTGCCCCTCTGTTTCTCGCCCTCTGTTTCAGCCCCTCTGTTTCTCGCCCTCTGTTTCAGCCCCTCTGTTTCAGCCCCTCTGTTTCAGCCCCTCTGTTTCAGCCCCTCTGTTTCTCACCCTCTGTTTCAGACCCTCTGTTTCTCGCCCTCTGTTTCAGCCCCTCTGTTTCACGCCCTCTGTTTCAGCCCCTCTGTTTCTCGCCCTCTGTTTCAGACCCTCTGTTTCAGACCCTCTGTTTCAGACCCACTGTTTCTCGCCCTCTGTTTCTCGCCCTCTGTTTCAGCCCCTCTGTTTCAGCCCCTCTGTTTCAGCCCCTCTGTTTCAGACCCTCTGTTTCGCGCCCTCTGTTTCAGACCCTCTGTTTTAGACCCTCTGTTTCGGACCCTCTGTTTCCCGCCCTCTGTTTCGGCTCCTCTGTTTCGCGCCCTCTGTTTCGCGCCCTCTGTTTCAGACCCTCTGTTTCTCGCCTTCTGTTTCAGCCCCTCTGTTTCAGCCCCTCTGTTTCAGACCCTCTGTTTCAGACCCGCTGTTTCAGACGCTCTGTTTCTCGCCCTCTGTTTCAGACCCTCTGTTTCAGACCCTCTGTTTCAGACCCTCTGTTTTTCGCCCTCTGTTTCAGCCCCTCTGTTTCTCGCTCTTTGTTTCAGCCCCTCTGTTTCGCGCTCTCTGTTTCAGCCCCTCTGTTTCTCGCCCTCTGTTTCTGCCCCTCTGTTTCTCACCCTCTGTTTCAGCCCCTCTGTTTCAGCCCCTTTGTTTCTCGCCCTCTGTTTCAGCCCCTCTGTTTCTCGCCCTCTGTTTCAGCCCCGCTGAATCAGACCCTCTCTTTCTGCCCCTCTGAATCAGCCCCTCTGTTTCAGCCCCTCTGTTTCTCACCCTCTGTTTCAGCCCCTCTGTTTCAGCCCCTATGTTTCTCGCCCTCTGTTTCAGCCCCTCTGTTTCTCGCCCTCTGTTTCAGCCCCTCTGATGCAGCCCCTCTGTTTCTCGCCCTCTGTTTCAGCCCCTCTGTTTCTCGCCCTCTGTTTCAGCCCCTCTGTTTCTCACCCTCTGTTTCAGCCCCTCTGTTTCAGCCCCTCTGTTTCAGCCACTCTGTTTCTCACCCTCTGTTTCAGCCCCTCTGTTTCTCGCCCTCTTTGTCAGCCCCTCAGTTTCAGCCCCTCTGTTTCAGCCCCTCTGTTTCTCGCGCTCTGTTTCAGCCCCTCTGATTCAGCCCCTCTGTTTCAGCCCCTCTGATTCAGCCCCTCTGTTTCAGCCCCTCTGTTTCAGCCCCTCTGTTTTTCGCACTCTGTTTCTGCCCCTCTGTTTCTCGCCCTCTGTATCAGCCCCTCTGTTTCAGCCCCTCTGTTTCAGCCCCTCTGTTTCAGCTCCTCTGTTTCTCACCCTCTGTTTCTCGCCCTCTGTTTCAGCCCCTCTGTTTCTCGCTCTTTGTTTCAGCCCCTCTGTTTCGCGCTCTCTGTTTCAGCCCCTCTGTTTCTCGCCCTCTGTTTCTGCCCCTCTGTTTCTCGCCCTCTGTTTCAGACCCTCTGTTTTTCGCCCTCTGTTTCGGCCCCTCTGATTCAGACCCTCTGTTTCAGCCCCTCTGTTTCGGCCCCTCTGTTTCTCGCCCTCTGTTTCGGCCCCTCTGTTTCTCGGCCTCGGTTTCGGCCCCTCTGTTTCTCGCCCTCTGTTTCGGACCCTCTGTTTCAGCCCCTCTGTTTCAGCCCCTCTGTTTCAGACACTCTGTTTCAGACCCTCTGTTTCTCGCCCTCTGTTTCGGCCCCTCTGTTTCGCGCCCTCTGTTTCAGACCCTCTGTTTCAGACCCTCTGTTTCAGACCCTTTGTTTCTCGCCCTCTGTTTCGCGCCCTCTGTTTCGCGCCCTCTGTTTCAGACCCTCTGTTTTGGGCCCTCTGTTTCCCGCCCTCTGTTTCGTGCCCTCTTTTTCGCGCACTCTGTTTCAGACGCTCTGTTTCGGCCCCTCTGTTTGCCTCCGTCTGTTTCGGCCCCTCTGTTTCACGCCCTCTGTTTCGCGCCCTCTGTTTCAGACCCTCTGTTTCAGACCCTCTGTTTCTCGCCCTCTGTTTCTCGCCCTCTGTTTCAGACCCTCTGTTTCAGACCCTCTGTTTCGCGCCCTCTGTTTCGCGCCCTCTGTTTCAGAACCTCTGTTTCAGACCCTCTGTTTCTCGCCCTCTGTTTCAGCCCCTCTGTTTCTCGCCCTCTGTTTCAGACCCTCTGTTTCAGACCCTCTGTTTCTCGCCCTCTGTTTCGGCCCCTCTGTTTCTCGCCCTCTGTTTCGGCCCCTCTGTATCGTGCCCTCTGTTTCAGACCCTCTGTTTCAGCCCAACTGTTTCAGCCCCTCTGTTTCTCGCCCTCTTTGTCAGCTCCTCAGTTTCAGCCCCTCTGTTTCAGCCCCTCTGTTTCTCGCCCTCTGTTTCAGCTCCACTGATTCAGCCCCTCTGTTTCAGCCCCTCTGATTCAGCCCCTCTGTTTCAGCCCCTCTGATTCAGCTCCTCTGTTTCAGCCCCACTGTTTCAGCCCCTCTGTTTCTCGCCCTCTTTGTCAGCCCCTCAGTTTCAGCCCCTCTGTTTCAGCCCCTCAGTTTCAAGCCCTCTGTTTCAGCCCCTCTGATTCAGCCCCTCTGTTTCAGCCCCTCTGATTCAGCCCCTCTGTTTCAGCCCCTCTGTTTCAGCCCCTCTGTTTCTCGCCCTCTGTTTCTCACCCACTGTTTCTCGCTGTCTGTTTCAGCCCCTCTGTTTCTCGCCCTCTGTATCAGCCCCTCTGTTTCAACCCCTCTGTTTCAGCCCCTCTGTTTCAGCTCCTCTGTTTCTCGCCCACTGTTTCTCGCCCTCTGTTTCATCCCCTTTGTTTCTCGCCCTTTGTTTCAGACCCTCTGTTTCGCGCTCTCTGTTTCAGCCCCTCTGTTTCTCGCCCTCTGTTTCTGCCCCTCTGTTTCTCGCCCTCTGTTTCAGCCCCACTGTTTCAGCCCCTCTGTTTCTCGCCCTCTTTGTCAGCCAATCAGTTTCAGCCCCTCTGTTTCAGCCCCTCTGTTTCTCGCCCTCTGTTTCAGCACCTCTGTTTCTCGCCCTCTGTTTCAGCCCCTCTGTTTCTGCCCCACTGTTTCTCGCCCTCTGTTTCAGCCCCTCTGTTTCTCGCCCTCTGTTTCAGCCCCTCTGTTTCTCGCCCTCTGTTTCAGCCCCTCTGATTCAGCCCCTCTGTTTCAGCCCCTCTGATTCAGCCCCTCTGTTTCAGCTCCTCCGGTTCTGCCCCTCTGTTTCTCGCCCTCTGTTTCTCACCCTCTGTTTCTCGCCCTCTGTTTCAGCCCCTCTGATTCAGCCCCTCTGTTTCAGCCCCTATGTTTCAGCCGCTCTGTTTCTCGCCCTCTGTTTTGGCCCCCCTGTTTCGCGCCCACTGTTTCAGACCCTCTGTTTCTCGCCCTCTGTTTCTCGCCCTCTGTTTCAGCCCCTCTGTTTCATACCGTCTGTTCCTCGCCCTCTGTTTCGCACCCTCTGTTTCTCGCACTCTGTTTCGGCCCCTCTGTTTCAGACCCTCTGTTTCAGACCCTCTGTTTCAGCCCCTCTGTTTCAGACCCTCTGTTTCAGACTCTCTGTTTCTCGCCCTCTGTTTCGGCCCCTCTGTTTCTCGCCCTCTGTTTCGGCCCCTCCATTTCGCGCCCTCTGTATCAGACCCTCTGTTTCAGACCCTCTGTTTCTCGCCCTCTGTTTCGCGCCCTCTGTTTCGCGCCCTCTGTTTCAGACACTCTGGTTCGGCCCCTCTGTTTCCCGCCCTCTGTTTCGGCTCCTCTGTTTCGCGCCCTCTGTTTCGCGCCCTCTGTTTCAGACCCTCTGTTTCAGCCCCTCTGTTTCAGACCCTCTGTTTCAGACCCTCTGTTTCAGCCCCTATGTTTCAGCCGCTCTGTTTCTCGCCCTCTGTTTCGGCCCCCCTGTTTCGCGCCCTCTGTTTCAGACCCTCTGTTTCTCGCCCTCTGTTTCAGCCCCTCTGTTTCATACCCTCTGTTCCTCGCCCTCTGTTTCGCACCCTCTGTTTCTCGCCCTCTGTTTCGGCCCCTCTGTTTCTCGCCCTCTGTTTCAGCCCCTCTGTTTCTCGCCCTCTGTTTCAGCCCCTCTGTTTCTCGCACTCTGCTTCAGCCCCTCTGTTTCTCGCCCTCTGTTTCGGCCCCTCTGTTTCAGCCCCTCTGTTTCAGCCCCTCTGTTTCTCGCCCTCTGTTTCTCACCCACTGTTTCTCGCTGTCTGTTTCAGCCCCTCTGTTTCTCGCCCTCTGTATCAGCCCCTCTGTTTCAACCCCTCTGTTTCAGCCCCTCTGTTTCAGCTCCTCTGTTTCTCGCCCACTGTTTCTCGCCCTCTGTTTCATCCCCTTTGTTTCTCGCCCTTTGTTTCAGACCCTCTGTTTCGCGCTCTCTGTTTCAGCCCCTCTGTTTCTCGCCCTCTGTTTCTGCCCCTCTGTTTCTCGCCCTCTGTTTCAGCCCCACTGTTTCAGCCCCTCTGTTTCTCGCCCTCTTTGTCAGCCAATCAGTTTCAGCCCCTCTGTTTCAGCCCCTCTGTTTCTCGCCCTCTGTTTCAGCACCTCTGTTTCTCGCCCTCTGTTTCAGCCCCTCTGTTTCTGCCCCACTGTTTCTCGCCCTCTGTTTCAGCCCCTCTGTTTCTCGCCCTCTGTTTCAGCCCCTCTGTTTCTCGCCCTCTGTTTCAGCCCCTCTGATTCAGCCCCTCTGTTTCAGCCCCTCTGATTCAGCCCCTCTGTTTCAGCTCCTCCGGTTCTGCCCCTCTGTTTCTCGCCCTCTGTTTCTCACCCTCTGTTTCTCGCCCTCTGTTTCAGCCCCTCTGATTCAGCCCCTCTGTTTCAGCCCCTATGTTTCAGCCGCTCTGTTTCTCGCCCTCTGTTTTGGCCCCCCTGTTTCGCGCCCACTGTTTCAGACCCTCTGTTTCTCGCCCTCTGTTTCTCGCCCTCTGTTTCAGCCCCTCTGTTTCATACCGTCTGTTCCTCGCCCTCTGTTTCGCACCCTCTGTTTCTCGCACTCTGTTTCGGCCCCTCTGTTTCAGACCCTCTGTTTCAGACCCTCTGTTTCAGCCCCTCTGTTTCAGACCCTCTGTTTCAGACTCTCTGTTTCTCGCCCTCTGTTTCGGCCCCTCTGTTTCTCGCCCTCTGTTTCGGCCCCTCCATTTCGCGCCCTCTGTATCAGACCCTCTGTTTCAGACCCTCTGTTTCTCGCCCTCTGTTTCGCGCCCTCTGTTTCGCGCCCTCTGTTTCAGACACTCTGGTTCGGCCCCTCTGTTTCCCGCCCTCTGTTTCGGCTCCTCTGTTTCGCGCCCTCTGTTTCGCGCCCTCTGTTTCAGACCCTCTGTTTCAGCCCCTCTGTTTCAGACCCTCTGTTTCAGACCCTCTGTTTCAGCCCCTATGTTTCAGCCGCTCTGTTTCTCGCCCTCTGTTTTGGCCCCCCTGTTTCGCGCCCTCTGTTTCAGACCCTCTGTTTCTCGCCCTCTGTTTCAGCCCCTCTGTTTCATACCCTCTGTTCCTCGCCCTCTGTTTCGCACCCTCTGTTTCTCGCCCTCTGTTTCGGCCCCTCTGTTTCTCGCCCTCTGTTTCAGCCCCTCTGTTTCTCGCCCTCTGTTTCAGCCCCTCTGTTTCTCGCACTCTGCTTCAGCCCCTCTGTTTCTCGCCCTCTGTTTCGGCCCCTCTGTTTTAGCCCCTCTGTTTCAGCCCCTCTGTTTCAGCCCCTCTGTTTCAGCCCCTCTGTTTCTCGCCCTCTGTTTCAGCCCCTCTGATTCCGCCCCTCTGTTTCAGCCCCTCTGATTCAGCCCCTCTGTTTCAGCCCCTCTGTTTCAGCCCCTCTGTTTCTCGCCCTCTGTTTCAGCCCCTCTATTTCTCGCCCTCTGCTTCAGCCCCTCTGTTTCTCGCCCTCTGTTTCAGCCCCTCTGTTTTAGCCCCTCTGTTTCAGCCCCTCTGTTTTAGCCCAACTGTTTCAGCCCCTCTCTTTCTCGCCCCCTTTGTCAGCCCCTCAGTTTCAGCCCCTCTGTTTCAGCCCCTCTGTTTCTCGCCCTCTGTTTCAGCCCCTCTGATTCAGCCCCTCTGTTTCAGCCCCTCTGATTCAGCCCCTCTGTTTCAGCCCCTCTGTTTCAGCCCCTCTGGTTCAGCCCCTCTGTTTCAGCCCCTCTGTTTCTCGCCCTCTGTTTCTCACCGTCTGTTTCTCGCCCTCTGTTTCAGCCCCTCTGTTTTTCGCCCTCTGTTTCAGCCCCTCTGTTTCTCGCCCTCTGTATCAGCCCCTCTGTTTCAGCCCTCTGTTTCAGCCCCTCTGTTTCAGCCCCACTGTTTCTCGCCCTCTGTTTCTCGCCCTCTGTTTCAGCCCCTCTGTTTCTCACTCACTGTTTCAGCCCCTCTGTTTCGCGCTCTCTGATTCAGCCCCTCTGTTTCAGCCCCTCTGTTTCTCCCCCTCTGTTTCTGCCCCTCTGTTTCTCGCCCTCTGTTTCAGCCCCTCTGTTTCTCGCCCTCTGTTTCAGCCCCTCTGATTCAGCCCCTCTGTTTCAGCCCCGCTGATTCAGACACTCTGTTTCAGCCCCTCTGAATCAGCCCCTCTGATTCAGCCCCTCTGTTTCAGCCCCTATGTTTCAGCCGCTCTGTTTCTCGCCCTCTGTTTCAGCCCCTCTGTTTCTCACCCTCTGTTTCAGCACCTCTGTTTCAGCCCCTCTGTTTCAGCCCCTCTTTTTCACGCCCTCTGCTTCAGCCCCTCTGTTTCTCGCACTCTGTTTCATCCCCTCTGTTTTAGCCCCTCTGTTTCAGCCCCTCTGTTTCAGCCCCACTGTTTCAGCCCCTCTGTTTCTCGCCCTCTTTGTCAGCCAATCAGTTTCAGCCCCTCTGTTTCAGCCCCTCTGTTTCTCGCCCTCTGTTTCAGCCCCCCTGATTCAGCCCCTCTGTTTCTTGCCCTCTGTTTCAGCCCCTCTGAATCAGCTCCTCTGTTTCAGCACCTCTGTTTCAGCCCCTCTGTTTCAGCCCCTCTGTTTCTCGCCCTCCTTTGCTCACCCTCTGTTTCTCGCCCTCTGTTTCAGCCCCTCTGTTTTTCGCCCTCGGTTTCAGCCCCTCTGTTTCTCGCCCTCTGTATATGCCCCTCTGTTTCTCGCCCTCTGTTTCTCGCCCTCTGTTTCAGCCCCTCTGTTTCTCGCCCTTTGTTTCAGCCCCTCTGTTTCCGTCTCTTTGTTTCAGCCCCTCTGTTTCAGCCCCTCTGTTTCTCGCCCTCTGTTTCTGCCCCTCTGTTTCTCGCCCTCTGTTTCAGCCCCTCTGTATCTCGCCCTCTGCTTCAGCCCCGCTGAATCAGACCCACTGTTTCAGCGCATCTGAATCAGCCCGTCTGTTTCAGCCCCTCTGTTTCATTCCCTCTCTTTCTCGCCCTCTGTTTCAGCCCCTCTGTTTCTCACCCACTTTTTCAGCCCCTCTGTTTCAGCCCCTATGTTTCTCGCCCTCTGTTTCAGCCCCTCAGTTTCTCGCCCTCTGTTTCTGCCCCTCTGTTTCTCGCCCTCTGTTTCAGCCCCTCTGTTTCTCGCCCTCTGTTTCAGCCCCTCTGTTTCAGCCCCTCTGTTTCAGCCCCTCTGTTTCAGCCCCTCTGTTTCTCACCCTCTGTTTCAGACCCTCTGTTTCTCGCCCTCTGTTTCAGCCCCTCTGTTTCACGCCCTCTGTTTCAACCCCTCTGTTTCTCGCCCTCTGTTTCAGACCCTCTGTTTCAGACCCTCTGTTTCAGACCCACTGTTTCTCGCCCTCTGTTTCTCGCCCTCTGTTTCAGCCCCTCTGTTTCAGCCCCTCTGTTTCAGCCCCTCTGTTTCAGACCCTCTGTTTCGCGCCCTCTGTTTCAGACCCTCTGTTTTAGACCCTCTGTTTCGGACCCTCTGTTTCCCGCCCTCTGTTTCGGCTCCTCTGTTTCGCGCCCTCTGTTTCGCGCCCTCTGTTTCAGACCCTCTGTTTCTCGCCTTCTGTTTCAGCCCCTCTGTTTCAGCCCCTCTGTTTCAGACCCTCTGTTTCAGACCCGCTGTTTCAGACCCTCTGTTTCTCGCCCTCTGTTTCAGACCCTCTGTTTCAGACCCTCTGTTTCAGACCCTCTGTTTTTCGCCCTCTGTTTCGGCCCCTCTGATTCAGACCCTCTGTTTCAGCCCCTCTGTTTCGGCCCCTCTGTTTCTCGCCCTCTGTTTCGGCCCCTCTGTTTCTCGGCCTCGGTTTCGGCCCCTCTGTTTCTCGCCCTCTGTTTCGGACCCTCTGTTTCAGCCCCTCTGTTTCAGCCCCTCTGTTTCAGACACTCTGTTTCAGACCCTCTGTTTCTCGCCCTCTGTTTCGGCCCCTCTGTTTCGCGCCCTCTGTTTCAGACCCTCTGTTTCAGACCCTCTGTTTCAGACCCTTTGTTTCTCGCCCTCTGTTTCGCGCCCTCTGTTTCGCGCCCTCTGTTTCAGACCCTCTGTTTTGGGCCCTCTGTTTCCCGCCCTCTGTTTCGTGCCCTCTGTTTCGCGCACTCTGTTTCAGACGCTCTGTTTCGGCCCCTCTGTTTGCCTCCGTCTGTTTCGGCCCCTCTGTTTCACGCCCTCTGTTTCGCGCCCTCTGTTTCAGACCCTCTGTTTCAGACCCTCTGTTTCTCGCCCTCTGTTTCTCGCCCTCTGTTTCAGACCCTCTGTTTCAGACCCTCTGTTTCGCGCCCTCTGTTTCGCGCCCTCTGTTTCAGAACCTCTGTTTCAGACCCTCTGTTTCTCGCCCTCTGTTTCAGCCCCTCTGTTTCTCGCCCTCTGTTTCAGACCCTCTGTTTCAGACCCTCTGTTTCTCGCCCTCTGTTTCGCGCCCTCTGTTTCGCGCCCTCTGTTTCAGACACTCTGGTTCGGCCCCTCTGTTTCCCGCCCTCTGTTTCGGCTCCTCTGTTTCGCGCCCTCTGTTTCGCGCCCTCTGTTTCAGACCCTCTGTTTCAGCCCCTATGTTTCAGCCGCTCTGTTTCTCGCCCTCTGTTTCGGCCCCCCTGTTTCGCGCCCTCTGTTTCAGACCCTCTGTTTCTCGCCCTCTGTTTCAGCCCCTCTGTTTCATACCCTCTGTTCCTCGCCCTCTGTTTCGCACCCTCTGTTTCTCGCCCTCTGTTTCGGCCCCTCTGTTTCTCGCCCTCTGTTTCAGCCCCTCTGTTTCTCGCCCTCTGTTTCAGCCCCTCTGTTTCTCGCACTCTGCTTCAGCCCCTCTGTTTCTCGCCCTCTGTTTCGGCCCCTCTGTTTTAGCCCCTCTGTTTCAGCCCCTCTGTTTCAGCCCCTCTGTTTCAGCCCCTCTGTTTCTCGCCCTCTGTTTCAGCCCCTCTGATTCCGCCCCTCTGTTTCAGCCCCTCTGATTCAGCCCCTCTGTTTCAGCCCCTCTGTTTCAGCCCCTCTGTTTCTCGCCCTCTGTTTCAGCCCCTCTATTTCTCGCCTTCTGCTTCAGCCCCTCTGTTTCTCGCCCTCTGTTTCAGCCCCTCTGTTTTAGCCCCTCTGTTTCAGCCCCTCTGTTTTAGCCCAACTGTTTCAGCCCCTCTCTTTCTCGCCCCCTTTGTCAGCCCCTCAGTTTCAGCCCCTCTGTTTCAGCCCCTCTGTTTCTCGCCCTCTGTTTCAGCCCCTCTGATTCAGCCCCTCTGTTTCAGCCCCTCTGATTCAGCCCCTCTGTTTCAGCCCCTCTGTTTCAGCCCCTCTGGTTCAGCCCCTCTGTTTCAGCCCCTCTGTTTCTCGCCCTCTGTTTCTCACCGTCTGTTTCTCGCCCTCTGTTTCAGCCCCTCTGTTTTTCGCCCTCTGTTTCAGCCCCTCTGTTTCTCGCCCTCTGTATCAGCCCCTCTGTTTCAGCCCTCTGTTTCAGCCCCTCTGTTTCAGCCCCACTGTTTCTCGCCCTCTGTTTCTCGCCCTCTGTTTCAGCCCCTCTGTTTCTCGCCCACTGTTTCAGCCCCTCTGTTTCGCGCTCTCTGATTCAGCCCCTCTGTTTCAGCCCCTCTGTTTCTCCCCCTCTGTTTCTGCCCCTCTGTTTCTCGCCCTCTGTTTCAGCCCCTCTGTTTCTCGCCCTCTGTTTCAGCCCTGCTGATTCAGACACTCTGTTTCAGCCCCTCTGAATCAGCCCCTCTGATTCAGCCCCTCTGTTTCAGCCCCTCTGTTTCAGCCGCTCCGTTTCTCGCCCTCTGTTTCAGCCCCTCTGTTTCTCGCCCTCTGTTTCAGCCCCTCTGTTTCTCGCCCTCTGTTTCAGCCCCTCTAATTCAGCCCCTCTGTTTCTCGCCCTCTGTTTCAGCCCCTCTGTTTCTCGCCCTCTGTTTCAGCCCCTCTGTTTCTCGCCTTCTGCTTCAGCCCCTCTGTTTCTCGCCCTCTGTTTCAGCCCCTCTGTTTTAGCCCCTCTGTTTCAGCCCCTCTGTTTTAGCCCCACTGTTTCAGCCCCTCTCTTTCTCGCCCCCTTTGTCAGCCCCTCAGTTTCAGCCCCTCTGTTTCAGCCCCTCTGTTTCTCGCCCTCTGTTTCAGCCCCTCTGATTCAGCCCCTCTGTTTCAGCCCCTCCGATTCAGCCCCTCTGTTTCAGCCCCTCTGTTTCAGCCCCTCTGGTTCAGCCCCTCTGTTTCAGCCCCTCTGTTTCTCGCCCTCTGTTTCTCACCGTCTGTTTCTCGCCCTCTGTTTCAGCCCCTCTGTTTTTCGCCCTCTGTTTCAGCCCCTCTGTTTCTCGCCCTCTGTATCAGCCCCTCTGTTTCAGCCCTCTGTTTCAGCCCCTCTGTTTCAGCCCCACTGTTTCTCGCCCTCTGTTTCTCGCCCTCTGTTTCAGCCCCTCTGTTTCTCACTCACTGTTTCAGCCCCTCTGTTTCGCGCTCTCTGATTCAGCCCCTCTGTTTCAGCCCCTCTGTTTCTCCCCCTCTGTTTCAGCCCCTCTGTTTCTCGCCCTCTGTTTCAGCCCCTCTGTTTCTCGCCCTCTGTATCAGCCCCTCTGTTTCAGCACTCTGTTTCAGCCCCTCTGTTTCAGCCCCTCTATTTCTCGCCCTCTGCTTCAGCCCCTCTGTTTCTCGCCCTCTGTTTCAGCCCCTCTGTTTTAGCCCCTCTGTTTCAGCCCCTCTGTTTTAGCCCAACTGTTTCAGCCCCTCTCTTTCTCGCCCCCTTTGTCAGCCCCTCAGTTTCAGCCCCTCTGTTTCAGCCCCTCTGTTTCTCGCCCTCTGTTTCAGCCCCTCTGATTCAGCCCCTCTGTTTCAGCCCCTCTGATTCAGCCCCTCTGTTTCAGCCCCTCTGTTTCAGCCCCTCTGGTTCAGCCCCTCTGTTTCAGCCCCTCTGTTTCTCGCCCTCTGTTTCTCACCGTCTGTTTCTCGCCCTCTGTTTCAGCCCCTCTGTTTTTCGCCCTCTGTTTCAGCCCCTCTGTTTCTCGCCCTCTGTATCAGCCCCTCTGTTTCAGCCCTCTGTTTCAGCCCCTCTGTTTCAGCCCCACTGTTTCTCGCCCTCTGTTTCTCGCCCTCTGTTTCAGCCCCTCTGTTTCTCACTCACTGTTTCAGCCCCTCTGTTTCGCGCTCTCTGATTCAGCCCCTCTGTTTCAGCCCCTCTGTTTCTCCCCCTCTGTTTCTGCCCCTCTGTTTCTCGCCCTCTGTTTCAGCCCCTCTGTTTCAGCCCCTCTGTTTCAGCCCCTCTGTTTCAGCCCCACTGTTTCTCGCCCTCTGTTTCTCGCCCTCTGTTTCAGCCCCTCTGTTTCTCACTCACTGTTTCAGCCCCTCTGTTTCGCGCTCTCTGATTCAGCCCCTCTGTTTCAGCCCCTCTGTTTCTCCCCCTCTGTTTCTGCCCCTCTGTTTCTCACCCTCTGTTTCAGCCCCTCTGTTTCTCGCCCTCTGTTTCAGCCCCTCTGATTCAGCCCCTCTGTTTCAGCCCCGCTGATTCAGACACTCTGTTTCAGCCCCTCTGAATCAGCCCCTCTGATTCAGCCCCTCTGTTTCAGCCCCTATGTTTCAGCCGCTCTGTTTCTCGCCCTCTGTTTCAGCCCCTCTGTTTCTCACCCTCTGTTTCAGCACCTCTGTTTCAGCCCCTCTGTTTCAGCCCCTCTTTTTCACGCCCTCTGCTTCAGCCCCTCTGTTTCTCGCACTCTGTTTCAGCCCCTCTGTTTTAGCCCCTCTGTTTCAGCCCCTCTGTTTCAGCCCCACTGTTTCAGCCCCTCTGTTTCTCGCCCTCTTTGTCAGCCAATCAGTTTCAGCCCCTCTGTTTCAGCCCCTCTGTTTCTCGCCCTCTGTTTCAGCCCCCCTGATTCAGCCCCTCTGTTTCTTGCCCTCTGTTTCAGCCCCTCTGAATCAGCTCCTCTGTTTCAGCACCTCTGTTTCAGCCCCTCTGTTTCAGCCCCTCTGTTTCTCGCCCTCCTTTGCTCACCCTCTGTTTCTCGCCCTCTGTTTCAGCCCCTCTGTTTTTCGCCCTCGGTTTCAGCCCCTCTGTTTCTCGCCCTCTGTATCAGCCCCTCTGTTTCTCGCCCTCTGTTTCTCGCCCTCTGTTTCAGCCCCTCTGTTTCTCGCCCTTTGTTTCAGCCCCTCTGTTTCCGTCTCTTTGTTTCAGCCCCTCTGTTTCAGCCCCTCTGTTTCTCGCCCTCTGTTTCTGCCCCTCTGTTTCTCGCCCTCTGTTTCAGCCCCTCTGTTTCTCGCCCTCTGCTTCAGCCCCGCTGAATCAGACCCACTGTTTCAGCGCCTCTGAATCAGCCCGTCTGTTTCAGCCCCTCTGTTTCATTCCCTCTCTTTCTCGCCCTCTGTTTCAGCCCCTCTGTTTCTCACCCACTTTTTCAGCCCCTCTGTTTCAGCCCCTATGTTTCTCGCCCTCTGTTTCAGCCCCTCAGTTTCTCGCCCTCTGTTTCTGCCCCTCTGTTTCTCGCCCTCTGTTTCAGCCCCTCTGTTTCTCGCCCTCTGTTTCAGCCCCTCTGTTTCAGCCCCTCTGTTTCAGCCCCTCTGTTTCAGCCCCTCTGTTTCTCACCCTCTGTTTCAGACCCTCTGTTTCTCGCCCTCTGTTTCAGCCCCTCTGTTTCACGCCCTCTGTTTCAACCCCTCTGTTTCTCGCCCTCTGTTTCAGACCCTCTGTTTCAGACCCTCTGTTTCAGACCCACTGTTTCTCGCCCTCTGTTTCTCGCCCTCTGTTTCAGCCCCTCTGTTTCAGCCCCTCTGTTTCAGCCCCTCTGTTTCAGACCCTCTGTTTCGCGCCCTCTGTTTCAGACCCTCTGTTTTAGACCCTCTGTTTCGGACCCTCTGTTTCCCGCCCTCTGTTTCGGCTCCTCTGTTTCGCGCCCTCTGTTTCGCGCCCTCTGTTTCAGACCCTCTGTTTCTCGCCTTCTGTTTCAGCCCCTCTGTTTCAGCCCCTCTGTTTCAGACCCTCTGTTTCAGACCCGCTGTTTCAGACCCTCTGTTTCTCGCCCTCTGTTTCAGACCCTCTGTTTCAGACCCTCTGTTTCAGACCCTCTGTTTTTCGCCCTCTGTTTCGGCCCCTCTGATTCAGACCCTCTGTTTCAGCCCCTCTGTTTCGGCCCCTCTGTTTTTCGCCCTCTGTTTCGGCCCCTCTGTTTCTCGGCCTCGGTTTCGGCCCCTCTGTTTCTCGCCCTCTGTTTCGGACCCTCTGTTTCAGCCCCTCTGTTTCAGCCCCTCTGTTTCAGACACTCTGTTTCAGACCCTCTGTTTCTCGCCCTCTGTTTCGGCCCCTCTGTTTCTCGCCCTCTGTTTCAGCCCTGCTGATTCAGACACTCTGTTTCAGCCCCTCTGAATCAGCCCCTCTGATTCAGCCCCTGTGCTTCAGCCCCTCTGTTTCAGCCCCTCTGTTTCTCGCCCTCTGTTTCAGCCCCTCTAATTCAGCCCCTCTGTTTCTCGCCCTCTGTTTCAGCCCCTCTGTTTCTCGCCCTCTGTTTCAGCCCCTCTGTTTCTCGCCTTCTGCTTCAGCCCCTCTGTTTCTCGCCCTCTGTTTCAGCCCCTCTGTTTTAGCCCCTCTGTTTCAGCCCCTCTGTTTTAGCCCCACTGTTTCAGCCCCTCTCTTTCTCGCCCCCTTTGTCAGCCCCTCAGTTTCAGCCCCTCTGTTTCAGCCCCTCTGTTTCTCGCCCTCTGTTTCAGCCCCTCTGATTCAGCCCCTCTGTTTCAGCCCCTCCGATTCAGCCCCTCTGTTTCAGCCCCTCTGTTTCAGCCCCTCTGGTTCAGCCCCTCTGTTTCAGCCCCTCTGTTTCTCGCCCTCTGTTTCTCACCGTCTGTTTCTCGCCCTCTGTTTCAGCCCCTCTGTTTTTCGCCCTCTGTTTCAGCCCCTCTGTTTCTCGCCCTCTGTATCAGCCCCTCTGTTTCAGCCCTCTGTTTCAGCCCCTCTGTTTCAGCCCCACTGTTTCTCGCCCTCTGTTTCTCGCCCTCTGTTTCAGCCCCTCTGTTTCTCACTCACTGTTTCAGCCCCTCTGTTTCGCGCTCTCTGATTCAGCCCCTCTGTTTCAGCCCCTCTGTTTCTCCCCCTCTGTTTCAGCCCCTCTGTTTCTCGCCCTCTGTTTCAGCCCCTCTGTTTCTCGCCCTCTGTATCAGCCCCTCTGTTTCAGCACTCTGTTTCAGCCCCTCTGTTTCAGCCCCTCTATTTCTCGCCCTCTGCTTCAGCCCCTCTGTTTCTCGCCCTCTGTTTCAGCCCCTCTGTTTTAGCCCCTCTGTTTCAGCCCCTCTGTTTTAGCCCAACTGTTTCAGCCCCTCTCTTTCTCGCCCCCTTTGTCAGCCCCTCAGTTTCAGCCCCTCTGTTTCAGCCCCTCTGTTTCTCGCCCTCTGTTTCAGCCCCTCTGATTCAGCCCCTCTGTTTCAGCCCCTCTGATTCAGCCCCTCTGTTTCAGCCCCTCTGTTTCAGCCCCTCTGGTTCAGCCCCTCTGTTTCAGCCCCTCTGTTTCTCGCCCTCTGTTTCTCACCGTCTGTTTCTCGCCCTCTGTTTCAGCCCCTCTGTTTTTCGCCCTCTGTTTCAGCCCCTCTGTTTCTCGCCCTCTGTATCAGCCCCTCTGTTTCAGCCCTCTGTTTCAGCCCCTCTGTTTCAGCCCCACTGTTTCTCGCCCTCTGTTTCTCGCCCTCTGTTTCAGCCCCTCTTTTTCTCACTCACTGTTTCAGCCCCTCTGTTTCGCGCTCTCTGATTCAGCCCCTCTGTTTCAGCCCCTCTGTTTCTCCCCCTCTGTTTCTGCCCCTCTGTTTCTCGCCCTCTGTTTCAGCCCCTCTGTTTCTCGCCCTCTGTTTCAGCCCCTCTGATTCAGCCCCTCTGTTTCAGCCCCGCTGATTCAGACACTCTGTTTCAGCCCCTCTGAATCAGCCCCTCTGATTCAGCCCCTCTGTTTCAGCCCCTATGTTTCAGCCGCTCTGTTTCTCGCCCTCTGTTTCAGCCCCTCTGTTTCTCACCCTCTGTTTCAGCACCTCTGTTTCAGCCCCTCTGTTTCAGCCCCTCTTTTTCACGCCCTCTGCTTCAGCCCCTCTGTTTCTCGCACTCTGTTTCAGCCCCTCTGTTTTAGCCCCTCTGTTTCAGCCCCTCTGTTTCAGCCCCACTGTTTCAGCCCCTCTGTTTCTCGCCCTCTTTGTCAGCCAATCAGTTTCAGCCCCTCTGTTTCAGCCCCTCTGTTTCTCGCCCTCTGTTTCAGCCCCCCTGATTCAGCCCCTCTGTTTCTTGCCCTCTGTTTCAGCCCCTCTGAATCAGCTCCTCTGTTTCAGCACCTCTGTTTCAGCCCCTCTGTTTCAGCCCCTCTGTTTCTCGCCCTCCTTTGCTCACCCTCTGTTTCTCGCCCTCTGTTTCAGCCCCTCTGTTTTTCGCCCTCGGTTTCAGCCCCTCTGTTTCTCGCCCTCTGTATCAGCCCCTCTGTTTCTCGCCCTCTGTTTCTCGCCCTCTGTTTCAGCCCCTCTGTTTCTCGCCCTTTGTTTCAGCCCCTCTGTTTCCGTCTCTTTGTTTCAGCCCCTCTGTTTCAGCCCCTCTGTTTCTCGCCCTCTGTTTCTGCCCCTCTGTTTCTCGCCCTCTGTTTCAGCCCCTCTGTTTCTCGCCCTCTGCTTCAGCCCCGCTGAATCAGACCCACTGTTTCAGCGCCTCTGAATCAGCCCGTCTGTTTCAGCCCCTCTGTTTCATTCCCTCTCTTTCTCGCCCTCTGTTTCAGCCCCTCTGTTTCTCACCCACTTTTTCAGCCCCTCTGTTTCAGCCCCTATGTTTCTCGCCCTCTGTTTCAGCCCCTCAGTTTCTCGCCCTCTGTTTCTGCCCCTCTGTTTCTCGCCCTCTGTTTCAGCCCCTCTGTTTCTCGCCCTCTGTTTCAGCCCCTCTGTTTCAGCCCCTCTGTTTCAGCCCCTCTGTTTCAGCCCCTCTGTTTCTCACCCTCTGTTTCAGACCCTCTGTTTCTCGCCCTCTGTTTCAGCCCCTCTGTTTCACGCCCTCTGTTTCAACCCCTCTGTTTCTCGCCCTCTGTTTCAGACCCTCTGTTTCAGACCCTCTGTTTCAGACCCACTGTTTCTCGCCCTCTGTTTCTCGCCCTCTGTTTCAGCCCCTCTGTTTCAGCCCCTCTGTTTCAGCCCCTCTGTTTCAGACCCTCTGTTTCGCGCCCTCTGTTTCAGACCCTCTGTTTTAGACCCTCTGTTTCGGACCCTCTGTTTCCCGCCCTCTGTTTCGGCTCCTCTGTTTCGCGCCCTCTGTTTCGCGCCCTCTGTTTCAGACCCTCTGTTTCTCGCCTTCTGTTTCAGCCCCTCTGTTTCAGCCCCTCTGTTTCAGACCCTCTGTTTCAGACCCGCTGTTTCAGACCCTCTGTTTCTCGCCCTCTGTTTCAGACCCTCTGTTTCAGACCCTCTGTTTCAGACCCTCTGTTTTTCGCCCTCTGTTTCGGCCCCTCTGATTCAGACCCTCTGTTTCAGCCCCTCTGTTTCGGCCCCTCTGTTTCTCGCCCTCTGTTTCGGCCCCTCTGTTTCTCGGCCTCGGTTTCGGCCCCTCTGTTTCTCGCCCTCTGTTTCGGACCCTCTGTTTCAGCCCCTCTGTTTCAGCCCCTCTGTTTCAGACACTCTGTTTCAGACCCTCTGTTTCTCGCCCTCTGTTTCGGCCCCTCTGTTTCGCGCCCTCTGTTTCAGACCCTCTGTTTCAGACCCTCTGTTTCAGACCCTTTGTTTCTCGCCCTCTGTTTCGCGCCCTCTGTTTCGCGCCCTCTGTTTCAGACCCTCTGTTTTGGGCCCTCTGTTTCCCGCCCTCTGTTTCGTGCCCTCTGTTTCGCGCACTCTGTTTCAGACGCTCTGTTTCGGCCCCTCTGTTTGCCTCCGTCTGTTTCGGCCCCTCTGTTTCACGCCCTCTGTTTCGCGCCCTCTGTTTCAGACCCTCTGTTTCAGACCCTCTGTTTCTCGCCCTCTGTTTCTCGCCCTCTGTTTCAGACCCTCTGTTTCAGACCCTCTGTTTCGCGCCCTCTGTTTCGCGCCCTCTGTTTCAGAACCTCTGTTTCAGACCCTCTGTTTCTCGCCCTCTGTTTCAGCCCCTCTGTTTCTCGCCCTCTGTTTCAGACCCTCTGTTTCAGACCCTCTGTTTCTCGCCCTCTGTTTCGGCCCCTCTGTTTCTCGCCCTCTGTTTCGGCCCCTCTGTATCGTGCCCTCTGTTTCAGACCCTCTGTTTCAGCCCAACTGTTTCAGCCCCTCTGTTTCTCGCCCTCTTTGTCAGCTCCTCAGTTTCAGCCCCTCTGTTTCAGCCCCTCTGTTTCTCGCCCTCTGTTTCAGCTCCACTGATTCAGCCCCTCTGTTTCAGCCCCTCTGATTCAGCCCCTCTGTTTCAGCCCCTCTGATTCAGCTCCTCTGTTTCAGCCCCACTGTTTCAGCCCCTCTGTTTCTCGCCCTCTTTGTCAGCCCCTCAGTTTCAGCCCCTCTGTTTCAGCCCCTCAGTTTCAAGCCCTCTGTTTCAGCCCCTCTGATTCAGCCCCTCTGTTTCAGCCCCTCTGATTCAGCCCCTCTGTTTCAGCCCCTCTGTTTCAGCCCCTCTGTTTCTCGCCCTCTGTTTCTCACCCACTGTTTCTCGCCGTCTGTTTCAGCCCCTCTGTTTCTCGCCCTCTGTATCAGCCCCTCTGTTTCAACCCCTCTGTTTCAGCCCCTCTGTTTCAGCTCCTCTGTTTCTCGCCCACTGTTTCTCGCCCTCTGTTTCATCCCCTTTGTTTCTCGCCCTTTGTTTCAGACCCTCTGTTTCGCGCTCTCTGTTTCAGCCCCTCTGTTTCTCGCCCTCTGTTTCTGCCCCTCTGTTTCTCGCCCTCTGTTTCAGCCCCACTGTTTCAGCCCCTCTGTTTCTCGCCCTCTTTGTCAGCCAATCAGTTTCAGCCCCTCTGTTTCAGCCCCTCTGTTTCTCGCCCTCTGTTTCAGCACCTCTGTTTCTCGCCCTCTGTTTCAGCCCCTCTGTTTCTGCCCCACTGTTTCTCGCCCTCTGTTTCAGCCCCTCTGTTTCTCGCCCTCTGTTTCAGCCCCTCTGTTTCTCGCCCTCTGTTTCAGCCCCTCTGATTCAGCCCCTCTGTTTCAGCCCCTCTGATTCAGCCCCTCTGTTTCAGCTCCTCCGGTTCTGCCCCTCTGTTTCTCGCCCTCTGTTTCTCACCCTCTGTTTCTCGCCCTCTGTTTCAGCCCCTCTGATTCAGCCCCTCTGTTTCAGCCCCTATGTTTCAGCCGCTCTGTTTCTCGCCCTCTGTTTTGGCCCCCCTGTTTCGCGCCCACTGTTTCAGACCCTCTGTTTCTCGCCCTCTGTTTCTCGCCCTCTGTTTCAGCCCCTCTGTTTCATACCGTCTGTTCCTCGCCCTCTGTTTCGCACCCTCTGTTTCTCGCACTCTGTTTCGGCCCCTCTGTTTCAGACCCTCTGTTTCAGACCCTCTGTTTCAGCCCCTCTGTTTCAGACCCTCTGTTTCAGACTCTCTGTTTCTCGCCCTCTGTTTCGGCCCCTCTGTTTCTCGCCCTCTGTTTCGGCCCCTCCATTTCGCGCCCTCTGTATCAGACCCTCTGTTTCAGACCCTCTGTTTCTCGCCCTCTGTTTCGCGCCCTCTGTTTCGCGCCCTCTGTTTCAGACACTCTGGTTCGGCCCCTCTGTTTCCCGCCCTCTGTTTCGGCTCCTCTGTTTCGCGCCCTCTGTTTCGCGCCCTCTGTTTCAGACCCTCTGTTTCAGCCCCTCTGTTTCAGACCCTCTGTTTCAGACCCTCTGTTTCAGCCCCTATGTTTCAGCCGCTCTGTTTCTCGCCCTCTGTTTCGGCCCCCCTGTTTCGCGCCCTCTGTTTCAGACCCTCTGTTTCTCGCCCTCTGTTTCAGCCCCTCTGTTTCATACCCTCTGTTCCTCGCCCTCTGTTTCGCACCCTCTGTTTCTCGCCCTCTGTTTCGGCCCCTCTGTTTCTCGCCCTCTGTTTCAGCCCCTCTGTTTCTCGCCCTCTGTTTCAGCCCCTCTGTTTCTCGCACTCTGCTTCAGCCCCTCTGTTTCTCGCCCTCTGTTTCGGCCCCTCTGTTTTAGCCCCTCTGTTTCAGCCCCTCTGTTTCAGCCCCTCTGTTTCAGCCCCTCTGTTTCTCGCCCTCTGTTTCAGCCCCTCTGATTCCGCCCCTCTGTTTCAGCCCCTCTGATTCAGCCCCTCTGTTTCAGCCCCTCTGTTTCAGCCCCTCTGTTTCTCGCCCTCTGTTTCAGCCCCTCTATTTCTCGCCCTCTGCTTCAGCCCCTCTGTTTCTCGCCCTCTGTTTCAGCCCCTCTGTTTTAGCCCCTCTGTTTCAGCCCCTCTGTTTTAGCCCAACTGTTTCAGCCCCTCTCTTTCTCGCCCCCTTTGTCAGCCCCTCAGTTTCAGCCCCTCTGTTTCAGCCCCTCTGTTTCTCGCCCTCTGTTTCAGCCCCTCTGATTCAGCCCCTCTGTTTCAGCCCCTCTGATTCAGCCCCTCTGTTTCAGCCCCTCTGTTTCAGCCCCTCTGGTTCAGCCCCTCTGTTTCAGCCCCTCTGTTTCTCGCCCTCTGTTTCTCACCGTCTGTTTCTCGCCCTCTGTTTCAGCCCCTCTGTTTTTCGCCCTCTGTTTCAGCCCCTCTGTTTCTCGCCCTCTGTATCAGCCCCTCTGTTTCAGCCCTCTGTTTCAGCCCCTCTGTTTCAGCCCCACTGTTTCTCGCCCTCTGTTTCTCGCCCTCTGTTTCAGCCCCTCTGTTTCTCGCCCACTGTTTCAGCCCCTCTGTTTCGCGCTCTCTGATTCAGCCCCTCTGTTTCAGCCCCTCTGTTTCTCCCCCTCTGTTTCTGCCCCTCTGTTTCTCGCCCTCTGTTTCAGCCCCTCTGTTTCTCGCCCTCTGTTTCAGCCCTGCTGATTCAGACACTCTGTTTCAGCCCCTCTGAATCAGCCCCTCTGATTCAGCCCCTCTGTTTCAGCCCCTCTGTTTCAGCCGCTCCGTTTCTCGCCCTCTGTTTCAGCCCCTCTGTTTCTCGCCCTCTGTTTCAGCCCCTCTGTTTCTCGTCCTCTGTTTCAGCCCCTCTAATTCAGCCCCTCTGTTTCTCGCCCTCTGTTTCAGCCCCTCTGTTTCTCGCCCTCTGTTTCAGCCCCTCTGTTTCTCGCCTTCTGCTTCAGCCCCTCTGTTTCTCGCCCTCTGTTTCAGCCCCTCTGTTTTAGCCCCTCTGTTTCAGCCCCTCTGTTTCAGCCCCTCTGTTTCTCGCCCTCTGTTTCAGCCCCTCTGATTCCGCCCCTCTCTTTCTCGCCCCCTTTGTCAGCCCCTCAGTTTCAGCCCCTCTGTTTCAGCCCCTCTGTTTCTCGCCCTCTGTTTCAGCCCCTCTGATTCAGCCCCTCTGTTTCAGCCCCTCCGATTCAGCCCCTCTGTTTCAGCCCCTCTGTTTCAGCCCCTCTGGTTCAGCCCCTCTGTTTCAGCCCCTCTGTTTCTCGCCCTCTGTTTCTCACCGTCTGTTTCTCGCCCTCTGTTTCAGCCCCTCTGTTTTTCGCCCTCTGTTTCAGCCCCTCTGTTTCTCGCCCTCTGTATCAGCCCCTCTGTTTCAGCCCTCTGTTTCAGCCCCTCTGTTTCAGCCCTCTGTTTCAGCCCCTCTGTTTCAGCCCCACTGTTTCTCGCCCTCTGTTTCTCGCCCTCTGTTTCAGCCCCTCTGTTTCTCACTCACTGTTTCAGCCCCTCTGTTTCGCGCTCTCTGATTCAGCCCCTCTGTTTCAGCCCCTCTGTTTCTCCCCCTCTGTTTCAGCCCCTCTGTTTCTCGCCCTCTGTTTCAGCCCTGCTGATTCAGACACTCTGTTTCAGCCCCTCTGAATCAGCCCCTCTGATTCAGCACCTCTGTTTCAGCCCCTCTGTTTCAGCCGCTCCGTTTCTCGCCCTCTGTTTCAGCCCCTCTGTTTCTCGCCCTCTGTTTCAGCCCCTCTGTTTCTCGCCCTCTGTTTCAGCCCCTCTGATTCAGCCCCTCTGTTTCTCGCCCTCTGTTTCAGCCCCTCTGTTTCTCGCCCTCTGTTTCAGCCCCTCTGTTTCTCGCCTTCTGCTTCAGCCCCTCTGTTTCTCGCCCTCTGTTTCAGCCCCTCTGTTTTAGCCCCTCTGTTTCAGCCCCTCTGTTTCAGCCCCACTGTTTCAGCCCCTCTCTTTCTCGCCCCCTTTGACAGCCCCTCAGTTTCAGCCCCTCTGTTTCTCGCCCTCTGTTTCAGCCCCTCTGATTCAGCCCCTCTGTTTCAGCCCCTCTGATTCAGCCCCTCTGTTTCAGCCCCTCTGTTTCAGCCCCTCTGGTTCAGCCCCTCTGTTTCATCCCCTCTTTTTCTCCCCCTCTGTTTCTCACCGTCTGTTTCTCGCCCTCTGTTTCAGCCCCTCTGTTTTTCGCCCTCTGTTTCAGCCCCTCTGTTTCTCGCCCACTGTTTCTCACCCTCTTTTTCTCGGCCTCTTTTTCAGCCCCTCTGTTTATCGCCCTCTGTTTCAGCCCCTCTGTTTTAGCCCCTCTGTTTCAGCCCCTCTGTTTCAGCCCCACTGTTTCAGCCCCTCTCTTTCTCGCCCCCTTTGTCAGCCCCTCAGTTTCAGCCCCTCTGTTTCAGCCCCTCTGTTTCTAGCCCTCTGTTTCAGCCCCTCTGATTCAGCCCCTCTGTTTCAGCCCCTCTGATTCAGCCCCTCTGTTTCAGCCCCTCTGTTTCAGCCCCTCTGGTTCAGCCCCTCTGTTTCAGCCCCTCTGTTTCTCGCCCTCTGTTTCTCACCGTCTGTTTCTCGCCCTCTGTTTCAGCCCCTCTGTTTTTCGCCCTCTGTTTCAGCCCCTCTGTTTCTCGCCCTCTGTATCAGCCCCTCTGTTTCAGCCCTCTGTTTCAGCCCCTCTGTTTCAGCCCCTCTGTTTCTCGCCCTCTGTTTCTCGCCCTCTGTTTCAGCCCCTCTGTTTCTCACTCACTGTTTCAGCCCCTCTGTTTCGCGCTCTCTGTTTCAGCCCCTCTGTTTCAGCCCCTCTGTTTCTCCCCCTCTGTTTCTGCCCCTCTGTTTCTCGCCCTCTGTTTCAGCCCCTCTGTTTCTCGCCCTCTGTTTCAGCCCTGCTGATTCAGACACTCTGTTTCAGCCCCTCTGAATCAGCCCCTCTGATTCAGCCCCTCTGTTTCAGCCCCTCTGTTTCAGCCGCTCCGTTTCTCGCCCTCTGTTTCAGCCCCTCTGTTTCTCGCCCTCTGTTTCAGCCCCTCTGTTTCTCGCCCTCTGTTTCAGCCCCTCTGATTCAGCCCCTCTGTTTCTCGCCCTCTGTTTCAGCCCCTCTGTTTCTCGCCCTCTGTTTCAGCCCCTCTGTTTCTCGCCCTCTGCTTCAGCCCCTCTGTTTCTCGCCCTCTGTTTCAGCCCCTCTGTTTTAGCCCCTCTGTTTCAGCCCCTCTGTTTCAGCCGCACTGCTTCAGCCCCTCTCTTTCTCGCCCCCTTTGTCAGCCCCTCAGTTTCAGCCCCTCTGTTTCTCGCCCTCTGTTTCAGCCCCTCTGTTTCTCGCCCTCTGTTTCAGCCCCTCTGATTCAGCCCCTCTGTTTCAGCCCCTCTGTTTCAGCCCCTCTGGTTCAGCCCCTCTGTTTCATCCCCTCTGTTTCTCCCCCTCTGTTTCTCACCGTCTGTTTCTCGCCCTCTGTTTCAGCCCCTCTGTTTTTCGCCCTCTGTTTCAGCCCCTCTGTTTCTCGCCCTCTGTATCAGCCCCTCTGTTTCAGCCCTCTGTTTCAGCCCCTCTGTTTCAGCCCCTCTGTTTCTTGCCCTCTGTTTCTCGCCCTCTGTTTCAGCCCCTCTGTTTCTCGCTCACTGTTTCAGCCCCTCTGTTCCGCGCTCTCTGTTTCAGCCCCTCTGTTTCAGCCCCTCTGTTTCTCCCCCTCTGTTTCTGCCCCTCTGTTTCTCGCCCTCTGTTTCAGCCCCTCTGTTTCTCGCCCTCTGTTTCAGCCCCGCTGTTTCAGACACTCTGTTTCAGCCCCTCTGAATCAGACCCTCTGATTCAGCCCCTCTGTTTCAGCCCCTCTGTTTCAGCCGCTCCGTTTCTCGCCCTCTGTTTCAGCCCCTCTGTTTCTCGCCCTCTGTTTCAGCCCCTCTGTTTCTCGCCCTCTGTTTCAGCCCCTCTGATTCAGCCCCTCTGTTTCTCGCCCTCTGTTTCAGCCCCTCTGTTTCTCGCCCTCTGCTTCAGCCCCTCTGTTTCTCGCACTCTGTTTCAGCCCCTCTGTTTTAGCCACTCTGTTTCAGCCCCTCTGTTTCAGCCCCACTGTTTCAGCCCCTCTGTTTCTCGCCCTCTTTGTCAGCCAATCAGTTTCAGCCCCTCTGTTTCAGCCCCTCTGTTTCTCGCCCTCTGTTTCAGCACCTCTGTTTCTCGCCCTCTGTTTCAGCCCCTCTGTTTCACCCCCTCTGTTTCAGCCGCTCTGTTTCAGCCCCACTGTTTCTCGCCCTCTGTTTCAGCCCCACTGTTTCTCGCCCTCTGTTTCAGCCCCTCTGTTTCTCGCCCTCTGTTTCAGCCCCTCTGATTCAGCCCCTCTGTTTCAGCCCCTCTGATTCAGCCCCTCTGTTTCAGCTCCTCCGGTTCTACCCCTCTGTTTCTCACCCTCTGTTTCAGCCCCTCTGATTCAGCCCCTCTGTTTCAGCCCCTATGTTTCAGCCGCTCTGTTTCTCGCCCTCTGTTTCGGTCCCCCTGTTTCGCGCCCACTGTTTCAGACCCTCTGTTTCTCGCCCTCTGTTTCTCGCCCTCTGTTTCAGCCCCTCTGTTTCATACCCTCTGTTCCTCGCCCTCTGTTTCGCACCCTCTGTTTCTCACCCTCTGTTTCGGCCCCTCTGTTTCAGACCATCTGTTTCAGACCCTCTGTTTCAGCCCCTCTGTTTCAGACCCTCTGTTTCAGACTCTCTGTTTCTCGCCCTCTGTTTCGGCCCCTCTGTTTCTCGCCCTC
Source organism: Chiloscyllium punctatum (assembly GCF_047496795.1). Lineage (NCBI taxonomy): Eukaryota > Metazoa > Chordata > Chondrichthyes > Orectolobiformes > Hemiscylliidae > Chiloscyllium > Chiloscyllium punctatum. Next base: position 56,306,453 of record NC_092779.1, on the reverse strand, counting down.
TGTTTCGGCCCCTCCATTTCGCGCCCTCTGTATCAGACCCTCTGTTTCAGACCCTCTGTTTCTCGCCCTCTGTTTCGCGCCCTCTGTTTCGCGCCCTCTGTTTCAGACACTCTGGTTCAGCCCCTCTGTTTCCCGCCCTCTGTTTCGGCTCCTCTGTTTCGCGCCCGCTGTTTCGCGCCCTCTGTTTCAGCCCCTCTGTTTCTCGCCCTCTGTTTCAGCCCCTCTGATTCAGCCCCTCTGTTTCAGCCCCTCTGATTCAGCCCCAGTGTTTCAGCTCCTCCGGTTCTGCCCCTCTGTTTCTCGCCCTCTGTTTCTCACCCTCTGTTTCTCGCCCTCTGTTTCAGCCCCTCTGATTCAGCCCCTCTGTTTCAGCCCCTATGTTTCAGCCGCTCTGTTTCTCGCCCTCTGTTTCGGCCCCCCTGTTTCGCGCCCACTGTTTCAGACCCTCTGTTTCTCGCCCTCTGTTTCTCGCCCTCTGTTTCAGCCCCTCTGTTTCATACCCTCTGTTCCTCACCCTCTGTTTCGGTCCCTCTGTTTCAGACCCTCTGTTTCAGACCCTCTGTTTCAGCCCCTCTGTTTCAGACCCTCTGTTTCAGACTCTCTGTTTCTCGCCCTCTGTTTCGGCCCCTCTGTTTCTCGCCCTCTGTTTCGGCCCCTCCATTTCGCGCCCTCTGTATCAGACCCTCTGTTTCAGACCCTCTGTTTCTCGCCCTCTGTTTCGCGCCCTCTGTTTCGCGCCCTCTGTTTCAGACACTCTGGTTCGGCCCCTCTGTTTCCCGCCCTCTGTTTCGGCTCCTCTGTTTCGCGCCCTCTGTTTGGCGCCCTCTGTTTCAGACCCTCTGTTTCAGCCCCTCTGTTTCAGACCCTCTGTTTCAGACCCTCTGTTTCAGCCCCTATTTTTCAGCCGCTCTGTTTCTCGCCCTCTGTTTCGGCCACCCTGTTTCGCGCCCTCTGTTTCAGACCCTCTGTTTCTCGCCCTATGTTTATCGCCCTCTGTTTCAGCCCCTCTGTTTCATACCCTCTGTTCCTCGGCCTCTGTTTCGCACCCTCTGTTTCTCGCCCTCTGTTTCGGCCCCTCTGTTTCAGACCCTCTGTTTCAGACCCTCTGTTTCAGCCCCTCTGTTTCTCGCCCTCTGTTTCTCGCCCTCTGTTTCGGCCCCTATGTTTCTCGTTCTCTGTTTCGGCCCCTCTGTTTCAGACCCTCTGTTTCAGACGCTCTGTTTCTCGCCCTCTGTTTCGCGCCCTCTGTTTCGCGCCCTCTGTTTCAGACCCTCTGTTTCGGCCCGTCTGTTTCCCGCCCTCTGTTCCGGCCCCTCTGTCTCGCGTCCTCTGTTTCGCGCCCTCTGATTCAGGCCCTCTGTTTCAGGCCCTCTGATTCAGACCCTCTGTTTCAGACCCTCTGTTTCAGACCCACTGTTTCTCGCCCTCTGTTTCAGACCCACTGTTTCTCGCCCTCTGTTTCGCGCCCTCTGTTTCGTGCCCTCTGTTTCAGACCCTCTGTTTCAGACCCCCTGGTTCTCGCCCTCTGTTTCTCGCCCTCTGTTTCAGCCCCTCTGTTTCAGCCCCTCTGTTTCAGACCCTATGTTTCGCGCCCTCTGTTTCAGACCCTCTGTTTCAGACCCTCTGTTTCGGACCCTCTGTTTCCCGCCCTCTGTTTCGGCTCCTCTGTTTCGCGCCCTCTGTTTCAGCCCCTCTGTTTCAGCCCCACTGTTTCAGCTCCTCTGTTTCTCGCCCTCTGTTTCTCGCCCTCTGTTTCAGCCCCTCTGTTTCTCGCCCTTTGTTTCAGTCCCTCTGTTTCGCGCTCTCTGTTTCAGCCCCTCTGTTTCTCGCCCGCTGTTTCTACCCCTCTGTTTCTCGCCCTGTTTCAGCCCCTCTGTTTCTCGCCCTCTGTTTCAGCCCCGCTGAATCAGACCCTCTGTTTCTGCCCCTCTGAAACAGCACCTCTGTTTCAGCCCCTCTGTTTCTCACCCTCTGTTTCAGCCCCTCTGTTTCAGCCCCTATGTTTCTCGCCCTCTGTTTCAGCCCCTCTGTTTCTCGCCCTCTGTTTCAGCCCCTCTGATGCAGCCCATCTGTTTCTCGCCCTCTGTTTCTCGCCCTCTGTTTCTCGCCCTTTGTTTCAGCCCCTCTGTTTCGCGCTCTCTGTTTCAGCCCCTCTGTTTCTCGCCCTCTGTTTCAGCCCCTCTGTTTCTCGCCCTCTGTATCAGCCTCTCTGTTTCAGCCCCTCTGTTTCAGCCCCTCTGTTTCAGCTCCTCTGTTTCTCGCCCTCTGTTTCTCGCCCTCTGTTTCAGCCCCTCTGTTTCTCGCTCTTTGTTTCAGCCCCTCTGTTTCGCGCACTCTGTTTCAGCCCCTCTGTTTCTCGCCCTCTGTTTCTGCCCCTCTGTTTCTCGCCCTCTGTTTCAGCCCCTCTGTTTCTCGCCCTCTGTTTCAGCCCTGCTAAATCAGACCCTCTGTTTCTGCCACTCTGAATCAGCCCCTCTGTTTCAGCCCCTCTGTTTCTCACCCTCTGTTTCAGCCCCTCAGTTTCAGCCCCTCTGTTTCTCGCCCTCTGTTTCAGCCCCTCTGTTTCTCGCCCTCTGTTTCAGCCCCTCTGATGCAGCCCCTCTGTTTCTCGTCCTCTGTTTCAGCCCCTCTGTTTCTCGCCCTCTGTTTCAGCCCCTCTGTTTCAGCCCCTCTGTTTCAGCCCCTCTGTTTCAGCCCCTCTGTTTCTCACCCTCTGTTTCAGCCCCTCTGATTCAGCCCCGCTGATTCAGCCCCTCTGATTCGTGCCCCTCTGATTCAGCCCCTCTGATTCAACCCCTCTCTTTCCCGCCCCTCTGTTTCAGCCCCTCTGTTTCTCGCCCTCTGTTTCAGCCCCTCTGTTTCACCCCCTCTGTTTCAGCCCCTCTGTTTCAGCCCCACTGTTTCTCGCCCTCTGTTTCAGCCCCTCTTTATCTCGCCCTCTGTTTCAGCCCCTCTGTTTCTCGCCCTCTGTTTCAGCCCCTCTGTTTCTCGCCCTCTGTTTCAGCCCCTCTGATTCAGCCCCTCTGTTTCAGCCCCGCTGATTCAGACACTCTGTTTCAGCCACTCTGAATCAGCCCCTCTGATTCAGCCCCTCTGTTTCAGCCCCTATGTTTCAGCCGCTCTGTTTCTCGCCCTCTGTTTCAGCCCCTCTGTTTCAGCCCCTCAGTTTCTCGCCCTCTGTTTCAGCCCCTCTGATTCAGCCCCTCTTTTTCTCGCCCTCTGTTTCAGCCCCTCTGTTTCTCGCCCTCTGCTTCAGCCCCTCTGTTTCTCGCACTCTGTTTCAGCCCCTCTGTTTCTCGCCCTCTTTGTCAGCCAATCAGTTTCAGCCCCTCTGTTTCAGTCCCTCTGTTTCTTGCACTCTGTTTCAGCCCCTCTGAATCAGCTCCTCTGTTTCCGCACCTCTGTTTCAGCCCCTCTGTTTCAGCCCCTCTGTTTCTCGCCCTCCGTTGCTCACCCTCTGTTTCTCGCCCTCTGTTTCAGCCCCTCTGTTTTTCACACTCGGTTTCAGCCCCTCTGTTTCTCGCCCTCTGTATCAGCCCCTCTGTTTCTCGCCCTCTGTTTCTCGCCCTCTGTTTCAGCCCCTCTGTTTCTCGCCCTTTGTTTCAGCCCCTCTGTTTCTCGCCCTCTGTTTCAGCCCCTCTGTTTCTCGCCCTCTGTTTCAGCCCTGCTAAATCAGACCCTCTGTTTCTGCCACTCTGAATCAGCCCCTCTGTTTCAGCCCCTCTGTTTCTCGCCCTCTGTTTCAGCCCCTCTGTTTCAGCCCCTCTGTTTCAGTCTCTCTGTTTCTCGCCCTCAGTTTCTCGCCCTCTGTTTCAGACCCTCTGTTTCAGACCCTCTGTTTCAGCCCCTCTGTTTCTCGCCCTCTGTTTCGGCCCCTCTGTTTCTCGGCCTCGGTTTCGGCCCCTCTGTTTCTCGCCCTCTGTTTCGGACCCTCTGTTTCAGCCCCTCTGTTTCAGCCCCTCTGTTTCAGACACTCTTTTTCAGACCCTCTGTTTCTCGCCCTCTGTTTCGGCCCCTCTGTTTCGCGCCCTCTGTTTCAGACCATCTGTTTCAGGCCCTCTGTTTCAGACCCTTTGTTTCTCGCCCTCTGTTTCGCGCCCTCTGTTTCGCGCCCTCTGTTTCAGACCCTCTGTTTTGGGCCCTCTGTTTCCCGCCCTCTGTTTCGTGCCCTCTGTTTCACGCACTCTGTTTCAGACCCTCTGTTTCGGCCCCTCTGTTTGCCTCCGTCTGTTTCGGCCCCTCTGTTTCACGCCCTCTGTTTCGCGCCCTCTGTTTCAGACCCTCTGTTTCGGCCCCTCTGTTTCTCGCCCTCAGTTTCGGCCCCTCTGTATCGTGCCCTCTGTTTCAGACCCTCTGTTTCAGCCCAACTGTTTCAGCCCCTCTGTTTCTCACCCTCTTTGTCAGACCCTCAGTTTCAGCCCCTCTGTTTCAGCCCCTCTGTTTCTCGCCCTCTGTTTCAGCTCCACTGATTCAGCCCCTCTGTTTCAGCCCCTCTGATTCAGCCCCTCTGTTTCAGCCCCTCTGATTCAGCTCCTCTGTTTCAGCCCCACTGTTTCAGCCCCTCTGTTTCTCGCCCTCTTTGTCAGCCCCTCAGTTTCAGCCCCTCTGTTTCAGCCCCTCAGTTTCTCGCCCTCTGTTTCAGCCCCTGTGATTCAGCCCCTCTGTTTCAGCCCCTCTGATTCAGCCCCTCTGTTTCAGCCCCTCTGTTTCAGCCCCTCTGTTTCTCGCACTCTGTTTCTCACCCTCTGTTTCTCGCCGTCTGTTTCAGCCCCTCTGTTTTTCGCCATCTGTTTCAGCCCCTCTGTTTCTCGCCCTCTGTATCAGCCCCTCTGTTTCAGCCCCTCTGTTTCAGCCCCTCTGTTTCAGCTCCTCTGTTTCTCGCACACTGTTTCTCGCCCTCTGTTTCATCCCCTTTGTTTCTCGCCCTTTGTTTCAGACCCTCTGTTTCGCGCTCTCTGTTTCAGCCCCTCTGTTTCTCGCCCTCTGTTTCTGCCCCTCTGTTTCTCGCCCTCTGTTTCAGCCCCTCTGTTTCTCGCCCTCTGTTTCAGCCCCGCTGAATCAGACCCTCTGTCTCTGCCCCTCTGAATCAGCACCTCTGTTTCAGCCCCTCTGTTTCTCACCCTCGGTTTCAGCCCCTCTGTTTCTGCCCCTATGTTTCTCGCCCTCTGTATCAGCCCCTCTGTTTCTCGCCCTCTGTTTCAGCCCCTCTGATGCAGCCCATCTGTTTCTCGCCCTCTGTTTCTCGCCCTCTGTTTCTCGCCCTTTGTTTCAGCCCCTCTGTTTCGCGCTCTCTGTTTCAGCCCCTCTGTTTCTCGCCCTCAGTTTCTGCCCCTTTGTTTCTCGCCCTCTGTTTCAGCCCCTCCGTTTCTCGCCCTCTATTTCAGCCCCGCTGAATCAGACCCTCTGTTTCTGCCCCTCTGAATCAGCCCCTCTGTTTCAGCCCCTCTGTTTCTCACCCTCTGTTTCAGCTCCTCTGTTTCAGCCCCTATGTTTCTCGCCCTCTGTTTCATCCCCTCTGTTTCTCGCCCTCTGTTTCAGCCCCTCTGATGCAGCCCATCTGTTTCTCGCCCTCTGTTACAGACCCTCTGTTTCTCGCCCTCTGTTTCAGCCCCTCTGTTTCTCGCCCTCTGTTTCAGCCCCTCTGTTTCAGCCCCTCTGTTTCAGCCACTCTGTTTCTCACCCTCTGTTTCAGCCCCTCTGTTTCTCGCCCTCTTTGTCAGCCCCTCAGTTTCAGCCCCTCTGTTTCAGCCCCTCTGTTTCTCGCCCTCTGTTTCAGCCCCTCTGATTCAGCCCCTCTGTTTCAGCCCCTCTGATTCAGCCCCTCTGTTTCAGCTCCTCTGTTTCAGCCCCTCTGTTTTTCGCACTCTGTTTCAGCCCCTCTGTTTCTCGCCCTCTGTATCAGCCCCTCTGTTTCAGCCCCTCTGTTTCAGCCCCTCTGTTTCAGCTCCTCTGTTTCTCAGCCTCTGTTTCAGCCCCTCTGTTTCTCGCCCTTTGTTTCAGCCCCTCTGTTTCGCGCTCTCTGTTTCAGCCCCTCTGTTTCTCGCCCTCTGTTTCTGCCCCTCTGTTTCTCGCCCTCTGTTTCAGCCCCTCTGTTTCTCACCCTCTGTTTCAGCCCCGCTAAATCAGACCCTCTGTTTCTGCCCCTCTGAATCAGCCCCTCTGTTTCAGCCCCTCTGTTTCTCACCCTCTGTTTCAGCCCCTCAGTTTCAGACCCTCTGTTTCTCGCCCTCTGATTCAGCCCCTCTGTTTCTCGCCCTCTGTTTCTGCCCCTCTGTTTCTCGCCCTCTGTTTCAGCCCCTCTGTTTCTCACCCTCTGTTTCAGCCCCGCTAAATCAGACCCTCTGTTTCTGCCCCTCTGAATCAGCCCCTCTGTTTCAGCCCCTCTGTTTCTCACCCTCTGTTTCAGCCCCTCTGTTTCAGCTCCTCTGTTTCTCGCCCTCTGTTTCAGCCC